>NC_056696.1:45472500-46088750 GCF_018350215.1 Panthera leo | reverse complement strand
GGATTAATCTGTCGACCATAAAAATATCAACTTTTTCTCAGCAACTCCCGACAGACTACAATGAACATTATCTAAGGGATGGAGACACGTAAGATGGCATTTCAGTTTTGAGAAACTTGCAACTAAGCTTTGTAGATAAAAAATACTCAAAAAAGTACAATAATAATAAACACTTTTAATGCTGTTTGAGTATTAAAAATAAAATATTCTATTGCATTTCAGAAGATGAAGAAATCACTGAAATAGGTCCATTAGATAAATGAGCTTCAAAGCATCAACCTTATGAGTCAATAGAAAACAAGAGAACAGCATTATTTGTGGAGGGATTCTTAATTATAAAATGTTTGGATATTGGAAGAATGATTTGTTCGGTATGGATAATTTCATTAAAATAGACATTGTTTTAGATATAGCACTAGAATAGTTCATAAGACACTTCTAATTATAGAACCATTTATTTAAACATTCAGATTACTCTTAGTAAGTTTTGAAATGTATAATGCAATGTTCTAAGCATTGAAAGGAACTTTTCTATGTAGGAAGAATTTATGAGTAAATTTTATATCTTGGTCAATCATACTACATGGACCTTTAGCATTATGAATGATTTCAACAGCAATGACTTTGAAAGTTGACCCATGAAAGAAAATGATCTCTTAATTAGGTAGTGGCATTACCACAGAAAAACATTCTTGTAGAGCACGGTGAGTTAAGCAGATATATACCTTTGGTATTTAATCTGATGGATTGCCAAGCATTAAACAGAGCTCCCTAAAATGAGACTTTCAAAGGAATCCCATGTTGCATCAATTATTTGTGGCCTTTAAGAGCAAGTCTCAATCAGTACAACACACCTTTGGAACATTTAGGAACCAATGCTTCTTATCATAATGTAACTAACTCTTCATTTTCTATTTTTTTCTTCAGTATCATCCTTGACTTGATTACCATGCTCCACTTATCTGGCTCTTTTTTTACTGACATTTTTGGCTCTCACCATCCTGAATTAACTTATTGTTACAAGTCCTTTATGTATAACTATTAAATTTCAAAACCTGGTCCCACAGGCCAAGACCAAAAATTGCATTTGACATATTTATTACTTGCTTTCTTCACCTGCCTCATGTTCAAGTACAGCTAAATCTGCAACCATTATTCATTATTCAGCCACTAAACCTGATTTAATAACATGGAGCCCTTTCTTATTTACAACCAGCCAACTTCTAGCTTCGATTAGTAAATTGTCCTAGTTTGAACCTTGACATTTAATATAGGCATTAAACTTTTGTAGGCATGAGTGTGGAACAAAGAAAGTTACATTTTATAAGATGAATGTATCTAAACATACAGAATGGATTAAGGAAGAGTGGAAAAGGAACAAAGTAAACTATTACAATCATTCAAAACCAGGGTGACATTGGCCTGAGGTAGAGAAAATACAGTGACTACACTAGGAAAGGAATAGATGTAGATGAATAATAATTTAGAGAGAAAAATCAACAGGATCCAGTGACTAATTAAATGGAAAACAAAAAAAAAAAAAGAAAAATGCTGCATCGTTTTAGAACCCAGCAATTAAGAGACAAGAGTATCATGAAAAGAAATTAGAAAGCCCAGAGAAGAATGTGATTATGGTAAAACATGGAGTTGATTTTATGCTTGCTTAATTTGAGGCTAAAACATCCAGATGGAGAATTCTGCATGAAAATTCAAAATCAGAATTCTGAATAAAAGTTCATGACTAGATATTTATATTTGGAAGTTATAAATACAGGAGTGATTGATAAATCCATTATGGTAGATGAGACCTAAAAGTAAAAGAGAGAATAATGAAGGGGGATAAAATATAAGGATTTCATCGATATTAGGAGTAAGAATGGAACCAGTAAAATAAAGAGAGAAAAGGCCAAAAGCACAAGAGAAAACAAAAATAGTGGGACCTCCAGAAGACAGAGAGCTAGAGGGAGAGAGGGAGGGAGGGGGCAAGAGAGAGAGTGAGACAGAGAAAGAAATGAGATACATCAACAGCAGGGATGTTTTTAGGGAATGAGGGCTAAGGAAGACCAGTGTCTGTCTATCTAGACACCAAGAATAACACTGTAACTTTGAGTATAACAGTTAAAGTTGACCCTTGAACATGCCAGGATTAGGACTGCTGACACTGTGCAGCTGAAAATATCTGTATAACTGCTGACTCCCCCCAAACTTAACTACTAATAGTCTACTGTTGACCAGAAGTCTTACCGATAACAGATATTGTATGTTGTATGTATTATATACTGTATTCATACAATAACATAAGCTAGAGAAAAGAAAATGTCATTAAGAAAATCATAAGGAAAAGAAAATACATTTACAGTACTGTACTGTATTTATCAAAAGCAACCCACATGTAAATGGACCCGCACAGTTCTAAAACACATTGTTCAACGGTCAACTGTATATAATTAAATCTCCATGTTGGTTAGTGATCATGCCTAGAAAAAATGAACAGCTTTCTAATTATAGAAAGGAAATGTATTTGTATTAATGTAGCATTAATACAAAATACATTTGTATTAATGTAGCATTAATACAAAAAAGAAAGAAAAAGAAAGAAAGAAAGAAAGAAAGAAAGAAAGAAAGAAAGAAAGAGAAGCTCTAACTATGAGACATAAAAACAATCCTCAGCAGTTACATTGGTTGGTTTTCATCTTAAAATCTCTAGGTCTGCTTATTTAAGAAGTTCAAGGATGTTCACTCTTTACAATCCAAACACCACTAGATTTTTTTACATTTTTTTCTATTAGTGTTTTTATTTTTAAGTGACTCTTAATAACAAGATTGTAGCTTACAAATTTTGAAATTAAATGTAGTAAATTGGGATTTTAAAACAAGTGCATGGAAATACAAATACATTAAATAACAAAAGATATCTTCACACGGGAAGTAGCTAACCAGTTTGATATTAGTTTAAAATGAGAGTCTCTGAAATATTTTGAAACAGAGAAGTCACTAAACTCTTACTATTTAATTTTTTTTAAGTTTTTATTTAAATTCTAGTTAGTTAATGTATGTGGTAAAAAGGGTTTCAGGTGTAGATTTTAGTGATTCATCACATATATAACACCCAGTGCTCATCAGAAGTGAACTCCTTAATGGCCATCACCCATGTAGCCCATCCTCCCACCCACCTCCTTCCATCCACTCTCTTGTTCTCTATCCTTAAGAGCCTCTTATTGGACTCAAAACTATATGGTCAATTAATGAATGAATTAAGGAATGAAAATGGACCATTTTTTAATACCATACACAAAAATAAATTCAAAATGGATGAAATACCTAAATGACAGGAAACCATCAAAATCTTAGAGAAAAACATAGGAAGTAACCTCTTTGATCTAGACCATAGCAACTTCTTACTAGACATGTCTCAGGAGGCAAGGGAAACAAAAGTAAAAACAAACTACCGAGACTTATCCAGATAAAAAGCTTCTGCACAGTAAAGGAAAAAATCAACAAAACTAAAAATGGCCTATGGAATAGGAGAAGATATTTGCAAATGACATATCAGATAAAGGGTTAGTATCCAAAATCTATAAAGAACTTACCAAACTCAATACTCAAAAAATAAGTAATCCAGTTAAGAAATGGGCAGAAGACATGAACAGATGTCTTTACAAAGATATACAGGTGGTTAACAGACACATGGAAAGGTGCTCACCACCACTCATCATCAGAGAAATACAAATCAAAACCACAATGAGATACCACTTCACATCTGTCAAAATGGCTAAAATTAACACAGGAAACAACAAATGTTGGTGAGAATGTGGAGACAGGGGAACTCGCTTACACTGTTGGTAGGATCGCAAACTGATTCAGTGTGGGGGATAGGCTTAGGAATCCTCCAGGCTTACACCAACAGGTTAACAAGGCCTAAAGAAATACAAAGCCATGGAATGCTCACACCCAAGTTTGGGTAAACCAGATTGGCACCCCAAGAATAGGGTGATGCAAAGGCACCCCAGAATAGAGAGGGGTGCAGAGCCCCCATAATAGAGAGGGAGGGGCAAAGGTCCAAAATAGGAATGGGCGCAAAGGCTCGCAATACAAAGGTATATGAGGTAAGCAAGATCAGGCATGCGGGCAAAAATGCTCCCCAATTTAGTACTATAGTAGAAAAGCTGCTTTCACAGGAGGAAAGGGCCAAGGTGGTAAACTGGTGAATTGGACTATGGACCACTGTGCTGCAGGCAAAGCAGCCCAGAGCGGAGATGGAAATGGTTAACAAAAGAAAAGGTGCCTTATTAACCCTGAGGTTATTCCCTCTATCTGTCTCATCACCTAGGCTAGCTAAGGTAAACAGACACGGGGCCTCCTGTCTGCCATTAACAACCATCTGCCCATCTGCCCGGCAGCAGGATTTTGTTTTATACTGACCCAAACCCCAAACACAGTCTATCTTCAAAAACCCCCTTTCCCTCACATCCCCAAGTTAATGTTCACTGTTCCTTTGTCTCTTTGCGCATGCCTATCATGTTTGTAAGCCTTCTGATCTGAATAAATACAGGGCAAGTACCCTTACTCAGGCTCTTGTCTTTTCCCAAACATCATCTCTCACTTTAATCCTGAGTCCCACTCTTTTGCCAGCCAAAAGAGAACTTTAGACTTAGAGTCTACGACAATTCAGCCACTGTAGAAAACAGTATGGAGATTCCTCAAAAATTAAAAATAGAACTACCCTACAACCCAGCAATTGCACTATGGAATTCCACCAGAGATTTAAAGAAGAGTTAATACCTTTCTTCTCAAATTGTTCCAAAAAATAGAAATGGAAGGAAAGCTTCCAAACTCATTCTGTGAGGTCAGCATTACCTTGACTCCAAAACCAGACAAAGACCCCACTAAAAAAGAGAATTACAGGCCAATATCCCTGATGAACATGGATGCAAAAATTCTCAACAAGATCCTAGCAAATCAAATGCAACAGTACAGTAAAAGAATTATTCACCACGATCTATTCCTGGATGCAGGGGTGGTTTAATATTTGCAAATCAATCAACATGATATACCCATTCATAAAAGAAAGGATACGAACCATATCATCCTCTCAATAGATGCAGAAAAGCATTTGACAAAAAAAACAAAAACAAAAAAAAAAAAAAACCATCTATCCTTGACAAAAACCCTCAACAAAGTAGGGACAGATGGAACAAGCCTTTAATATTTTAAATAAAAATATGTTGTCCTTAGCTTGAGAAAATGTGTATTATATTTTGAAAATTATATAAGATGATTAAAAAATAGTTCCAGATTCAACAAAATAAGCACATAATAAGGAAAAGATTTTATATTTTCTAGTGACGATAGCTTACATGCTGTTATTTATATCTCAAAAAGATCCATCCCCTGATTCACTCTCAAACCTACTTTGAGCATCAAGCACACTCACAAAAACATAGGTAAGATTTTTAAAGAGCAGAACAATAGAAATGGCTAAAGTCACATCAGAAGTTGCAAATTTGATTAAGAAATGATCCTATATAATTTTTGATAGTAAAAGAAGAATCCTATTTCTGCATTGACCAGAGCATGCATTAATCTTGAACACATTATGCTAGATGAAAGAAGCTGGACCCAAGAGGCTACCTGCTGCATAGCTGCATTTAAATGATATTCTAGAGAAGAAAAATCATTAGGTATAATGAACAGAATGGTCATTGAGAAATGATGGGTTTGGGGGTCATGGGATAAAATGCAAAGGTGCTCAAGGAATTTTTTGAGGCAATAGGCTTATTCTATATCTGGATTTTCGTGGTGGCCACGTGCCTATATACAGGTGTCAGAACCCAGTGAAATCTCCCTTTAAAAAGCAGTAAGGTCTATTGAATGTAAAATCTAGTTCCATAAAGCTGATTTCATTTTTTTAAAAAGTTTTCATTTTAATTCCAGTTAACATACGTTATATTAGTTTCACATGTATAATATAGTGATTCAACAACATAAAGCTGATTCTATAAAAAATAAAGATCATGTACTATCAGGTATGAATAAGAATGGCTTATCTGAGTGTTAATTGTGGGAGATATTTATTAGTGGTTACCCTTATCGGTGACCTTGTACTCATTAAATTTTTGATTATCATATAAAAAGATGGAGATGAGATACATATGCACTGTTTTATACGTAAAATTTGAACAATCCTTTTAAGATTAGAAGCTAGGCTTCATTTTATAATCATTTTCCTTCATGGCTTATATGGTGAAAAGAACTAATCCGTAAATTGGACCCATATTCTAAACTATTAGCTGATTTCCCAAGTTAACACAAATGACTAAACATGAAGCTCAATAAAATTCTGCGTTTCCTTTAAAAACTGTTTTTTTTCTTTTCTGCATGCACTAAAGCTTCATTAATTTAATTTTCTTGTAATGTCTTATAAGTACGAAATGCTATTCATCTATTTTCTTTTAAAGATGAGTAATTTGGTATTGAAAATAGATTTGCCATTTGTCCAGGGATTGTTACATGGTTAAACATCATTAATATTATTACAATAGCTTCATAAAGCAGATCAAGACTGGGTTTATTACCATCCACCTAATTATATCAAAGACACTTCATTTAGCGCCTTTTTCCACTGTGGGGGTTCTTTTATTATTGAGGCAGTGTGAGAAAGGTTTTCTCCTAATTTATTCCACATTTTATTTTCAACATGAAGTGCTAAACCTATTGAACCATAGACCTTTGGTGAATTGATCTCTTCACTTGCAGTATTTACCGCTCCGGTAAATTAGGTGTACATAATAACCAGCTGTCGACCTCCAGATGCAATCGAGTCAAGCTGCATAAATTCCCGTCCTTTCAGACACACACATTTCAATGACTTTATCTGAGAACTGGTCTACTGCTGCTGTAAATAATTTCATACTGTGGAAACTAATTTCATGCCATCTTTGTTTTTATTTATTTTAAAATAAGGAATGTTTGTGATAAAAGTTCAAGTATAGTAGCAATCAAAGTTTTTAGAGAGGACATTTTGTCCAACCACAGTTTACATTTAAAATTACTTCCACTGAAATTATATCATATCTCAAAGACCACCTTTTCTGGATAAAATTAACTCTATCCTAAAAAGCATATTGTCCAGTCACTGAGTCGCAGCATTGTCTATAAAACTGTGGCAAGGAATATATGACTGGAAGAACCTTTTTAAAAGTTGGAAAAGTCAGTGTCCGAATAGTGTTGATTGGGGAAATGGATACTATAGAATAATATAGATGATTATGGCAAGTAAAGTCAATGACCAGGGAAATAAAATTTTCTAACATTTAAAATTTCTGTACATTTCTAGGTATGCTTAGAAGAAAAACAATGCATTACACACACACACACACACACACACACGCATACATACATACATACATACATACAACAAATAGTTTGAATGGCCACTTAGGTACAAGGAATAAAATAAGAGAGTAAGCACACAGTTTGATTAAATCAAAAGCTGTCAGAAGATATATTCACTTCAAAAGAAGAGCACCACTTAATCTGCTGTAGCTCTGTTCAGAAAGAACCTGCATCGGCAAAACATTAACAACACAAAAGACAAAGGTCAGCAGAAAGGACATAAGTAATTATTAAAAAGTCCAAACTTGGCATTTTGGAACTGTATCTTAATTTGAAAAATTGATGATATTACAGTTATAAATAGATTAATCAATAATTAGCAAAAGCTGACTGAGACAGTCAAGGGCCAGCCAGTTAGTCTTTTCTCAGTCAGAATGATAAATGCAACCTAAAACCTTATTGGCAATCGCTCCAGGAGGTTTTATGATTGACAATGAAGACATGATATAAAATGCTGTATGAGGTAGATATTCTTGATGATTAGTGAAACATTTTTTAAAATTATTGTGCTAATCATTTGGTAAAAACTGAATTCTCAGCATAGCCGCGATTAGCTGTGTCATTTTAAATAAGGGGTTCTAAAATGAGGGCATTTTACAAAATTCCTAACATCAATTTGAAAGTCACAAAGCTGAATAAAAGGCAACGATGACATAATATCTTTATCTATTTCAGACTGCTAATGGAAAAGGAGAGGCAGGCCACGGGCACAGTAGTGCTAAGAGACCTTCGTTTCCAGCACATTGTGTTCTTCCTACAAGCACCTCCCAGCATCGCTGCCTGCATCCTGGAGTACAAAGTACATAACTGACTTTATGTATGGATTGAATGGTATGTTGGGGGGCTATTCCTGTCACGGGGCAAAACAAGAACAACACAGAACAACAGGAACAAAAACCAAGACAAATAATCATTTCTTGAATGTGCAGAGCTAATTTTTCTAGTTAAGCCAGAATTTTCTCTCCAAGCGACTGATAATTGGAAACTTACAGTGACAGATATAGACTGATTGTGGCAATGATAAACTCCAATTGAGTATGTGTGCAGGTTTAGCCAGAGAGAGGCTAGTAGCCAATGATTAAGTTTTATGCAAATCATATCAGATGTTTGATTACCACTAAGGCCGTGTCACAAATGTCAAACTAATCTTGCAGGGATGGTGAACTCAAAACGCCCGGTGTGGATACAGAATAATTTAGCACCTCCTTTCTCATTTATACAACACCTAATTTTTAAAAAGTACACTAACAAATTATAGCATTGTATACAAGACATCTCCTTCAGTCCACATTTCTCAACAGACAGGCTTTCACAGGTTCTGTATTAAAATACACCATATAAATTAAAGAACCATCACATTCTTATATGTTCAGATTCTAATTAGGTACTACTGAGATCTTGGTAAAATCTTGTAAGGGCAGGAAATGTTTACTCTCACCAAAAATACTTCCCCTTAACTAAAAATATAATGTCTAAAATAGTTTCAATGTTTAAAATTATAGCAATCCAGATTTTCTCACTCTGATGTTATGTAAGCATGCACACATTGTACAAGTCAATGTAACACTTTTTTTCTATTCTATTAATAACTTGTTGTGTTCTAAGGTTTCAGATAAACACTGAAACAGATATTTTCAGCACACCTAAGATAAAGTGACTCTGATGAGAAATAGAAAAATTAGATTAGCATGATACCACTCATCTGATGAATAGCCGCCCTTGTTGTAACAAACCCTTGGGGCACCTACGTGGCTCAGTCTGTTAAGTGACCATCTTTGGCTCAGGTCATGATCTCAGGGCTCGTGAGTTCGAGCCCCGTGTTGGACTCTGTGCTGCTTTGGATTCTGTGTCTCCCTCTCTCTCTCTGCCCCTCCCCTGCTTGTGCTCGCTTTCACTCTCAAAAATAAACTTAAAAAAAAAAAAACTATAAAAATCAACAAACCCTTTGGATGAATAGTATCAGGAGTTATGGTACAAAGGGGGTCAGACCTTGAAATCTCAGTCCTTCTAAATAAACTATGTACAGAATTTGGGTCATGCATGGCCTTCTGGGTTCTGTTAGAGATGTTGACAAATATGTTTCCACTTTACATTTCTTTACATCATGGCTACAGCAAGCCAGAAGAGCTTAAATATGTGAAACCACTTTGTAGTTGGATAAGGGTATGTACCATTTGAATTTCGTTATTCCTCAGAACCTTAATATATGGATTAATATTAGGAAATTGGAAATGACCTTATAAATGGATCTTGGAATGTCTGGTTAGTCCAAAGTCCTTATCATATAACTAGTTAAACTCCATAGCCTCTGTTAAAGTGTGTGTGTGTCGGGGGTGGGGGGTGGATTATGGAGAGAGGATTCTAGCCTCTATGTTATTACCACATGACCATGATTCAAAAATCAAAGGGTGCCTAGGTGGCTCAGTCAGTTTAGCATATGACTCCTGATTTCGGCTCAGTTCATGATCTCACGGTTTGTGAGGTGGAGCCCATGTCGGGTTCTGCACTGACAGTGTGGAGCCTGCTTGGGATTCTCTCTCTCCCTCTCTCCACCTCACTCCACTCATGCATGAAACTCATGATAGTTTCTTAAAGTCTGGGCTTGTACTGGTACAGTTTTATTTCTTCCTTGTGCTCTTAATCAAAGCTGTTATTAGATACAGCCAATTCAATTGGAAGACAATTTCTATTTCACTTCTCAAAGGGAGAAAAGACAAAGAAGTTGAAGTCATTTTTAATCTACTATAGACATCCGTTAAATTAACCTAAAACTTAATTCCAGGATCCCAGATCACAATGGTCCTATTCTTAATGGCTACTGCAGATTCACAGTGACCAGTATTGTTGGACAAGAGGACCTAGGAAGTGTTGATGTGAACTCCATAAATGCTAGATAAGTACTTCTTACTCTATGAGGCATCAATTCAAATTATTCTTCATCTTTGGAATCAAGCAACCAGCCAGTGGATTAAAGCCTTTACTCTATTGGATACTATGCATAAAGAATTCAGAATGGCTGTGTAATGTTAGCTTCTAAATCAATGGAGCCATAGCTGTGTTCTCTGGTATAAGCATTTCTTCCTTGAATACTACTAGGTCATCAAAACCTGTTGATTCAAAATTCACAGGAACAGGAAACAAAATATCCTTAAAGGAATTATTAGGCTTAATTGTGAAAGGGAATGCTGCCATTCCTTTCTTTCTTCTCAAGGTTGTGGAGAAGCGTTAGATCATGTATTTGTCAATAGTTAAGAGAGAAAATACTCATATCCTGTAGGAAATTACCCTGACTTTGCACATGTCATATCTCAGCTGGCATGTTATTCCATTATTCCTTCAAGTCAGTTACTTCTTGTTGATGGACACATGTTAATCTCTGTAAATTTCTTGTGGTTCTATATCATCATGAAATGAGTTTGTGGGGTCAAGGGTATTATTGTGAAGGATATCAAACAAGAAATGTATCAGAGTGCAAGAAAATTGATATATTCTTTGCCCCACGAATATATATTGCTTCTGATTACTCTTGCTGTTAGTAAGGTCAAGAGGTACACACCAAATGTCTGTTATCTATTGTGTTTTGCTCCAGCAAATATACCACATATAGAACCATGGCTGGAATTGGTGTGATTTCAGATTTGGTTTATAATAATGCATAGTCATTTTCATTACCTGTTTGACTTTTGCACAGGCAAAAGGTGAGGTAGAGAGTTATGGGATATAAATGGTCAATCCTGCAACTTTTAAAGTCCTTGGTTTTGGCACTAATTTCTGTAGTTATTTTTTTTGGAGATACTGTATTGACGTTTTTTTTTCTTTTGTGATCTAAGGGGACATAGATGGGAGGGAGTTCTAAGGACTTATTATTTGGCCCTTTCTTTTATAATATCACTCCTGAATTAGGGTTCGATATCAGAAAATTTCCAGTTTTTTTAATTACACTTTTTCTGACAATACCTTCTGGAACTAAACAAGTATCCTTAGTAGTAGTATAAATCATGGCTCCACTGGACCAACTGGGAAACAGTCTCAGACTAACACTCCATAAATTATGAAACTTCACTTGTGGCTGGTGTTAGAGTTTTCAGGGATTGACATCAATTTTGAGTTATTACTTTATAATTCCATGGGAATTCAAAATATTTTATTTTTTATAATAAATACTTTGGTAAATGGTTGCAGGTCTTACCAGGGGAAACTTGAAGAGAGATTCATTGTGGCTACATGGCAGAGTACTTCTTCAAATGATGATCTATCCCCTCAATCAAGGAAACCCAGTTCTATAAGCTGGCCTCAATTTGAAAATGTGATAAGAAAATAGGAAATTTCTGTACAGTCAACTGAGTCGAGTTCCTCCAATAGACCTAAAATTTATGTGTGTTAAATAGCACTTTAACATACTACCAACTACTTCTTTCCTATGGACCCTATGACAAATTATACACTGCTTAAGATTTCTGAGCAAGACCAAGAACCAACCTCTCTACTCTTACTCCCTCAGACCTTCAGTGTTCCCGTTGACCATACTAACCAGAAGGCAAGAAAATCTGCTTGGTGCAGAATAAAGAGCTTATTTCTCAGGCCATATAACACTGAAAGATGGAATATAGAAATGCAAAAAAATACTACCCAGCCCAGTTAAGGGTAAGATTTATCTTTATAACTACAATTCCCAATTTAAATAAGCACTTTTTTTTTTTACAGTTATCCTTTCATACTTTCTTCACTATTTTGCTTTTATTATGGTGGAAAAGGTGAAAACAAATCATTTCTTTCATGTCCTATCCTGAGAGTTATTCTATTCAGATAATAGATCTAAAAAGATCCGTTTGACAGGAATGGACATTACACCAAAATGCTAATATCATAGCTACATATTCCCTCCTGAATATGGTTTTAAATTAGGTTATCTGGGACATTTTTTATTTGAATGTGAGAGGGGAAAAAATTATGATTCTGTGCATGTATGTGTGTCTATATGCCTGACCAAAGGGTAAACAGTAACAGACATCTTTATTTTGATTGGTTTTCAAAAATTTAAACTCATACAAAATGGGGAACCCTGATCTGGTATAAAGACATGGAAAATATGAAGCTGTTAGTAGTATGGCTTCTACCATGTTGAGATGCTCAATTGATAAGTGAATAAAAGTACAATACAAATGAGGAACAACAGATGGGGAGAATATGCCCCTTTACCTTGCAAGTGCCTATTTCCAGTAATAACTGTGACCCAACTATCCCCATGCCCTCACTTGGGAGCAGCAAGCATTCTAAATTAAGTCACCTGTTCACCTAAGCTTGTTCAAAGTAGATATCTTCCATTTACATATGGACAGTAATAAATAATTTGTAGAAGGCAATTTAATCAACATTCCTCATTATAATTATTCAATATTCTTTGACACTTCCAGGGAACTCACAAATTTATATCCCTTCTAATAGATCTCCAAGAGGTTAAGTAACAATTAATGAGGCTTTGCTTCTGATAATTGAATCTTTGACTTATTTTTCATCTTTGACTTGTTGCATTTTGCTAGCTACCATATCTAGTAAAAATTAAAGGTTATTTTAAAATAAATATTACATAATCAAAATGTATTTACAGGAATATTAGTTTCTTTTTTAAATTTTTATTCAATTTATTTAAGTTTAAAAAAAAATGTTCATTTCTCCTGCTAGCTCCCCACTTCTTACAACTGCCCCAGTCTGTTCTCTATATCTATGAGCTTGGTTTTTTGTTGTTGTATTGGCTTTTATTTTTTTAGACCCCACATATAAAAGAGATAATATACTATTTGTCTTTCTCTGTCTGACTTATTTCATTTAGAATAATGCTCTCAAGGGGCACCCAGGTGGTTCAGTCAGTTAAGCATCTGACTCTTGATCTTGGCTCAGGTCATGATATCATGGTTTGTGAGATCAAGCCTTGCATCAGTCTCTGCGCTGATGGTGCAGATCCTGCTTGGGATTCTCTCTCTCCCTGTCTTTCTGCCCCATATGCAGATGGTGCTGTCTCTCTCTCTTTCAAAAAATAAATAAATAAATAAATAAATAAATAAATAAATAAATTTTACAATAATGCTCTCAAGGCCCATCTATGTTATGCATCCCCAAGAAAAGATTTTATTTTTTATAACTGCATAATATTCCATTATATATTACATGTCAGTGGGAAATGTGAGAGTAAGTTTTTTGGAATGTAAGATTATCATTAAGAAATCTGTATAATAATAGAAATTAAGCAACTGTGCTAGATATTAGCATTTTGATGTAAGGAATAGGCATGTAGCACACACTTGCAGTCCTAGAAAACTACTATATACTAAATAATACTTAGACACATGAATAGACATCAAGTTGCATAATATGAACTGTAGGATACACAAATGAGAAAAAAAATAGCTCATTTGTTAGAACTAAGTTGCAAGAACAAAATCAAAAGACAAAAGTTTGGTACCTCCATCCCAAATCTTCCTGTCTATAATTTATTTCCCCCAACCTCAAAGTCTTACTGTCTTAAGACAAGATTGGTTGTACCATATAGTAGAAGCTAAGTCTATCAGTCAATGGGAAATGTTTTAGGATTTAACAAAAGGATTATCAAGCAATATTTAATCCTCTATCAAATTAGAGACCATGGAGTTATAATGAGTTAGCTTTTAAAAAGTTTTTTTTTGTGTTTTGTTTTGTTTTTGTTTTGTTTGCTTTGTTTATTTTTGGTGTTGCTTGTTTAGGGATTGATATCTGAATTGGCAGAATAGATGTCTATGTAAAGGGCTAAGGGAAACCATTTTTGGAAAAATGCAGCAGTCATAGTAACAGTTTTAGGTATTTGTGATTACATTAAAATACACAAGCAATTAGGTATCAAAAGCAAAAACCCATGAACATTGACAATAACCACCAACAGCTACATGACCAGCATGTTATTGATGTCTGTATAGGAAAAAGCAGAGGGAAGTGACAGGACATTTGATGAAAATAAGAAAACTATAAAATAGCTAAAAGATAATTATAGGGAAGTTCAATGGTCAAAAGGAAAATAGCAACTGAAACCAGAAGGTGTCCTGTCCAGTCTCCTACTAGATGAGTTAAATGGGTATGCAGTGAGAAGTGGGCTAGAATAGTCTAGCTCTCACATACTTGTAGGGCTCATACTTCCCATTTGGGAAAATTTTAAATGGCTGAGAGTAGAATTAAAATTGAGTACCACAGAGAAAATAGAGTCAAATTAAAGAGAAAAGGTCCAGGTAAAAGTGGTAGAGGGAAATAGCCATGACATCTCAGAAAACAATTCACCAAATTGTTTATCATACATACACTCACTCACGCACACACACACGCACAAGGATACATACATAAAAGGGCACTGTGCAGTTAAAAAGGATATTATCTGCCAAAATTTAGGAAAACTAGATTTATAGAAAAATTGGAAACATAAAAGTATTAAGGTCAAATAAAAATTAGTAAAGAAAAATAAGAAGGGAAGTAACATCCCTACAGACAGAGAATGCAGGTCAGAAAAACATGCTAACAAAAGACATAAATCTGTAACATATTATGATAGTGAGTTTAAAGATATTAAGCAAATTATATAATATAAAAATATAAATGATAACTAGACAATGTAGAAAAAGATGTGGCAAAAATTTAGAAAGAATTAGAGTTCAAAGAAAAACACTTACTTTAGAAATGAAGGCTAAACTAGAAGAATGTAAATACAATAGATAAGGTATTATAAACAGCAAAGGTGAAAAGGAGGAAAGGTTTAAATATCCAAATATAAAAAGAAGTAAAATAAATTATACAGCAAAAATATAACAGGGTAATTGAAGGGGGGGAAAGCAAAAGAACAGAAAAAAAAAACTACTAAACCGAATTAAATAGAGCTTTCTAAAATAAAACATGACTTAAAACTGCATATTGAAAGAACAATATTTACATGATAATATTGACCAAGAATAACCAACATGAAGTCTAGAGTAAGATTATTGAATTCAAGACAAGGGAAAAATATTTGGGGCATTTACGCAAAAAGACTCAGGCGTCAAATTGAAGAGGCTCCTGCTGGCTAAAATTGGAATACTCTTAGATTTAATAAACATAAGAACTACAAAATGCTTACATTCATGGCTTCAAAAAAAATTAGGGAAATAAATAAGGAGCAAACTTCTGAAGATGACAAACAATTTGTTATCTTGTAAGATGGGTAATTCAAGAAGAGAATCCGGCATTTATTCTGCCATTCTTGGTTGAGTTACATTGTTGTACATCAAATAGTAGATGAAGAAAGAATATTCTTATGAAATTCTTATAGGCAATAAATAAAAACAAACATGGAATTTGAATATCTTCATTTTTACCTCTTCCACAAATTATGGAATTGGATGCGGAGCATTAGTAACTGGGCATGAGGAGAGAAACCTAGATATTACATGCCTCCTTGTGAAAGAAAACTCTAAAACCTCCAGTCATGTCCCAGGATGCAACCTGACAATTTGCAGGTTATACAGAGAACAGAGGGCTACAGTGGTTTGCAAAATAGCTATAGAATATGCAAAATCATGAATGTGGGAAACTCTATGCATCAAATGTCCCAAATTCTTCAGATAAAATTTAAGGAAATAATAGGTATAGGTAAGCAGAAATTTTTTTAATGAAAATTATACCATGGAAGTAATAAAAATTATTATAATAATAAATAAAATATATAAAAAATAAAGTTATTATTTCACTCTGAAGGAGTATGCAATCTTTATGAATTTAAATTATTCTTTTCAAATATTAGTTCCATCTTTCCCAGTAATTAGTATACTGATAGTAGAAAACAAAACACTATCACATTTGAATAATTTGAAATACATTAAGATTTTTGAAATCTGTATGACAGAAAAATTTATTGGGCATATATCTAAATGGGACTCTTTGATGAATGTTTCAGATTCAAGATTTAACAAAAGTGTTTGTCAGAATTATACCCTGTTAGTTGCTTTACTTTTATTTTTATATTTACCAATAGGACTATGTGAACGAAATGTAAAACTCAATATGATAAAACAGAACAATTTCAGCTGTTCTTTAATTTTCTTTAAAAAAAACAACAAAAAAAAAAACCATGTTGAGGGGCACCTGGGTGGCTCAGTTGTTAAGCGTCCAACTTCGGCTCAGGTCATGATCTCACGGTTTGTGGGCTCAAGCCCCGGATCTGGCTCTGTGCTGACAGCTCAGAGCCTGGAATCTGCTTCAGATTCTGTGTCTCCCTCTCTCTCTGCCCTCCCCCACTTGCGCTCTGTCTCTCAAAAAATAAATAAAAGACATTAAAAAAATATGTTGATCATTTGTGGGGTGGAGGGAACCTGAATATTCTAACCTCATTTTTAAGCCTTTTGGTGGGTAAGAAGTATTTTGCGCTACTGAATCAAATTGTCTTCGTACAAGATTATAGTGAGAATAATAAATATTTATTTTTCTGTATTCTATACTAAATTGGAATTTAATATATGACACAGAGACATGGCAAGCTTATTGTAGGTTCAAACAACATTGAAATTATTTGATAGATTAAAAGATTAAGAAGTAAGAAAATAGTTAATGGCTTCCAAATTAATCATGAAGGAAAAGTAGAGATTGAACAGCTTTCACTATTTTTTTAAATTATGGGAGTAATATTTCTATGAGCACAAGTACCATTGAATATTAGCAAGTAACAGCTCATCTTTAAAGAAGAGGTGTTGCAATAAGAAAAAAAAATCTCTTAGTTGTTATAAAACCTGAAAAAAAATGCTGAAATAAGTTACAAAATGCAATTGTCTTACATAATATCAGACCATAAGGCTGGCTTAATTATAATTATGTTAAAATTGAGTTTTGGAGGTGGAATTGATATGAGAATGTTGTTTTAAAGACTATAATATACTTTCTGTACTCAAAAGCAAACTTACTGTTTTGCCATTGTATTTTCTCACCAGTAAAATCTAGCTCTTCATATTTATGAGGATTTTCCCTCTCTTATTAGTAAATGATATGTATATTTCTTGAGATGATAAATAAGTCAGCATTATTTTCCCCGTTCTGAAATTTTCTTCATGACTGAAAGTGCATACTGCACATCTGCACGTGTCTTATAAGTAATTTCTTATTCATATATATATGTACATACATATACATATACCATGACTACAATTGGAAGTTTTATTTTGACTTTTTATTTTGTGTAATTTAAGAATGAGTTCAAAAAGATGATTCACTTAAACACACCGGAATTCATTGGGATATTTGTATCACTAAGAAGGAATTTGAATTATTTTCATGTGTATGTAATTGCCCAAGAGAGTAGAAAGTAGGTTGCATAGTTTTCCATGACTTAAGAATTCTCTGCAGTGGTTGAAGAAAGTATAACTTTAAAGAATAGAAGAAATATTTCTTACTTTGTAAAATACAAAGGAAAAAAAAAGTACTGCCCACAGCGCCAGAGCAGACAACCACAAGAACAAGAAAGTTGGGTAGTTTTACAATTTACTAAACCCAATTCATCAATTAAACACTTTGACAAAAAAATATTGCAGATTTTTTTTAACTCAAATTCATAGGCAGAGATTCTCTTTCCTTTAGAAAATCTGAGATATCAAAGAAAATGGTATCTGTCCAGTTTTAGAAAATACTGCTATGATAATCTCTCTGAATTAAATCACAGAACAAAAATATTTCAAAAGCGGTTTGTAATACTAATAAAGATACACTTTGTGAAATTTAAAAAAAAACAGGTCAAACATAAATGATATAGGAGATGTTCGCACTAGTGCCTTTGTCAAAGAACATATTCATATTTCACAAGCCTACTTAAAATGTAAATTAATGATATTTTTGTCCTTTCTGATTATTTTCTGCTTGATAACTTCCTTAAGTAATTGAACAAATCTATTAGATATTTGTTTTCTCATCTGTCTTTTCTTCTCAGTTCTCTTTCATATGATCTTGATCCAATCACACATCATGCCTAAACTGCGGATGATTTCACTGTGACCTTGAAATCTATGCTTTCTCATTTCGCATCCATGTGATATATTTCACAAAAATTGTCAGTTCTAAATAGTTTGGCTCTAAGTTCCCCATTTACAGGTTTATAACTCTTGCCCAGGCATAATTACTCACAGTACCATGTTTCATTCTGAAGTTACCACGATTCTCAGTTTTGTTGATAAATTATACAGTCACCCTAATTTATAAGCAGGGTTGTCACTCCCAAATTAGTGTTCTGAAATTTCTGTCACATTTTTTCGAAGTACAAGATTATACAATTATATCCAAAGCTAGAATTTTGTTTTGTTTTGTTTGTTTGTTTTTGTACCTTCCATTGTTCTCTGAAAAACACCAGGATCATTCTGACTTTAGAATGTTTTCCCATTTTCTGGTATTTGTTGTAGGTTAGTCAACAAAACTACATCAAGATCCTCCATTTTTAAAGGACTGTTTCTTCACTAAACAATCATTAAAACTTTCCTAATTTATAGCTCTTGATTTTCTAGGGCACGTATCCAAGAATGTGATAGCTAAGAACTCATGTGATATTATAACCACTTTCACCACGATATTTCAAATCACCAGTGATTTCAAATAAGTCTGTGCTACTATGACACTTATATCTATATTTCAGACTTCTTTTAGAGTAGATATTTTTTATCTTAAATTTTATTTAAAAGAAATTTTTAAAATACAAAAACTAGAGAAGGTAAAAAAACAAAAATAACCATATTCCTGTCATTCATAATTAATAATTTTAACAATATTTATGTGTCCTTCAAATAATTGTTTCAATGGATAAAATAAAATATTATAGATATATATGAAATGATCTTTGACCATGATTTCTAATTATTTTCACTTCATCATTCCCTCAAAAAATATTTTATCTCCTCAAAAACAAAAAGAAAAAAAAAACAACTAAAATAAATATTGGATATATTCTCCCAGTCATATATACAAATATAGCATATTTGTATCTATGCATAGAATGTAATATTATAACGTAACTCTATATTCTCATGATGGTTTTCAAAATACAGTTGAGGAAATGTGTCCTTTTTTTAAGTTTTGAGCTGTAACTTTATTAAGCGTTGGTCTGGAGCTGGCTAGCATTAACTTGAAAAAGCCCATTACAGCATTTTCACATTGGGAGCATGAAATCAGCCATAGTGGGAGCATTTACAACATGCAAATTGGCAAACACTACAAACTGGGACGTTTTTATCAGATAGATTATAAAGTGACTATATTTCTACTCCATCTGATTTTCCATTTAACTATTATATTTTATCTTTTATAACAATGCCAAAATTAAATTAGCTATTGCCTTGTTAATGGAACTTCATGGTCTTTTCTTTTTGCCCTTCCTTCCCCCCCACCCCCCTTATAATTTCATATTATACACAATGTCACCATGTACATATCTCCTGGGACCACATAAGGAAAGAGGAATTGCTGAGTTCTAGAGTGTGCTTCCTTAGGTTTCAATATCGATGTGGGGAACAAAGGCAAAAGAAAACAAATTAAATTTCCTTACAATTTACAGCCCATTGAAAAGTCCTTGAGAGAGCCAGAGTGACCTTCCTCTAGGAACTCAACTGCCTTGATGTTAATACTTTGCTAAGGGCAAAAGGCAATCTTAGCTTAACATTAGCCTGACCTCCAGGATCCTGTTAAGTCTCTTTTAACATATAAACATTTCTTTAGAAACTTCCTTTGTCTCTAAGCCCCCAAGATACATGTTTGCAATCAACCTCTAAACATATAGATCACTGATAGATATCTACAGGGTCTCAGGACTAAGGTTTTTTACCTTTTCCTGACAACAGTTGGCTCCTTAAGGTCCTGGAAACCTTGCTTCCAAAATTCCTTAGAGACTTAATGCTATCCCTGACCCCCTCCTAACTTGAAAGTATACAGTCAGACACCTCTCACAACCCCACTGTAGCTCTTTTTCTGCCCGGGGTTCCTGTCCCTGTGCTTTAATAAAACCACCTTTTTGCACTAAAGATGTCTCAAGAATTCTTTCTGGACCATTCTCTCTGAACCACAACATTCCCACATCAAATATGACTGTAGCTGAAGCACTATCAATACACTAGTTCTCATTTCTCACATCTTTGACAAAACATGACATGTTTATGCTTACTGTATTTTGTTAGTCTTGTGGATGAAACGTTGTATTATTTTTGTTTCATTTCTATTTCCCTGATAATAATAAGGCTGAACTCCTCTTCATTTACTTATTTTAAATTTGTTTTTCCTCTGTTGCATGTAAGAAGAAAATAACTTTCGTAATGTTAAACTAGTTTCATTTCTTTAAACATATACAAGTTAACTCTTTCCCTCTAAGACCGAATGGATTGAAATCAAGAAATCTTTTTAGTTTTGTTTTGTTAAACATTTAGTTTTGTTTGTTTTTCACTAGGAGAGAGGGTTAGTTCATGAAAGTGGTATTCTTCACTACTTACAGAATACCATCACAATTATTTATCCTTTCACAGTTCACTTATTCATGAAATGAATATTTAATGAGCACTTTTATGGTCAGGCACTATTCTAGATGTTTGTTGAGAACAACAATAACAACAAAATTTTAATAAAGGAAATCTCTGAATGGAGCTTCCAATCGTGTGGTGGAAATCATTGTGTAAGTAAGATGTATCAGGAAAACACTGTAGCTTAAATAGTGGTGAGAACTTTAAGAGAAACATAAAACAGGAATAAAGGCGCTGGGGAGGGCTGCATTTGAGTGGCTAGGGAATATCTCACAGTGAAGGTGACATTTGATGAAGCCTGGAAGGATGAAAGGAAGCAAGATATATACATGGGGTAGTACCTGCTAGTAAGAATGATCAGCAAGTTCAAAGATGCTGTGTGCAAAATCTCTTTTTAACATTTTTAGCAGTGATAGCACAATAACTCTCTTTTGAGACAAACAGTTAAAAATATGCCATGAAAACAAATACAATTCTTCTGAGAGATCAAAAACCTAATCTTGAGAGGGAAATTTATTCATCATTACTACGGACATATTTGGAAAAAAATAAAAATTCCTCTGTGCCATGCTCATATGCCTGTTTCACACCATTTTACCAATAGATTATTCCTTTAGGTGGAGGTAGCTATTGTAGTACAACTAGTCTCAAATTAAAATACAATTTTGGGGGCGCCTGGGTGGCTCGGTCGGTTAAGCGTCTGACTTCGGCTCAGGTCATGATCTCACGATCCGTGAGTTCGAGCCCTGCGTCGGGCTCTGGGCTGACTGCTCAGAGCCTGGAGCCTGCTTCGGATTCTGTTTCTCCCTCTCTCTCTGCCCCTCCCCTGTTCATGCTCTGTCTCTCTCTATCTCAAAAATAAATAAACGTTAAAAAAATTAAATATAATTTTGATCCATTATGATTAAGGTCAAGTGGCATAAAAATTATTTTTTGTAAGTATTACCCTGTGCCTCTTCAGCTATGCCAGTCAAACTTCTGATATGTCACCATAAAAGGGAGCATTTGTATATACAGAGAAAAACAGACACAAGATATCAAAGTCCTCAAAATCTTATTACAATAATGCAAGAGGAACATTCCTCCCCCCACCCCCACATACCTAATGTTCCTCTAATTTCTGACTACTCAACTTCCACCTAAAAGTTTCGGCCACATCCTTCCTGTTTCGCTGGGAAGAATTGCCTGAAGGATAAGGATACCAAGTAAATTAAAATTCTCCATCTAATTTAAGTACATAGGACACTTAGCATCCAATCAACCTTGGCTCTAACTCTGCTGTGAGTGTGTACTTTTATTTAGCCAAGCCGTGAGCATATCTGGTCATTTGGAGTATGTTTGGAAAACGTGATTAGTGCTAGAGTTCTTTCGGCACTTGTTTGTTTGTTTTTTCACCGACTTCCACTTTTCCAGATGTATGACTTCATTTCTACCAAGAAAATATGGTTAAGATACTCCTATTGGGTGCTTGCAGCTATGTAACTGCCTCCTGGCCTTCATCTCTGCATTACCTCTAGCTGAACAAAATAACCACCGACAGTTAACATCAATAGCTTTCAACCACCTGGTGTCATCCTTTCCAACACACTCTAGATCCTAAATACACTATTCCTCCACACCGTGAGACTCAATCTGTTAGACACATCTGATTTCCAAAACATGGTCCTATTTTTGCCTTCTTTAGGTCAAATATAAGATATTATACCTTCTTCCAATAAATTATAAGGCATTTATACATCTAAAGAACAAGAGTTAAAAAGAATTTTCATCACTTCCCCCAAACTATATGAATTCTCTTAAAAATTTCCCCTCATATTAAACTTCCTGCTTAAAGTAAGAAAGTTAGTAGGAAAAAAAGTCTGAAATTAATACTTCCCTTTTAAAATAGCACATTTGTCATATATATTATTAATTTGCTTTTTCCACATGATACTAGCGGTTATAAAATATTAATTCTAGTTTTATATATGCGTGTCCATGCATACTTGAGGGTTTTGTATTGATTCAGATTATAAGTAACATATAATGTTTTCTTTCAAAATTATTTAGAATAATAAAATAAATTATGGTAAAATATAATCCAAATAATTGTGTGATCTCTACTCAGTTTACTTAAAAATAGCTGAGGATTAATGAGAGTTATTTATTCCATGCTCTATAGGTAGCATGATAAAATGAACTGTGTGAGTGCTTTATTTTAGAGGAAACAAGATGAATATTAAGGATTGTATCATTGAAAGTAGGTCACTGTTATTTATAGGTTATTTCGCAAATCACAATTCAGCTTTAAATGACAGAACACTGTATTAGTAAATGAGTCTGTTTCTTGCTCTATTTGAAGGTTCTAACCTAATTCACTTTCATTGACTAAGACAATTCATAGAAGTGTCTGCAAATTCAAATTAATGGTCAGAATAGTAAGTGATACTGTTTGCATGCTCAGGACCTATTCCCCCTTATTCTGTACTAAAAAAAAAAAAGCCATAGATTTCTTTACGTCTGTAGTTTTTACATCTAAAAAATACTCATTTTTCTATTCCCTTGCATCTTTAGTTGACTGTATACAATATAGTGTAGAAAGTTCACACGGAATTCCCTTGAACGACACTTGCCTTTTCCAATTGAAAGGCAAAGACTTTATAGGGAAAGCGTTTTAGCATTCTTTGGCCCACCGTCTCCACCTTCCTTTTCCAAAGAGATTTTAGATCTGTTACAATGTTATATTGTAGGATTCTGTTGGTTACGTTGTTAAAACTTTAATTTACATGTGTTATAGGAACTTGGATGATGTTTATGAGGTCGAAGTGATTAAATATAAATAAGTGGCATTTCATACTTCAAACACAGAAATATTAAGTCATCAATAATAAAATACATGTTTAACAATATTTCTGATAATGATAAATGGCAAAAATGTATGGAAAAAATAGACATGTGGTAAATACTCATTATTATATTCGTTGTTTGTAGCAAAATTTATAAATATTCATCTTATGACAATGATAGAGCTTCATGTCATCAAGATTTTATATAGTAAATATGGAGCTGTACTGTGTAAACTAGTGTTCCACTTGGTCTGAATAGGAACTTTAGTGAGAGAAGCACCACAGTTGTGATTCAGAATGAAACTTAAAAAATTTTAATACTAACCCATTTTCTCAAGGCTAGACAGTACAAGCTAGAAATTTAACTCATTTGCAAATTTATCATTTTTGTCATTTATACTTCATGTCTAGCAATAATTTTATTGAGATATAATAGACATATTGTTTTTTGGTGTACAACATAATGATTTCATATGTGTATATATTGTGAAACGATCATCACAATAATTGTAGTTAACGGTCATCGCCACACATAGTTACAAATTTTTTATGATGAAAACTATTCTCTTAGCAACTTTCAAATGTACAATACAGTATTATTAACTATAGTCACCATGCTGTACATTAAATCCCCAGGACTTATTTATTTTATAACTGGAAGTTTGTATCTTTTGACCCCTTGCATCCATATTGTCCACCTCCCTACCACCTACCTCTGGCAACCACCAATCTGTTCCCTGTGAATTCCATTTTTGTTTGTTTATTTGATTTCATTTGTTTATCTAAATTCCATATATAAGTGAGATCATGTGATATTCATCTTTCCGTGTCTCACTTATTTTACTTAAGGGTCACCCATGTACTTTCAAATTTCAGAATCATATATTTTTTTATTCATTTATCCATCAATGAACACTTAGGTTGTTTCCATGTCTTGGCTATTATAAGTAATGCTACTATAAATATGGGAGTGTATATATCATTTTGAGTTAGTTTTTTCATTTCCTTTGGATATATACCAAGTAGTGGAATTGTTAGATCATATGTTAGGTACAGTTTTAATTTTTTGAGGAAACTTCATAGTCTTTCCATAATGGCTCCATCAATTTGCATTTTCAGCAACAGCACACAAGAGTTCCCCTTACTCTCCATCCTTGCCAACACTTACTTTTTGTCGTTTTGATAATGACCATTCTAATAGGTGTGAGATGATGTCTCATTGTGGTTTTGATTTGAATTTCTCTGACTAATCTTTACACTATATGAAATCCAAGCATAATATCAATGTGTTATAAAACTACTTATTTAAATCTATTACTTGAATTTTCTAGGGTTTTATAATAGTATAATATTATGAACTAATGGATTCAATAACCAAGTTTTGATAGTTCATTCAACAATCAGCCAACTCACAATGAATAAAATTCCCCATAGATTGATTTTTGTGCTGAAGTTTAAAAGTTAGTGAAACATCATTAGTTTATTCATGAAGATGAGTAGTTGTAGATTGATTAAAATGTAGATAGCTGAATGTGATTACTCAGTTTAATATGAAATAGTGAGATTAAGCTTTTTTAATTAGATTTTAAGTTCTACAGGAGAAAGATACTTAATTGAATAAATATATTCAATGCTATATAGTTCATTTTTATTATCCAGCTATTTATTTGAATAACATAGCCACTATAGTTCAATGTATATTATTAATTGAATATAATGTGAATGGGATATATATGAAATCATATATTTCATAAAACTTATTCTTCCATTTTAGCTTTAAAAATAAAAAAAATATTAATTACATTAGTCAATCAATAGGTCTCTTTTGAATGTATTGTGACAGTAAATACTGCTATGGTTCTGTGATATGAAACATAGCCCTTCTTAGCAAATAATCTGGTTTATGAGATAAAAACATGCACTATAAATAATGAAAAAGCAATATAAGTCAGTTTATAATTTTGTAATTTTGTATGCAGTAGACTGTTGATTGCCTGTCTATTAGTATTAAATATCTGTCTGGGTTTTGAGGTAACATCAAATGAAGTTCAGAGTTAGTCATCAATAAGCTTAGAAACTAAAAAAAGGAAGACAGCAGTTATTCGGATTCGGAATGCTGAATTATAGTCAATTGGAGGAGATAAGTGCTGGCTGCAAAAGGAATATAGGACAGGAGGCCCTGTAACTAGAAGACTTTCAAGGGGGGAAGGTTATGGAAGATTCCCTCGGGTAATCATTATCAAAATCAAGATTTAAGGCAAATAGGAAAAGCAGAACATGAAAAAGCAGAGAACATGCAAAAAACTGGAGTTAAAAAGATGCATAATTTCTACAGATCCTAAATAACGTGAGTACATGATGCTCATTCAATCGTACCTTCTAGACCCGGTTCTGATATTAATTAGTTACATGAGAGTGGGAAAGTCAATTGAACATTTTGAAACTGAATATATCTATCTTTAAAAAAGTGGTCAGATTAAGTTATTTCTTCACTCCCTTCACTCCTTTAGTTGTTCAGTTTTCTATAAACAAGAAAAAAACAGACATTAGGACTCCTGAAATTAATTTTAGCCTTTATATTGGCCTTAGATAACCTGAAGCATTCATAATGAAAGTTTCCTCTTCTGACTGTCCTTAGCCGGTTCTGCATTAACCTCTTCAGTTCTAAACAAAAAGCTTTCTCTCCATGATAACTTCCCTCACCCCAAAGGCAAATATAATGACCGCATTCGTGAGTCTGTATAGGTTTATTTCACACTTCCTATAAGAGAATTCTCAAATTCTCCCTGGTATTATAATTATTTTTGTACATGTCCTTTTTCTCCTAGGGGAACTTCAGTGCTCCTCTTAAGTAAATTACTGAAGGTCTGATTCATCTTTACATCTTGTTGAGCATAATACCCCTAAATAAGTGTTTGTTGAAGAATCAATTGCTAACCACTTAAACTCACTTCTTAATAACATATTTATATTTAATCTTTTAACAAAAAGTGAATTATGAGGCATATCTATTGATAAAGTATAACTTAAAAAAGCAAAAACTACACTTGTTCAATTAATGTTTAATAAGATTCATTTATCACTTTGAGAAATATTTTTATTACAGATTTTTTAAATGACCAAGATAACTGGCTGAAATGAGGTTCAAGTAATAGTGTAATTAGCTGACTTGCATTAGAGAGAACACGTATTCGACACCATTTCTCTAGCACTTCTTCAGATTAATTTTTCTCGTATTGATGCATGTTAGTAATTCAAGTCAGTTGTTTTATTACTGCCTTGCTTCCAATAAAACTCTAGAGGTTGCATGAATATAGATTGAGTGGATACAATTTTAAACGATTATGTGTAGTCATAGTAAAAAGCAGGGAATAAGAGGAAAACGTTGATAATTGTACTCCACCCATTACAAAATTTAAATTGATTTGACTTTAACGTGAGGGCTAAAAGCATATTCAATGAATTAAAAAGCACAAATCTATAGTCTATTGTTCAGCACACTGTTATTACTACGACTACATCATTTTCCCTTCAGATTTTCACTTCAAAAAGTTCTAAGAAAATGATTGCACTCAATCTTTTAATAACTTGAGTGCAGTTCTAAAATCTAATATCCATAGCTGAAGGAAAGGTCTTTAGTTTTTCTTTGCCTCAGTTTCCTTATGTAAAAAGATAACAATTTTAATTAGATCACTAATTCAAAACTTTATTTTTTTTTTCCTCCCAAAGTTATACCCTTACCTTTACAACCAACAGTGCCTATTGGTAGAGAAGAAAGAGAACAGAAATGATAGTAATTTACTATCCTCCTAACCTTGTCCATTTCAAACCAAGACGACCTTTTTATTTCATTGTAAGTCTGGGTCAGATTTATTGAGTACTAATTTCTGTGGAAAGAAAGAGCAAGAAGAAAAAAGAACAAAGGAGGACAGTAATTTAAACCACTGAGAAGAATCATATCTCAGATTTAAGGTATTATTATTATTATTTAATTAACAAAGTCGCAAGTTTTACTGATATTTCCTGAACTAATTATTAAATAAATAAAGTACTCGTTATATATAATTAAGGATTATTTACATCATAAAAGTATATATTGTATTTCAGTACTTTGTTTTTTCAGTAATAAAAATGTATTTTATATTTCATTAAAGGGAAAAAAAAGAGTAAACCAAAATACATTGTCATTGTTTTAGTTATTTTACATATCGCCCTGGGATGTTAGAAACGCGAATTAGCCTACCAGTGAAACCTGGTAAAATTTCAGGTTAATCATTTTTGTCCTATCAGCTTTATCCATTGTTGTCTTTTTTTTGGGGGGGGGGCAGGGGGAGTAAAACAAGGCAGGGGATTTATACAATGGCATCCATATTTGACTCTTAAAAAATAATTTTATACATATAGCCTTTTCCTTCCATCAACAGGTTTATTCTACTGTGTATATTTGGTTTGTTGTTGTTGTTTTGTTTTGTTTTGCTTTTGTTTTTGTTTTTGTTTTTGTCCTCTGAAGCTGTTTTTAAGGAGAAACTGGGGAAAGGTAGTGTCTGGAGAGCAAACACAGAATAGTTAGCAATTTATCCCTTTCTCCTCTTTCCTTATTTTGATCTTCTTAATGCAGGAATTTCTTGGATCCCTGATGTTTGAAAGCAGATGAAAAATGTTTTCATAAGTAGCAGTGTGATAGCATTGTGTCTGGTTGCCATAAAGGAAGCAAATTTGAGGACATGGTATCCAATCTAAAACATTAACTAGATCTTAGAAGTATGTCTGACTTTCTGTTCTGATGATTTGACTTGTTTAATAGGTAAGGAAGGGTGGAGAAGGGCTGCCCTCCTTTAACGGGTGGGACCATACCTGACTCACCTTGAACTTCTCAAGCATATACCTGCATCTTGAATTTGAAGACAACTGTATGCTGATGGTTTCTAGATCCACTTTCTTTCCTTTTTAATACATTATTCAACAGTCAGATTTCAAATGATTTTTCACAGTTGCAAAATAGTCCAATATTTATTCACAGCTGTTAATCACTCCAATGCAAACACTATTACACCTGAAATGTTCACTTTATCTATTGTCTCTTGTTAGGCATGCTAATAATTCCTCTATTAAAACACATATCCCCAGACCACTAGTGACGTTTATTGAATGTTATGTATCAATTCTTCACATCAACTCCTTCTGTGAGTCAGTTTTATAAAGAACTTCACTATTTAAGATGTTAAATCCTAACTAGCCTTAATGTAGAAATCTACATGAATGGTATTATTTCTCTGCTACAAATGATATTAACCCTTTTAGCATATGCACATTTTCTATGTGCCTGCACATAGTATTTTCTGAGAATTTCTCTGAATCTTGAAGTAATTCATTGATCCTTCTTCCCACTCCAACCCATTACCTAGTCATGGTCAAGAGACTCAAATAGAAGCCATGAGGTCATCTGAGACAATGAAACACTGACCATCACTCACTTTCAAAAATGACTGTGATTGTTTAAAGTACTAGGTGTCAACGGGACTTGAGAAGTTAACCTAACAAAAAGGAAGAAAAAAAACCAGTTCTAGTCCTAAATGTATTGTTTACATGTCTCTGGACTTTTCAGAGGTACTGCAGTAACCACCACAGTTCAAGTGTAATTTTTCCCTCTAATTTTTATGCCATTGCTATCCTAGACTGAGTTATTTAACAAAGTCTCTTCTGACTTACCTATAGAAAAAAAGAGGTTATTGTCTATATTAAGTATAAAATTCCTAAAGACAAATCCAAGTCCATAAAAATTCTGAATGGTAGGTTCAACTAGTTCAGTTTTTGAATGACATGGATATATATGCTTATGTATGCAAATAAACATATATATGTATGTGCATACATATTAATATATACATATATGCTACTATAATACATTATATACATATAAAATACACATGTACTGGCCATTTTATTATTTGAGTCACTATCATCATTATTACCTTAGCAGAATGAATAAAAAATTAATTTATATAATTTAAGTATTTACATTCTAAAATTATTTTTAAATTCTACAGAAGGCTAAGAAGGCAAACAGCTTTCTTAATGATGTTCTTCCACAATGCATTTTGCAATTTGTCTTTGAGATCACTTCTGTTTCAAATAATATCTGTGGTCTTCAGGTTGTACTTACTAAGAATCCACTATGGCAGATTTAGATTTAAACCTACCTACTTATTGCCATCCCCAGACACACATGCCATATGTTTCATCATACTCCTGTTTCTATTGGTGAATCATACAAGTTTAACTAATACTTTCTCTGGATCTTGCCCCATCTACTTTAGACATTATACCTTTATTAATTAATATCTAAGGTTAAGAAATCGAATGCTTCTTCTTCTTTACTCCCTTTTCCCCATCCTCTTCTGGATTCGAATGGGGCAGAATTTCTTCTATGCATTATCTTTTGTTTTAATCCAACTTCATATCTACGGCTTCACACTTAACAGAGGACTTGCCTCAAAATAAAGGAAAAACTATGAGCTACGTTTTCCAAACTTATTCTAACCATCAAATTTTAGTTCTGCAATCTCTTTGGTCATGCAGGTAAGTATATATGAGGCCAGGTGCCAAATAAAACATAATTTGGGGTGGGAAAGCAAATAAATAGAATACATTAATTTATTATTTCACTATTGACATCAATATTAAGCTTTCCTCAGATTCGTACAACTGCTTTGTGATGGGGATGGGAAGCAAGGGAGGTGGCATCCCTGGAAATGGGTAACAAGGGTGACGTCTTTCCAGGGTTTGTGGAAATCCAAACCTAAGGAGCAGCGTATTGGAACATTTAGTGAGATTTTTGACTTGCCATCACATTTGTTGTAAAGAATCCTACGGCTTTAAGAACACACTTAGAAAATGTGTTTTCTGTGATCGTAATTACTATACAGTGGAATATAAAACCCACTTGAGAACCTAAACTATTTTAATGAACTTAGTGACAATGTTTACTTTCTGCAAGTTTAAGTTAAACGGAGAAAGATGTTCTTTCAACACCTATAATACATTTCAGTAATACCATTTCTAAACGGTGTTGACTCTAAAATATCACTCCTTATATGCTATGTGGTTTTTTTATCTGTTTTATTAGAAAATCATTTGCTCTTCACAATCATTACCAAGATGACATTTTTGTAAATCAATATATCAGTTTTTTATTTCCCTAATATAAAACATCGAATGGCAGATTGAATTGATCATATAATCATGTGTTCTCAATGTAAATGTTAAATTCATATATACTTTATGTACAGTATTAATATGAATGGAATATTTATTATGAATCATGTTAAGATCAATATTGCATTACACATTTTTTCATTTCTTAATGTTTTATTTATTATTTAAAAATTCTTGGGGCGCCTGGGTGGCTCAGTCGGTTAAGCGTCGGACTTCGGCTCAGGTCAGGATCTCGTGGTATGTGAGTTCGAGCCCGGTGTTGGGCTCTGTGCTGACTGCTCAGAGCCTGGAGCCTGTTTCAGATTCTGTGTCTCCCTCTCTCTCTGACCCTCCCCCGTTCATGCTCTGTCTCTCTCTGTCTCAACAATAAATAAATGTTAAAAAAAAATTTTAAAAATAAAATAAAATAAAATAAATAAAAATTCTTAAGTTATTTTTGAGACAGAGAGAGATCATTTGAGGAGGAGGGGTAGAGAAAGAAGGGTCAGAGGATCTGAAGAGGGCTCCATGCTAACAGCAGCGAGCTGATGCCAACTCAGACCCAGGAACCATGCGACATGCCTGAGCCGAAGTCAGACACTCAACCAATTCAGCCACCCGGGCGCCCTGCATTATACAATTTAAAATCGTGCTCCACCAATGTTGCCTACTGGAATTATTGGAATAGGATAGCTCATTAGAGACTGTTTCTTGGTATGAGAAAGATTCTATAATGTATTTTAAATCACTTTGGAATGAAAAAAAATTCAAAGTACAATTTCTTCTAAGACTTCTATCTCATCTTTGCAGAAGAAGAAAATAAATTGTCTATCAATAGCAAGCTCATTGAACAGCAGTGTCTAAAGATAAGAACAGCCAGTACTTCATTTCCTCCATTTTAGTAATCTTAAGCAGATGGATAACAACAGAGAAGCAAATGGAGCTAGCTAATTAATAAACATATTTTCCTGAACATCAGACTGTACATTTAATAAAGCCCATCCTTCATTTATTCGTATAATAAATATTTAGCCCCTAATGTCAGTCAGGCAATATGTTAGGCATTAAACAACAAATAATAAAAAAACAGGGGTAACACAGTATGGTGGGAAACAGATACATATAAAATAATCACACAAATGAAGGTAAAATAGATATCTGAACTATGCTGCAGATGACAGCAATAAGGTATTATTAAATTTTAATAAGTGAGCATAGAAATATTATATGATGTACTTAGTCATCATAGTCATCTTAGTAGAGCGTCAGAAAAATCTCTGCAAAACCTGATAGCATAATATATTTCATTCTTTAAATATGATAATAGCTATGCTCACTTGCTTTCAATTTGTTTGTATTTCACCAAGACATTTGGGAAATATTCAAAACACACATAATGTCTCAAGTTTCACAATGTAGACAAAGCTTCTCCACTGCTGGAGTTCAGATATGTGGACATATTGTACTTGCAAACTGATTGTCATGTTGGTAGAAATCTATCTTCATAAAGAAACTTGGATTCCCAAACAAAGCTTTTGTTATCTCAGGATAATAATGATTCTAAATGCGATGCCATTCAAATTTGCCTTCAGGCTAAATCTTTAAAGTTACGTATGGTACCTGGAAAGCAGAGAAGGATGACAAACAGAAAGAAGTATTCCACTTCTAATAACTAGAAAGCACCCGAGACCAAGTGACATTTTATGACCCTTTTCTAAGGGAGGAGATGACACCATATATTTTTTTAGTTATTAGTGAATTTTTAATATATTTATACATTTATATATCACATATATTTATACAAATATATGTGATATAAATATGTAGCAGATATATTACAATTTTAATCTAAGTTGTTTATAAACCACCTTGGTAGCTCCTCATCCCTTCTCCAAACTGGCATCTCCTCCTGAATTTCCCAGCAAACTGAGTTGTCCCACTATTAATTATAGCAATTTAAAACTTGGACTTCATATTTTATTTTTCCTTCTTTTTGCTAGTCAAATATAGACTAAGTAGGATTCTACTTCCTTACATTCCTTTAAAGACCATACTATTTTTATTTAGTTTTTAAATTCTATTTATTTATTTATTTATTTATTTATTTAAGAGAGACAGAGACAGCACCAGTGGGGTAGGGATACACAGAGGGAGAGAGAACCCCAAGCAGGCTCCATGCTGCCAGCACAGAGCCTGATGCAGGCTTGAACCCATGAAACCATGAGATCATGACCTGAGCCGAAACCAAGAGTCAGATGCTTAACAGAGTGAGCCACCCAGGCGTCCCAACCATACTACTTTTAAATATTCGATTTCACTTGTAGAATTTTCACCAAACTCAGTACTTCCCCAACTCACTGTGGTGAAGGACCAGTTACCCCTTTCCCCAATTCAATGTGGAAAAAAAATTTTGTAAAATGCAATAAATACAAATACTAAAAAAATAAAATACAAATTACAAAGACATAAAATGCAAATTCTATTTTTATTAGATGCAAGAGAGAAAATCACATTACAGTAAATATATTCAGGACAAATATAAGAAGAAAGAAGTATAAATATTTTATAAATTATTCCTGTAAACTATGCATGCATGTTATTAATATAGATAATTGCTCTACAATTGATACATCTTGCCTCCTTCTGTTATAAATGAATTATTAAATGCCTACATGCACACATTGAACAAGCACATCTATCACATTAAAACTCAAAATATTGATATCACTCAATGTATTGATATACATTGTGTTTGTCCAATGTGTACACATAATTTGACAACTATTACTCAAAAGTGTATAAAATCTTGCTTGTTGACTTATGTTAGGTTGAAGACAACATCACTCCTAAAAAAAAAAAAAAAGTGAATCAATACTCTATGTTTTGTTTTAGTAACACTTATACTAAAGCAATCAGTCTCACATAAACATATTGATGGGTAATGAAAGAGATTTTAAAACAACTTCAAACTTGTGCTATTCATTTTTAACTTTAATGCAAAATGAGGCAAGTGTTGCTGTATTTTCAAAATTCATCTTTAAACTTCCATGCAGTTTCAGTAATGTTCCTGTTCAAGGTGGGAGAGTCTTTGATGTGTGAATGTGGGAATGGAGTTTTTGTCCTTGGACTCCCCACCGGAAGATTTATGTGGGGATCTGCGCTCCAATAAACACCGCCAGAAAAAAGTAGCGTGCACAAAGCAGTTTATTAAAACGGAAATACACTTTCAAGATACGTCCGTCTGGTGGGATCGGATATTATTGGGTCTCTCTGAGCTGGGAGGAGCTGGGAGGTACAGTGGGGTGGTCCTTAATGGAGGCTGTTTCTAATCATTTGGGAATCTCCTCCCACAGGTTGGTGGGAAGAGATTTTGACCCTACAAGGTTTGCACCTAAACTGTCAAGGCAGCTTTTCTCCATTGGGCGGAGCTGTCCCTACAATGCAAATATATTATAATGAGTCTAGGGGTTAACCTGAAGCAGAGGTAGAAGAAGAGAGCGCTTGTTGCACACCGGTGGCTCTTGATCTGTCAGCCCCCAACGGTCTTGGAAAACACAAGGTCAGGATTTGGTGCCACCGGCTTTTAATTTGTAGCTTATTTATCATTGTTCTTGCCTCTAGCTCACAGCTCTGTCATTCCCCATTCCCGTTCAAGGACTTGGGACCCTGCCAGGGGCATTCCTTCCACTGTTCCTGTCTAGCTTCTACCTAACATTTCCTTCCAATTTCAGTAATGTTTCTTATATAACTATAATTAAGTGTAAAGTACCTTTCCATGAAAGAAATGAATACCAGATTTTATACACTTTGAGTTACAGTTATCAAACCGACCTTTAACTGTTAGAAATTAAAGCATGATCCTACAACTGGTTTCTAGTAAGAATATTTTGACACATGCAACTGTCAGATTGCTATAGAGGTTTCCAAATGATTACTCTCAATTTATGTGCTTATGCCCTTGCAATAACAAACTGTTTGCATACCAGTAATAATTTATGAATCATGCTTTGAATAGCACTGACCTAGAATACAACCTCAGCTTTTGGTTTATGCTTTCTTCATCGTACTACTTCGAGTGATTATAAAACTGTAGTTAGAGTTTCCATTCCACTCCCCAACCTCAAATCCTTACGTGGCTCTGTAGAAAGTGGCATTTCTTGCACATAGATACAAAACTAGTAAAGTTTAAAAATTACAAATTACAGCACAAAGAGTAGGCTTTAATGTATCTTAGTGCCACTCAGGTTCTTGACCAGGAAGAGAAGTAAACACACCTGGAAAGTAGGTCAATTTCTTAAAGAAAGACATCGTTAGACTGGGCTGGGTTTTTCTTCCCTGGAAGTTGGGACAGAAGCAGTCTGAGAATAAAGAATTCTTGTTCCATTAATGGTTATAAATTCTTCATTATTATATGCATGCCTTGATCAAACAGATACACTACATTCTTCCATTCCTCTTTTATTTGATCCTCAGTTCTGTTTTATTTTAATTCTTGTGTGCATATTAATAACAGGAAATGGGGAGAACGTGGGCTAAGGCATCAGTGGTCAGTGGTGGGACACCATAAATGAAACAATCCTGCTTCCTTTGAAATGACTGATTAGCATAAGTCATGCTAAAATCATTTCTCTTTGTGATCACTTATTCACTGGAATTACCCAGTTTTTAAACTAAAACTTAAGGAAAGTTTAAAGTTAGGTCAAATGTATGATGCTTCCCTGGGATAACATTATTTGTATTTGTTGAAGATAAATTATTACAGATCTCTTATATCCTTTTTGTGCTGGATAACTCCCACTTTCCCCATCAGGTTCCTTCTGTACCCTTATACAAACCTGTTCTGGCTCCACAAAGCAGCCCTTCAGGGAGTGTTTAAGTGCCTTCTGGGTTCCTTGTTGTGTTTGTTCAGAGAAAGGTGCTTACAGGTGATGAGGAAGGAGAGTGAGTTTGAATTATTTCCCTGCTTCCTATGTGCCCTATTACCATGCGCAGACTATACCACATCATAGCTTCTGTTAAGCAACCTTCTCACAGAACTTTCTTTTTGCTCCATGTTCCAATAATTGTTTCCTACTCTTGCCCCTTCAGGCCTAAAGATGGTTAAAAAAAAAATTCCTACTGTTAGTAGTCCCAAAATACTACCTGTGTTCTTATGGTTTTCCTATACTCTGCCAACAATATATAAAAAGTGAAATTCTCTATGAATTCCCTAGTTTGATTCTGTACCTTGTCTTCTGTACCTTGGCAGGTCAACTGATATAGAAATTTAGTATGAGGAGTGGTTTCAGGGGAAAAAAAATCCCAAAATTAGATTATGTATTTGGCTTACATACCTGTTTTAAGTTCACAGAGATATATTCCTTATGAAATATTTTAAAGTTCTAATAAATGGTGCAGTGTTGGCCCACCTATAGAAAAAGAGGCCCATAGAAAAGAGAACCATGAAACTGATTGACTTATACACAGTAATCTGATTTATGACAAGGAGCCACTAAATTCATGAGGAAGGAATCGTGTTTACAATAAATGTTTGACATGAGTCAGAGACTCAAATTTGAATGATTATTGGAAGCATTGGGAAATATCATAATGAGCTTTGCATAGGGAACTATTTTTAAATAGGTCATATTAAAAGCACTATATGTAAAATAAAAGAATAATGGGTTTGACATTGCTAGGACATAGTTGCAAAGCACAAATCAGGAAAAAAAAGACTGGTATATAAATTTATAAAGAATGCCTGCAGGTCAAAATATAATGACTGACTGTGATGGTGAGTTTTGTGTATCAGTCTGTACCCAGTTATTTAATCAAACACAATCTAGATATTGCTGTGAAGGTATTTTGTATAAATGGTTAACATCTGCAATCAGTTTATTTTAAATAAAGATTACCTTCAATAATTTGGATGGGCCTCATCTAATCAGGAAGGGTTATTTCTCTGAGAAGAAATTCTGCTTTGACACACAGCATCAACATCTGCCTGAGTTCGCAGTCTGCCAATATGCCCTCCAAGTTTCAGATTGTCCGCCTCCACAATCGTGTGTTCCAGTTTCTCTGGAGAAACCTATTTCTCTAGACAACTGTAGTACCGATTTTGTAGTAGTGATTCAGAATGCTTAACCATGGCCCACCAAGTTACCATACTTCCTGAGCTACCCAACAGGAACTAACTATTGTTTGATCCGTGAAGGCATAAAGTTCAGCATGCATAATAGCACTCCATCAACCAATGGAAGTGGTATACACAATATCAAGTTCAAACAGACCCTCAAGGCACAAGCAAGTTACTGTGGAAAGTGGTCAAAATAGCCCTAGCCCCAACTCTTACTATACTGCTTTCTCTTTCCCAGTCTGCACCTATGGCCACATGAGGAATTCTTTACAGTTAATTGGTTTATAGATGGTTCCATGTGACATTGAGATACCAGCGAAAGGTGGATGGCTATGTTAAGGGACATATCAGAATAACAACGGTGAACATGTAAACCAGTTGATTTTAAGTTAAGTTCAAGGAATTCCTCTTGATAATATGTGTGGATCTCATCAAATCAGTTGAAGGTCTTAAAAGCATAAATAAAGATTTCCTAGAGAAGGAATTCTGCTTCAAGACTGTAACACAGAAACTCTGCCTTAAATTTCAGGCTGCCAGACCGCCCTACAGATTTCAGACTTGCCAGTCCCCACAATCATATGAGTCAACTCCCTAATGTAAATCTCCTAATTGTGTGTGTATGTGGGTGTGTGTGTGCGTGCATGCACACTGCTCCTCTGGAAAATCTTGACTGATATACTAACAATCCAAAAAAAGAGAGTGGGGAGGGAGATAAAAAAGTAAATATTTAAACATAAGCACTTCAGAGAAGTAGACATAGAAATGGTCAATAAACATGAAAAGGTGCTCTATCTCATCAGTTATCAGTAAGTGCAAACTAAATGCAATAAAATCTCATTTGTACACCAACCAGAATATCCAAATTTAAAAAGACAAGATTAAGTGCCACTAAAGTGTTTGAAAGCCAGAACTTGCAAACATTATGGTGGAAGTATAAATTGGCAAAAACATTTTAGAAAACAGTTTTTCAAGTGCAGTAGAATGAATGCATTTATTCACCAAAAGACATGCAAAAATGTACTTAGAAGCATGTTTGTTATAGCGACAGACATGATCCAATCATGTTCATCAACACGGTTACACACACACGCATACACATCTTACATGAAAAAAGTAATTATGTGGGGATTGTGGTGATCTTTTCACAATGTATACATATATCAAAACATCAAAGCTGGATAGCTTAGATATATACAATTTTTATACACAAAAAGATAGTAACACGGCTATGACTGTCCTTTCTACACTTTCTACACTTTTCGTTTTTATATTCTCCACATTTCTTAAAAACAATGAAAGAGTGTACGTGTGTGTGCATGTTCATGTGTGTTTGAAGTTGATAAGACCACTTTTTCCAATATCTTCTCTTCAGTTTGAATTTAATGGGCATAAAATTTATGTATGCACACTCTAATGCACTCATGGAACCTAGGCATGTCAGGACGAATGAGAAATTATTTCCATCTCGTACAAGCACACAAGCTGCCTATCCTATACTAAGGCTTTGAGACCTCTTCAGTCAATAGAAAAATTAAGTTTTCATTGATTGTTTTAAAAATTTCTTTAGAAAGAAAATAATCATAGAGCAGTAAACCAATTAACATAATGTAACCTAAGGACATGCTTAATGCCACTAGAAATAACATTAAAATCAGTAAGTTAGAGAAACGTTATGGAAGAAATTATCTGAAACTTTCTTTAAGTTTGGGCTATGACTTCTGTCTTCTAATTTAAAACTTGCTTATCTTTCATCTACTCTATTATTGCTGTTAAAAACTTTAAATAAGGGGCGCCTGGATGGCTCAGTCATTTGAGTCTCCGAGTCTTGGTTTTGGCTCTGGTCATGATCTCATGGCTTCATGGGTTTGAGCCTCACATCAGGCTCTGCGCTGGTAGTGTGGATCCTGCTTGGGATTCTTTCTCTCTCACTCGCTCTCTGCCCCTCCCCCACCTGCACTGTCTCTGTCTCTCAAATAAATAAATAAACTTAAAAAAAATAAAAAATAATAAAAAAATTTTAAATCAGCTCTAGAGATCTGCTATACAACACTGTATCCATAGTCAACAATAACATATTGTATACTTAAACATGTGTTAAGAGGGTAGATCTCATGTTAGGTACTCTTACCACAATTAAATAAAAATTTTAAAATTCAAATTAATTACTTTTACCTCAGGTCTAGAAAATTACATTTAATTTCTTTTATTTTTTACTTTTTATTTTAGAGAGAGAGCACAAGTGGACAGAGGGAGAGACAGAGACAGAGACAGAGACAGAGAGACAGAGAGAGAATCTTAAGCAGGCTCCATGCTATCAGCACGGATCCCATTGCAGAGCTCAATCCCAGGACCCTGGGATCATGACCTGAGCTGAAATCAAGAGAGACGCTCAACCAACTGAGCCACCCAGGCACCCCTTTCAATTTGCTTTTGATGTTATCTAGAAAAATAATTAAAATATTTTTTTAAAGTTTTACTTAATTATTTTGAGAGAGAGGGAGCATGAGCAGGGATCTGGCAGAAAGATAGGAAGAGAGAGTGAATCCCAAGAAGGCTCCACACTGTCAGTGCAGTAGGCTTGAATCCAAGAAGCTGTGAGATCATGACCTGAACTGAAACCAAGAGTCAGAGGCTTTAAGGGACTGAGCCACCTAGGTGCCCCAGGAAAAAAAAATAAATAATAATTTTTTAAATTGTTTAATGGGAGGGAGAGTCTGGTAGTAATATATAATTTTAATGTTCCTGTTCTCAATAATAGATTCCAATTTCATGGGAGCAGTGATGTCCCTTACTAAAGCATTGTATTTTCCAGCCTCTCATTTCACAATGTGGGCATATTCTGATCAATTAGATGAAATCAGGTAGGTTATGTGTTACTGCTCCTTCAAAACAGGTAAATTTCTTTCCTATTCCTAGTTTTGAATTTAAAATTAATTTACTTTTGGGGCACCTGAGTGGCTCAGTCAGTTGGGTGTCTGATTTCAGTTCAGGTCATGATCTCATGGTTGGTGAGTTCAAGCCCCATGTCTGGCTGTGTGCTGACCCCTCAGAGTCTGGAGCCTGCTTTGGATACTCTGTCTCCCTCTATCTCTGCCCTTCCACCACTCATGCTCTGTTTCTCTCTCTCCTTCAAAAATAAATAAACATTAATTTTTTAATTCATTTACTTTTCATTTAAATTTTACCAAATAAATTTGGAGATTTCACATAATTTTCTGTTTTTTGTCATATCTCCCATTTTTACTTGTGAAAAGGAGTCAGGCAAATAACTAAGGATTGTAAATTTAATCAATAGTTTGGCAAATATTGGATGTCGGTCATTGTATTTTATGCTTTTGAAAGTAGGTTATTTATTAGAGATAGATATTATTATTCACATAATATAAATGCAAGATTACTGTATGAACTACTTTTAAAAATTAAACAAAACTAAAGAGCTTAAAAATATTAGTAAGAGAATTAGTCTTTCCAGTTGAAGCAAAGGTGATTAAAAATTTATAAAAATAAATATGTTGTTTACTGAAAAAAGTTATAAACTAGCTACATTTTTATAATACTAAATTATGCTAGCCTTATTATCTAAAAATGAGGGGTCCTGGTGGCTCACTTGGTTAAGCATCCAACTCTTGATGTCAGCTCAGGTCATGATCTCAAGGTCTTGGGATGGAGCCTCTTGTCAGGCTCATCACCTAGTGGAGATTCTTTCTTCCTCTCCCGCTCTCTCATGCAATCTCTCTTTCTCTCTTAAAGAAAAAGGTACAATCTGCTAATTCCAGAAAAATCAAATTATAAAAATCAAATTAAATACATACATACATACATAAACAAGGGTTTAGGTTTATGCAAAATGTACCACAGATTAGTTGATATTTAAAATATTTTCTAATTTCTGTATGTATTACTACCTAATTACCAATAATTCCTCATTCAGAAATAACACTTATTGATAACTATTTTCTAGACACAAAGGAGGTAACTAGATTCATGCATATAATCTCATTGCTTATGAGGACTTAAGGTTTTTATTTTGTTTTTTTAAGAGACAGTAAAAAATAATAATGACAAGTTTAATTTTAAGCCTCAGACTTTCAGAAAATGCCATATCCATACTGTATTCCTCTTACAAGACTTTTTCATCTTGATAATTTTCATCACTGCTCAGGTTACACAATCAATCTACAATTATCATCTTCCTCCTAAGTCCATTATCTTCTGAGTTTCCCTATCTTAAGCTAGGAATTTCTTAGTTTTCAGTATAAAGCAAGCACCCCCATAAACCCTATATTCTTAGGAGTCACATTTTGTAATATATCTTGACTTCACCTTTTCTTCATGTTCAATATTCTGAACTACATAGAATACCAACTTGCTATTTCCTTACCATGCTCATCGCAACACCTTACTAGATACGGATATGAAAGCAACGGTTTTCCTATTAATTTTCTTCTTTAGCCTCCTCTCCAGCAAATCCATTCTAACACATCCATTGCATCCTGTCATTCACCTGCTTAAATAATACCAATGTCTCTGCTGCAAAAATGACCCAGGTCAAACTACTCAGCTCATCAGTTAACACTCTCCAAAATTGAATCCACTCCCTAAATAAAAAATGACATACCTAAATCTAGGCCTTTCTTGAAAGTCTTGAATGTCTATCTTACATACCTAACTGTGGACATTTGCTTAACCAAATACGACTTCAAGTTCTTATTTAAACATTATTTAATTATCCCAAATTTTTATAATATTCAACTATACTAATCTCCCTTTATTCAACCTCAGGTTACATTTTTCATACATAACAAGACTTTGGGGCTTTAATTATATAATATCTTGCATTATTAAGTGGCTAATTAAAGTCTTAGCTACTCTATCAGATTGAACAAATAGACCTGTGTTCTATTTATTTTATTTTCATTATGACAAAATATAATTTCTTTAGTATTTAATAACAAAGAACTAGTTGAATAATTTATTAATTATCCAAAGAAAATTAAGCATTTTTATATTTATCACTGAATATCACTTCTTTTTTCTTTAAACTGCTTTATAGAGATAGGACTGTCATAAAAAAAAAAAGCTGTAAGTCATTAATGCATACAACTTGATGGGTTTAAAACCATCACTACAATTTATGCAATAAACATATCCATCACTTTCAAAAGTTTCTGCCTGCAGACCCTCAGGATCTCTGACCACTGACAGGTAAAGGGGTTAGTTTCTTCTATACACATATTTTCCCTCAAAAAATTTTCATGTCAAAGTGGATTCAAGATTGTAAAGGTAAATTTTATAATGTAATTTAATTTGATAAATATGTGTCATATTCAAATGCTGTAAATGGCATTTTCTTTAACTCAGTCTGTTTTGTTGCACTCACTTATTTTTGTTGACATTACTTTCTAAGTCACATAGGCTTTTAAGGTAATTTTTGTCTCTCCCATATTTTATAAGTGTCACTCACATTCAGTGAATTGCCAAGATCCATAGTTTCTATCTTCAGAATATTTTATTTGCTTCCTGTATGTGGAACCCAAGGCAAAAGTTCATCAATGTGAGTATCAATTCCAGCCTCTGAGTGGGCTCTTGGTCCAGAGGTGCTGGAGGACGGAGCCCCTCCCCTAAGTCCCTGGTACCTCCCCCACTGTGTTTCCTCAGTGACCCCTTCTGGAAACTGTCCTCCCCGAAGCCAGTGTGGTCTGCTCACACCGGACACCCAAATGATTTTTTTAAATAAAGGAAAGAAATGAAACCACAAAAAAGAAAGAAAGAAAAAAAAAGGTAATGTACTTACTCTAACTCAACTTAAATGCCATTAGTCACTGTTGTTTAGATATTTTATTTATATTAATATATGCCACTGCTCATTCCATTTCATATTTAAATCCAAACACCCATCAAATTTCTACCTATTATTTGGACTGTATTTGGAATTTTATTCCTATTGTGAAGCCATTCTTGATAGTTCAACCAGATTGGAGTAACCAGATTGGAGTATAAATTAGTATTATAAAACCAGATTGGAGTAAGCTCACATTTGAGGATTTGAGGCAAATCATGATAATGGTGCTCAGTACTGATTTTTAAAAAAATGTTTATTTATTTATTTTTAGAGAGAGAGAGAGAGAGAGAGAAGAGAAAGCTGGGGAGGGGCAGGGAGAGAGGAAGAAAGAGAATCCCAAGCAGGCTCCATGCTGTCAGTGCAGAGCCAGAGGTGGGGCTCAAACTCGCCAACTGAAAGATCATGACCTAAGCCAAAATCAAGAGTCAGATACTTAACTGACTGAGCCATCCAGGTGCCTCAGTATTCTTCACTGTATCTTCTACAGTCCCTAGTTACAGTCCCCCTGCATCATTTTATTGCCTAAATAATATTTGTTGTGTAGCAATATTATACACAATATTAGCTACACAATATTTGTTGTGTAGCAAATAATCACAAAACCTTAATGGCATACAGTAATACACATTTACTGTGTTCACAAATGTGTGATCTAATCTGGGCTTAGTTTGGCTAACCTTTTGCTCATGTGTCTACAGGCAGATATAGAATTTAGGAACCTAATTTTGGTTCACATGCAGACACGCAGGCTCCAACTGATGTGTACCATTGTCCCATCACTAGTGAGATTTAAGTTCTTACCGACTTAGGAAAAGACTGATCATTCTTTATTCAAGGTAGCATTGTAGCTTCCATATAGTTCAGTCAAATAATAATAACTTGCCTCAGCGCAGTATCAGTCCCTCACTTTGAATCTCAGTCAGGAAAAGAGTCACACCAATGAACAAGTCTCTAAGTACAACTATGGAACTAAGAACAGTTTCACAAGAGTAACAGTGTAACTCCAAATGATACCAACTCATACCTCTAAAATGCACCCGACCTATGAACTCCACACATGGCCAAATTCCTACATAAGATCCGCTAACTGCTCTGCTTGGAACAGCGCAGCTCTTCTTACTAGGGTAAGCAATGCACTCAGCTTTGTCCTTTTTACTTTAGATGCCGAGTGGGGATCTTGTCAACATCCCTCTAGTTAGAGCAATACCAGTCTCTTGTTACATCTGGAATAGCAACTAACTGCAGAGATTCAAAGCTAGAAGGCTATTGTAAGCTTCCTCTTTTTATTCTTCATATGTTCTAACAATTTTTTAAAGGTTATATAGTCTCTGCATTAAATCCCTTTAAACCAGAAGCAACTAAAGCCTTCTATTTTCTTTCACTGAACTCTTAAGGACACCGTCTAAATAGTGTTTGATTGTCATTTCCACACCTTTAAAAATTTATTATTCACATAGACTTGATTGACAAGTGAAATGTTATCTTAAATTTTTTTTTGATTTAGCTAGCTGCTATTTACCTTCCTTTTCTATTTTTCTACTTTATTTTTCAATCAATTCTAGTCAGTCTTTTCTTCAATTCCAATGCCATCTTGCTGAATGTCCTAGCTTCAGCCCCACAACAGTTAAATCACGTTCTCCAAGACACCCATAAACAAAATTAATAAGCAAGAAAGCTGCGGTTCCTCTCATCCAATGTGAAAAAAAATGGCATTCTCAGTATAATTCTACTCCACTTTGTGCACATATACCTTACCACAAAAGTTGTAAGATACAGCAATAACAGAAAAATAAAATTAAATATTTAAATTGCACAACTCAATTCTAATTCTCATGAAGTATGCAAGGAAAACTTTGTGATATTTGTCTTAATATAAATGAATTACTAGTTTGTGTTTCTGTTGAATTACAGTTTATTTTATTTGATTTTTCTAGCTAGCACATTTTTCTATATGTGTTTGCAACACATATACTTTTCAGAGCTACACTGGGAAATATGAACTAACCATGATATAAAATAAAAAAACAAATTTTGTATCTCTTACAAATGCTATAACATGAACTTTATTATTATTATTAATTATTTTGGAGAAAGAGAGAGTGCTTGAGTAGAGGCGAGGGGCACAGGGAGAGAGAATCACAAACAGGCTCCACACTCAGCCTAGAGCCCAACACATAGCTCCATCCCAAGACCCTGGGATCATGACCTGAGCAGAAATCAAGAGTCAGATGCTCAACCAACTGAGCCACCCAGACCCCCCTGACTTATTATTATTTGATCTTAAATAAAATCTCTTATTCTCTTAACTATGACCATAGGCAGTAATTTCTGATAAATTTTTAAAAACAAATTATAAACTTTCAATGTTATTTCAGATTAACTTATAAATACATATATAAATTCATAAATAAATATTTATAAATTTACAATATAGAATTGTAACATATTCTCAGCATGAATTTCTGCTTTATATTCAAATAAAATGTGATACCTAAAACATTTATTTTTCATTTTTTATTTTGTAAGAATAATGATATTGATATCTGGAAGGTTTTTGGGAATGCAATGAAAACAATTGCCCTCTCACAAGAATTTTTGTATATTGCATTGGAGTCAGGGAAAAGCAACTATCTTTGGCCAAGTCACTCTGAACAAGAATCAATGGAAAGGTAAGAAGCCATCTGTTTTGACGAAACAGGAGAAAATATTGTTCCTCTTGTCCCAGAGGCAATAAGAGTAGCAATGGTGAGTGAAGAGGCCAAAGCAGAGACATTAATCCAATCAATAGGATCCTAAAAGGCAGTAAGTAGCAACAGCAAAAGGTAGTTTGTCTTTGGCTTGAGAGATACCACGCTGTCAAGTTCCTTTTAGACATAGCTTGGTTTAGTTTTCTGTGGTGGGATTGCTGAACTATGTTATAAGGAACTGATAAATCCAGTAAATAGGAGAATGTTTGATTCTTGGAATGATAAATACAAAAGTAATTTAAAGTATTCTCTATTCATATGAGAATAAGACAAATTAACTTTAAGCAGCTGAAATTATGAAAAAATGTTAGTATTTTTTAGAGGGTAAAATGAAGAGGAACTCCTAAGTGGTAACACCACTTCTACGGACTTCTATATAGCACAGTGTACAATTACTAAAATGAATCACTGCAATTGTTTACTATTTGGCAAGATAGCCTCCATGGTAACAGCCTGTGCTTTTATTATTTACATTCTGTAAAGAAGGACAAGAGGTTCACTTTTATGTTACATCTCAAGAGCAGCTGATGAGTCTGATGATAATTTTAATCAGTGTCTCTTATGAAAATAAATAAAAAGATTGGAGACCATCGAGGGAACAAATAATGGACAATGAAAGCTCCAAGCAAACAATTTGCTATTGACAGAGGCATTTAACATATGATCTTTGGGTAGTAATTTCATTAAGCGTATATTAATACTACAGCGCATTTGTTACTTTTATCTAAGTCAAGATTTAATGTTTTGAATCAAAACTTAAAGCCAATACTGCTTGATATCTTATTTTTAAAAAGCTAATATTTTTGAGCCAGGTAATATGCCATGGATGCTCTGACTAGAGCATGTTATGTTATTGGATCCTCACATCAGCTCTATGAGGTTGTTACTATAATTATGTATACCTTGGGGCACCTGGGTGGCTCAGTCGATTGAGCATCTGACTTCGGCTCAGGTCATGATCTCACGGCTCGTGAGTTTGAGCCCCGCATCAGGCTCTGTGCTGACAGCTCAGAGCCTGGAGCCTGCTTCATATTCTGGGTCTCCCTCTCTCTCTCTCTCTCTCTCTCTGCCCTTCTCCCGCTCATGCTGTCTGTCTCTGTTTCTCAAAAATAAATAAGCATTAAAAAAAAGTTAATTATGTATACCTTTTTGATAAAGATTGTGATGGCACAGAGAGGTTACTTACCTTGCCCAAAGTAACATTGCTGTTAAATTATAGGGTTGCATTATGAATGTAGGCAGCTTCCAGAATCTCTCTTTTTGTCAAGTATTCTGTAAGCACTTAAAATATTCATTGATTCCCCAACCTTTTGAACTCAGGAGTGGTCCTATAATTTGCCTTAGTTAATGAATTTGGTAAAAATGACATTTGCTACTTCCAACGAAGAGCTTTCAGAGCTAGTCCATGGATAGTCATGTGCCTTCCCTTTTCCATGAAACTAGTGTAATGACAGATAAAGGACATTAGTCAGCCTGATCCCAACTCGAAGATAGTGTGGAACAGAATTAGTGCCAATCTGAGATTAACCCACAGGATAAAATTATTCATAGCTATAAGTCACTAAGAATTTGTACTGCTGATTGCTACAGTATAACCTAGTTGTCTCAACCGATATGGCTCGTAACCACTATATTATCTGGATTCCCAACACATAGAATGCAAATACCTAGTGCCAAATCACAACTGATATTTTATTAGTTGATATGTATACCAGGTAAATGATGATACCAGATGATGCTTGCTTATTTTCTATATCTAAGAAAATAGTATAAATTGTTAGCCAATATTAACTAGGTAAATGTCCTTCTGCTTGATCTACTGATCAAAATTAGAGAAAGTCAAATAAATAAGCTATGCCAAAAAAAAAAAGAGAGAGAGAATTTCATGGTACATAATAAAATAAAGAATGTTTAAATAATCCAAAGCAATCAGATCAGATTTTGTAGTTGAGTCTCAGAAATAAATAGCTTATTCTTGCCCCTCATTATATATCAACCTGGTTCTCTCCTATCTGGACATATATTACTTGTATACATTAGGCTTTTATCATCAGAGAGAGACTGACTTGCTTTATCAGTTTTAATATGAAAGATTCCTCAAAAATGTTCCTGCTTGATTTAGATGCATAACGCTGGACCACTCAACTGTGCTACTGAGAGTGGGATCATCTAGGCAGCCCATTTTAATAAAAGTCTTCTGTCCCTCCAACACACACACAGAAGAATCCACGGTGATCAGTCAGGTGAGTCCACATAAAAATACTGCAGCCCTCACAGTAGTCATATAAATAGTGATAAAGTTCCAGTTCCTGAGTGAGGAGAAGAAGGATCGTTAAGCAAGTAATCTGCTAATGTATAAATTCATCAAAGAAGATTTTTGCAATGATTATCAGTAAGTTAGAGGTTTTTCTCATTATAGTAAAGAACGATCATTTATAAGAGTATCTTGTCATTAATTGGAACACTATGATTTTATTTTCTGGATAGGAAACCATGACAGTTTTACTAGTCTTCTAGTAAATTGTAATTCTCCACTTCCCTCTTCCTGAAAATAGCATTGCATATCTGGCTTGTAATTTTCTCCTTATTAATTTTCCAGATCCCACTGGCAACTAGAGGTGATCTCGTGATACAGTTCTGGTCAAACTATGTAAGTGTAAGTAATTAGGAAGGACTCTGAAGAAAACATCTTAAACAGCATATTTTTGGCACAAACTACTTAGTATTTTGACAATTTCATTTTATTTTTTTTTCTGGAATATACATCCAAAACCTGGAGAAGCTGGGGGCCTCTTCATGCTTTGAGAATGAGGATTTTGCAGTAGAATTCTAGTGAACACATAGACCATTCATGAAAAACCTTAACTGAAGCACCAGTTCTGATCTGCTACTCACCCACTTGGAAACCTCTAATGGCATGAGTAACATAAATGCCAGTATATTTAAGTCACTCTTAATTTGATTCTCTTTAACTTACAACCAAATGTAAACCCTAGCCAGAGGAGTAGTTTACAAATTATAATTGTGGCCATGGATCTTACTTTTCTATCTCAAACAAACCTTATTTAAAATAGTTTGTTGTTTTATGTAAGTGAAAATGCCATATTAAATCTAAAATGTGTTCATCTTTTTCCCAAGATGTTCTAAAGTGAAGTCGTTATTACATCTATAGATAATTATTTATTTTTCTCATAATTCATAATTTCCAGAGGACAGTTATTTCTCCTTTAGTGTCATCATAATGCCAATTTAGACTTTCTGCACAATACAAAAAGAGGAATTACAGGACAGTCATAACAAACATCTCCATTTAAGGGAAAGGGGACTTTTTTTTTTCCCAGAAAGATGGCACCAAACATGGAGAAGGAAGTTCGTGACCTTTCTGAAGCTGAAACCAAAGCAAAAACTTTGAAAGCCAAGAATGCAGTTCTTGAAGGCATCTACAAGAAGAAGAAGAAGAAGAAGAAGAAGAAGAAGAAGAAGAGGAAGAAGAGGAAGAAGAAAGAAGAGGAGGAAGAGGAGGAAGGGGAGAAAAAGGGGAGGAGGAGAAAAGAAGATTCACACATTGCCCACCTTCTAGAAGCTAAAGACACTACTATTCTGAACACAACCCAAATATCCTCAGAAGAGCACCCCCTAGGAAAAGCAAAGTTTTACCACTATCTCTTTGTCAAATTCTTCCTGACCACTGAGTCACTCTGAAGAAGATAGAAGACAAAAACACAGTGTGTTGTCAATACACTGTGGATGTCAACACCAACAAGCACTAGTTCCATCAGGCTGTGAAGAAACTCTATGCCATTGCTGTGGCCAAGGGCAACACCCTGATCAGCCTGATGGATTGAAGAAGGCATATGTTCCACTAGCTCCCAAGTATGATGTTTTGGATGTTACCAACAAAATTGGGACCATCTAAACTGAGGATAATTCCAAATATAAACTTTTCATCATAAAAAAAGAATAAAAAGAAAAGAACAGAATGATCAAAACTTCATAATATATACCACATTGTGCTAGAGTGAAATACCAAGGTCTTCCAGCTGTGAAGTAAAGTGAGTACCTTCACCAGAAATCTATCCACTCTATAATTCTCTGAGTATTTTTTGTCATGAACACAGTTCCATGTTTTCTAAAAGGAGTATAAAGGAGTACTTCATTTCAGCTCTATGTTATTAAGGTGAGTCTTTTATTTTTTTTTCCCAGTAACAAGAGCTGGGTTGTATTCAGAGATAGACAAATCATAGATTTCTGTTTGCCAGTATTCTCTGTCAATAATTTCTAAAGATCTTATCAGCTACATAGAATTCATTTCAAATAATTCATAACTAGTAACTTCAATGACAATAATTATCTATAATAATATACACTGAGCCCTCAGTATATTTTGAATATGGACCTTTTTTCCCCCTTTCATTATCAACAAACATGCCTTTTCTGCAGTGGTTAAAAAGTAAGTAAGTGTTGTTTCCCTGATCCAGTCTGAGAACAAAACCTATAAAATTTTAAAAGGAGGACTATGTTATAGTAGAATGGGCAGAGTATCAATTTAACATACAAGAATAAGAGAATTCTCACTGTCCTCTGCCCACTTTGATGCAGTCCATTCCTGACTCTATGGTTTGCCATTTATAGTGACCCACTCTGAAATCCAGTTTCTATATTATTAAGGATTTTGGCACCATACATGTTATAAAAACATTTAAATGTAGCTTTGTCAATAATGGAATGTATATCTATGTAACAGAATGTGATGAGAATGTCTACTCAGGTATGACTAGATCTAAGAGCTCAAGTGATTTTATTAGAGCTCTACTTCCCCATCTTGTGGATGTCCTTGTCATTTCTTGCACTGAATGTGCCTATAGATTCTCTACAATTGTACCAAAAAGATAGATGCCATCAGCTTTACATTGTTTTAAATATTGATTTTTTTGAGAAAGAGAGAGGGAGAGAGATATCAAGTGCAAGCAAGGGAGGGGCAGCAGTAGAGAATCTTAAGCAGGCTCCATGGTCAGTATGGAGTCAGATGTGGGGCTTGATCTCACAAGTGTGAGATCATGACCTGATCTAAAATCGAGTCGGGCCTTAATCGACTCAGCCACCCATGTGCCCCATATATAGAACTTCTAATCTAAAATACAAATTATCTTTCACATTGTCTATAAATTAATTCCAAGGAAGATTTGGGTGATCTTTGCTTGTATTACATGTTTACTTCTCTAGAAGGGATTGGAAGCAACATAATTTATGACCTGTCCAAGTGACAGATTTTGCCTACAGGTGAACCTCAGAAAAGATAGGGGACACTTTCTGTTTCCTTTTCTTTTCTTTTCTTTTCTTTTCTTTTCTTTTCTTTTCTTTTCTTTTCTTTTCTTTCCCTTTTCTTTTCTTGTCCTTTTTTCCCTTTTCTTTTCTTTTCTTTTTTTGTATTTCAGCTTTACTGAGGTATAAAACTGATATATACAATTGTAAGATACTTAAAGTGTACATTGTGATAATATACATTGTGGTATACACTTTGAAAAGATTTCCCCATCTAGTTAATTAACACATCTATTACATCACATATTTATTTATCTGTTTTGCGGTATGTATGAGAACATTTAAGTACCAAGAAATAAATCAAGCAATCACTGAAACACGGAAGAACACCAAAGGCATCGGCCTATAAACTAGGGGCCAAGGTCTGAATGTCAAGGATGGTGGAAACAGCCTTAAAGAGGTTGAGCATGATTAGAACTTTAAAATCAAACATCCTGCTGTCTATTCATATAGATCACCTGAATCAGTTTGTTGCCAATAGCTCTTTATCTAGTACACTAAGTGTGTCACACTGAGTATGACCTCTATTTTTTCATATTTGAAGACAGCTGTTAATAGCATCTTTGTTCCATGTTGGGTTTGTTTTTTTCTTTTTTGGTATTTTAACTATTTTTTCTTTGTTTTTGACTTTTACCAGTTTTGCTGTGATATGAGTATATATGTATACTAATTTACAGTGGCTGTAACAAACCTAGTGGCTGAAAACAACACAAACTTATTATCTTATAGGTCTTGAGGTCGTAAGTCTGAAATGAGTCTTATGGGGCTGAAATCAAGGTGTTGATAGGGCTGTGTTGTGTTCCTTCTGGAGGACCTAGGGGACAGTCTGTTTCCTTGCTTTTCCAATTTATAGAGCCCATCTGCATTCCTTGGGCTTCTGGTTCTGTCTTCCATCTTGAAAGGGACTCATTCTGGATCTACTTCCATTGTCATCTCTCCTTTTTTCTTATTTTTACCTTCCCACCTCCTCTTATAAAGACTCTTAGGATTACATTGGGCCCTTCTGGATAATGTAAGATAATTTTCATATCTCAAAATTATTAATTCAAGTACTTCTGCAAAGTCCCTTTTGTCAAATAAGGTGACATAGTCATAGAGTCTGGAGATTAGGACATGAGAATCTTTAGGGGGTATTAGTCAACCCACCAAGTCTACTACATGGATGGGTAAATCAGTGTTTTAAACAAGTTTGGGAATTTTTATCCATTACTATTTTGAGCAATGTTTCTACATCTTTTTTCCTCTCTTTTGCAACTATAATTTCACAAATGTTGGAACAATTGATCTGTTTTAACAGATTTGTCAGATTTAGTTCATTTTTTTTTTGAATTTATATATCTTTGGGTTCTAGATTGGATAATTAATCTATAGAAAAGTTCACTGCTTCTTTCTTTTGCAATCTCAGATTTCCTGTTGATTTTACCTGGTGAAATTTTCATTTCAATTATCATGCTTTTTATCTCTAGAAATTTCCATTTTGTTGTTCCTGATAGTTGCCATTTTATGTTAACTTTCTCTATTTGTTGACTTGATAATAGAATAATTTCCTCTCCTTCTTTCAACACATTTATAAATATTTGAAGATTCTTCTCTGCTAAACTAATTGTCTGATCCCCGTCAGAATGAGTCTCTGATCATGGCTTTTATTCCTGAAAATGAGTTTCAATTCCTGTTTCTGTTCATGCCTATGATTTTTTTATTGAAAACTGGAATTACACACAAATTGTTGTTTGGCTTGGATTGTAAATTGTTCTTTGGAGGACTGTTAGTATTTATTTCAGTAGGCGATCATTTATGTCTTTGTTGCAATGCTCAGCCACGGACATCTCTTTTCGGGTTTTGTTTCCGTGGCTCCCTACTCTTCTATACTTGCATAGTTTAGAAGTCACCCAATATCCATAAAGGAATCATATTGAATGTCTCAAAAATGTCCACTTTATGTCACAGAAAGTGTTGCTTGAGGAATGCATTTAAAAGTACACCAAATTTGCAAACTCCCCACTTTCTCAGTTTTCATTAGCATCCTCTGAGGTCCTTTGCCCACGTTTCTAGTTCGGCAGGAACTTAGGGGTGGGGGAAGAGTTGTCACTATTGCTGCTGCTACTGCTGTTGTTCTTTCAAATCTCAGTCTTTCTATGGATCTCTCACTTCCAAAACCTCTCCATCCATAGTCTCTCTTCTGTGTCACCTATTCTGGATAAAGACACCCAGTCCTAGAAGTGTGGGAATAGTCTAAGACAAAATGTCCTCAAACACAATTGTTATTTGAAGCAGTAGTTATTCTTCATGAGGAAACACTTCTCAAGATGTTGTCTATCTTGGTCATTTTCTAGTGTCATGTAAAAGTTGTTTTTGAAAATTTGTCCAGTTTTATACTTAGGTGCTACTTACAGGAATCACCTACCATTATGGAAATTCATGCCATCTTCACTGGAGTTATTGTCTGAGTTCCTTCCTTCCTTCCTCCCTTCTTTTCTTTCTTTCTTTCTTTCTTTCTTTCTTTCTTTCTTTCTTTCTTTCTTTCTTTCTTTCCTTCCTTTTTTTCTTTCTTTTCCTGTATTAATGCCAGACATGCATTTTGACAAATTTAGTAATATTATAAGAAAACATAATTGTAGCTTAAATATTTTTCATTTGTTTTTAAGGAGGAAATATATGACTTAATTAATGTTGGAAAACTCAAGCTTCAGGCTATTAAAGAAATACATAGTGATTACGATTTTTTTATGTACTACCTCATATAATTTCTTACTTCTGAATACACAATCCCTTTTAACTTCCTGCTTATCCTTATCAGCCCAGGAAATAAGATTCTGAACCATTGATAGGCCTTAACATGAAGTAAAATAACCAAATATTAGTTGATTAAAATTTTTTCATCTGAGAGGGAATATTCCTATCCTTATCAGGAATAAAATGTTAATAGTCATACAGCCTGCAATTATCAAGACCGTAGTTAGAGGGCATAAAAATATGTAGGCAAAATCAAGATTAGAGGATAATCATAGTAACATGTATTATTTCTTCACTATTATTTATTTCCTCATATTCTTTGTCAGGCTTCTTCGCAGGCGTAATGTACTTTCTCATGCCATTGAATTGGCACTCCTGGACATTTGACATGCTTTGACTGATGAAGTATGAAAGGATGTGATATTTGTTTTATCTGAGCAAAGGCCATAATGTAATTTTTTCTTAAACTTCATACTCCTGCCTTTCACCATAAAAACATGACCCAGATTGTCACTACCCCTTGAAACTGAGTTCCAGAATGAGAAGGTATGTATAGGTGAGTCCAGCCAAGCCCAGAGAAACCAAGAGAGACCAAAAGAGTTGAGTTGACCCATGTCCCTTTTGTAATATGAGAAAAGAAACAATTTGCAGTTGTAATCCGCTGAACTAGTTATTGGTGATTTGTGACCAAAGCAAAAAAAAAGAAAAAAAAAAAGACTAAAATATCAATCTCCTGTAGCTCTTTGAATATTTAAAATGGAGTATATAATTCTTCCTACCTTAAAACATACTTAATAAGAATATTATTAAATTAGGGGCACCTGGGTGGCTCAGTCAGTTAAGCGTCCGACTTCGGCTCAGGTCATGATCTCACAGTTCATGTGTTCGAGCCCCACGTCGGGCTCTGTGCTGACAGATTAGAGCCTGGAGCCTGCTTCAAATTCTATGTCTCCCTCTCTCTCTGCTTCTCCCCCGCTCATGCTCTGTCTCTCTCTCCTTCAAAAATAAATAAAAACATTAAAGAAAAAGAATATTATTAAATTAAATGTACAAGTAAGAATTTGGAATAGTGGTATGTTTGAGTGCAAATACATCATCACTATCCTGGAGGTAAAATTAATAAAGATTTGTATCTTATTACTGGCTTATTATCCTCTTATATAATTTTGAGAAAAAGCATAATAGTACTATCTAGATATTTATCCTATTTCTATGGCAATTAATGATATAGCATATTTATATACTTCCATTGGGTATTCATATAATAAATCTAATAAAACTATGATAATTATCAGTCCCCTGCTCTTAGCAACAATAACTTATATTCAAGGTGTTTCTTAGTGGAATACAACAAATAGTAAATTAGAAATAAGGATCCAGGGAAAATGACATCTAAAGTGAAATGTTTGGCTTAGAATATTTCAAGCTAATCATTACTCAAGCAGCATTAGTTCTACTCTTTTGTTGTTGTAGTTCTTTGTTCATGATACTGGAATTGGAGACACAAACAATTGCATTATTTGAGGATGGAAACAAAAAACTGGACGGTACACAAAACAGATCCTCAGACAAAATTCAGGGCAAATAATTTCTAATCATGGCTCTGTCACTGACAAGTTCACAACAAAAAATTATATATACTGTTCAGTGTAATCCTATAATTGTTAAATTAAACATTAATTGATCTGCACAATTTAAATTACAACAAAATTTGAATCATTGAGAAAAGTGGTTACTATAGATCATGTAAAATATAAAATGTATATATTTGGGGCATTTGTATAATAAAAAAGCCTATCTCATCTGATTCTCCATGGTTATTTTCCATACTAATAGAGGAAAGGAATCTTATGATCTATTTGTATGCAGTTCCACAGATGTAATGTCAAATTCTCTAAACTGTGAGCACTTGGGGCATTTTTCAGAGAGTCAGTCTTTGAGGGACTGTATCTGAGATAATTTTACTTGCACTGTATTATCGCTACAAATGAAGAGAAAGCAAGAAGCAACAGCATTGCACTTCCCTCTGTGGGGTGGCAAATACAATAGTAAGAAAATAAATTGCCTTTGCTGTGCTATGTTTTGATGTACTGCTTAACAGTAGGTGGGCCTCCTCTGATCATTGGTTGACTGCCTTTAGGAACAGTTCATGGCAGCTCAGAGAGACACTCCTAGGAATTTTATAATTGGAACAGAATACAAGGACTCTACAAAGTGTGATACCCTGTGGAAAATCTGAGAAGACTGGAATAATCAGAGACTATTTATTACAGGCAAAACAAAAAAACAAAAAACCTGAAAAAAACTTAAAGTAATCATCTTCTAGTGCATTTTTCCCCTATACACTATATCATTATGGGTAAATAAACTTAGCAATTTTTTGTGCTCAAGCTATTATGATCTTCATTATATAACTCAATTATTCTATATGGAAAGCTACAAAAAAGCTTACTCATGATTTCTGCATACCCATTAGGCAATATTGAATATTATAATCTTTACTTTTATTCCAGGATAATTAATCAGAAAATGGTAAACATATATGTACATATTATATGTGTATATGTATATATCATATATTATATATATTTTTTCACTCCTAGGTAATAAATATATATTTGTGTGTGTATATATATGTGTGTGTGTGTGTGTGTACGTATATGTGTATATGTATATACACACATATATACATTTATATACATATATATTTATATACATATATATTTATATACATACATACAATACATACAATTTATATAAATATATATTTTTCTAAGCTCCTGCTAGGAATTTTAAATATGTTATTTTTCTTATTTTAAACCTCCTTTTCTAGTTTGAGAAAATCAGAGCAGAAGCATAGTTGATGAGCTAGTAACTGCCAAAGTCAAGATTTAAACTTTAATAAGTCTGACTATAAGATTCATATTATTGTCATATTAAAGCAATTATTAACAGGATGCAATATTTTAATATGCATCATTAAACTGGGAGTATGGATAGATATATACACACATACACACACATATACTTGTAAATTCTATTGTACCCATAGTAAAAATAATCTCAAATTTTCACATTTAGAAAAAAGAGTTTTGAATTGCTGATAATATAGTAAATATTAACAAATAAATTTGATATTATAGACAGAAAACCCAAATTAACTGGTTGTTTTTCTCCTTGCTTTGTCTGAGAGTAAGCTCAGACCCATGATTATAACCTTAATTCAGCAATTGAAAATGAATTATGGTGTGTTCTTTATGTGGCCCTTTTTGGTGCAGGGTGCTTACATTTTTTTTTTTTAAATTTTCATACCTGTGTTTCTTTTCTTATATACCACTTCCAAATGTGACACCGGTTTATTTTGTTTGATCTAATTTTAGAAAGAAAAGTACATAGTAGTATCTTTGGGATCTAGGGATAGACATAGAGTTGTTAAACGTGACGCCAAAAGTATAATCTATTAAAGGAATAACTGATATATTGTACTTCCAAACATTTGCTCTGTAAAAGACAGGGGAAGACAACAAAAAGGAAAACAACACACTGGTGAAAAAAAAAAAAGTACAAACAAGAGGTCCAACAAAAACTATTATCAAAAATATGTAAGAAGTTGTCAAAAATAAAGAACAAAAACAATCCAATTAGCAAATGGGTAAAGAATAAAGGGTGTTTCTCCGAAGAAGGTATTCCAATGGCAAATGAGTATGTGAAAAGATGCTCAACTTCATTAGCCAGTAAGAGAATGCAAATTAAAAACACAATGGGATATCACTAACACACCTATCACAATGGCTTAAAAAAGTAGTGACAATACCAAACATTGATAAGAATGGACAGAAACTAGATTACTCGTACACTGCAACTAGCAATGTAAAACAGAGCCCTTTGGAAAACAGTTTAGCAGCTTCTTAAAAATAATTCATCATAGAACTACCATGTAATCCAGGAATTGCACTCTTAGCCATTTATCCTAGAGAAATAAAAATACATGTCCAGAGAAAAATCGAACAGAAATGTTAATAGCAGTTTTATTCACAATAGTCAAAAACTGGAAACAACCCAGATGTCCTTCAATAGATGAATAGTTAAACACACTGTCCTATTAAGACATGACATCAGCATCATGGCAGATAAGGCAACACTCCTTTGTGCTCCCCCTTCCCATCCCTTCTTTAACAACTGAAATTTGGCTCACAGCCACAAACAAAAGTGCCCATGTGGCAGTTGTGGGATCCAGCACCATCCACCAAAGGACCCAGGACATTTCTAGCCTACCTGTGCATTGGGTAATAGGCAGACAGACCTATTGGTATAAGCTGTGAAACCAGAAGGAACCTGCGAACCAGCCCCAGCCTCTGTTGGCTGAAGTCAGGGAACATTGAGAGAGTGCTGAGGTTTTTGTTTTGTTTTGTTTTTTCAAAGAAAACTTCCAAATGGCCAAAAGGTACATGAAAAGATACTTAACATCACTAATAATCTGGGAAGTGCAAATCGAAACCACAGTGAGATATCACTTCATGTCTGTTAGAATGTCTATCATCAAGAAGACAAGAGATAACTGATATTGACACAGATGTGGAGAAAAGCAAATTCTTGTGCACTCCTAGTGAGAATTTAAAATGGTATAGCCACTATAGAAAACTTCTACTGTTTTAATAAAACTTTTAGTGTTCAAATAAAAACTAGAACTAGCATATGATCCAGCAATCCAGATCCTTTAGAGGCTAGATCTTAAATACTTTCACCACAAAAACAACATTATGATTTGTGATGTGACAGAGGTGTTAGCTAATGCTACAGTGGTAGTCATATTACATTATACAAATGTATCAAATCAACAATGTTGAACATGTCTCATGTCAATTGTATCTTAAAAGAAATAAAAAAGTACATCTAAAGCACAAAACAATCTAGTATAGAAGGTCTGGAGTCTAAAGGGTTGAGTGTTTGATAATCATTAGTTTTATTACCTGTAAAATAGGTTAATAATGGCACCTACTTCGTAGGAGTTCCTGTGAGCATTGTTATATGCATATGAAATGCTTAGCACAAAAACTGATCATAATATGTACCCAGTGACTATTAATTGTTATGATTTACTTTCATAATTTTAAATATAGTTACTAAAGTATATAAAATGACAAGGGAATAATAGCAAACACATTTATTTATTGATGAAAATAAAATATGTTGTACAAATCCCATATAAATGCCTAGGGAATATGATATTGAAGTGTTTATAGTGACAGGGAGTTAATAAGGCTTAATTATCTACAGGAAGGAATTTGGAACCAAGTCTTGAAAGAGATTATTTATATAAATGGAAAAAAAGAGAGAGAATTATTTAAGCTAAGAAAAAAAAAACACCTGTCTTACAGTAAGGGAGTGCTAAGATGCACTAAGTACTAATAGATACAAACCATGGGTATATGCAACAATCTGGATGAAATTCCAGAGAATTTTGCTGAGTAAGAAATTCAATCCCCAAAGTCACATCCTGTATTATTCTCTTATATAGCATTTTGAAATGACAAAAATTATAGAAATAAACATGTTTGTGGTTGGCAGGGTTTAAGGAGGGGATGGAGATCAGGTAAGAAGTTAGAAAATATAAAAAGACAATATGAAAAATTGTTGTGGTGATGCAAATGTTCTGTATTTTAATCAGATCAATGATGATATCTTTGTTGTGATATTGTCCTATAGTTTTGCAAGAGGTTATCATTGGGGAAAACTGAATAAAGAGTACATAGGATCTCTGTATTATTTCTTACAATTGCCTGTGAATCTACAATTATCTCAAAATTAAAAAATAATTAATCAAAAATATATGAGCAAATCAAAATGAACAACATTGAATTCTTATTTTAGCTTTATGTAAAGCATAACAGTTCCTATCAGTTATGAGTCCATACATATCTCTATACCATACCACAATTATATACCCGCATGAAGTAATATTGGTTTGTTCTCGTTAATATGAACACTGACTTTGCATCAATGAAAATTTTCTCTACCTTCCTTTCTAAATATATGCTATCACTTTGGAAACGATGGGACAAAGGGCTTGAAAATAATATAACACAGAACATGAGTGAGCATCTATATGGTATAACTCATTACCTTCTTTTACAAATATATATCTACCTCTTCTACTGATGGAAAACAAAGGAACAAGATGGCCACGTCAATGGTAGAATTAAGAATAAAATCTCAGGTGTCAGACTTTCTCTAAATTTAACAAAGGTATTATGAAGCACAGTATCTAATGTAAATAAAGGAAAGCGTCTCCAAATGAGAGCTAAAATGATTTAAAATGATGTTTTAACAAACTGCAGATAACAGGATGACACAACATTCATAATTTTAAACACTAATTTGTGATCTATAAATGCACACAATTGTATATATGTATCTTTGGAAAATAACTTTGACGACTCGATTTATAGTTAAGTGCATGAATTACTATTAAAAATGTCAAATATGTACATCTGCAAACCATCCATGTCATATCTTAAAAAAATTAAATACACAATATTAATTTGAGACTTACACCAATCTATGGACATTCTTTCAAAAGTGGTTGTTTCAGATGGGGAAATGATTCTATATTTTCTCATAGTGCCCTATTTTTTATATGTTTTTAAGTGTTCAGAGGATAATTTTGCTTTAAAACTAGGCCCAGAAGAATATTTATAATCTACATACTTAACTCTTTAACCCTCAATTTAAAAACCAAGTAAAATTTCCTTTTTAGCATACAGAAAATGCAATCTCATATTCAAAACAAAAGTATTTCCTGTTCTACGTGTAAGGAGGTTGTAAGTCACCACTCCATACTAACAAGGAAAATGTCAATGAACAGATGAAAAAAAATCAATTTTTCTAGGATCCATACATAAGAGTGGCGAAGACACAGGACAAACTGTAGCCTCCAGGATTGAAGAGACAGACAGAAGAATGCAGGAGTTGGCTTACCAGACCGGAGATTCAATAGTAGAAATCACTTCAGGAACCAAGGCAGGAAACCCTGCGCTGTAACTGAGGAAGTGTTGGAGGCTCAGTGTGAACAACTCTTTCTGAGAGTTAAAATCTCCAAGGACCCAGTCATAAGAAGCTCCACAAATCTGTGAGATTTATGTAAAGGAGATCCACCGGGTTCCCATGGTAAATATCTAGGAGAAGTCCCCTCAAAATTACCAGCAGGAAGTGGGAAAGGGGACCATTTTGAAATATGTCAGACCACTCTGTTCTTAAAAAGGACTGTCTTCAGGGGTAACTAGTTAACCAGAGCCTAACTGGCTGGGGGAATTAGCAGAGCCTAATTGACTTGGGAAAAGGGAGGTATCCAACTGCAGCCCACCCTAGCCTTTCACATGGGAGAAGGAAAATACCCAATTCTAGTTAGCTCTAGACATCCTCTCCCACCTAAAGGAGAAGAAAAATAAAACTGAGAAAACACTTGTGAAATTCACAATCTGGAGATATAGACTCAGGAAAAGCCTGAGATCTAATCATAGGACTATTGAAAGCTTTGCCTCTCCCCACACCTTACCGTTACATTACTGGAGGTCTATCTACAGCACTTCCTTTTACATGATGGCCAGCTATCAAGAGAAAATTACAAGGCACACCAAAAGGCAAAAAACATAATTTGAAGAGACAGAGAAAGCATCAGAACCAGACATGGCAGGGATGTTGGAATTATCAGACCAAAAATTTTACACAACTGTTATTAATATTCCAAGGATTCTAATGGATAGAGTAGACAGCATGCAAGAACAGATGGCAATGCAAGCAGAGAGATGGAAATCCTAAGAAAAAAATGAGAAATCTCTGTACTTTTGTATCAATTTTTCTGTGTATCTAAAAGTGATCCAAAAAAATGAATTACATAAAAGAAACAATCTTCTATTTTTCTCTCTAAAGACAGTTATCTGCTCAATGTGAGGGGAAAAAAAGGTTCTCTCCATGTTCCCTTCAAATGTGAATGTTTTGTGATTCTGTGCATAAGCCTGGAATACATATAAGAAAATAATTAGAGTTTATATTTTAAGAATTAAGTGGTATAAACAATGAAAACCTTTTGGGATGCTATGATGCTAATTACTTATAATTCTTAAAGCTATTATATACCCATATAAAATTTGGTATTTAATTTTCCCCTACTGAATATCCATCTAAATTTATATTACATGTAAATATGATAAATTTAATGATTACTATCTTCAAAATTACGATGTCTTATATATTACATAAATTTATTTTTCTCGCAGTGTTAATATTTACTTAAGAAAAAATTTAAATTTGAAAAGAATTTAATGTATCCATTTAAGACAAAATATCATTTCTAATAGATTATAAGCACTGTGTTAAGTATTTGGAATATAATATTAATATTATCTATTTTCTGATATCATTAAACAGACAAATTAATGAAGGAAATAGTCATATCAAAAACAACTATTATAAAATCATATGTGTATAACATAATTAAAAAAACACTTCTGATTCTACTTCTGTGAGTCATAGGAAAAGACATTTTAAGATGTTTACCAAGAATGAGTAGAAATTCAGACAAAAACCAAGAGGAGACAGTTAAGGCCAAGAAAATATTTAAGCAGAGATTTTAGTATGAAAGAGCACTACATGTGTAAGAAATAATCTAAGTTCCTCATGTGGCCAGAAAATATGTTCCATTAATTTAGTAATGGAACTAAAACAGTTGTCTACATTTAGTATTCTGAGATGTCCAAAATGGGTTGCATGTCCACAAGACAGTGCTTCAGAAAATCCATTATTGATGGGGGAGAAACTTATATTTATTTTTATTTAAAAATAAAACAAATATTACTGATAAGTAATATATGATTTTATAGAAACATTTCAAGTCATCTTGCACAAATCCAGTATTGCAGAGGAGACTAGGTATTCTACGGTATCCAGAGGATTGGAAACTAAAGTCTCTCTTCATCTGTTAACCTTTCTCAAACATTTCTTCAGTCTGCCTGTGTTGAATTTAGTGGATTTATATTTTAAATAATTAATTCTCAGTGAAAGTATATCTCACTTCATTTTGGAGAGAATTTCAAAACTTTATTTAAAGAAATTAGAGAAATCCAAGGTAAATGTTTATAAACTAGAATTCTTGGTATAATTGAAATATAAAATTTTCCCATATATATATATATATAGATATATATATATACACCAAAGATTTTCAATTAAGTAAATCATATCGGGATGTTTTATAATAAACTGATTTTAATATACTTATAATAAAACCAAAGACTAAAAACAGCCAAAATAATTGAAAAGAATAAAGGTAGACATAGGGATGTGCCTTATCATATTTGAAAATATAATGAAAATCATATTTGTGTGAATATTAAAAATTAATTAACAGGACAGACTATAGGACAAACAACTGGATCTACACTTACATGCAAAGTTGTTTTATGATAAAGATTCCATTGCCAATAAGTGTGGAAAAGATGGGGGTGCCTGGGTGGCTCAGTCGATTCAGTGTCTGACTCTTGAATTTAGCTCAGGTCATTATCTCAGTTTGTGAGATTGAGCCCACGTTGGGCACAATGCCTGCTTGGAATTCTCTCACTCCCTCTCTCTCTGCCCCTTTCCCACTTATTCTTTCTCTTTCTCTTGCTCTTTCTCTTTCTGAAAATAAATAAATAAGCTTTAAAAATGTGGAAAAGATGAACATTACAATAGATTCTCATGAACCACCAATTTTCCATATAAAGAAAAAGTGAACCTTGATCATACATAATTCATAAAAAATAATTTGAGGAAAGAGTATAGAAAAATATGATCTCATGATAGGAGAATAATTCTTAAGTGACACATAAGACATGTATATCATAAAGGAAATATTTGATTCTACAAAGTACACCGACAGTGCAAAGCTTCCTTGGGATTCTGTCGCTCCCTCTGTCTCTGCCCCTCCCTTGCTTGTGCGTTCTCTCTCTCTCTCTCTCTCTCTCTCTCTCTCTCAAAATAAAATAAATAAATAAGTAAGCTTTGAAAAATGTTTTTAAAACATTCATACCCATGAATATTAGTCTGTTGGTGTACATTTTTACAGCCTAGTAAGTTGTTTTCTGGCTTCCATTCGATAAAGCACTGCCCATGACATTAGAGTGGTCAAATATTTTTAGTTCTATTCCTGCTCAAACTGTACTTACCGTAATGAAAGTCCATACTCAGGTGAATATCTGATAGAGTCTTGCACTTGGCTAAGACTACGAACTGTTATAACAAAAATGCCATAGACTGGACAGCTTATAAACAACAGAATTTTTTTCTTTCAGTTCTGGAGGCTGGGAGTTCAGTATCAGGGTGCCAGTATGGTCAGGTTTTGGCGAGTTTATATGTTTTTTTGGGTCATACACAACACCTCCTGGTTGTAACTTCACATAGTGGAAGTAAGGAGGGAATTCTTTCAGGACTCTTTTATAAGGGCACTAATCCCATTCATGAGGACTCCCCCATCATGACCCAATCACATCCTAAAGATTCTACTTCCTCATATAATTTCCTGAGGGGTTAGGATTTCAACATATAAAGTTTGGGGTGACACAAATATTCAGACTATAGCAAGTAGACATGTCCAAAAATATAGCCGAGTTTTTTTTCTTTAACAAAAATATTGGAAACAAGCAAAAGGATTATCTAGAAAAGAACAAAAACTAATTTATTATATACTTATATATTGTAATACTGTACAAAAGAAACAAATCACAGAAAACATATAAACAGTATGATATTTATATAAATTATTATAGCTTGGGATATAGCTTGATTCATTTGTCATTTTATTATAAGTGAAGTATTATCCATGATGTGATCCTTTTTACTAAATTGCAAACAACTTTTGTTAAAGATCCAAATCAAGCAATGAACTAGCTTATTTCAATGTGCCTTCCTAGAAAACTCAGTGGATATTAAAACTGTGCAAAACTCATGTGCAAATTGTGCAAACTCATGTATTTTCATGAGTTAAATGAAGTTAGGATTTAGGATCAGATAATTATAAACAACTTTTTTTTTTACCTACATAGACTATGTATTTATATGATTCTCCTGAGAACTTCAGGAGAAGTGAATCCCTGGCCCTTGCAAGCACATTATGGATAATGATAATGGTATCACAATACTGGTAGCCACAAAAGGTCACCTAAATCTTCTAACATGATCTCAAGTGGTGTTAACATTCTCATGGAGAGCCTCTGCACTAGTTACCAAATAAAATCTAAGTGATTTGGGATCTTTAATGAACAGAATATGGCAACTAGTGATGCAGCTAGAGAGAAATACCAATAGACGAGAAAAGACCTACGGACATTCTAAACATTAGAGATCTTTCCTCAGGGAATTTTTATTTTGGGGTTGCCATGGAAATAAGACTGAAGAAGATATTTTAAAGTTTACAAAAAATATGTGTAAGTTTGCCTCTCTGAGACTAATTTATACTGGGCATTGGTTGATATCTCTAGCTTGGCAGGTGGAATTTCGGCAATAATACATTCTAAGACTGTTTGAGCCAAATCATGTCTGTCTATCCTATACTATCCTGAGCCCTTAAGTTGCCAGGGCTAATGACAGGATTATTGCTACTTCTGGAAACACCTGGGTTTTCCATGGGATCCAGAAACACTGACCTAATGGTTTCTGGGAAATTATATGTACTTTACTTAACGATGTTAAAAATTGAAAAGAAAATATAGGCATGAAAATTATAAAACTGAAAACTGAAACATGAAAAAAAAAACTGCTACACCCTAGGGATGCCAGAATGGCAAGCTGGCAAGAACCTAAGTCTCTGGTGACTTATGTTCTACCAGCCCTGGAAAGGTAACTTCTGATTTTTTAACTGGGAGACTTACACCTCACCAGTTTAAGTTTCTGTTATTTGACTTCTTATTTATTTTTTTCATTCATAGCCGCATCTAAACTTAATTCATATAGAATTCCATACCTGGACATAGGTTATTAGGAATGATTATATTCTACATACAAAATGCTGCACTTAAATAAAAATTGATGACATTCACTAAGTAGGTATCAAGGACTTAAATATTGTAAACTGAAACATGATATATGTTTTTGTCCTGTAGAAAAATATTTGATCAATCAGTACCACAGTACTATGGTCTGAATGTTGGCTGCTTCTACTTCATTTTTATAAAATTCTAGCACTAGTCAGTTTGTACGCAGAGATGAAAAGAACATATTTACACAGGATAGAATGGTCACTGGTCTATGATCTGAGTGTTGGTGTTTTAAAATTATCCATATTCCAATTAGGAACAATAATAATCAGTAGCTCATAGCGGCAACCTTAACATAATGGTGCCTTAGAAATTTTTTAAGCACCTTCATAAGAGTTCTAAAGCAGACAGCAGGAGCCAGCATAGCAGCAAAGACCATTTTACGTTTTACTTTTTTACTTTAGATGGCCTCAAAAGAGCTACCAATCAGGTGTTGGTGGTAGTGGGCATAGCACAGAGTGCAGTAAGTAAAAGACCACGGTTTCCATCTTTACATCTGTACAGCCATTTTTGTCGGTTGCTTATTTATAAAACTGACTACAAGCAAATAAATTGAAGCCTATTAATTTTGCGGGAATTTATTGCCACTGAGACAGTCAATCTAACCTGAAATATTCTGTAACTGTTCAATCCCTGAAGAAACTCTTGAGATTTCAAAAATATACCAGGAGGGTATAAGTCATAAAGGTTTTGTGGCTACAGAGACAGGCAGACCACTCAATGTCTACCTCAAATTCAGCCATGGAGTTACTGAGCAATGGAGACCTTCCCATAAATAAGAGTCATGGTCCCTGGAAGATGTTTCTGAAGGGATTTCTTCCCAGAAAAGGAGCAGGCTGTGCCATATGGGCTAAACAAAGAACTTCTTCCATTGACATAGAAAGGGACCTTTACTATTTCAGCTCAATGAGATTTGATAAGGTCATTGGACAACTAACTGCTCTGTGTTTCTTATATTCCTCTCTTCCAAATAGATCTTTGCAAGTACAGTTATTCTCTTTCTCTGTATTAGGGACAAATGACATATCCTTTATTATATAGATCACAAGACCATAAGGAGTTATACCTTATGACAGAGGAAGCCAAATATAATCCTGAGATCGTGAACTTTAAACTGGACGTGGTAACTGGATGAGTGTCTTCCTTGTGAAAGTAAGAGCAGGGATTGATGGGTATCTAAATAGACAGGCTGTGGCAGAGATAGCTAACTGTTCATAATCTCTGTTCTAAAATCCCAGAATTCTATCTGAGCACATGACTGCCCCAAATAAAATCCATGCCTTTGCGTTCTTAGAAGCTGGATGTAGTCATGTGACAATGTTCTGGCCAATTATTGGTAAGCAGAATTGATGTGAGTAACTTCCAGGAAGCATTTTTTAAAGGAAGGGATATGCCCTACCTTCCTAAGGACTGGAATATGGACATGAAGCCTGGAGGTGCCACGGTCATTTGAAGCAGGAGAATAACTGTCAGAGCTTAATTATCACAAAGCAGAAAGGTAGACAGTTCTTGGTTCTTCGACACCCTTGTGTAACTGTCACAGCCAGCCACAGAAAAGTCATCTCTGGATGGACATGAGAGATAAATTTTAAAAAGAAAAAAGAAAAAAGAAAAAAAAGAAAGAAAGAAAGAAGGAAAGAAAGAAAGAGAAAGAAAGAGAAGAAGAAGAGGAGGAGGAAGAGGAGGAGGGGGAGGAGGAGGAGGAAAAATGGTTTTCTGCAATTTCCAAATAGTAGATTTTATTTCTTTCCATGTCTCATGCTTCAAATAGGCAAATAGGCTCTGGGGAAAACAACAACAACAACAACAACAACAACACAACAAACAAACAAAAACACCTCTTTTAGAAATATCAACAGGAAACAGCTACTTAAGCAATTTGACATTGGTCCGTATTTATAAATTTAAGTGCCATTTGCTTAGAGCATTTATTCAGGATATATAAATGAGGTGTGACAGAAACCCTATGGCTATTATTGATAAACAGTTTTGAAAGCTCATATTTTTTTTTTTAATATATGAAATTTACTGTCAAATTGGTTTCCATACAACACCCAGTGCTCATCCCAGAAGGTGCCCTCCTCAATACCCATCACCCACCCTGTCCTCCCTCCCACCCTGCCCTCCCTCCCACCCCCCATCAACCCTCAGTTTGTTCTCAGTTTTTTAACAGTCTCTAATGCTTTGGCTCTCTCCCACTCTAACCTCTTTTTTTTTTTTTTTTTCCTTCCCCTCCCCCATGGGTTTCTGTTATGTTTCTCAGGATCCACATAAGAGTGAAACCATATGGTATCTGTCTTTCTCTGTATGGCTTATTTCACTTAGCATCACACTCTCCAGTTCCATCCATGTTGCTACAAAAGGCCATATTTCATTTTTTCTCATTGCCACGTAGTATTCCATTGTGTATATAAACCACAGTTTCTTTATCCATTCATCAGTTGATGGACATTTAGGCTCTTTCCATAATTTGGCTATTGTTGAGAGTGCCGCTATAAACATTGGGGTACAGGTGCCCCTATGCATCAGTACTCCTGTATCCCTTGGATAAATTCCTAGCAGTGCTATTGCTGGGTCATAGGGTAGGTCTATTTTTAATTTTCTGAGGAACCTCCACACTGCTTTCCAGAGCGGCTGCACCAATTTGCATTCCCACCAACAGTGCAAGAGGGTTCCTGTTTCTCCACATCCTCTCCAGCATCTATAGTCTCCTGATTTCTTCATTTTGGCCACTCTGACTGGCGTGAGGTGGTATCTGAGTGTGGTTTTGATTTGTATTTCCCTGATAAGGAGCGACGTTGAACATCTTGAAAGCTCATATTTTTATCCTGTTGTGCTAAATTACCAAAAGCAGTGACTATCACTAAGGTAATGTGTCATCCAAAATGGAAGCATAGTATTGAGCTTAAGAGGATTTGAGTGTATATTTATATTATTCTCATTTTTTAAAAAAAAAGTATGGTGATTTGTCTATTAATTTTATATGATAAATTTCCAAAACAGTCAGAATAGAAATATATACTAAGCAATGGTATTTTCATTAAAATGTTTATCCACTTTCATGGGGTAAATAAATAAAGCCTAGAATAGTCTTTATATTCTCTCTCTACTGTGCTTTTCAACTGTACCACATTTCTTCTTTTAGCCTGACTGTTTATTTTTTTTATTTTTCCAATTGCAGATTCTTACTCTAGCTTCAGGATGATAATGAATCTATGGCTCTATGAATAGTTCAAAAGGAACTGCCAATAGCAGTTATTATATTTAAAACCACAAGATGCAGTAAAATATAAAGTTTCATAAAAAACTCAAATGCTTCTCAACTTTTGATTTAGATAGCTCAACTTTAAATAGGGTAGGGCAGAGCAGTTTAATGAGCAGCCTTTGGAACAAATATACTATATAATTCACTCTTCTGCTCACCCAGAAAATTTGTAGCGCTGGTACTAAAAGTTCTTCTGGTTTCCAAATTAAATTATTTTTGAAAGTTCAAGTAAGTCTTTTCACAACTCAGAGGGTTTACAATAATAATGAGAGAATGAAGCGTGGGACAAGAAAAATATAGGTATCTGGTCTTATTTCGTTTAAATCTGCAAATACTGATTGAGTACATACATCTAGTTTATAAAAAAGGTCCTTCCCTGGAAATCTTTGGTAGCCCAAAATGGGTGTGATTTATGATTTTTGAGATTTTCCTGATATCACTTGTAAGGGGTGAGGTCATGGGATATGGACGAAATTATGAAATCACAGTTTTTCAACTTTGTAATGTTTATTTGTGAGGGAGGGAGGGAGGGAGAGAGAGAGAGAGAGAGAGAGAGAGATTGAGACTGAATCCAAAGCAGGCTCCCGGCTCCATGCTGTTAGCACAAAGCCTAATGCAGGGGCCAAAACCCACCAGCCAGGAGATTATGACTTGAGTTGAAGTCAGATACTTAACCAACTGAGCCACCCAGGCACCCCTGAAGGCACAGTTTTTAATTCAGATACACTTAATATTAAAATTGAAGCCAATAGTCACACAATTTTCAGTAGCAAATACCTTGAAAGAATGGGGATCTTGATGCCTTTTTTAATGTAATTGTACTTATCATTATTATTACACTTTTTAGACAAAGAGAACACAAGTGGGGGAGGGGGAAGAGGGAGAGAGAGAGACATAGGGTGAGAGAGAGAGAGAGAGAGAGAGAGAGAGAGAGAGAGAATCTAAAGCAGGCTCTAAGCTCAATGTAGAGCCTGAAGTGAGGCTCAGTCCAATAACCTTGGTATCATGACCTGAGCTGAAATCAAGAGTTGGACACTAAACCGACTGAGCCACCCAGGCACTATGGGGATTTTAATATTTTTAATACAAGTGATTTGATACATATACATAAGGGTAAAAACTGTAGTGTAATTTACCTTAGAGACACTCAGATATGGGTATTAGCCAAGGAGGGACAAAAATACTTCCTTTAATTGTAGATTAAATTGTTAGATTAATTGTATTTATTTTGTATCTTTATACCACAATATTCAGTCCTGGCTACTCTTGTTAGTAATAATTCTAGACTTTTGCAAGTCTCTATGTTGATTTTGTTGTTTTTGTTGTTGTTATGCAACACTTGTTCTTGAGACCATGATGCTTATGTGTGTGTATCCTTGTAGGATCTTACATTTATTAATTGTTTTAAATAGGAAATTTATTTTTTAATGTTTATTTATTTATTTTAAGAGAAAGAGAGAGCAGGCAAGGAGCATAGAGAGGGGGAGAAAGAGAACCCCAAGCAGACTCAGCGCTCAGCACAGAACCCAACACAGGGTTTCATCCCATGACCCTGGGATCACGACCTGAACCAAAATCGAGAGATGAACACTTAACTGACTGAGCCAACCAGGTGCCCCTGGAAATTTAATTTTAATTTACTCATTAACCTTGTAATTTTTAACCCTTAATAATTCTCATATCTGTTAATAATTAAATTAACCAATAAAATATTGTTCCTATTATCCTGATGTTGGGAGAAATTCCCACTGTTCTTCCATCTAGTATCAATTGCAGTGAACATTTTTTTAAATTGTGGTTATTGAAGATACATTTAAAAAATACTATAAGACCTTCCATTTTTGCTTGATAAATAGAGGAATGGAATTCTCTGGAATTGCAGGCTCAACGGTATGGAGTACTATCTTTTAAACTTTAGATTAACTTTGGGAGAATAACCAAATGAAGATTCTCGGGCAGCAACCATATTAACTGATTGAAATCTTTATTCCGTGGGCCTGAAATCTGCATTTGTACAAACTCTCAGTTTCATCATCAGGTTCACTGAATTTGAAGAATAATCATTAAAATGCAAACATCTTTTGTTGTCTTTCTTCTTCTTCTTCTTCTTCTTCTTCTTCTTCTTCTTCTTCTTCTTCTTCTTCTCCCCTTCCTCCTCCTCCTCCTCCTCCTCCTCATCCTCCCCCTCCACCTCTTCCTTCTCTCCCTCCTCCTTCTTCCCCTTCTTCTTCTCTTTCTTCTTCTTCTTCTTCTTCTTCTTCTTCTTCTTCTTCTTCTTCTTCTTCTTTTTCTTGTAATTTTATTCTTACACTTAAGCACTGTAATTTCCTCTAGGAGAAGACAGATTACCCTATGCAATTTGCTACTCATATGCCATGTGTAAGTGCCCCAAGTTTGTTTTTTCTATTCTTTATTCCCTCCCCTTATCTAATTATGCATTTATTAACAACACACCCAAAATGGGATCTAACTTGACTGTGGCTGGTGGAAATCTCTTCTAATTTTAGGGACATGAGTAGACTCTCAAAGGAAAGGTTTATTTGGAAGGGAAAGCTCCATAAGTATATATAGTATTTCATATCTTACCTATTCTTATTTCATTACCTGTACATATACTAATCAAATTTATTTTTATAAAATAATCACAAGTTGGCATAAAACTCTTAAACTTATGTCTTTTTTAAAGTTTACTTATTTTGAGAGAGAGAGAGAGAGAGAGAGAGAGAGAGAGCACAAGCAGGAGAGAGAAAGAGAGAATATCCTAAACAGGGTCCTCACTGTCAGCACAGAGCCCCATCTGGGGATCAAACTCACGAACTGCAGGATCATGACCTGAGCTGAAACCAAGAGTTGGATGCTTAACCGACTGAGCCACCCAAGTGTCCCTAAACTTATGTCTTTTAACATGAATTTTTCAATACTGAGATTTCACATTTTATCTGATTGTTAAGCTCTTTAACTTTAGGTCTTTAAATTAATCTTACATTTCATGCTGATATTCCTATTTTTTTAAATTAAACTTTAGTCCTTATCAGAAGACTAATGCTTTCATAATAAATGCCACTTTAATTTTTAAAGATTTTTTTCTATTTTTTTTCTACAATTTTGCCAACTTCTAAGTCTCCATTTATAATATAAAAAATAATTTCCCGTCTCTTATTTTTCCTTTTATTTGTACACACCGATTTTTTTTTTTGGGGGGGGGGGGGGCGCTTGTTTTGTATTTTGGTTTTTGTTTTTTTTTTTTTTTTAATTTTTTTTTTCAACGTTTTTTTATTTATTTTTGGGACAGAGAGAGACAGAGCATGAATGGGGGAGGGGCAGAGAGAGAGGGAGACACAGAATCGGAAACAGGCTCCAGGCTCCGAGCCATCAGCCCAGAGCCTGACGCGGGGCTCAAACTCACGGACCGCGAGATCGTGACCTGGCTGAAGTCGGACGCTTAACCGACTGCGCCACCCAGGCGCCCCTTGGTTTTTGTTTTTAACAAAAGATGACAAGACACAAGACCAGAATGGTAGTGGCAAAGGAAGTGGCCGACATCATGAATTAGAAAGTCTTTATTCCCTTAGGTTCTCTCAACACACAGCTCCTTTGCTTTTTTCTTAATAGTTTTGCAAGAAAATAACAGGGTTTTTTTTAATATCACTATGATTCTAGAGACTCACCGTTCATCCCCACCCCTCAAGTGTATTCTTCTTGGAATTGAGCAAACTGTTAATAAAGTGACTTTTTCCAGCTATTTCAGCCTATCTAAGCATTGCAAATACAGCATCAGAGTCAAATTCCATTCTCTTCAACAAGTGCAGTGAAGATTATAAAAGGTGACAAAATATCTCCAAAAAGGTCTTACATGCAAACTATTTTAAAGACATGTTCTGTCATTTAATCAATAACATTGCTGATGTTACCTAAATTATTAGACATCTTGAGAGGGAGGAGAGACAATCAAGATAATTTTGGTTGTTCATTTTTAGTCCCTGTTTAGTAGCTTAGCAGAGAAATGGTTCAACAGGTTTGAGGTGAATCAAGAGGAGAGCAGGCTGATTCCAGTTGCTGAGTTTAGGAGAATGCCCATTACTCACGACGTTACTCCTTGGAACAAGAACTTCCATTGCTATGATTCCAAATCTTTTCTACTCCCCTCAGTACATTCATGTAGATTATTATGGAGCAGAGTCTCTCTCTGTTGGGATACTTACTAATCCTGGCCCCTACAGATCACCTGCAGCATTATGACAATGTGGGAGTTTATGTGCTTTACTGATTTATTACTAGTAACATTTTCTGCAAATAAACCCATTTTATATATATATTGTGTAGTGCTAGTGGTATATGGAAGCTCTGACCCATATGTAAAAAGGAAATAAAAAGATGAACTTTTCTGAGACTGGTCTGCTAAGCTAGCCTCTCAGAGCACAGGCTGTTACCCTCCCAATGAGATCAGTCAGGACCTGAAACCCACAAGACTTAGGCTCCATTGATTGTCAATCATTTTTATAGAATATTGGGTGGTTTAGCAGGATTGAAGACTGAGGGTCTAATATGCCATAGAGTGGCAGGTCCTAGGCAAGGACCCTAGCCCCTGATATATTAAAGAAGTAACTGGAGCTGCCTCAATCAAGTGGATTGAAAACCTGACAACCTGAGGTAGAATGCTACGTGTTAGTCAGAATGGAATGGCAAATCCTGCTACCGCTGCTGCTCCTGACCCTGTACGATTCTCCCAATAACAGTTATATGTGGAATATATGCCACAAGATAACTCACCATAGTTTGTTTGACAAGATGTCTAAAATGTATATACCAGCATGGTTCAGAGTTTGTAGCTGTCAAAAACTGAAATCAATGTCTGACGATAAAAAGCTAATACAATAAATAACTATGCATTCATTCATTAAGATGCTATGAAGCCACTGAAATAATGTTAGTGACACACACTAATTTTAAGTATAACCAAATTCTATAGATAAAAGTATTAGATGGAAACTTGTATGCGTTTCATGAATCCATATATACAGAGTGACTACACAGTTATGTGCCAAAACATTAACACTGGGCTATATGCAGATTTCCATTTTATCTGCCTTGTCTAACATCTTACAGTAAAAGTGTGGAATACTAGCAGAAATTGTCTTTAATGATAATTTAACTAATATTTGTTTTTTAGAACATTCATCTCCCTGGTTTGCCTATAATCATTCCAATTTTAGCACTGAAAGACCCAAGAAATCTCATCAGTGCCAAGCAAACCAGGTGGCTCATTACTCTATATACATAGGACAGTTGATAAGCATTCCAAGTACTAGAAGTCACTTAATAAATATCTCTTGAGTGACTTATTGTTAAATTAATGAATTAATCATTCCTGGAACCTGAAGTAACAAGATAGGAAGAAGATTCAATAAACTCTATTTAAGATCAGAAATTACTGTAACATGTCACCCAGATTACGGAGTCCTCACAAGATCTCTTTCCTCTTTTTTTTTTTTTTTTCCTATATACATAGCCACATTACATTTGCAAGCCTACTTTGCTAAGTTCTGGGCTATAAAATGTGAATATAAGGAATGTTGGAGCCTGGCGCATACAAACCTTCTGTAATTTCTGCCATGTTTCATTGCCCTATCTTTTGGCTAATGCAGAGTGTCTAGCCTTAGAAGAAGGCTCTGAAATTCTAGGTGATAGCAAAGCCCCAGTTGGAGGGAATATGGGTCACTGAGTGACTGTGTAAAATGCCACAAGCAAATCAAAAACAATACATTAGACTTTGCATGAGGGAAAAATAACTTTAATTATATTAGCCACTGACTTTTAGAGCTTGGTTAGTTAAGAAACTAAAGTTATGTAAGTTATGTACTTAAAGAATCATTGGAATTTGCCATCTGAAGAACAAATGAGCCTTCCTAATTATGATGGATAATTTATTTTTCACTGAAATATTTATGATTATGTGATCTATAAGAATAGTTTACAAGTAAGAGTCAATATATCCCTTTTCTGCTTTCACTTTTCACAGTGTAAAAATAATTGGTCTAGTATTCTTATTTCTATATGTCTATGAAACATCTTTGTAAACATTTTTATTTAACAATGAGAAAATTAATTCAGTTTTATCTTCGGAGATGCTCTGTCTACAGGGTAGAAGTAGAACTGTTTACACCTGATCTGCCCAATTAGATCAAAGTAGACAGACTGTATAATTTGTGCAACTTTCATCTAATACTAAACAGAAATCCATGGACTGTCAGATCTTGAAATGTTTATAACATGGCCCATTTGAAAAGAGCAGCGATAGTATTAAGGTCATGAAAGACTAAATGAGACCATTTTAAATGTTTTAAGTGCCCCACCTCACTATTCATATATCCCAATATAGGTGCTGAATGGCTCCTCTTTTTCTGTGTTGTTTGAATTTAATTTTAAGACTTGATTTCCATAAAGCCTAGCCATTTTGCCCTTTGTCAAGCTCTCTAGTCAAAAGGTTGTCTGTCTCATTTCCATTAATAAAAAGAACGTGTTTTTAAAGTTTAACTAGATTATCTTAAGGGCAAAAAATGAATATAACTGTGAACTATGTTTTTCAAGTAGCTAGATTTCTAACTCAAAATGATTGATCACTCAACAAATGTGTTTTTATATTATTTTTCATTGTTTTTAAGTATTGAAATTAAAAAGATGTATAAGTAGTGATTTCAAAATCTGGGCTCTAATCAATTTAAATAATCAAAATATAATATAATGATAACATGAGTAGCTTTATAAGTATAGTTATTTTTATAGTTAATGTTATGTAAATATACATATTTTACATTTGCCAGTAGGAACAAGTGAGTTGAGTTGTATTCTATAATAATAAAATCTAATTTAGAGAAAAACTTAAAAATTCTAGATCTGGAGGGTAATTTTCATAGAGGGTAACTTCATAAAATGTATGAGTTCTTAACCATTTATTTATTACAAATACATTTAATCTTATAACACTTTTATATTTGTAGGTATATATTATAAACATTTATTTTTAAATGATTAACAAGTATATCATCTATATTGGTTGTCCTGATGCTTACAATATACTTCTTTAACTTTTCATATTTACCATATTACATTTGGGACCTCAGTTGAGGTACATAATCTTTATGCTTGGATATGAGTATTTCTGTCGGGTTGTTTGGGTGATGATTGAGTCAATATAATCAGAAGTTGAGCTTTCTTTGTTTTTAATGTTTATTTATTTTGAGAAACAAGGCGAGTTGGGGGAAGGGTAGAGAGAAGGAGAGAGAGAATCCCAAGCAGACTCGTGCTGTCAGTGCAGGGCCTGATGTGAGGCTTGATCCCACAAACTGAGATCATGACCTGAGCCAAAATCAAGAGTTGGATGCTTAACCAACTGAACCACCCAGGTGCCCCTGAGCTGAGTTTATATTGTGTTGTTACTATCATTACCTTCAGTGCAGCACATATTCCAATGTCCTCTATTAGCTATTTCTTGTCTTGTCTTTAGAGTGGGGGCTGGGGTCCTGAGGTTTTTCTCTCCATTTTGCTGCTTTTGCTTTCAGCTGTTACTGTTCACCTGTACCACACATGGGGTTTCTCTTCATGCAGTTGGCCCTCCTCCAGGGGTAGGTAACTGTTGTGTGATTACTTGGTGCAAAGCTTGTGGTAAGGGCAGGGGAATTCTCTGTTGTCATGGTACAGTTACAATCTTAGGTGGAGTCCAAATTCCTTCTTGACATTATTTTTACCCTTCCCCCTCCTCCAGTCCATGGTAGTCAAACTCTTTATTCTGTTTCTATTTGATTCTGGGCAAGAGATTCCTGCTTCTCTTATAGGAATAGAAGACCCCTGTTTGGTTTAGGTATAGGATATTTTGCCTAAGATCCTTTGTTGTCTCTTCTCCAGAATAAACATTTGATTTTCTTTCTTCCTCCGAGCTTCAAAAGAAGTTTGATTTTATCCTGGGTGCCAGAGAGTTGCCCTTCTATAAAAACTGAAGAGCTTTGTTTTTACTCATCTTATAGGATCAATTGATTTTTTTTTCCCTCTTCTGGGTTCTGAAAGACAATTTGAAGCTTCTCCCACCACAGTTTAAGAATTTTACTTCTTAGGAGAAAAGGTCACAGTTATATGTGTGGGGCTTTGTGCTCATTCCCTAGCAACAGCCAATCACCTACTGAACATTTGTGTCACTGAGGGAGACTCTCCATGAACTCCTGCACTATCCACTGTCTTTTTCAATAGGACTCAGTAGAATCACAAAGAAAAGAACTGTGTGACTGTTTGGGATTCTCAACTTGTATTTGATACTCAAGGATTTTGCTAATTCTCATAGCAACTCAACCTTAGCATTAACATGGTCTTTAATATGTTTGCTGATTTTTTTCCAATTTGCTTTCAAGATGGCTGCCTGCCACTTTCTCCCTTACCTTGGCACAATTGAAATGTACTTGTCACTATTTCAGAAACTTCTCCTTCTTTGGAAGTCAGGGTGTTTTGTTGTCTTCTGAAGTCCACTCTCAGCTAACTTTATATATATAATTATATATATTATATATATATATATAATATTTATAAATATATATAATATATATAATATTTTTCTTACGGTTGAGTTAGAGGCAACATTATTTACAGTGTTCCATGTCCTAAATTCCTAGTTGCCTTTTAGTTTTTTTTCTCTGATTTTATTAATTTGATTATGATGTATCTTCATGTGGTTTTGTTCATGCTCCTTCTGCCTGAGGTATGTTAAACTTATTGAATCCATCAATAGGTGTGATAGGTCGAATAATGGGCTCCCAAGATGTCCAAGTCCAAATCCACAGAAAATGCTAAGATGTATGTTACATGCAAAAGGGGAATTAAGGTTGAAGATGGAATTAAGTTTGCTAATAATCTAACTTTAAGAGAGGGAGATTATTAGAGATAATCCAGGAGGGCCCAATGTAATGTTAAATTAAGTATGAAATGGAGATTGGACTTGAGAATTCTCTGAGCAGACAAAACAATTTAAGCAAAAGGAAATCTAGCTTATTTTATAAACATAAGCTTACTTTGTGAAACTTTACTTAGGTTATTTCTTATAAATGCCTCTGATAATCATAAGAGAAACTTGTCATTTTCCTAAAAATGGTGTAGAATAATCACTTTTGACCAATCCCCTGCCATCTGGGAATCTCCATTGGAATAATCAATCATGTAGAGATCAAACAACTTCCTCATTTTCACTTTTTGAAGCCACCCTATAAATTCATGTCTCTAAGCTTCATAACAGTTTTTATCTTTTGAAAGCTCCCATTTTCAGGACTGTTCTTATATGCACAATAAATTCTTATTAAATACTATTTATTAATTTGGTGGTTTAAAATTTGCTATTTCTGGATTTTTGACAGAACTTATAAGGGTTCTTAAAAGTGGAAGCTGGAAACAGAAGAGTCAGTGTTAGGGTGATACAGTGTGAAAAATATTGGATTTCAAAGCATCATTGGCTTTGAAGCTGAAAGGGCTCACCAGGCAAGGAATGCAGGCAGCTTCCAGACACTGGAAAAGACAAGAAAAGTGATTTTCCCCTAGAGCCTCCAGAAAGGAGTGTGATACTTTTGACACCATGGTATTAGCACAGCCTCACATCAGAATTCAGATCTCTAGAAATTTTAGATAACAAATTTGTATCATCTTAAGGTTTGTGACTGTTAGAGTAGCAATGTGAAATTGAGTGGGCTAATGTTTTTATCAGAAATATAGCAATTTTTCTTCAAACAATATATACATTATTAATTCAAATAGATTTTCCTCTCTCCTATCCCCTCTCTCTCATCTTCTGGGATTCTGATTATGTGATGCCAGAGCAACTGATGTTAACACATAATTCATTGCTGTTCTGCCCACTTTTCCCTTTTTTGTTTTTTGTAGTTTATTACATACCTGTGATTTATTTTTCAAAGTTACATTTATTTATTTATTTATTTTTATGAAATTTATTGTCAAATTGCTTTCCATACAACACCCAGTGCTCATCCCAACAGGTGCCCTCCTCAATGCCCATCACCCACTTTCCCCTCCCTCGCACCCCCATCAACCCTCAGTTTGTTCTCAGTGTTTAAGAGTCTCTTATGGTTTGCCTCCTTCCCTCTCTGTAATTTTCCCCCTCCACCTCCCCCCTGGTCTTCTGTTGAGTTTCTCAGAATCCACATATGAATGAAAACATGTGGTATCTGTCTTTCTCTGCTTGACATACCTGTGATATATTTGGCCAGGTTCTTTTGTAGTATCCTTTAAGTAATCTTTTCTTCTGTGGTGTTTAATCTGCTGCTATCCCCGTTCAGTGTATTTTTCATTTCAGGTATTGTATTTTTCACCACTATAGTACTTTTTTTCTGCTCATCACATTCATGTTTTCTTTTACTTTCTTAAACATATGGGCCATACTTACAATAGGTTTATTATATCTGTGTCTGTCTTTTCTACAATCTGGGCTTTTTCTATGTCCATTTCTGCTGATTGATGTTTATCTTGGTTATGGGTCTATTTTATTGTTCCTTTGGATGAGTGGTTATTTTTTATTAGATGCCATACATTGTGGATTTTACTCTGGTTGGTGCTAAATTTTGTTAGATTTCTGAAAACATCATTGAACTTTATTAAAGTATAGTTAGTTTACTTTTCATCCACTTGATTCTTTAGAGATCTGTTTTTAAGCTTTGTTAGGGCAGGTCCAAAGCAGCCTTTAGTTGTAGCCTGATTTTACAGCAGTAGTAAAACAAAACCACTTTGAACATTCTATGAGGCATCATGTATTTTAGGAGGTTTTTCCATCCAGCTGACTGGAGCATGAACTAGTCACCAGTTTGTGTGAGCTTTCAGGATTATCCTGTTTATTCATCTTCTGTGGTTCCTTCCATGGCTGAGGTTAAATTCTTCCCAGCCATGCATAGTTCAGAAGTCTGCTCAAGAGTCAAGTGGACAATTACACAGATCTGAGTTTCCTCTCTTGCTGTAGCCTCTTCCTCTCCACTACTGGGCCCTCTCACTCCTGAGTTCCGAAGCTTCTCATCAAAAAGGTAGTCCCCATCTAAGCTTTAATGACCTCCATCTCCTCAACTCGGCAAATCCGCCAAACTCTGTTTGAGGTCCCCCATTGTTTTTTATAACACGGAAACTCTCTCCAGGCAACAAGACAGACCAGTGAAGAGCTCACCTACTTCATTTCTCTTCTTTCATGGATCAGTTTCCTGTGCTTCCTGTTTTCTAGTATTTAAAAATGTTTATTATGGGGGCACCTGGGTGGTTCAGTCGGTTAAGCGGCCGACTCCGGCTCAGGTCATGATCTCATGGTCCGTGAGTTCGAGCCCCGCGTCGGGCTCTGTGCTGACCGCTCAGAGCCTGGAGCCTGTTTCAGATTCTGTGTCTCCCTGTCTCTCTGCCCCTCCCCTGTTCATGCTCTGTCCCTCTCTGTCTCAAAAATAAATAAATGTTAAAAAAAAATTTTTTTTTAATGTTTATTATGTATTTCATTGACTATTTAAAGGAGAAGGGATGTGCCAGTCTCAGTTACCACATGGTGGTTAGAAACACAAGCCCTCAAATGCGAAATAGTTTTATTTTCTTTCTTTAGAGAGAAAAAAGAAAAAAGAAACTATTTTCCTCTGTTTATCTAGGGAATATAAAGTAGTTTTGAATAGCCTAAATAGAATGAAATTAAGATAACAAATCTCTAAATGTTACCAAAAATCTTAATATGTTTCAAAAGCACATAATGATTCCATTTATTTTTATAAAAGTCTCGATTGGAAACTGGAGAGATGTGCTATTCTAGTGTAACACATATATGCTAACTTATTTCAAAGAATATATTATATTAATAAGCCACAAGAGTGTGTCTCTCCCTAGAAGAGAAGAAATGATGCACAGTGACGCTATAAGAAACTTATTGAATGATGAATGCCAAAAAGTTCACTAATTTTCCTAACAGTTTGAACCATGTATACGTAAATTAAAAAATCTTATTAACATTGATTATCATCTAAAATATTATCTAAATCTAGTGAGATCTATCAACAAAAGTATTATACAGTGTTAATAGGCATAGTGTGTGAGATACAGCTATTATATCATAATAGCTATTATTATATTATAATAATAGCTACAGTGAGTAAAATAAACACTGATCATAAAAACACTGTGTTCAAAAATACTCTCATTTATAAGGCTATTCCTCTTACAAGAAAATGGGGCAAAATAACTACTTAGATGATATTATTGATAAAGTTAATGATTATTAAGACAAAAATTAAGTTTTAGTTTTCCTAAATTGTGTTGGATTCAATTATTACACAACAATGACATAGGTAATAATTTCACTGAGATAATGTTACAAAAATAACATACTAGTTTTGTAAAGATAACTTCTATTTTCATCTGACTTGAATAATTAAAAGGTTTATAAAAAAAATTCCTAAACTCAGAAATTAGCAGTGCAGACAGAAAATACAATTGTCTATGAGACATCCTGGTGTGAATATTAATAAATAAATTAAAACATCCTTAATTTGAATCTTTCTGTACCTGCAATTCCAGTATGACTATATATAAACCAAAATACAGAGATAATCAAATTAACTCACTGGGTTTAAAAGGCACACTACTTTCTAGTCATTGGACCTACACTATAGCTAACTGATTGACTCTTTTGCTATTAAGGGAACATAGAGTCATGATATCCAATGGTAATAGCCAAATAACTTAAATACTTTCCTCTCTCTGGGAAGGCTTCTACTGTTTTAGCAAGGTCTAAACCTTTGTAAAATATTTATTAGTGCTATAAATCTAAACACTTATTTGAACAAGATGAGGAAATAATTTATTCTCACCATAGATCCTAATGATGAGTATGCTTTTTCTTCTCCTTTATGTTCTCTTTCTTTTTTCATGAAAATCTATATTTTCTAGTGAAGTCTGAATACATTCGCTGAATGCAAATTCTGTCTCTTCAGGCTATTTGAAATGAAATTAGTAAAAGTATTTTGGTAATCCTGAGGGAGAAAGTTTAGGGGAGTGAGGAAAAAGGAGTCCAAATGATACGTAATGTTTTCAAGCCAGAATATTCTTTCAAGGATCAGATTTGTCAATTCTTTGCAGACACATAATTTGTGAGAGATTCTTTTACGAATACTTTCCCTTTAGGAAAATGTTCTCTTCAGCTCCAGATAAAATTTGTGTTTTTCTGGCATTATTTGAGGGAAGTTGGTAAAGCTTTCATGAATAAAATATGTATCATTCTTGGTGGATCTTCATGGGGAGAACTTGACATCTCCAGGTGGCACCAGAGAGGATGTAAGCCCTACTGAAAACTACATCAATCAGCTCAGCTGAGTCTCCAGTTGACAGCAGTTAGCTAAGGGATTGATTTCCATCTCATGAGACTCTGAACCACCATCCCCATCTGACCTTCAGAAACTGTGAGACTCCAGGTGTTTATTGTTTTAAGCTACTGAATTTTGGGGTACCCTTTATGTATCAACAGATAATTAACACAACTCATAATTAATTTGCAAATTGAGGCAGAGAAGAGTTAAGTGACTTCCCAAAATTATTCAGGCATTCAGTCACTATGTTAGGTAATGTTACTTACCTAAAAATATCCATTTCCCCTACCATATCTCTTAGTAATATAAACCCAATTAAGTTGTGCTTCAGAGAAAAATGAGCAAACCTAGGCAGTGATTCTCAATTTATCTAAATCAATCATGGTAATTCTGCCAGCTATACTGGTTGAAATTTTACAGAAAAGGATGTGGCAAAATATTGGCCAACAAGAAATTAGATGAAAGACATCTGAGTAATGTTTTCTCTGATAAAAAGAGATGCTAAGGGGAGCCTGGGTGGCTGAGTTGGTTAAGCGTCCAACCAACACTTGATTTCCGCTCAGGTCATAATCTCACTTTTCATGAGTTCGAGCCCTGCCTCGAACCCCTGCTTGGGATTCTCTTTCTCTCCCTTTCTCTCTGCCCCTCCTCCTGCTCATGTGCTCGCTCTCTCTTTCAAAATAAATAAACATTGAAAAAAAGAGAGATGCTAATGTAGAAAAGCTTCTTTTACTCCTACTTGACAATATTATACATGCATTTGACAGCCAGAAATTACTGGCGGACATCTGGAGACACTGAGAAGTAGTAGATTTGTTATGGACTGAACGTTATCCTCCAAATTCACTTGTTGAAGCCCTACCTGTGGGTGTGATGGTATTTGGATGTGGGCATTTTGGGAGAATAAATCAGTTTAGATGTGATAGGTGGGGCTCCCATGATAGCTTTGTATCCTTGTAAGAAAAGGAAGAAACCAGAGCTCATTCTCTCTCTCTCTCCACTGACTTACACTGAGGAAAAGTTGTGTGAGGAGACAGACATAGTGAGGAGGTAGACATTTGCAGGCCAGGAAGAGAGCTCTCATTGGGAACTGAATCAGCAGGCATTTTGGACTTCCAGTTTCCAGAACTGTGAAATATAAAGGTTATTTTTAATTTGTTTTTAATGTTTATTTTTTATTTATTTTTTTGAGAGAGAGAGAGAGAGAGAGAGCAAGTGGGGGAAGGGCACAGAGAGAGGGAGACACAGAATTCAAAGCAGGCTTCAGGTTCCAAGCTGTCAGCACAGAGCCTGATGTGGGGCTCAAGCCCACGTATGGTGAGATCATGACCTGAGCCAAAGTAGGTGGCCTAACCGACTGAACCCCCAGGCGCCCCAGAAATAAATGTTTTTTTAAGCCACTTAGTCTCTGGTATTTTATGATGGTAGCCTGAGCTAAGACAAAGCTTAATAAGAAAGGCAGAGTGAAAAAAAAATAATTTAGGATTTGCTGATATTGGATATGTTAAATGATCTAATAGTGGAATGACTCTAAATCTATCAGATAATAACTTGGCACATTGGTTAAGCCATTTCTGTTTGTGTCTTTTGTTAGTCAGCTAAAAATATCTTCATGGATAAAAATGTTAAGAGTTAAGAGAAGATATAACTACTAATATGACTACATTTTTGTTATTCAACCACTTTTCCTGTACTCCAGCATTCTTCTGTTGTACCAACTGGCAATTTTCTACAAAATGCAGACATTACAAGCAAAAACAAATATATACAGACATTATGTGTTATAGACTCATCAGCTAGCTTTGTAAAAATTGTCTAGGATGAATGGTAAAAATTCTGCTTTCCTGCTTGTGAGATCCTAGGCATCCCTGAACAAGCCAGAACACTCACGCTGACCCAAGGGAGAGCTAGGGTCCCTCTGAGGGGTTCTTGAGCAGTGGCCACAGCCCTCAGCCCTCTCCTGTGCAGCTGTGAATGCACAAGTACAAGCACAAACACAAGAGGATGCAAGATGACCAGAGACAGAGTGAATCACAGGCACCATTTCATGACCATGCAGAATGGAACATGGTGGTCATCCTGAAGTCTCAGTGCCCCGAGATCCAGAGCCACTCCCCCTACCCACACCGACCTGTGCTTTCACTCACCCCTTCAGCCTGTAAGGATCAGATTTGTCATTGATATTTTTCTTTTGTATTTTGATAAACACTGAAGAAGCTGGAGCTGTTAAACTTTATCTTGGGGAAATCCTAAGAACTGGTGTATTTGGTGTCATGGAACCTGTTACTGCTTTCTGTACACAATTACCAATCAACTGTTTTGTATACTCGTTTTCAGTTCTCATTTTGACAAGCAAGCACTGTAACTGTAGCTCTTAGAATAAAATCTCTTAACTATTTAAAAAATGAAATGAAGTAAAAATAATCTATTATCTTTCCAACAGTCGATATCTTGCATGTATGTCTATCCCTGTTGTCTTTTTTGTGTTTTTGTTCTTATCTATTGAGTCTATTTTCTTTGTGCTTGACTATAAACTAGTCACTGAATTAGATATTATATGTTTAAGATTGGTTTTCTTTGTTGCTGTTGTTGTTTTTAACCTTACTAGGAATTTAATTAAATACTTGGATGTGTAAGCTAATGTTTTCATCAAATTTGGGAAAAAATGCCTTTGTGCTTCTTTTTCACAAGAAGCCAAGATCTTTTATCCACTTTTCTGAAATGTCAACTATAATTCTGATATGAATTTAAATTCTGCTATTATTTTTCCCGTTTGATTTTTTATGATCAAACACATACCTCATTACCTAGACATAAAAAAGATCTCCACATACATCCAAAAGGAGCCCCAGAAAGAGAAGACAGTTAAATGAGATAGAAAAATGTTTGATGTATTAATAGCTGAAAATATCCTCTGGGCATATATCTCAATGTATCATCTTTACATGTTTTTTTTTTTTAATTCTTCTCCTGTTAAATAAATATACTGATGAATTTTAATGAGGGAAGAGTGATCTCATTTTTTTCCTATTAATTCTGATAGTAAATCCTATCTCAAAACTAGAAAAGTACTCATCATCTTCAATGCACAGCTTTCTTTCTCTTCTATTTTGTAATCCATTGTTAGTTTCAGCAAATGTTATTCTACTTTAATTTTTGGCTCAGTATTTGGAATAGGACATCTTTATTTAAGGTCAGTTTTGATATCAAACATTGTATTTTTTCCTTTAACTGCCATGCTAACAAAATCCTTTCCTTCTGAACTAAATATTAGTGATGGTTTCAGCAAAAATATATATATATATGTGTATATACATATATATATATATATGTGTATATACATATATATATATATATATATATATATATATATAATGTTACAATTACTAACTAGAATTGCTCTGCATAAATTGAAGAGTACAGCTAAAGTGTGTTAGAAGATATATCCTGTAAGCGAAGCAGTGTTTAGATCTTCCTGGAAAAGCAGATGTACAAGTAACCACCCCTGCTGTGCACTATTCCTACAACACCTCTTCCTTAACCATTCCCAACTTAATATTTCAGTGTATATTGATTTAATATCTGCCCATTTTAACTTAAGTATAAGTTGCACAATAGAGAATTTTTGTTTCTAGTATTATTGCAATAGAGGGTGTTGTTTGTTTAAGTTTCATGCGTGCCCTATTCAATTTAGGATGAAATAACAGAAGACCATAGTCTGGGTGGCTTATAAATAAGAGAAATGTATTTCTCAAATTCTGGAGGCTGGAAGTCTGAGATCAAGATGCCAGCAGATTCCATTACTGATGAGGTCTGAGTCCTAATTGCACACTGCCAACCTCTCATTGTGTCTTCATACGGTGGAAAAAAAATGAGGGGTCCTTTCATAAGGCATTCACAAGGGCTCAATCCCTATGACCTTATCACCCACTAAAAGTCCCACTTCCTAATACCATCACATTGTGGGGTAGGATCATTTTGAGAGGACATTCATTTTGAGGGTATTTTCCTGAGATACCAAGGGGGGAAATTGGGATAGTAAACTATTATCTAAACACACACATTTTCTACTGATTGTTTTCAGCTATATTTCAACAGACACTTCTATGTGGCCCAAAATGACCATGAATAATTGTTGTTTTTTTACAGTGCTGAAGTGAAACCCCTGACAGAAAAGGCAATTCTTAGTAAAAGGTAACAAGACTGTTTCTGGAGTTCTCTGCCGGGACTCCTTGTATTGAAGTCTCTGGTCCATCATGTTATTAATTGGATGATATGGTGCAAGGTAACAATCCTGAAATTCAGTTTTCTCATCTGTAGAGTGAGAATCATACTGGAATTTTAATTCTGGGGCTGTTGTGAGGTTTAATGAGGCAACTTTTATTCTATGATCATAAATATGTCCAAAACATGGTTGGCCCTTAATATTAGTAGCTATTATTTTTTGTTATTTAGACAGCCTTATCAGCCTCCATGGAAGGATGGTCTTTCAGTGAGAAATAGATTTCTCTCTTCCCATGGCTAAGCAAAAGCAAACATCTCTTCAGATATTATTAGTTTGATTAGGTTCAGTAATTGAACCTGAGTTACATGTAACAAGGCCATAGAGATAGCAAAAGGAATATTCAATTCAGACTCTGGTCTTGTCACTCTAAAGTTCACCCTATTTCCACTGGATCATTGCATCTTTTTTTTTTATGTTTATTGTTTTGAGAGACAGAGGTGGGTGGGGAGCAGTGGGCAGAGCTTTCCAGTCAGTTTAAAACTTAACTACTTAACCATTTAATTTTTTAAGTGTTTTGTGTATGTGTATCTGTGTGTGTGTATGTGTGTGTGGATATTATAGGAAAATTTTTAGGAAGCCTAGAGATCTACAGTAGAAATAATTGTACAACATCATGCTGCCTTCCTAGCTGACAAGTATTTAACTTTATTAAATATTTAATGGTTAAGTGACTATTACAAAGGTGTCTCTAAGCTTTGACTAGTATGTCTCAATAACTTAAACATTCTAAACTTCTGTATTATGATATAATTAATAGAATAGCTCTTTATAAAATTGATGTAATATTTTAATAAATGGTGTTATTAGAAAAAATGGGCCATATTGATTTAGAAATAGGTAGGGAGTTATTTCAAATTATGTAGGTATATCTTTCCTAAGCAGTGTATTCTGTCATTATAAATGGTAGGACACAATTTTGTATGTGGTCTATATACACCCATAATTAGACATACTAGTAGTAAAAGAGAGAAATGAAAAACAGGACTTAAACTTACTTTATCCATAGTATCATGTAAAACTTATAAACCAAAACACAATCTATACCTTGGAATTGGTAAAAGATTGTTATTTTTCTAAGAAAATAACATTATTTTTCACTGTTTTTTGATCTACCATGTAAAAAATTTTATCACAAAAATGATTTTAAAAATTCATATTCCAGTCCATATTTTTGAGAAAGTCATCTTCATGTGGAGAAACAGCTTTTTAGTTAAACTGTGTTTGCTTTACAATCGTAAATTCAATTCACTTATATAGACTCTTTAAAATACCATATTAATAGTTGACTCTTTTACTTTGTTACAACAGAACTTAAAACTATTATTTTTTTGACTCATAAGAAATACTTTTTATAAATTTGTTGTCAAGTGGTGACAAAAACAAATCTTTCCAATTGGGCAAGCATTTTCTTATTAGAAATATAAACTCATGCAAAAATTATCAGTTATATCTTTCAATAAATGGATGAAATTTGCTGCAAAAAATATCAAGGCAAAGTTTAGATTTTTTTCTAAAACCAAAAAAGTAGGAAGTAGAATTAATTAGGTTAATGCATAGAATATTTCTAGTTACATTTAAATATTTTGCTGATGGTAAACATTTCTGAACTCACCATGCTAACAAAAGCCATCTTTCACAGAAACTCAAGAGAGATATTTTTCTGTTGCCTCCAATAATGTATCCATTCTTTCCTTTATCTGACAAATAAATACTGTTGCTTTATCTGACAAATATTTGTTGAATACATACTGCTTCATGGCAAGCACTGTTACAGACAGTGGGTGTACTATAATAATATCCTTTAATCTTTGAGCTCCTGGAGTTTCCAATTTAATGGAGTAGAAATAAAATATACAAATAAGCATATAAATATCAAGTTCCAAGTGCAATGAAGTAAAATGAAAGAGGGTAAGATGATAATGAATGCCAGAGAAGGAAATTACTATTTATATCAGGTGGTGAGAACAAGTTTTTCATAAGTGACTGATCGTAGGGTTAAAAGAAGAAAAGGAAGGTATATTAAGGAAGTTATTGGGGAGAAGAGTATTCCAAATGAAGTAACAAAAAGTGAAAATATGCTACAGTATTCTAGATGAAAGGGTAAACCTTAGCAACTTGAGTGTAAAATAACCAGATGTTGTTATTTAGTATCTGGTGTCATTCTTGGAAAGGACTGGTATTGTGAAACTGTTACATTCATAGGAGCTCATTCATAGGAGTGGTACAATGAAAATGTGCAGACGTGGAAAATGTTACAGGATCAGGGCCTGATAGCATGGCCAAGCGAAGAAAAATTACCTGCTTGGTCATCAAAAATGATGAGTAAAGCAAGTTGATAACTAAAAATGGCCCACAATACTTGGGCTTCCCATGCAACTTTTAGACATAAAAACTTGTTATGTGAAATAAGTTTGTCTAGTAATTAAACTTCTGAATACCATTCAATGCTAGTACTGCAAAGCACTGCCCTAGATATATCCAAGTATCAAATGTACACTGGCAAAATTCACAACCTGGAACCTTCATAGCATACATGTTAAATATCCTTCATAAGGGATGCTCCCAAAGCTGAGTACACTAACTACTAAAATATTTTTAACTATCATATTTATACATATTTTAACTCAGTTTTATGCTATCAAAGTAAATGTACAAGCACCCACTCTCTTGATTAGGCAACCTTATATTCTATTTAACCATTAGATTGATTTTAATACCTTTAATTTCAGAATATAAATGAAAATAGCTCATGAAAATGTGGACTATTTTCTCTCATGGCTTTATTTGTCATATTCATGTCACTCCAGCACAACCTGTCCTGAAGTAATTGCCTCTTTAATGAATAAGAATCTGAACTTAATTCCCTTTGATTAAAGGATTTCAGCAGCACTGCAAACTTTATTAAGCAGAAAGTCACCATATAGTTCCCACTAAACTTTTGATGAAATTTTATAGTTTGTTTTTTAATCTAGATTAATATTTGGGGGTTTGTCCTTTCTGTTTTGGGTTATTTGGTGCTATTTTTATTGAAATTAAAGCTTAAAGCCGATGTACATTAGTTATAAATTATCAGTCACCCTTCTGTTATTTGTTCACCATTTAGTACTTGGGCATTCCTAAATTTTGGCAAGAATACTATACAGTATTATGTCCTGTGGCATCTATTTAAAAGACGATATTAAATCTCTCCTTGTTGACGGACATATTATGAAAACAGAAATTCTCAGCACATTCTCAGAGCGTTCTTCCATAATTTCATAATATTTAAAAATTTCCACGGTATATAACTATATAATCTGGAATCAACTTTACACAAACATTGTAATCAGCCCAACAGTTTTTTTTAAGATGAGCTATTTATTTATTCATTCATTTATTTATTCACTTACTTACTTGCTTATTAAATAAGCTCTATGCCCAATGTGGGGCTTGAACTCACAACCCTGAGATCAAGAGTCACATGCTCTATCGACTCAGCCAGCCAGGCAAGCCCAGACCACTATTTTTTTTAGTCTATGTCTTCCACATTCTGTAACTGTGGTTATCCCATAAATAATATTGGCACAAGATCAGAGAAATTGCCTTCTAGTTTCAAGTCCACCATTTATTAACATTATTAGCTTAGATTTCTCCAACTGTCTTCTATAAAGTGAGGTGATAATAACTAAAATACAGAAACAAATGAGATATTATTCATTAGAAATCATTACATAGTAGATGATAAACAAATGGTGCTTCTATTTTCACCTTAAACATTGAATAACTATTCTATGAAATGTTTGCCTTTGCTAACTTCAATTTCTGTCCCTGTACAGTATACCTTACGAAATGTCTCTTGTAAATACTCAAGAAAGATAAATCCCTCTCCTCTTTACACATTGCTTTCAGAACTTTGATCATCTCTTCCTAAAGACTTATTTAGTGTGTAATCTAGTGACATTGAAGGTATTGATCTTTGGAAAGAAAACTGCGTCATTACAGATTGGATCCTGAATTAGAGCAAATCACTTCACTTTTGTGAAATTCCAATTTATCACTTGTTAGTCCTGTTAACAATGTTTATCCATTTATAGCTTGATTCAACTTTACAACTGAGTCTGTTTCTTAGAGTTCAAGGTGCCTTTAAAGTCTAGTTGATGCCAGGTACTATAGATGTTTGCAAAAAACTACATTGTTCTTCCAGTGTTGAAAGTATTAGGAGGAATCATATTTGAGGAAAGAAAAAGCAATATAAATGTTTTAAATTAAAATATTCTAATTATTATCATTTGATATAATTAATAGTAAAAATTTACAGTAACGTTTTTATTAGCATAGTAAATCGTTACAGGTTAGCCAACATTATATTAAGTATTTACTACTAAACATGTAATATCTGAACAAAGTAACATTGAAAATTAAATATAAATCATAATTTCAGTGCACTTTGTGTACCTAATTTGCACACTTTGCGTTCTTTCACAAAGCACATGGGTCATGTGCCTCAAAAGCATATATAACTGTTTAGAGGAAGATGCTATTGAATTTGGTACACTTTTCTCCAAAATCATTGCTTTGTGAAGTTTTTAGTTATTTGTCAAGCTTGCTCAACAAATCACCCCACACATAATAAAATGAGGATATGATAAAATAATTATGGATATATTACTAAAAGTATAGAAACTGTTGTTTTAAAAAAAGTCAGGGAACTTATACAATAAAAGTTTATTTCTCATTATGCAGCAGTTCAGTGTAAGAATTTGTAGTCAAGCGGCTGTGGGAGAGGCTCTCCTTCCACTTTGAATTCCTAAACTCGTGTAGGTCCTAGCTGATCAGGGTATAGAAAAGAACAGCCTCATTCAACTCAATTCAACCTCAATTCAAAACAGCCTCATTCAACCTTAATTCAAAACAAGCAGTTTTTCCAAAATTCAGGCTTCAAGTAATTGTGCAAAAATATGTCAAAGGTAAGTTAACTGTATGCCCAGGATGAAGAGAAGAAGACAGATATTGACAGCAGAGCTACCTCAGGCATACATATAAAAATGTATGTCTCCAAGTTCACTTGCTGCAATATTAATGGCCAAGTTCATTGCATGTTGGACTTAAAGGTGCTTCACATTTTGTTTATGCATTTTGATATTCTCCAAACATTTCACAGTTAATGCTTATTACTTTTATTATGAAATACGAATGCATCTCTCTTCTTTCCTCCCCTCTCCTGATTTTTCCTACTTCTTGCTGAATTCACCCTTCTTGTCCCCCTCTTCCTCTTCCCTTCCCCTTCTCTTCCAACCCTCCCACTCTCTCTCTTTCTCTGGAGAAGAGACAGAGTTCCTTCTTAATTCAATTTAAGTTAATAGCATTTTTGCTTATTTTGTGGTGTTTTTGGAATCCTTTTAAGGCTTTACAGTAGAATCTGCAACATTTTTTGACATTTCAGGAAGTGATAGGGAAAAGAGACTCTTCATTCACAATTAGCTGTTAAACTGAACCATCTTGCACTTGAAGTTGCTAATTGACACCCAGACATATTGGACTTACCATCATTGAACTTGCTCTCAATCCAGTTCTCCCTTGTCAGTTCAATTTACTCCCTAGTCTATAAATTTTCTGTTGGGGTTTAACTTACTCAATACGTGTATTACTAGATCATGAGCTCCTTCAAGTGTATGTGTATATATATATATTTTTTTTAATTTTTTTTTAACGTTTATTCATTTTTGAGATAGAGAGAGACAGAGCATGAACGGGAAAGGGTCAGAGAGAGGGAGACACAGAATCTGAAACAGGCTCCAGGCTCTGAGCTGTCACCACAGAGCCCGACGCGGGGCTCGAACCCACGGACCGTGAGATCATGACCTGAGCCGAAGTCGGACGCTTAACCGACCAAGCCACCCAGGCACCCCTATATATATTTTTTAATTGGGTATATACTCAGTGCCTAAGTTAGGCACTGCTGTTAAACACACACACACACACACACACACACACACACACACACACACACACACACAGTTATTGAACAGTACGCTACATAGCAGCCATTTCACAAATATTCGATAAATGAATAAAAAGACATACCTTCTATGACTTAAATCATCCTTACATATAAAAATAATCACTTTGTATTTCATGTATTTTATTTTATTTTATTATTTTTAAATCACTGCATTTTAACTGATAAGATAAATACCTCAAAAACCTTAGAAACAGCTAAACCTTTTATATCTTTTTTTTTTTTTTTTTTTGGTCACATCTGAATGTCATGTAAAATTGCTACAAATGTGCCCTGGTATATTAATAATAAAAGCTTCATACATCACAGTGAGTTGTCCTCACAACTAAAGCCTTAAGGATTCATAATTTTCTGTTTTTTATCTGACTGTAAAGTTTACTCTCTTAAGAAATACTGTAATATAGTCTTTGAGACTCTATTATTTTTTCCATCTAATTAAAGATGTGATGAGTCAAATAACAGCCTATGAGTTCAGAAAGTACCTCTGCTTTCTGCACATAGGTAGTATTCTGGTGCTCTTAATATTCTCTCATTTTTTTTGACTGAAAAAAAAATTTCATACACTAGAACTTAATTAATTTGAAAAGTTATAATTATATTTTTACATAAGAAATCATAAGTTAGATTTAAAAAAGAGCTGCTATTAAAGAAAAATGTTGAAAAGACACAACACTGAGCTAAACTTGATATCATTTGTTTAATCTCTCGATGATGACAACAGTTATTTTACTGAATTTTTATTTTCTAAAGGAATAATTTAATTGTTTTTGTTTTTTGATGAATTGCACAAATATCTCAAATAAGAATTCTGATAAAGGTTGGGGATCCTGGGTGGCTCAGTTGGTTAAGCAACCAACTCTTGGGTTCGGCTCAGGTCATGGTCTTGCATTTCTTGAGTTCAAGTCCCACATGCAGCTCCAGCCTGAGAGTGCAGAGCCTGCTTCGGATTCTCTCTCTCTCCCTCTCTCTCTTCCCCACTGCCACTCACTCTCCCTGTCTCTCTTGAAATGACTAAACTTAAAAAAATGAAAAAAAAAAAAAGAATTCTGAAAATAATATTTACTACTAATAATAAATAAAAAGATGAAAGAAAAAACATCTCTGATTTAGTACTTGCCTTTTTGTTTTGGATATTAATTTCACCTTTCATATTAAGATAAATAATTAATATGTGTCACTCTCATAATATATTTAAGCTATTATAAAACTATCTATGTGCTTATGGTTATTTCACTTTTTCCTAAATATACATAACATTTAATCCTTCGTGTAGAAAATAAATTTAGCATTTCATCAGTACTCTGACACTTGCCCCGTCACTTTTGAATGCTGTTAATTATTTGTTTAATTTTATTTGTTTATTAAGCCAAAGTATTTTTTGTATTATAAAATACCTTCTTTAGGACAAAGAAGTAACGTATATCATACCTGTCAAATGGGCTCAAAATAAATAACATAGATACAAAAGTTCTCAATAAAATACTAGCAAATTAAATTTGACAGTATATCAAAAAGAATTTGCACCAAGACCAAGTAGGGTTTATCCCTGGGATGAAAGATTGTTTTAACATATGCAAACCAATCGACATGATATACCACAGTAACAGAATAAAAGACTAAAATGTCATCTTAATAAAAGCAGAAAAAGCATTTGAAAAGTTCAGTATAAATGTATATGATAAAAACTCTCAACAAAATAGCTATAAAAGGAAACCTCCTCAACACAATGAGACCATTTATTTTAAAAATCCACAGCTAACATCATAATTAATGGAGAAAAAGTGAAAGTGTTTCCTCTAAAATTTTCTATAAAGCAAGAATGCTTACCCTCCCCACTTCTATGTAACATAGTACTGAAAGCACTAAGATGAGCAACCAGAAGAGAAAAAAGGAAAAAGAAATAGAAGGCATTCAAATTGGAAAGTGACAAGTAAAAATATCTGCTTGCAAATGACATAATCCAAAATGCAGAAAACTCTAAAGTCTCAAAAAAAAAAAAAAACCTGTTAGAACTAATAAATTCAGTAAAGTTGCAGAAAACAGAATCAACACATAAAAACCAGTTGCATTTTTTATACCAACAAAAGGAAGTCAAGAAAACAATTCTAGCTGATCCAAGTGCAGTGGTGTTTACGATTAATTGATCACAACCAGTTACAGATTTATTTCTTCTTGACTCTCACTGCTTCATTTGACTAGCCTTAGAAAAATAAAAGCAACCCCATTTATGAACATATGAAGAAAAAAATAAAATAGGAATAAACTTATCCAAGAAGGTGAAAGATGTACACCAAAAACTGTAAGATACTGATGAAAGAAACTGAAGAAGTTTCAAATAAATGAAAAGATAGCCCGTGTTCACGGATTTGAAAAGTATTGTTAAAGTGTCCATACTACCCAAAGTGATAAGTTCAATTTAATTCCTATCAAAATTCCAATGGCGTTTTTCACAGAGATAGAAAAGCCAATTCTGAAATTTGTATGGAACTACAGAAGCTCCTGAATAGCTGAAGAATCTTGAGAAAACAAAGCTAAAGGCAACACACTTCCACTTACTACTTCTTTTATAACAATGTCCAGAATATTGATAATAATGGGCATGCTAATTGCAAGAGGGTTGGGTTAAGTGTTAGAGCCAGGTTACTTCCAAAAAGAACCCTCTGCACAGGTCTCTCCCATTGCCACCACTGTCTTGACAAATCTTTTTATTCATTTTCTCTTTTGACTTCTGTTTTCCAAAACCTCTGTTTATTGGAGAAAACTAACTATGGGCAATTACAATGTTTCTGCACTTTCTTGCAGTTTTCCTGCCTATAGTGCATTTTAGACAGGGTCCAACTGTAGAGTTTATTTGGGCCACGTCTTTGTGTGATGTCTTTCCACATTTGGTGATATTAGTAAGATTTTATGCAAAGTAAGATCCGAACATTCACACAATCTGTTCCTGGGAAGAATTTCTGCCATGATTACCTTTCTCTTTTTTTCAATACTACTGAATTTGCTGAAAGCCTTAGAAACTTGAATGTTCTTTTATTTCCATCACTTCAATTTAGATTTCAAGGCAATCTTACAAACCCTAATCTCATTTTCCATTGAGAAAGGTTAATCCCTGCCCCACTCTCCCTTTGTCTGTCTATCTATCTATCTATCTATCTATCTATCTATCTATCATCTATCTATCATCCATCTATCCAAATTGAGGTAACTTATTTGGTTAAAAATAATAATGTAATATTCTTTATTAAAGATTTTTTTAAATTTTATTTTTTAAGCAATCTCCACACTCAATGTGGGGCTCTAACTCACAACCTTGACATCAAGAGTCACATGATTTACCAACTGAGCCAGCTGGGCTCCCCAATAATGCAATATTCTCATTTAGTTGAGCACTTCTTACATATTTTCTGCTTCTGAAGAAAAATTTTGAAAGCACAAGCTGCTCAGAAAAGGGATCACAATATAGTGAAATTAATTAATGTTTCCGGGAGGCTTCTGAACTATTTCAATAAATTACTCATTTAATTTAAATAATGCCATAATAGTCATAAGCTTCCTAATATCCAACTGACTAGAAACCTGTAAATACTGCTAGAATACTAAAAGGGTGTTTTTTTAAGCCCTCAAACAACGAGAAATTTAACTTTGTAAGTGTAAAAAACCACTTTGCCAATTTCAAAAGACACAGTTTTAATACCCCGTGGACACTGTGAGGGCATTACCTACTAGAAAAGAAAAAGGAAACTTTCATTGAGAACAAATGTCAACAGAGAAACAATTTACTCATGTGCTTATCTCAATGGACAAATGTCAGCAAAGTTACACACAATAAATATGCTTATCTCTCTGGCCGCTTTCTCAGTGAATGTAGTAAAAGCATTTTGGGTAAGAAAATGTTTTATTATATAGAAATATCCTGCACAGCATAGGACATTTTGTATCTGAGTTGAAGAAACTAATATTTGCTATTGTTAGAATCAACCACCTCCTTAGCAATACCCTGATTCTACATTGTCAATCCTCTGCCTTTATTCCATTTCTCTTCTGATTTTCTTCTCTTCACAAAATTTGTTAAAATATGCGTTTCAACAGTGACAACCCAAACCCCCATCCTCTGATCTGTTTTGCAAACCATTATATATTTATTTTGGTCTTAGGATACAAATGTATGCTAATTTCCTACTCTATCAGGTTAAATCAGAACTTTTTATAAGGAGATAGACTTTAAAATTAATAAGGAACAAGGGACACCTGGGTGGCTCAGTCAGTTGAGCATCGGACTTGGGCTCAAGTCAGGATCTCACAGTTCCTGAGTTTGAGCCCAGTATTGGGCCGGTGGCTGACAGCGCAGAGCCTGCTTGGGATCTTCTGTCCCCCTCTCTCTACTCCTTCTCCACTTGTGTTCTCTCTCTCAAAAATAAATAAATCTTTAAAATATTAATAAGGAACACAAAATTTATTACCATCATAACAATTTAATGTAATATGTTCTTCCTCATCCTTATCATACGTATGTGAATCTGCTTCCCAGAACCTAGCTTTGCCATGTGTGAAAGAACCTGGCTTCCCCTCCACCCCCAGCAGTTAGAGGTGTTTCTTAAAACTCTGTAAACAATTATAATGAAGCATATTATGCATAGAAAAAAGTACATAATTTAGAAAAAAGCACACAGAAAAAAGTTCAGTCTGTTAAGCAGTGATGTCGGCTCAGGTCATGATCTCGCAGTTTATGGGTTCAAGACCCAAGTCAGGCTCTGTGCTGACAGCCCAGAGCCTGAAGCCTGCTTCAGATTCTTCGTCTCCCTCTCTCTGCCCCTCCCTTTGTCTCTGTATCTCTCTTAAAAAAATTTAAAGTACTTAATTTATAATTTTACTATTTACAGAAATATTACAGAGTGAATATGACCTGGTAAATGCTACCACAAAAGGTGTAACTGCAACGTCACCCCAGAATTCTCATTTACCCTCTCCTATTAGTGTTCCATTTATCCTGCCCCAATTTAACTGCTGCCTTGATGGCAAACTCCATCCTTTAGTTTTGATTTTTTTAACTTTATACTAATGGAAGCATGCAATACATTCTCTTTTTTTATGGATTTCTTTTCACTCAGCATCATGTTTGTAAGTTTTATTCAGTTTGTTGAATGTGTCTGAAGACTTTTCATTTTCATTGCTGCCTACTGTCACAGAATATGCCTACTTTCAGCAGGCATTAATACTACAAAATATGGATCACACTGTGAAAGGTAGGGTTTTTGTTTTGTTTGCTTTGATTTTAGTTTCATCTCAGAAAGTCATGAATCTGAAAGTTGAAATTTATAAGAAACATTAAAAGGATATTCAAAGATTATTGGGTAGTCAAAGCAAGAGCCGATATCTATTGTAATTATCTTACTAAATTCCAAAGTAAAAGAGTTATTTTCATTTTAAGATTTAATTTTGCAAAGGTCATGATATTGAATCATTTTTTAACAAAAGAGTTTCTACTTTTATAGAAAAGAAAGGATACACACAAAAACATATATGCACACACAAGTATAAAGTATCTTGCATTTTATATGCAATAATTCAAAGAATTTATTATAACCAAAATTTTACTTTTTAATACAAGATGAAAGATATAAGAAGATATTTGTTTTTCTAAAAGAGATTTTATTTATTTATTTTTAAATGTTTATTTATTTTTAGAGAGAGAGAGTGTGTATGAGCATGCATGCCCATGGTGAAGGGGCAGAAAGAGAGGGAGAGAGAATCCCAAGCAGGCTCCACACTGTCAGCACAGAGCCCAGTGTGGGGCTCGATCCCACCAACCATGAGATCATGACTTGAGCAGAAATCAAGAATTGGATGCTTACCCAACCAACTGAGCCACCCAGGTGCCCCAGAAATTAAAAGATACTTGTAATCAAATAAAATTGTTATTTTACTTATTCAGTAATCCCTTTATTAAACTCACTGTTTCTATAGACTATCATATTTGAAATATAATCTGAAGGCATACTTATTAATATTGCTCATTTATTAAGATTGACAAAATAACAATCTTTTTTCTATTCATCTGAGTACATTTAAGTACACACTCTTTTTATATAAGACTTATAATCACTTAAACTAATCTTATTGTTTTCCACCAGTATCCACACAAAATCGAATACTTTTCTTCTGAGCAAATCTTAAAATTCTAACTTAAAACTTAACGATGTCTGTTAAAGATTTTCAGAAGCAACTCGAGATTCTTGCCCTTCCTTTCTCCTGGAATTCTTAGTCATGAATAACATTAACATGACCAAGACAACTCTTAAACCAGGAGAATTGAAGGCAAGTTGAGTGAGTGGAGATTGTAGCCAGTGCGACACAAGAGACTAAAAACAGGTTTGCGGTGTGACCAATACTTCACTTTGTGTGCTCTAGTTATGCAGTAAAACCATCCTGAATCTTTCTCTCGGGATTTTAACAAAGCATCTTTTGAAAGCTCCCAAAGAGTAAGTCTACAAGAGTAATCCTAAATTATTTGGGGTCTAAGAATTTGCATGGATTAGCATTTTCATGTCACCTGAAAGGTGAGATTATTGGGTAGGAAAGTATATTGTTTACCTTTATAGAAAACCACCAACCTATGTTCCAAAGTGGCTCTACATTTTGACATTCTTACGAACTCCACATCTTCACTAGTATCAGTTGTTTGAATGTCAGCCTGTGGAATGGTGTGGAATGGTATGATATCGTGGTTTTCATTTTCACTTCTCCAATGACTAATGATTTTGAGCATTTTCATGTGTCTGTTGGCCAACTGTGTATTTTCTTTGTAACATGTAAGAGACATAGACATTCCTTATATATTCTAGACACAGGTCTTTTATCAAACCTAAGTGTGTACATATTTTCTTCTCATTGCAAAAGTGTACTATCATAAGGCCTTCCCTTCTGGGATTTTTTGTTGTTGTTGTTGGTTTGGTTTGTTTGTTTTTTTCTGTCCTAATACTTTATGAATCACCTCTAGGCCTGTGCCTAGTTAGGTGGGCTTCAGGGAGGGGCTCACCACTGACCAGCCCAGCTGGGAAAATGAGACAGCCTTGGTCTAACCCTCCAGGGTCACTGACTGTGGAGTTTAAAGAGGCAGGTCTGACCTTTCCTGAGTTGGCATGGGGTATCCAGGCAGAGGCACAGGTGCAGGCCAACATCCCAAGCTTTCCATTTGTGTGCCACCCTTGCTGTGTTTGGAGAAGTATCCCTTGCTGTTGTATACGTTGGGCTTGATTGTGTCACTGCCTGACTTCCAGCCGGCAGGACAAATTTCCCCGTGTTAATTCCTGTACTGGACGGACTTCCCCGTGTTCGTTCCTGTGGTGGACAGACTTCCCCACTCTCATTCCTGTACTGAAGACCTGGACCAGGTGCAGGAGCTTCCTCCACTGAGCTCCCCACAGGCAAATCATTGACAGTGATCTGGCGAAGGACACTGCTGCCATCAGTGATAAAGAGGCCCCTGTATGCAATGCCTTCAATCTTCCTTCAGCACACCATAATCTTGGGACAAGCTTCTGGTTACACCTGCCAGCAGAGGGATGTTGGGGGGTGAGGCAAGCTGCCTTCTTTCCTGGGCTTGTTGATCCCCACCAGGGGGATGAACTGAGAGTCGACAGAGACCCCCAGCACCTCACAGTCCAGCCTGAGTAAATCCTCAGCATGTTCACTGAAAGCGATGATCACTGTGGGTCACCCAGGGTGAAGTCCAGCAGGTAGACAAAGAGGACCAAGTATTTCCATCTGTAGTCAGAAAGCTTCATCTCCTCGAAGGAACCATCCACCATGGCAGCGGGCTGGAAATTCAGGGCAGGCTTTCCTATGTGTTGCCAGAGAGCAGCACTGAAAGCCACATGGGCAAAAACAAGGATACACGGACTGACAGATGCACAAACATGCATTCTCAGCACCCTCTTCTCGGAATTCTTTTAATGCTATTACAGTTTCTCCTTTCTTTATAGAATTTATTTAAAATAGTTTAAATTTAAATTTAAACCTAAATTCCAAATCAATTAATACGTGTGTGTAAAGAGGATAAATGGGTTTTTAGATAATTTAATTGGTTTTGTGTTGTATTCTATTAAAATCCACTGTGTTGAGATCTTTAAATGATATTGATATATATGTGTGTATATATATATATACATATACACATATATACACATACATACATAGGGTTATTCTCAGTTGCTTTGTTGCAAATCTGAATTTATCTCTAGACATGCTTGAACCATAATGCTGATTCATAGCCAATAAAAGGCAACGTGTACTGCTTTGTGATTAAAATAGTTCTGTAGCCAAGTTTGAAACATATCATGAGCCAGCCTGTATCTAACTTATATACATACATATATTACATATATTACATACTAATATAACACATATACATATATTACATATATATGCAATATAAATTTCAGTCTTATAGTGTCTGTTACCTTTTAGTTGTTTGAGCTAACTTTTAGTTTTAGCTTTTGCGTTATTGAGCCAGATCATGTAGCCAAGTTGGGACTGTAAAAACCAGGTAGCATACAAAATACCCATTCTCTAAATCCTTCCAATAATCCAAAAAGGTATAATTATTATACATAGCATGGTATGTTATATTTTGTGTATTTGGTGAATAATTATTCGTTGAACAAGACGATTCCAAATAAGGTTGGTATGAAATTGAGAATTAGGTTATACTTGATAACGGAGTTCTAATCAGAGGAAATTATTAAATATGCCATTTTATATGTTTTTTTTTTCATTTTTCTCATGCTGTCTATGCTGTCTATGTTCTATTAAAACAAATGTTAAAGGTATTTTAATCCTATATATTTTACTTTCATTTTAAACATTGATTAATATCAACAAACATATTCATAATATAAACAATAGTTAAATGATAAACAGTCAATTATAATCTCTGTTGATAATTTTCTAGTAGAAATGGTTTTTTGTTTTTTGTTTTTTAGTTTTTTGTTTGTTTGTTTGTTTGTTTGTTTTCTAGAGGCAGCACAAGCAAGGGAGAGGAGTGGAGGGAGAGAGAATCTCAAGCAGGCTCCATCCTCAGTGTGAAGCCCAACCGGGAACTCAGTCCCACAATCCTGGGATCATGACCTGAGCCAAAATCAAGAGTCAACGTTTAACAGACTCAGCCACCCAGGCATCCTATTCTCCTGAAGCTATTCCAAAAAATAGAAATGGAAGGAAAACTTCCAAACTCTTTCTGTGAAGCCAGAATTACCCTGATTCCAAAACCAAAGACCCCACTAAAAAGGAGAACTATACCACTTTCCCTGATGAACATGGAGGCAAAAATCCTCCACAAGAGAGTAGCCAACCAGATCCAACAATACACTAAAAAATATTATTCACCACGACCAAGTGGGATTTATACCTGGGATGCAGGGCTGGTTTAATATCCACAAAACAACCAATGTGATTCATCACATAGTAAAAGAAAGGACAAGAACCAGATGATCCTCTCAATAGATGCAAAGAAAGCATTTGACAAAATACAGCATCCTTTCTTCATAAAAACCGCCAAGAAAGTAGAGATAGAAGGATCATACCTCGAGATCATAAAAAGCCATATATGAATGACCCAATGCTAATATCATCCTCCATGGGGAAAAACTGACAGCTTTCCCCTTAAGGTCAGGAACAAGACAGGGATGTCCATTCTCACCACTATTATTCAACATAGTATTGGAAGTCTTAGCCACAACAATCAGACAACACAAAGACATAAAAGGCATCCAAATAATCCAGGAGGATATCAAACTTTCACTCTTTGCAGATAACATGATACTGTATATGGAAAACCCAAAAGATTTCACTAAAAAACTGCTAGAACTGATTCATGAATTCAGCAAAGTTGCAGGATATAAAATCAATGCATAGAAATCGGTTGCATTCCTACACACCAAAAATGAACCCAACAGAAAGAGAAATCAATCCCATTTACAATTGCACCCAAAACCATAACATACCTAGGAATAAATCTAACCAAAGAGGTGAAAAATCTATACGCTGAAAACTATAGAAAGCTTATGAAAGAAATTGAAGAAGACACAAAAAAATGGAAAAAGATTCCATGCTCCTGGATAGGAAGAACAAATATTGTTAAAATGTCGATATTACTCAAAGCAATCTACATATTCGGTGCAATCTCTATCAAAATAACACCAGAATTCTTCACAGAGCTACAACAATCCTAAAGTTTGTATGGAACCAGAAAATATCCAAAGCAATCTTGAAAAAGAAAAAGCAGGAGGCATCAGAATCCCAAACCTCAAGCCGTTTACAAAGCTGTAACAATCAAGACAGGATCGTAGTGGCACAAGAATAGACCCATAGATCAATGGAAGAATAGAGAACTGAGAAATGGACCCACAAAAATATGGCCAACTAATCTTTGACAAAGCAGGAAAGAATATCCAATGGAATAAAGTCAGTCTCTTCAGCAAGTGGTGCTGGGAAAACTGGAGAGTGACATGCAGAACAATGAACCTGGACCACTTTCTTACACCAGACACAAAAATAAGCTCAAAATGGATGAAATACCTCAATGGAAGACGGAAGCCATCAAAATCCTCGAGGAGAAAGCAGGCAAAAACCTGTTTGATCTTGGCCGCAGCAACTTCTTACTCAACATGTCTCTGGAGGCAAGGGAAACAAAAGCAAAAATGAACTTCTGGGACCTCATCAAAATCAAAAGCTTCTGCACAGCGAAGGAAACATTCAGCAAAACTAAAAGGCAACCGACAGAATGGGAGACAATATTTGCAAATGACATATCAGATAAAGCATTAGTATCCAAAATCTATAAAGAATTTACCAAACTCAACACCCAAAAAACAAATAATCCAGTGAATAAATGGGCAAAAGACATGAATAGACACTTCTCCAAAGAAGACATCCAGATGGCCAATCAACACATGAAAAAATGCTCAACATCACTCAACATCAGGGAAATACAAATCAAAACCACAATGAGATACCACCTTACACCTGTTAGAAGGACTAACATTAACTCAGGCAACAACAGATGCTGGCAAGGATGTGGACAGACAGGATCTCTTTTGCATTGTTGGTGCCAAAGCAAGCTGATGCAGCCACTCTGGAAAACAGTATGGAGGTTCCTCAAAAAACTAAAAATAGAACTACCCTATGACCCAGCGATTGCACTACAAGGTATTTATCCATGGGATACAGGTGTGCTTTTTCGAAGGGACACAGGCACCCCCATGTTTATAGCAGCACTATCAACAATAGCCAAAGTATGGAAAGAGCCCAAATGTCCATCAATGGATGAATGGATAAAGAAGATGTGGTATATTACTCGGCAATCAAAAAGAATGAAATCTTGCCATTTGCAACTACGTGGATGGACTTGGAGGGTATTATACTAAGCGAACTTAGTCAGAGAAAGACAAATATCATATGACTTCACTCATATGAGGACTTTAACACACAGAACAGATAAACATAAGGGAAGGGAAGCAAAAATGATATAAAAACAGGGAGAGGGACAAAACATAAGAGACTCTTTATATATAGAACAAACAGAGGGTTGCTGGAGGGGTTGTGGGAGAGGGGATGGGCTAAATGGGAAAGGTGCATTAAGGAATCTACTCCTAAAATCATTGTTGCACTATATGCTAACTAACTTGGAGGTAAATTAAAGATAAATAAATAAATAATTTAAAATAAAGTAAAATATAACAAACAGCCAGGAATTTATCCATGTATATATGTAATAAAAAAATGCTGGAGGAAACAGAAATCAAAGCATGATTCATCAAATCAAACACATGACAGACTTGTAGGCACTGAAAAATCACTCCAATTTTCTTATTTACAAATGAGGGCAATCTGTTTCAGAGGAGGGAAAAAATGACATGTGAAGGCCTTCTAGAATTAGAACTCAGTTCTCTACTCTCAAATCCCTGATTGTTTGCAAGTGGGGCATAATACAGCATCAGCAGCTCAGAACTGTAGCTTATCCCCTAGCGCACAATATTCATGAAGTGTTTGTCATTTCAAAAGTTATTTCACCAATTGTTGGCTTAGGGTCTGGACTTTTAGTCAGAATTGATTCACCTGAACCACCATATCAGAACCTAAAGCCAGATTTCTATGATATTTCATCTTGTGATTACTAATTTATAGATATGGAGATTGAGGGTAAATTTTTTAAAAATATTGTTTAATGGAATACACATATTAAGAACTTGGCTAAGGTAGATAATACTCAAAACCAAGGCCATTTTAGTTGAACTCTATTTATTTTAGAGTCACCCCAAACCCCCAGGAGAACCTTTTGAATTAAAGAAAAATCCCATCAAGAGATATGAAATAATAAAGTAAAAGTTTCTTCATTTTACCATTGTTAATAGAAGACCGAATGTATAACATTTGCTTCCAAAATTTTAGTAAATGGAAAAAAAATACGTGGGGGAAGACATAAAATTGAAACAGAAGTTAAAAATCACATTAAATATTAGCCTCGACATCCAATTTATTTTTGTATTTTTTGGCAATAGAATGCATTTAGAAAACTCAGGTGCACGTTGTTGTAAATAGCAATTGCTTTTTAAAGTCATCTACCTTGTAATTTCAGGATATTTTTCAGTTAAATAAAAATGACAGGAAAAAACTTCATTCTAAGAGCTGTGTAAATAAAATAAAATAAAAATAAAAAGAGTTGGTCACTTAACCAACCAAGCCATCCAGGCATTCCAATTTTTCACCATTCTTTTTTGTTTTTTGTTTTTAATTTTTTTTATGTTTTTATGTACTTTTGAGAGAGAGAGAGAGACAGACAGGCAGGCAGACAGAGCATGAGTAGGGGAGGGACAGAGAGAGAGGGAGACACAGAATCTGAAGCAGGCTCCAGGCTCCGAGCTGACAGCACAGAGCCCCATGCGAGGCTTGAACTCATGAACCGTGAGATCGTGACCTGAGCCGAAGTGAGACGCTCAACCGACTGAGCCACCCAGGTGCCCCAATTTTTCACCATTCTTAATAGAATGGTTTCTCTGCATGTATACTCAATTCTGAATACACTAATTGTTAAATTCTGGGGTCCTTCCCTTTCTTCCTAACTAAAGTCTGTAGGCAGTTATTGATAATAATCATGCCTTTTATTGTTTTACTCTATGTCATTGTTATTATCCATTTTGCTGCTGTTTTTGTAATTAGACACCTAGTGACAGCATAACTTGCAATTGGTCTTTAATTTTTTGTGCAATTGAACAAACAAAACAATAGGCTACAGATATCATAGAGCAGAGGCTATTTTTATTTTCTTCTATTCCCCAATATTTATCAGTAGCCTAGCACAGTGCTTGGAACATAGTAACTGTAAAATATCTGTTAAACATATAGATGAAACTAGCATATCTAGACTACTATTTTTGAGAGAATCTGTAAAGAAAATGTTTCTGGATTTCCAAAGTTATTCTTTTAGGCTTCTTTGAATATATTATAGAAACTTTTACAGGTATAGATATAGATAAACTTGTCAGTGTAAGTTGCCTAATCAATTTGAATAAATATTTTAGTTTTTTAAAATTATCATACAATGAAATATTGTTAATAATTTGAAGTTGACATGAACTTATTTATTGTGTGCAGTAAACTGTCTTGTTTTACTTAATTAGCTCACATAACACTTAAAATGACATTGTGATCCAGCTTATGTTATGCCCATTTTATAACCATGTACAGTTGTGTATGAAAGTTTATACAATTAGAACTGTGATTTAAATTTAATTTTCTATGACTTAAAATTGCTCAAAACCTTAGGCACTTTACTACCAGATCTCTTTAAATAACTCTAAGAATGAATTCATTTCTGACCCAATATATTTTGAATCTGTATACACTCATCAACAGCTAGAAAAAAAGATATTTTTTGCTAAAACTGATTATTTTTTTGAATGCATTACTATTTTTAATATAAAGGTAAATGTCACTGTACTTTCAGTTTTTGTTGGTCTTAGTTTTTGCGACACTGTTTTTAATCAAAGAAAAAATATCTTTTGTACCAAAGTGGAATGCATAGCAGTATTTAGTGAATTCTAAATGCAAGGATGATGCATGCCTTTCTTTTTTACTTTTTAAACCAGAACATATTATTTGTAAGTATTAAAGTACATAATTATTTTGAAGCACAATTTAATAGGAGTTTCTTTTTACTGATGCAGATTATTTTAGAGAACTTTTCATTTCTCATTAAAAAAAAATTCATCTTGACCTAAATGGGAGACAGAACATTTTGCATAGTGCAGATGCCCTGCTGCCAACAGTAGAATGGCAATACAGCAATTACACATCAGAGAGGCTGAATGCATTTTTAAACCAGGAAGCAAGCTGGATTTCCATTAATATTTATAAAAATAATGAACAACTTGAATGAAAAACTAAAGTAAAAGGTAGATGTCTACCATATTTTCTGATTTTCTCATGATTTAAAGCAACTGTGTACTAATTTCATGTAATTTTTCCAGTTGTCATACTTACCTCTTTGTCTCAGCTTACTAGTCTGTTAAAATCATAATAATAATTTATTGAGTGTTGTCAGAAACATACTAAGTGCTTCAGTAGTAGCAGCGATGGGAATAGTAGCTGAAATAGAAGCAGCAGTGGGCAGTAGTGGTGGTTATTCAGCAGTAAGGGAATAAAAAGCACTTTATATTCAATGCTCAGGGAAGGGCACTTAAAAATAGTTACAAACAATCTTTGTGGTGTTGCATCAGAATGGAGTGTGAGGTTTGGGAGGGAGGGAGCCCTTTCCCACCCAGTTTTATCCCATACAGGGTAGGGATCTTTGGTAAGAGAGGGAGTTCCGTGCACTAAAATCAAGCCTTCCTTTTAAAAATGTGTGTTGTGCAAATAGTGTAAGAGGATTCATGGGGCTTTTTTGGAGCTTTTATGAATATGCTTGAGGTTCATTAGGCTTTCAAGATGCTGTTAATGTGCTGCTACATTAGAACCCAGGGACTGTGGTGCTTACTTGGCTTGAAGCGCGGGTGCAAAGGGACCACTCAACTTTCTCATGAAGTGAACCAAAACTGCTCAGACTGAATAGTCTGCTTATGAGGTTAAAAAAAAAAAAAAAAAAAGGAAACTACCCCATCCTAAGAAGCTACTAATTTTATTTTATTTTTGATCATATTGTTACAAGTTTTGTAAATTGTAAGCTGGACACAAAACTATTCTCAGAAGAATATCCTAGACATTCCACACTTGTAGTATGTGGCAAATATGTTTTAGTCTGTCTCTTCTTAAGTGAGATTCAATAGATCAAAAGTTTAAAGTGAGAGATTGAAGAAAGATTAAGTAATTTTTAGCCTATAAATATAAAAGTTTAGAAACTAAAGGTGTTGTGGCTAGCCGATATATAGTATTATACCAAATTGTTATACAATATTATACTTGACTTGCTCCTGGAGACCAGACTGTTATTACCTCAGTTAAAAAATGAAAGGTGTGCAGGACATTTCTTGCCAAAACAAATGTACTTACTTTTCTTCCTATTTGCCTTTCAGAAATTTAAACTTAGTTTTCAATGGCATATACTTTTAGGAAAAGAATTTTAGGTTAGATCACAATGGTGATCTAACCACAGAACACTCCTTGAATCCTGGTAAAGTCATGACATTATCTTTTTTTGAAGGAAGTACTGAGGATCATGTAGTCGAATTCATCCCCAGTGCTAGCTTCTCTTCTCCTACGTCCCCAAGAGATTGTTAGTCAGCTACCATGTGACAACGTATATAATACACTACCTTATATCACAGCATATTCTGTAATTATTCTTTTTAGAAAAGAAAATTAAGAAAGGAACAATGTTGGATCATGAGATAGTTCTACTTTTAATGTTTTGAGGAACCTCCATACTATTTTCCAGAGCAGCTTCACCAGTTTGCATTCCCACCAACAGTTCAAGAAGGTTCCCCTTTCTCTGCATCCTAACAAACATCTGTTGTTGCCGGAGTTGTTAATTTTAGCCATTCTGACAGGTGTGAAATGGTATTTCATTGTCGTTTTGATTTGTATTTCCCTGATGATGAGCAATGTTGAGCATCCTTTCTTGTGTCTGTTGGCCATCTGGATGTCTTCTTTAGAAAAGTGTCTATTCATGTCTCCTGCCCATTTCTTCACTGGATTATTTGGGGGTGGGGAGGTGTTGAGTTTGATAAGTTCTTTATACATCTTGAATACTAATTCTTTATCTGATATGTCTTTTGCAATATTTTCTCCCATTTGGTTGGTTGCCTTTTAGTTTTGTTGATTTTTTCTTTCCTTCACTGTGCAGAGCTTTTTATCTTGATGAGGTCCCCATAGTTCATTTTTGCTTTTGTTTCCCTTGCTTCCAGAGACATGTCAAGTAAGAAGTTGCTGTAGCCTAGGTCAAAGAGGTTGCTGCCTCTTTTCTCCTGTAGGATTTTGATGGTTTCCTACCCTATGATCAAGCAATTGCACTGCTAGATATTTATGCAAAGGATAAAAAATGCTGATTTGTAGGGGGCACATGCACCCCAAGGTTTATAGCATCACTGTCAATAATAACCAAATTATTGGAAGAACCCAAATGTCTATTGATTGATGAATGGATAAAGAAGATGTAGTACATATATACAATGGAATATTACTCAGTGATCAAAAAGAATGAAATCTTGCCATTTGCAACAATATGGATGGAACTAGAGTGTATTATGTTAAATAAAATAAGTCCGTCAGAGAAAGAGAAATATATGGTTTCACTCATATGTAGAATTTAAGAAATACAACAGATGAACATAGGGGAAGGCAAGATAAGATAAAAACATAGAGGTTTCACATATATATATATATATATATATATATATATATATATATACATTTATTTATATATATATACATATATATATACATTTATTTATATATATATAAATATATATAAATATAATGCATATAATGTTTCTAAAGTCTGCTAATGTTGATCCTGTGAATGGGGGGCAGGGGCAGGGGCAGAAGTAGTCTATAAGACTGTGATTCCCAAGAGGCTGTCTTATTCATCTTCAAATACCCTAACTCTGTCAAAGGACATTCTTACTAATTATTTGCTGATTAAATGCCTGAACTCACATGGCTAAGTGAGACAGGTACAGAAACAAATTTAACAGGATGTTTTAGGGGCAAAATGAGTAGTGAGGTCACAAAGGAAAAATTAAATATATCATGTAATGAGTTTAGGAAAGGTAAAAAATGAGTTGAATGTTGATGGATGAGTAGTTGCTGGCCAGTAAATAAAGTCTTTTTGGAAATTAAGAATAACCTCCAAAAGGCACCTGAACCATTAAATAAGGTGCCCTGCAGAACTATAGATAGTTTGATAAGGTTGGATTGGAGAACTCTGGGGTAAAGTAAATAAAGCCCATCTGGGCACTGGGAGTATCCCCATCATGGAAGCCCTGGTATAATGTGCTAAGAAATTTGGGCTTCATCCTCTAGGAAAATATAATCCTCTGAAAATTTTTAAGCAATGGGGTAATATGGTAATCTTGCATTTTAGAAAAAGCACTCTGGCAGCTATGGAAAAGATGAATGGAGAAAAGCAAGTTAGGAGGCAGAGGGACAATCTTGGAGAATATGACAAAAGTTGAGAGAAGAGCAAAATGGGAGTCTGAACTAAGGCATCAGCTGTGGAGGTGCAAGTGAACACATGAACAAAAGGTGATGCTTGTAGGAACAGGGATAAAAGCATAATAAAGTGGAAAGCTAGTTCCCAAGTTTATTGCCTAAATGATTGAGATGGAGTAAATATCTATAATCAGTAAAAGAAAAGAGAATACTAGGAAGCTATGTATGGCATTTTTACTGGAATTGTCAAGGAAACATCAGGATACAGAGGATAAAACTTTTTGAAGATGCAATGGGCAAAATAAACAATCTTTAAAATCTCCTCAAAGAGATGGTATTTGAGATATGGAAGAAAACAAGTGCAAAAGTGAGGGGTGCATTAAAACAGAATGAGGAAAGGTCCTGGGGGAGAACAGGAGGTACAACAATATATAAAAGAAGCAAGCAAAGAAAGAACATCCAGTGAGTGAGACTGAAAATTAACAATAAGAGAGAAAGTAGGAGATAAGGCAGAATGTGCTGTACTGGAGGCCAAACAAGGGCATCACTGTAGGAATACAAATATAAAATCTCACAAGGCATCTACTGACCAAACCATAGGCAGTGATAATACATATGATTAAGACATCTGAAGTGAAATTCTGTGTGAAGAGAATACTTGAAATCTCCTTTTATTCAGGCTAGAATCCACTAACATTTCATTGATTTGCTAAATCCTCTGAGATTAAGTGGATCCCTTTGATCTTTACTAAAATACAATAAAAATAGAAGAGACTCCACCATCTCAGATGCCTAACATCATCTCATTAAGTAATGGGATTATCAGTTGCTTATATAAAAGTAAGAACAATAGAATATGATTAAATGGCATGATATGTTAGATAAGTAAGTGTTGTAGAAGTCCCAGGGCTGAGAAGTCAATTTCAGATGAATCAGATTGAACAAAAACAAGAACAGAATGCCATGGTTTCCTTGGGAATAGTGGTCAGTGGAATTATTAGGTAGATCTCTGGTATTTGTGGAAGGAATAAGTGAGCTAAACAGAACACAGTGGAAAAGAAAACAGTGAAAGTATAGGAAAGAATAGTTCTGAGTAATGACCTTTAGTGCTAATTATACTAACAAGTTCTTGTGTCCATTGAAATCAGTCATACCATGTGTGAAAGGTGGACAAATCTGTATTGAGTCTTGAACCTTGATACATTTTCCATGGTATACACAAACAAGATTAAAAATATAATGCCAAGACTGACAATGTGCTCTTCTAACAAAGAGCAATATCTCAGAAAATAATTGGAAACCCTTTGTAAGAATCCACTAATACACAGTTTGATGGGTATGGTTAGATAGTGAGAACAGCCAAAATACAAGAAAATGTGGGAACAAGATTTGAATTCTTTAATGCTGTAAAACAGACATCCACTATGAATGGTTCTGGATGAAGTAGAGTTTGCCTAGTGATGTCCCAAAATAGGAAGCAGAGGAGAGTGGGAAAATGTTCTTTTTTATTCTTTTAACTTTAATTATTTTGAGAGAGAGCAAGCAACCAGAGTAGAGGTAGAAAGAGAGAGAGAGGGCTCCATGCTGTCAGCACAGATCCTGACAGGGAGCTTGAACTCACAAACCACGAGAGATCATAACCTGAGCCTAAACCAGGTGTCAGATGCTTAATGGACTGAACCACCCAGGTGCCCCAAAGGTGTTCTTTTTTAAAACAATAGGGGAATAAACCCACAGGAAAACTGGATTTTTAAATAATTAAGACTTGGTAGGGAAAAAAGTTTAAAAGAAAGCTGTATGTGAAAGAAAGGAAGGAAGGTGGGAAGGTAGGAAGGAAGGAAGAGAAAGCTGTATGTAGAAACTGGCCTCAGCACAGAATTCTGCAGAAGACAGAAAGAAAAAAAAGTGTAATGAAGATAAATGTATCCAAAGTCTTCAAACTGCTGTACCCTCAATTTTTTCCCAGGGTACTTAAACCCTTGCCAGACAAACAAACAAAAATGAACAAATCTCTTGTTCAGAAACTGCAGTGTTATACTTAAGTTTTACTTTCTTATAAACTCCAGAAGTGAGTTCCATGACCCAAATCCAAGACTCAGCCATCCAGCAACTTTAATACAGGCTCAATTTCATAAATTCTTTTTCCAGTCTTACGATCTTACAATATATTAACCATAAAAAACAAAGAAAGCTTCTTTAAGCATGGGGATATTGTTTGTCTGCTCAAAATTAAATGATTCCCTGATGCTCTCAGGGTTAAGTCCAGACTGCTTGACATTATCGGCAAAGTCCTCCCTGAGTTTGCCCCTGAGCATCTACACAGCCTCATTTTTAGTAACTCTGCACTTTGAATTTTATCCTCTAACCCGTATACAGATCTCCTTATAGATTGGTAACAAAGCCAAGTTCTTGAGCTGCCTTTATGCCTTTGCACATCATCTCTTTATTTCCTTGGCCACTCTCTTTATGCTCTCAACATCCTAAGCTATATGAATGTCTACTCTTTGAGGATAACACACAAGTATTAGAAAATGAAAGCTTTTGGAACAGCCTCATCTGGTCTCAATTTCTAGGTTTTTCATTTGCTAGATACGGCACCAACTCATGTTTCCTTTTGAAGATTAAAATAGATTGAATTTGATAATGCAGCATGGCATCTGGCACAAAGCAAGCCCTCAGGAATGTGGTAGCAGTAGTAGTAGGAAGAATTGCTTTTGTGAAAAGTGCTGATACTTATTGGACTGCAAAGCGGAGTTTGACCTTAATAGTGTATTTTGTGTTTATCGGGTTGTTTGATTTATTAGGGAAGTTGAGGAAATGTATGTGATAGAAACTAAGCGTTTCTATAAAAAATAATTTGTAAACTCACTAAGTGATGTGTTTTCACACTACTCTCTATAGCTTAAAACATGAGAAAGTTAAAAAAAAAACTATCACTTGTTATCAGTTATAATCAGTTATTACCAACTCTATGAGGGCAAAGTTGGTGCAATAAGTTAAGAGTACACTTAACTCAGGAATGAACTGTTTGTGACTTTTGAAATCATCGTCATGAGACTAAATGAAGGAAATAAAAACACCACTTAATGGACAGAAAAATAAGAGAAATGTCTTTTCTAAATCCATTAATAATAATAATATTTATATTAAGCTGTCCTCCCTGCAAAGAGAATTTTTATATAGTAGATTTCTCCCTTGTTGATTGTCCCAGGTGAGGTGTTCTAGTTATTGGAAAACAGAAATGTGTTTGTGAGAATCATAATGACAGCTTATTTCGCTGAGAAGAAATAATGATGAGACCAGACGGTCCAGTGCAGCTGGTCTAAATTGCTACCTCAAAAACTATCATTATTAAGTGATTATCAAATTGTTCACAATTTGCCCACCACCACCAATCAGGAGACACTTGCTCAAGCCCCATTCCCTTAGACACTAAAAAGTAATTATTTTCTTTTAAAAAAAAAAAACTACATCAATTTCACCACAATAAAAGTTACAAATATGGAGGAGGGGGACTTTTTTTCCCCAAATGTGCAGTTGTTATTAGTCTGCAAATACAGATAAATATGATGCAAGAAAACTCCAAATCTCCAATATTAATAATGGCTAACCTGTACTATTGTATACATACACACACACACACACACACACACACACACACACACACACAGAAAGAAAGATAAACTTAAATAGTAATTTGCTGATAAGTATTTTTTCCTGAATGTCCTTTTTTACATAAAGTAACTAATTCAAAGAGACAAAGGTAAAATAAATTAATAATTATCACATTTGCAATGTGTTAAAGTAGGGTTGCAAACAAGCAAATCTAAAATATCTAAAATACAAATAACCATTTTAAGAAATAACTATATTTGTTTAAATCAGTTATTTTCAATAGGAGGCATTTTTGTCCCAAACAGGCATTTAAACATCTCTGAGGGAAATCTGAAAATCATTGCAAAATGATTGTTGTTAACTATGGGCATTTAGTGGGCAGAAGACCCAGATGCTAGACATTCTCCAGTGCATAAAACCATTTTACACAATGAAGAATAGATCCACATCACTTAGCAATGCCCTCATCTACAAGAAGTAAATTTAAAGAATCAAAGTTACTCAAACTATGTTCTCTGACAAAAGAGAATTAAACATAATGTAAATAGCAGAAGGGTATCTGATAGATCTAAAAATATTTAAAAGCAAACAACACCCTACTAAATAATCCATGGATCAAAATGGAAATCTCAAGGGAAAGTAAGATATGTTATGCACTTAGGAATAGGAATACACTTAAACCAAGGTTAGAGAAAAATATATAAATGTTCTTTGGGAAAAAATGAAGATCTCAAGTCAATAATGTAAAACTCCACCTCAAGAAACTGTAAAAAAAATAACAGAAAATTAAACCAAAGTTTACAAAAGGAATGGATTAATAAATATGGGATCAGAAATCAATAAAGTTGAGAATGAGAAACAGTACAGAAAATCCAAGAAACCAAAAACATCTTGTTTGACAATGTCTAGTTAGCTTGAGTAAGAAAAAAGAGAGAAGACACAAATCACTTACATCAAGAATGAAATAGAATAGGAATCTGTAGATTCTACAGATATTTAAAGGATAATGAGGTAATATTGCAGAGAAACCCAGTGACAAAATTTGACAACTTAGATGAAATGGATGAACTCCTTGAAAAATGCAAACTGCAAATCCTCATCCAAGAAGAAATAGATGACCTCAGTTGTATTAAATTTGTACCTAAAATCTTTCTGGGAAAAAAAAAAAAATTAGGCCTAGATGGTCCCACTGGTCAATTATACTAAGCATTTAAAAAAGAATTAGTGCCAGTTCTTAAAAATGGCTTCCAGGAAATGTGACCGAAAACCACACTTCTCATCTCACTGTATGAGGCCAACATATCCTGACACATCAGAGATGATTTTAAAAAACTAATATTAATAAAAACAAATATAAAAATTCTCAAGAAAATACAAGCAAATTGAAATAATACATACAAACAATAACACGTCAAAATCAAGAGGGTTTATACTAAGAATGCAAAGCCTAGTTCAACATTTGAACTTGTCAATAGCTGAATATTTTCAACATTTGAAAAGCAATGTGACCCATCACAATGAAAGAGTAAATAAGAAAAAACATATGATCATGGCAATAGATGGGGAAAAAAAGGTATTGGGCAAAATTCAACATTCAGGCTTGAGTTTTAAAAGTTCTTAACAAAGTTGGAATAGAAGGAAACTTCTTTAATCTAACAAAGAAAACCTACAAATATCTATAGCTAACATCATACTTAATTTTGAAAGGCAGTGTCTTTCTCCTACAATACATATCTAGGGAAGGACATCATTTTTAACCACTCCTACTCAGACCTTTTTAAAGTTTCTATACCCAATTTTATAAGAATAATAATAATAATTATTATATAATATGTATAATATATAATATATACAATTATATATTATAATATATAAATACATAATATAATATTATAATTATATAATATTTTTTCTGGGATCTTGAGTAATAATATAATATAATACAATATAATATAATATAATATAATATAATATAATATAATATAATATAATTAATATAATATATAACATAATAATAATTTTTATTATTACTCAAGACCCCAGAAATAACATTGCACAGAAGAAATATTTTTACAGTTTACAGGCAAATATCAAAAATTTGAAGGCGAGTTCTAACACCTATTCTATCTGAATCTTGCATTCTGCTCCTATAAAAAAGACTAATTAGCCCAAAGTATTGTTAAAAGAAAGGGAATGCTTTCAACATTGTAATAATGTGTTACAAAAAAAGAAAAATGAAGTTCTTTTCATATGAAAATTATAAGAACTCCCAGATTTGATGCAATTTTTTTTTCTGGGCACTGGAAAAGTCATGATAGAAAAGAAAATTAATTACACAATTTTCAGCAATTATTGGGTGGACTGATTCCATTGGCAATTAAAATGAAATAGAATTAAATTTTCATAGTGGTACAGTAAGAGATAGATCAGTTAAAAGGAAAAAAGTCTAAAGATTGAGGAAAAAAATTATCTTGTATATGTCAGGAGTTTCAACTCACTGTTGTATATATACAAAAGACATAAAATACCCTGAAGCTATCAAGTCTAAATATACAAAATATGGTAAAGTAAATGAGTATTTGTGCTATTGAGGTTTTTGTTTTGTTTTGTTTTTCCAATTTGAACACATGAGTACATATTCTGGGAAAGAAAGATCCTGAATCACTTAAAGCTTTAAGCATGATAACAAACATAATTTCAATTAAGTGTTGTTCAGTGTTTAGAGTTTTCTCTTGGGAAATAAAATTCTATCACTTTAATAAGAAATTCAGCTATTCTCACAGTTGTATTTTTGTAGTAATTTAATTGAAACCTTAGGACAAAATTGTTACATCATTCATCAATTTCACATTAACAAATTTGCAACAGAAACTGTCAGAGTTTTAATTTTATAGACTATATGTGCTGTTAAATCAGGAAGTCCAAATATAATGTTCTATCCTGTATTATTTTACATTAAATATATTTTCAAATATGATATTTTTAAAAGTATCAAATGTATCTATCTTAGAACACAAGAAATCTTGAGACAATATTCAGGAGCAATCTACCAAACTGAGTAGCAGGTATACAACATAGAGATTATTGTTTCCTTATAGGCTCTTTTGAGGAAAAAAAAATTGTAAGACCACTATACATCTAAGCTTAGTGCTGTCACTTTGGAATGATTTATTATATATGACTTTCTTCCTTATAGTTTTTAATTTTTATGCTACAACTTGAGGGTGATTTATTCCCTATGGCTTAAGAAAAAAGATTAGGCAATTTGTGGAGAGCAGTGATAACTCAAATTTAAGAACTTCTAGATTAAAATGGCCATTTCTAATTTGATCATTCCTCTTCAATGCTGATCAAATCAACTAAAAATTTCAATTACATATGGAGAATTAACAAATTATTAAATTTATGATGATTATTAAAATGATCATCAAAGTTTTGAGGTATAGCTTTACACTGTGAAATTCCCCCAAAATATTCAATCGAATATAATATTCAATAATAAACTTCATCATATTCTATTATATTTGTAACTCAATTTGAGTGGAGACACTTATTTAGAAATGAATAAAATCATTAAGTGGCATATTGTTATATTCACAGATTACATTATCAGTTTGTTAGATACAAGAGAATATAAGAAATAGTCAATGAATAATTTTCTTTCATAGCCATCCACAATTCAAATTTACTAAAGAAAATTCCAGTTGTTTTGTTTGGAAAACATAGTACAAAAAGCAATAGGGTGTCTGAGCTTGAGACTTCATTATTTTCTTGCTACAGCATGAGGTATTACACATATCATTAACACATTTACTCTTGGGAGAAACCTGGAAGGAAATGGTGCAAAATTCTCACTGGTTTTAGGAGGTGAAAATTGTGACAATCTGAATAAATAAATAGTGTTAATTGCATTTTAAAAGTTGCCAGGCTACATTTTACTTCCAAAAGAAAGGAGCTTATTGAAGGGGGAAAATTTTACTTCTCATGCATGATTTATCCATTTTTATTATGAACTATTTCTAAATTTTTTTTAATGTTTTTATTTATTTTTGAAGGAGAGAGAGACAGACCATGAGCGGGGGAGGAGCAGAGAGAGAGGGAGACAAAATCTGAAGCAGGCTTCAGGCTCTCAGTTATCAGCACAGAGCCTGATGTGGGGCTCGAACCCACAAACTGTGAGATCATGATCTGAGCCAAAGCCAGACGCTCAACCAACTGAGCCACCCAGGTGCCCCAAATTATGAACTATTTCTCAACAAAAGAAGGGATGAGTGATTACAGGATTAGAAGGAAGATAACTTTGGAAAAGTATTATTCAAACAAACCATAAATATGGAAACATGTATTCCATTTTATATGCATTAAACCAGCATAAAGGAAAATTGTAAGTATGTTGGTCATTTGCATTTATTTAATCCTGAAATAAGACCAGCCCTTCACATCTACAGGGGTGGCTAAAGTATAAAATGAAGGCCTACATACCATGTGTCTAAACATTTAAAATATACAAGTCAAGTCATTAAAACATTACATATAATATATTCTATCCTCCCACCTTGAAAATTATACTTCTGTAACAATCTGGAAAGCTAAATTAGGGTTTAGAATTCTTGGGCCCTCAGAGTTCTGTAGCAGAATTGGAGGCATAAAGAAAACTGCCCAGGGTAGACATTATCTCTTTAACCCTAGCTTCCTCATCTACGAAGAATTGAAATACTGGAGGAGGGTCAGAGAGAACCCCTTTAAATGATAGAGTACCGCCGGAAAAGTTGGTGCTATTTATCTTAACAATTTATTAGAGAACAACGAGGGACAGAACTATATTTCATGAGGGTTTGATATTGAGTTCGAAAGCAATGTCTCTTTTATACTTCGGGTCGCACAGTGCTTGATTTATATGCTTCCTCCCTCTACCACCCAACTAAAAAGCCCAAGAAATTTTTGATGGGTTATTATCAAATTTGTTCAAATGTGAATGACATACTGTGAATGACAGTATGAACAAACAATGAAGATTAATACCTCAAGAAATTGGGATAAATGAACAATTCAAAACAGATGTGGGTAAATCTAAACTAAAATAAGTAATATGAATGAAAGGCATACATTGCAGATCTAATCAGACGGCTAAAACCAAGCCAAATAATGCCAAAGATACTAAAGGAAAAGTTGACTCCAATATTAAGGAAAAATGAGGGAATGTTTGTCCTTAATTAAGTTCCTTGAAATACTCATTGAAACCATGTACTCAGTTGAAGGCAAATGCGCATCCTCCTGAGGTTGCTAATGTGTTGATTGTTGACTCAAGAATGTTTCTAAATTTTATAAAGTGGTTATTATGATTTTTTTTTACAAAGAGTAACATGTAATTTATGACCTCGGCAGCACTAAAATGGCAGCACATCCATAGCCCTTAAAGTGCAACTCCACTGGCATGAGATTTATGTTGGGAGCCTCTAGACTCCTTAGCTTTCCTGTGTTAATGCAATACTCACTTTCATTATCCTTGTCTCAAGATCAAACACCTTATTTGGTGACAGTGACATTGGGGATCATATTTATGTGCAGGAGGCCTCCTTGATGCTTTTTGGTGCTGCTCCTGAGATGCTGCTCTGCTCCCTGTTGTGCTAAATTTCTGAAAATTTTACTGGGTAGAACTAGTGTAAGCTTGATGAACAACAGGAAACTGAAACCCACTCCAGTGATCTAGCTACTCCCTCATTGCCTGGAAGTAAAACCTTAAGAGAGAATCCCTTCTCATGTAAGAAACGCAGCATCATCAACGCTCCTGATGGCACAATAGGTGGTATCTGTAGCAAAGTGTCAGAATCAGCCATCAGAAGGTGATTCCGAAGAGATGGACTTCGTGCATGCATTTCATGTACGTCATGTATATTTTCTTTCCGTTTCTACAGAAAACTCTGAATAACTCAAAAGACTACATTCGATGTCTATCAAATAAAGAAAATGTATAGTAACAGAACATTGTTATGTAGTTTAATTTGTGGCTGGTTTCCTTTTATAATGTACATGAAATAATGACACATCTTATAATTGGCAATGTTTTAGAGTTAATGAGATATAATATATTCAACTCAGAAGCACTGCTTGAATACATTTCTCCTTGTAGAGTATGATAATTAGTGATGAGTTGATTATCAGTTCTTCCAGAAAGACTTAGGTAAACATATAACCTGCTTATACAAATATGCCACGAGTTTCAACTTTGCACTCTGTGTGTCTTTTTTTTTTTCTTTTTTCTTTTGTCCTCTATTAGTCCTGACACATTTTATTTTACTTTTTTTTTAGAGAGAAAGGACACAACTGAGTGAGGGGCAGAGAGAGAGAGAGAGAAAGTGAGAGAGAAGCAAGGCTCACCCGAAGCGGGGCTCAAGCTCAGCCAATGTGGGACGTGAACTCACAAACCGTGAGATCGTGACCTGAGCCGAAGTTAGATGCTTAACCAACTGAGCCACCGAGGCCCCCAGTCCTGGCACATTTAAAGATTTGCTGTATAGAGAAGCCTGACTCAGTCAGGTTCATGGAAATACTGACTACATTTGTATATAAAGAACAATAGTTGCACATGGAGTTTAAGTCACCATTTTAAAAAGAGCAAAATTTATTTAAAGATTAATGTAAATGACCTCAAATGAGCATCATTTTAAGTTTTAAAATTCAATAAATAATGCGAGTGTCATTAATGAATGTTTGAAACTATATTCCATATTGCTAAGACCATGTTTCCTTAAGGTTATAAATTATCTGATGTTTCATGAAGAAAACTAGCTAGGATTTTAACAGAAGGCTGTCCATTCTAAATGGAAATAAATGATGAACATACTATCATTTCAGGGCATTTCTGCTACTTTATTAACTTAAATTTACAAAATCGTTTAAAAGCTTTTAAGATCAAGCACGTGGTTATCAATTTAGCATCTCTGTCTCTAAAAGAACATCTCAGTGTAGTTTGTCTGTATAGGGTAAGAAATATAAAACATTTAGAACTAATTGGGGCGCCTGGGTGGCTCAGTCGGTTGAGCATCCGACTTCCGCTCGGGTCGTGATCTCCCAGTCTGTGAGTTTGATCCTCGTATAGGGCTCTGTGCTGACACCTCAGAGGCTGGAGCCTGCCTCAGATTCTGTGTCTCCCTCTCTCTCTGCCCCTCCCCCACTCATGCTCTGTCTGTCTCTGTCTCTCAAAAATAAATAAACATTAAAACACTTAAAACTAAAGTATATACAAAAATAACTCCAGAATGATCAAAGCATATAAATTGCCCTTTCAATTTTTAAATATTTCTTGCTATGGGATGGTTTTGGTAGACTCATCTATTTTACATTGATTTACTTGGAACACTTATGATGAAACAATAGTCAACTATGCCACTGATATAAATTTTGTGATCTGTGTGGAAAATCATATTAAAAAATATTTTAGTTTGACTCATTGCTACATACTATTTCCATGGCCACATGAATTTGATCCCAAAGAAATACTATGACAGAAACAGAAGCTATACTTATAATACTAATTAGTTTACAGTACTTTATCCAATTTCTTTTGATTTTGCCATATGCCAAACTAGGGAATTAAATTGGGAAGGGATGGGAGCAATCATACATCTCAAATATATCTGTGTGACTTATTTTATTTTCATGAGTTTTATATGTATGTTTAAATTTCTATTATACATTTATATGAATATCTAAATCCTCAAAGCTTTTTTGTGCTTCTACCTACTGGAATAGTTCCTTTTTTTCTCAGTCACGAATTGATCATGTGGTTTCTATAATTTTCTCAGTAAATTCAGTACCAATATCCAGGCAGTAACAACAAAATAAGTTCAAGGTATGACTGTGATAATTTTAAAATATGGGCTCCAAATTCCTTGACATGCCCTTCTTCCGGTTTATGATTGCTTCAACTAGAAGAATACAATGGAAGAGAGGCTATGTGACCTCTGAGGCCAACTGGGCAGTTGAGGCATCGATTTCTATAAATATTCTTGATTTTTTTTCTTCTTCTTCTTTACAGTTAAGCTACAGGGAAATTGTTCATTATGCATCTTGATTTTGTGACTTGTTAGGCAGTTCCATAGAAATGCTCATCCTAGGGCTAATTATTACCCACTACTGAAGCAAGATCTTCTTGAAAAGCCTACGTAACACTCTCTGAATTTAGTTTTATTTTAGTCTAGGTGGTGGGAACAGGCACTATTCCTGACCCTGTGTGGGAACTTGGCACTTTTTTCTATCCTTCCGGATCATTCTTTCCAGGCTCTTTACGACTCTTTATGCACATGTTGACCATTTGCATCACATACTGCATATTTAAAGGGCAGTCCCTTCAGATTTCTAGGGTGTTGTCTCTCCACAGCTGCCTCTTCCTCTCTGATACTCTTTTTTTCCTAACTGGGGCCCCCTTAGTCTCCCTAGAGTCTCAGCTCTGTCTCCTCTGTCCCCTCAACTCAGAGAAACCAAATTTGGGCTTCTCTTGGATTTCACCCTTCCTAAGTCAAGTCCTAGAAACTCTCTTAAAACAATAATCAGGGCACATGTAGTTCTAACCTCTTGTTTCCCCTTTTTTAGGTCTTGCTTTACTTGCTATGTCACCTGATGCTCAGCATCTAAAGTACCATCATTTCATATGTTTCAGTGTTTTTTATTTATTTGTTTGGTTCAAGCAGGAAGGTAAATTTCATCCCTGTTCATCTTGGCCACAAATAACAGTCTCAGCAGTATTGATTTGGTTCTTGTCTTTACCTCTCTGCTGATAAATATCAAAGGGAAGAAACAGAATTAGGAAAAAATTTTACACACAATATCTGTATTTTGAATTAATTGGAACATGCTACAATAAAACCATTAAGCAATAACTCTATGACATTTATATGCTATGAAAAAAGTATATATAAAAATACATGCATATATAAATTTCTTTCTAGGCAAAAATTACACTTAAAAACATTTGGAACTAGGACACTCGGGTGGTTCAGTTGGTTAAACATCTGACTCCTGATTTTGGCTCAGGTCATGATCTCATGGTTTGTGGGGTTGAGCCTTGCATCAGGCTCTGAGCTGATAGCATGGAGCCTGCTTGGGATTCTCTGTCTCCCTCTCTTTCTGCCCCTCTTCCCTCTCAAAAAATAAATCATTAAACATTAAAAACCATTCATAACTAATGTTAAAAAAAATAAAAATGGAAATATTAATATATAAATGTCACTAACTATGCTTGTTGGAAATCTTGCTGTTGGCATTTTACTAAATGCATAGACATTTTATACAAATAGTTTTGCGTGCTTTCTGATGAAGACAATGATTGGAGAACAGGGAAATGATGGTTATAATTTTAAAAGATTGTATATGTGTGATATAAGTGATTTAACACAGACTTTCTAAAAGTGTTTGAGTGATGTAAACTAGAGGGTATGGTCACTGGAAGTGAAAAATCTAAGAGGCTGGTAAGCCAGATGTACGGAAAAATCCTCTTTTGTGGATTTGTAAGTCACAGAAGTGATGAAATATTAATGCTGGAGAGAGTGATAGTAAGCCAGGGGCTGTAAATTAGAGGCACTGGCCAGAATGAAGGTACAGGACTGCATTATGATGGACTAGTATGGAACGTACTTTCAGAACCTTTTTTTAAAGGGGGTACATCACAGGAAGTGTCTGGAAATGATAATTCAGAGCAAGAAAAATGTCCACTCTTACCCAGGACTGGAAGTGTAAAGACTATGGGAAAAATAAAATAAAATTGGTTTACTGAGTGAACCACAGGGATTCTTGATTGCCAAAAGGGGTGGGAATCAGGGAGGAAATCTCATTTCAGACAAAGTGAAAAAGTCAAAGGAAAGATTTGGCAAAGTGATTGTTATTAGAGGATTTTTCTTCTTACAGACCTTCAATTTCATTGGGGAGAGTGAATGAATTTTCACCACCCAGACTGGTGGTTGATACTGTGACCAGCTCTCAGTGTGCCCCTAGGTACGCAGGCATAAGTGTCTAGGAGATGAGAAGGATTGTATACTCTGGTGGGAATGAACAGATTGATCCTGATGGTCTCTTAGAGTTGGAAATCAACTTCCAATTATTAATTTTGAGGACAGAGGTCTCAGGTAGCTTGTATTTGTTGATAAATAAAATGGCCATACTGTCATAGGGAGAACTTGGTGTCCATGGAAATCCTGTTGTATTATGGGACTAAGCCCTATATAATTGGCGTACTGAGGGCATTTTTGTTGTTGGATATTTAAAATTTATGGAAAATTTAACACAAAAATCTCAGAACTTAAATTTCTGCAATTTTACTTCTTTCCTTTTCTTTTCTATTTACTTTAAAAATATTTACAACTATTAGGGCACCTGGGTGGCTCAGTTGGTTGAGCATCTGAATCTTGATTTCTGCTCAGGTCATGATCCCAGGGCCGTGGGATCAAACCCCACATCAGGCTCCATGCTGAGTGTGGAGCCTGCTTAAGATTCTTTCTCTCTCCCTCTGCCCCTCTCCCTCCTGCCTCCCCCCACAAAATTTACAACTATTCACACACTTCATTATTTTAGGAGAATTTTATAGTCATGTAGTGGTATTAATTGGCAAACAAGTGACAATATCTTGGTCATGAGCAACGAGCATGTAAATAAGAGGTATTTATTAAACTCATACCAGGATTCTGGTAAGCCAGTAGCTTACAAACACATTAACATTACTGAGAAGCTTGTTAAAAAGATATATTCTGGAATCCAAACCAGAGATTGCATTTAACTGTTTTGGGATAAGATCTCAAATTTGCATATATACCAATCTCTCTAGCCAATTCTGTTGCAAACGTTCAGGGGGCTGGATTTGAAAAAATTCCCTGCCCCCAAACACAAAGATAGTATGTGTCATGCTCCAAAGTAAATCATCATCTCCCTTGAAAGATAAACATTTTCTCAAAGAGTTAGACACCAACATATGACAGAATAAAGTGAGTCCTTTTTACATTTGTAAACATATTGGAAGATGACCTGTGATGTGAACGTCTCCTTGCCCTTGTCTCTGTGTCTGAGTGTTACTCCTAAAGAGGCCTCAGAGATCCCTATCACTAAACAATCCACATTTCCTGTCTGATCAACTAAAAAAAAGAGGAAAAACTGGAAATGATTGGAACCTTGGAAGAAATAAAGGAATAGAACATGGAATAGGAATAGGAATGTACAAAATGGGGGTGCCTGGGTGGCTCAGTCAGTTGAGCGTCTGACTTCGGCTCAGGTCATGATCTCACAGCTCTGTGAGTTCGAGCCCTGCATCGGGCTCTGTGCTGACAGCTCAGAGCCTGGAGCCTGCTTTGGATTCTGTGTGTCCCTCTCTCTCTGCCCCTAACCCATTCGCATTCTGTCTCTGTCTCTCTCAAAAATAAATGGATATTTAAAAAAAATTTTTTTAAAAAGGAATGTATAAAATAAACACTATGATCCATATGTCCTTGGGACTTGTTTAAAAACTGGCTATTGCACTGTAAATATGTAATTGAACAATTCTTCTCTCTTTCTAAAATGCTTCTTATAATACAGGAAGAAATAATTTAGGCATGATAAACACATTTATATAGAACAGTTACAAAAAAAACTGTAGGTCATATCAAAGTCAGTACAAGCCAGTGAAACCATATTTTGTATGTGCCCCTCAAGGCACTTAGCAACCAATAAAGATCTCTTCACTCTGGAGTTTCTCTATATATTTATTTGTGAATTATTGCCAAAAGAAATCATACTGATTTGGTTTTATTGCCCTTGTGAATGTCCCTAGCTTGATATTTCAACAGTCCTACAAGATATTTTCACAATCGCATAAAAGAGTATACTATAATATTGAATTTATAAGAAAATGATACAGTGTAACATTTTAACAGAAACGAGGAATTATACGCTGAACATATTACATTTTATTTTTTGACAGGTTTAATCACCAGCATACCATATATGCTTTTTGATGTATAAAAAATGACATTGTTAAGATGTTCTCAATTAAAAAATTACCATTTAATTAAGTTACTCTTTCTTTAATTCAAACTTTTTAAAAAGTGCCTACGGTGTCTGTTGATGGTTGTATAAGCAATAATACAAGGCCCTGACTTTGAGTTTTTACTTTCAAGCTAAGGAGATAGATTAGTAGACATAGGATAAAAAATAGAAGTTAAAAACTGCATGATAGATATTAACTATAGGGTATGACAAGACTCTTCAAAATGAAATTGAATTGGTAACTTGGCATTCAGGGAAAGTTGAAATTAGAAGGGTAAGTAGAAGTTATTCTGGGGAAAAGATGGGGGAAGGGGAGGGAATGGATTACAGGAGAGGGGGCTTCTTGTACAAAAGCCAGAGATGCATAAAAGAATAAGGCATATTCTCATAAAGACAGACAGGTTCCTAAAATGTTTAGTATTTATTGTAAAAGGTAAAGTAACTAAAAGAAAAGAAGTAGTTAAGTGTGGCGTAGATTTTTAATGTCCTTGTGGACCATAAAATTGACAACTTCTCATAAAGTGTACAGTGAATCATTTCCAACCATCCTGTTATCTGGAGGTGGTTTTCCCCTTATATTTATGCATGTTTTGTCAATTTTGTGCCTATTTCACCCACATCAATGATTCTTTCACTGGTTTTTATAAGAAATCCATATATGCAAGACATATTTCTTACCTATTATAGATTTTACTGAAATATTAAGAAAAATAGGATGGCAACATTTCACATATTAAAAAGAATTTTGTCACGTTGCTATTCCTTTCCTCTCTTTCTCCCTCTCTGGATTTGTTTCCTTCTGTTATACAAATTAGTTTCCCTTGAAACTTGGTGCGAGTCCTCCCAGAATCTAAAATCCTGAAAACTAGAAGATTTATCAAAATATTTGTTCTCAAATGTGGGTCTCTACTTAAACAAAGTATTTGAGGCACTTGTTCAGAGAATACTTCCTAATCCAACCTATTGTATACTGTCCTGATTAGAACATATATACTACACAAACTCATTGCAGAAATCATACCCTCCTCCTGTATTCTTAAAATTTATACATTAGGGTTTAGTATGATTAAACCTTGCATAATAAACTGACAGTAGTTTCTTATTTAAAATAAAATCAAAGTGAGCATTTCAAATAGCAATTTATTTTGCAGAATGAAATTTAACTTTTGATCTTCCAAAACCCACTCTTGTTTAAACTCACAAAATCTTTGTTCCAATGAAATCCTTAACGAAGAGAGTTTCATTTAAAAAAAAAAAAAAAAAAGACTTCCATGAAAACAGATATGGGTTCTCGGACTTGGTATATTCTTTGTTGTAATATAAATTCAGAGGCTTGTTTTCCATATTTGTAATATGATATAATACCTACGCCATAGAGTGATAGTAGAATTACTGATAAGGTATATATAGTTCCTAAGAGAAGGTTACTCAATAATAGAATGAAATAATGCTGTGTTCCCCAAAATTCAAATGTGTACACACACACACACACACACACACACACACACACACACACATAGAGTCACCATTTTAATGCACACATTTTGGAGTAAAAAATATTTAAACCAAGTAAATAACTGGACACATGCCCAGGGAAGAAGCATCCATTTCAAAATGCACTCTTTCAAATTAGATATATTGGTTTTCTAATTTACTGTTCCACATATAAGCCAGACGATATAATCAAGAGCTATATGTTAAGGCTCAGTTATTCTACATATATACAGTGACCATCGTTTTCCATATTTTCAGCTCTGCAATGGTATTTAGCTGTCAATAAACTAACAGATTAGAGCTATAACTGCTACACAGAGTTAGAGCCATTCTTTAAAGAGGCTAATTATTTTAATTCCAGGCTTCAGATTTGCCTGTCTAAAGTGAACCACTTTCTGTTGTGATTGCAGGTTCATTTCCATTCTGAAACAGTGGTCATCCATTTTCTGTTTCGCCCTTCGAGCAGAGCTGTTTGAGTGTATTTAGTTCAATTGACTTTACATGTGCTGCAGGTGCCAGATTCTGTTGCAGCTGTGCTCCGCTGCGTACAGATGAAACTCTGCCTGAGCACTGTTTAATTCTCTAACGAGCTATCATTTGTGCCTTGCATATATTGTGAAATGAGCCACCTCAAAACACACCATGCAATGATACATCACATTAAATAAAGGTCTATTCTGATTTAAACTGGATTAGTATTTCCAGAAAGCAAAAGAGAGGCTTTCAAGCTCTTAGGCCATCGAAACCTCTGGACGTTGATTACAGAGGTGAGGCTACAGCACACGCTGGTTGTCATAAAACGGCAAAAATTTGTAAAACCATCCCCTTTAAAAGATTAACCAGTGCATAACATTTTTATTAATCAAAGCATATTCTATAAAAAGGTCCACTGCTTTTTAAAGGACTGAAAATATCACCTTTACAAAGTGCTTTTGCATCAGAATTCTTTTGTTGTAAAAACCATTAAGAACTAGAAACAAAATACCTCTCGTTTTCGTGCATTTTCATTTTCCAGAATAGCATTAGCTATTCTGGCAAAATGAAGTAGTTTATTGTGATTTTTAAATTTTTCATTTCCTTGCGGTCAAAGGAATCCCACTAAGATACTGTACTTTCTCCCTTATTTCTGGTTCTATATCGATGGGGAGTAACACATGCAGGATAAATTCTGTGGGCTCCAATGTCATCTAGCTTCCAGCTAGATCCACTACTGGGAGGTGTTGACAAAAGATTGGAGCATGGAGTGAAATAGCATTTTCCCTCTTCTCATTTAAAAGTTTTTTTCATTACATTTATTTATTTTTGATAGAGACAGAGCACAAGTGGGGGAGGGGCAGAGAGAAAAGGAAACACAGAATCCGAAGCAGGCTCCAGGCTCCGAGCTGTCCGCACACAGCCCAACGCAAGGCTCGAACTCACCAACCATGAGATCATGAACTGAGCCAAAATTGGATGCTCAACCGACTGAGCCACCCAGGTAGGTGCCTCTCCTCTTCTCTATTTAGATGGTGTTTTTGACAGTGGCTCTATCTCCACCATGCCTCCAGTTCTTGCTCAGCCGACCATGTGCTAGATTCTATTGGGTGATCCCTGCTCTTGGGATCTTATAATCCACTGTAGTATAATGCCCTACACCGAAAGATTTCCACATCATAATCCCTGGAAACTGTCACTATGTCACCTTATGTAGCAAAATAAACTTTGTAGGTATGATTATGTTAAAGATATTGAGATGGAGAGATAATTTTGAATTATTTGGGTAGGACAAATGTAATCACAAGGGTCTTTATAAGACAAAGGCAAGAGGGTAGGGGAACCAAATAATACATTGAGCTGAATGAGAATGAAATTACAACATATCAATATAGGTGAGATAGACTTAAGGTAGGTCAGAGAGGGAAATTTATTGCATTATGTACTTACATTAAAAAAGAATAAATATTGGGGCGCCTGGGTGGCTCGGTCGGTTAAGCATCTGACTTCGGCTCAGGTCATGATCTCGCGGTCCGTGAGTTCGAGCCCCGCGTCGGGCTCTGTGCTGACAGCTCAGAGCCTGGAGCCCATTTCAGATTCTGTGTCTCCCTATCTCTCTGCCCCTCCCCTGTTCATACTCTGTCTCTCTCTGTCTCAAAAATAAATAAATGTTAAAAAAAAAAAAAAAAAAAAGAATAAATATCTAAAATCAATATTCTTAGCTCCCTTCCTCAAAAGCCTTGAAAAAGAAAAGCAACATAGATGAGCAAAATAAACCCAAAGGAGAATAAGAAATAAGTAGCAAGATAAGAGAAAGAATAAATTAGTGAAAACAGAAAAGCAATAGAAAAAAACAATGACCCGGATCTTTGAAAAGATCAATAAAATTGACAAACTTCTAGGAAAACTGACAAACAAACAAAAATGAGACACTAATTACCAATGTCAGGAAGGAAACAGGATGTCATTATAGACTCTGCAGAAATCAAAAGGATAATAAGGAAATACAAATAAAATCTCCACACATATAAATTTAACAACCTAGATCAAATGAATCAATTTTACAAAAAAAAACCCCACAATTACACTCACCAGTATGCAAGAGATCATTTGTACAGTCCTATAACTATTGACAAAATTCAATCTGTAATGTAAAAGTCCCCCCCCAAAAAAAAAAATTTTTCTAGGCACAGACTCTTTCACTTGAGAATTCCATCAAAGTTTAAAGAATTGACACCAGTTGAATACAATCTCTCCAGAAAATAGAAGAGAAGATAATACAGGAGAATTTCCTTACTTGATAAAGAAGACCTTTAAAAAAAGCAATGATAACATCATACTTAATGGTAAAAATCGATGTTTTGGGACATCACTACAGACCATATGAATATTAAAAGGATAATAAAGGAATACTATGCATAACACTACGCTCACCAATTTGATCAAGTAGGAGACATGGATCAATTCCTTGAAGACACAATTTTCCAAAAGTTACAAAAGAAGAAATAGTTAATCTGAATGCTCCTAAATTTGTTAAAGAAATCGAATCAATAATTAACAACCTTTCAAAACAGAAAGCACTGGGACCAATTGGGTTCACTGGGGAATTTTATTAAACATTTAAAGGAAAAAATAATACCAAACTCTACAATCTTTTCAGAGGGTAGAAGCAGAACTGATACTTTTTAACTCATTCTATGAGGCCAGCATTCCCCTAACACTAAAACCAGACAATGACATTACAAAACAAAACAAAACAAAACAAAACAAAAAACTACACACCAATATCTTTCCTGAACATAGATGTAAAAATCTTTAACAAAATATCAGGATATGGATTGCAAGAGCGTATAAAAAAGAATTATGCACTGTGAGTGAGTGGGATGTATCCCAGGTTTGCAAGACTGGTTCAACATTTGAAAATCAATTAATGTTATGCATTATAACAACAGGAAAAAAGAAAAAAAATCACATGATAATACAAATGCAGAGAAAATGATGTGGAGTACAAATGCAAAATAAATGTAGGAAAAAATTAAATTTCCTTACAATTTGCAGTCCATTGACAATTCCTTGAGACAGGCAGAGTGACCTTCTTCCAGGAGCTCACCTGCTTCAAAGTTAACACTTTGCTAGAGGCAAAGCAACCTTAGCTTAACATTAGCTGACTGCCAGTCTCCTTTTAAGTCTTCTTTAACATATAAAAATCTTTTTTGAAACTTTCTTTAACTCTATCCCACCTCAAGATATATGTTAGCAACCATCCTCTAAGCATATGGTCCATTGATATACATCTGAAGGGTCTCATGACTAAGGTTTTACTAGACAGTAATAAATGACCTTTTCCTAATAGTAACTAGCCTCTCAAGGTCCTGGAAGTCCTGGAAGACTTGCTTCCAAATTCCTCAAAAACTTAGGCTATCCCTACCCACTACTAGCTAAAACGTCACTGCTCACAATCCCAAGCGCAGCTCTTTCTGCCCACAGGTCTTGTCCTTGTGTTTTAATAAAATCACATTTTTTTGTACTAAATATATCTCAAGAATTCCTTCTTGACCATTAACTCCCAGATTGCAACATTTCACACCAGAAAACATTTGGCAAAATCTAACACAATTCATGATAAAAACTCACAGTAAACTAGGAATAGAGGGAAACATCTGCAACTTGATAAAGAATATCTACAAAACTTATAGCTAACATCATACTTAACACTGAAAAACTCAAAGCTTTTCCATTGAGATCAGGTACAAAGCAAGGATGTGCCCCTCACTATCCTTTTTCAACAGTCCATCAGAAGTTCTAGCTAATACAGTAAGATAAGAAAAGGTATTAAATGTATACATATCAAGAAGGAAGTAATATTTTTTCACAGATAACATGATTGTCTATGTAGAAAATCCAAAAGAATTGACTTCTGAAAGAAATAAATGATTATAGCAAGGTTACAAAATTCTAGGCTTAATATACAAAATTCTATCACTTTCCTATATATCAGGAACAAACAAATGGAACTTGAAAGTAAAAAACATAACACTGGGGCACCTGGGTGGCTCAGTAAGTTGAGCATCTGACTATTAGTTTTAGCTTAGATCATGATCTCACAGTTCATGGGTTTGAGCCCCATGGTGGGCTCCATGCTAGCAGTGCAGAGCCTGCTTCGGATTCTTTCCGTCTCTCCTTCTCTCTCTGCCTCTCCCCACTCTCTCGCTCTCTCAAATAAATGTAAAAAAAAAAAAAAAAGACAATACAATTTACATTAGCCTCCAAAAATAAAGAAATACTTCAGGATAAGTCTAGCAAAATATATATTAGATCTATATGAGGAAAACTACAAAACTCTGATCAATGAAACAAAAAAAAAAAAAAACTAAATGAAGAGAGGAGGGAAGTCAACATGGCAGAGAAGCAGGGGGACCCGAAGTTCTCTTGTTCCTCAAACACAGCAGTATTGAGGCCAGAAGACTTGAAATTCCAGGAATCTGAGCTACAGAGTGACAGAAACATCTCCAGGGGCCCATGGGGACAACCTGGCGGCCATAGGTGCATGGTTGGGAATTGGGGGAGATAAAACAGGAAGCATAGGCTTGGAGGGGAGGGATCCCCTTCTGGGCAGAGACAAAGGGAAGTGAAAGAGAGTCTGTGGAAGTGTAGGATTGTATTTGAACAAAGAAAAACTCTCTGGACCACTGACTGGGGAACGAAGAAAATGGAGAAAGAACCAATTTCTAACACGATCCAGGGGTACCAGACTTCCTCCGGACTGGGTCCTGCTGCCCTGTACCTGCACCTGGTGGGTGGGAGACCCAGCCCCCCCGCTCAGAAGTTAGCTCAGAGGTGCAGTCAGAGAGAGCAGTCCTCTCTCCTGAGTGCTGTGGAAAGAAGGTATATATCTGCTCCAAGGATAAAAGACCCTGCAGGCACCCTCCAGCTAGAGGCCTTTTGTTGGTTGGCTGGGCAGAGTGGCACTACTCTGGAAGTGAGGTGAGCAGAGCAGGATTCTTTAAGACATCAGGGTTTGAGTCCCAGCCAAGCACCAGGGAGGCTCGGGAGACGGTGGAGCAGGACAAAATGGCTCGCTTGTACCCATGCAGCACTGTGAGAATGGCCTAAACACAATAGTCCAAACCCTTTGGTATGCATCAAAGGCAATCCTAGGAGAAAAATGCATTGCAATCCAGGCCTATCTCAAGAAACAAGAAAAACCCCAAATACAAAATCTAATGGCACACCTAAAGGAACTAGAAGAAGAACAGCAAAGAAACCCCAAAGCCAGCCAAAGAAGATAAATAATAAAGATTAGAACAGAAATAAACAATATAGAATCAAAAAAAAAAAAACACTAAACAACAACAAACAAAACCAACAACAACAACAACAAAAACAGAACAGATCAATGAATCCAAGAGCTGGTTTTTTGAAAAAAGAAACAAAATTGATAAACCCCTGGCCAGACTTCTCCAAAAGAAAAGAGAACCCAAATAGATAAAATCACAAATGAAAGAAGAGAGATCACAACCAACACCAAAGTAATACACACCTTTTTACCTTATTTATGGTATCGTCTTTTAACAGTTGTAATAGAGATTACAAGATGCAGAACTGACTCTTAAAATATACCACACAATGTGCTTTACCACTTCAAAATACAGCAGGAAATTTACTTATTTGTAAACCACTTATGGTTTTTCTTATATTGTTTAACTACTATCTTACTTGTAAAGCCAAATATAGTATAAACTTGAAAGTACTTTCGTTTTTTTAAATTATTTTTTAAATGTTTTTATTTATTTTTGAGAGAGGGGGAGAGAGAGAGAAAAAGAGACAGAAAACAAGTGGGGGAGGGGCAGAGAGAGGGAGACAGAGGATCTGAAGTAGGTTCTATGCTGACAGCAGAGAGTCCGATGCTGGGCTTGAACTCATAAACCATGAGATCATGGCCTGAGTCGAAGTCTGGTACTCAAATGACCGAGCCACCCACGTGCCCCAATTGTTATTTTTATTAATGTATCATTATTTTATATTTTACTTTTAGTCATATTTTGCCTTCTTTAGGGTAATTCATTCCTTCCTGCACTAGCAGGCTGAATTCTGAGAATCTGAACAAACCACTACCTTACTGCCTTGAACAAATGAGCTAAAATTTACAACTTGTCTGAAATAATGCAAAGAAACGTAAACACATGAAAAGGATAAATGGAAGACAAGAGGAGGTGGAAAAACTAGTGGAACTGATAGTAAAGCCCTAATGAAAATAACGTCAAGGAAACTGGAATTGGTGTAAAATCAGAGCGTGAAAAGAGAAAATGATGTAAGCAGAAAAAAAAAAAAATAACTGGACTGAAGATGTTATGTAAATGGTCTAAATATGTTACATATGATGATAAATAGTATTTTCTCCCCAGATATATTTGTATATTTTTAGGTGATTATTTATTGGAAACCCAAGTAGAGGAACCAAAAACTCATGATGGAAGCAGATAATTAAAGTAGAGCTTTGTTAATTTAAACTATATAATCAGAGCCATTAGCTCTGATTTTATTTGATTCATATTTGAACCAGAAACATTTTAGAAACTCGAATTATAATAATTGAACATTTCTTAAAAGTACTGATTAAAGTTTTAAGCAAACATGAATCTTTTAAAATACATTTTGAAAGGCATTTGCAATATTTTACAATTTAAATGTGCTTTACGGATGTTTTAGAAATTCTTGATAGAGATTTGAAGATAAAAAGTGTTCTTAAAATCCATTTTTTCATAGCTTTATAAAATACTGTATTCCACCACAATTCTAATATACCAGAAAACCCCCGTGGAGTACAATAAAAAAATTTCTATATAGTTCATATGTGTTTTTTTCCTAACTAATGGAAAACAAATGAAATGATGAAAAAGTCGCATTAGAGTCAGTCACACATCATAAATTGCCTTTCTTAGTGTGTCATTGTATAAAATGACTTGATGTGCCCCAGGGGAGAATTCCATTAGAACACATAGCCTTTTCATTCAGAACCTTAGCTTCATAAAGCAGGAAAGATAGAAAAGAGTAGTAACCCCCATCTGAACAGCTTGATGTTATAATAGATGTAGGCAAGTATGGTTGGAAATCAGTGAAAAGTTATATAAAATGAAAAACATCCCTTCTATAACAGTCACTGTGTAACAAAAAGATTAACAGATTTCCAAGTCCTATTTTCTATTACTAGATTGCTTTAAAAAGCCACCAATTACCTTAAAACTCCTACAAATTCTTTTGTAAGTGAATGGTGGCAATATCGTGCATACTAGTCATAAAAATATTAAGTTTTCTCTTTCTATAAACTCATCATATGAATAGTTTTAAGTGATGGGCTCAATCCCAATGAACCCCACATGAAATACTGTATTTGGCTGATTCTAAATGATTCTCTGTCACACGTGCACGTGCGCACACGCGCGCACGCGCACGCACGCACACACACAGTTTAAACTCCTCTCAAAATGAAAACAAATGGAAAGCATTTTTGCATTCATACCATCTGCTGCATAATACTTACAACTCATTTAACATAACTCCTCTCTCAGCTTTGCAAAATGACCCACACTGGTTTGTATACCATCCAAACCCAGCAGGCACCATTCGTATAGAATTTAATTTGCATGGCCACATTTCACAGCCTTAGTATGTGTTGTACTACTTACTTTTCATTATGAATAAACTTTTAATATTGATATTGCTAGACACTTATACATGAGACAAATTGTAAACTGGTTTCCATACTGGTAGCAGTAAAATTTAATTTAAGATGCTAGGTAGGTAGGCACAGCAGGTGGCATTGTTTCAACCTTTTGTCCACTGAAATATGTGTGGAGTCTCTCCTTATTCAAAGCTACTTTTAAACCATCCTTTTATTGATAGCTATTGTTTAGAAAACCCATCCCTTCGGTGTGAAAGACACAAAAATAACAATATTACATTAATAATATGAGTATACATTGTTAACCATCCCTATTTCTCCTCCATGCCATTTCTACTCCACGTTTGTGGAACTGCAAATACTTTGAAGAACATTTTCTCATTTTTCCTACTCCATTTGCTCACCTTCTCACTGTTGCCTAGTGACCACTTGCATGAGTATCTGATTTGCTGTCTTTTTATCCATCACATATATTGTGATTTTATTGCACAAACACATTTTCAACACAGTAATTTCCCCAGCATTTCCTAAACTCCACGATTTGAATAATCTTTTTATCCAACTTATTTTTTAGCTTTCCATGCTGGTGATTATACTCTGGCCAAGCATTACTGAACAGAAATATAATACAACCAGACTAAAAAAAGTGATGTACATGCACTCACACACATGAACACACAGTATAAAGAAACATGTGAAATTAATTTTAACTGTGTATTGTTTTTAAACCATGTATCCAAAATATTCTAGGCCTTGCAAATTCCTCTGTAGACAATTGCCATTACTTACAGTATGTTCCAACCATTCCAAGACTAACAAGAAAATTTATCATATATAAGTACCCTGAAACTCAGGAAAATCTGAGGGAATTGAAAGAATTACAAATAGAACAAAATTTATGTTCAGCCACTCTGATAACAAATTCTTTGAAACAGGCAGCAGCTCAGCTGTAAAAGGTAGAATGATATTTTCTTTCATGAGAGGAATGAGATTAATACCTAAAACACTACTAACAAGGGAAATCATGTTTATTCTTTCCATTGTACTCTAATATAATTATTTTTTATATTCCAGTAAAATGCTAGTTTATTTATTTGAAATAATTTCAATGAAAATGATTATAGAGGGGCACCTGGGTGTCTCAGTCAGTTAAGTGTCTGGCTTCTGCTCTGGTCATGATCTCATGGTTCATGAGTTCGAGCCCCGTATAAGGCTCCACACTCACAGTGTGGAGACTGCTTAGGATTCTCTCCATTTCCCTCTCTCTCTCTGCCTCTCCCCAACTCACACTTTTTCTCTCTCTCAAAATAAATAAATAAACTTAAAAAAAAAAGAGGAATGTGTCAGCATTGACTTCTGGCCCACCTGCATGACTCAGCTAATTTTACACTTCAAGATCTATTGCTTATTGTACTGACTTAATTTCTTGTTAACAATTTTATATAAAACAGTATGATTTGGTTTGAAAGTAACAGAAAAAACACAATTTAACTGACATAAATAATAAGTGGATCAAACTTCAAATATGTTTCAAAGTTTTCTGTGATTTTTACCATCTATCACTTAGATGGTATCACTCTTTGCCTGCCATATATCCATTTTTGTCTTCCTGATAGCAAACTGGCTTCCAATGTTCATGTACCATATGAAACTCAGAGGGAATATGTCCTGGACGTCTAGCCCTGACCTGGAACACTGCTGACCAATTCTTAGGTCTTATGAGGGAATGTACAATATCAGTTTAGGGTTTGGTTATCTGGAGCAATCATGCATGTCAGAAGGGAAAGATTTGTTCTGAATGGGTATTTCCAGAAAAAAAAAAATACAGTGACACTGTAAAACAAAGGGAAAATCTTTTGTAAAGGAGACCCTAGGTACTATTAGAAAAGGAGAAGGGGAATAGATCCTGCGTAGAGAAAGCACAGAATGTACTTTATGCCCTGATTTATATTTTCTTTCTAATGAAGTATAAACCAACATAATTCATCTGAAGTATGGGGGGGGGGGAAGTCACTCAATTTCAAGAAAGTTTGTATTTTATAAAGCAATTTTATCACAAATTCAGACTTTTCTAAATTATATTTGCTAATAACAATGCTTTAATTTTGTGTTATCTATAAAATAATTTTGAAATTACACTAACATATATTTGATTCAGAGATGCAGCAGTGTTATTATGGCAATAATTTTGTCAATTATACTATATAAGCAGGTTAACAGAAGGTAGAACTATTATAGCAAAACAAAACATAAATGATAAGTCAGTCTTAAGATATTAATGAATAAACTTTTGAAAAATTTAAGCAAAACACTAAGGAAACTTTAAATCCTTCTCAACATAAAGAAAAGACAGACACTTAGTTCCCATGCAAAAGGCATTAAGAATGAAGAACAAGCAAGGAAAAATTTTGCAACCTTTTATGAAGTCAGAGGCATTCAGTTAGGCTTGGAAATTATACAAATTAAAGAATTTGTGTTTGCTTTTGTATAAATAGCATAGTACAGTAAATTGAAATGTATCAAAGTGTTATGCCATAGTAAGTGCTTCCTGAATCAATGAGTGAACCAATGATGCTTTTGTTTAATTTTGTACCATCTCAAGTATAAAGTCATTTTTCTTTTAATTTTAATGAGAAAACAAAACTGTAGAAAAATGAGTTATATTATTTACTGAGGATTATGCATAAACACTATTCAAAGAAAAATCTCCAAGTACTATCATAATTTAGTATGTCCTTTTTGTGTTTGCATATTTAATTGCAATGCTTTGCAAAATTTTGGAGATTTGTGGGAACAGAATAAAATGGGGGAAATATGCTCTTACAACTCTCAGGTGATTTGGGGAAGGTCTGAAGCACACTAAGGAAACTAATTATTGAAGACATAAGAAAAATAATACCATAAAAATTAGGGTGTTGTTGGCAAGGATATTTTCCTACATAAATCTAATTTTCATAAGGTCGGCTAAAATATAGTCACAGTTTCCTGTGGTCAGTGGTGGTGGTTTTAATAAGGTTAAATCGTAATTTTAATGAAGATAATTTATAGGTTACAATGGCAATAGAATTCATTTTAATCTAAGGAGAACATGAGAAAAGATTCAATACTCTGTACACTCTCGTTTCTTTTTAATTCTCAAGTTCAAGTGTTGCTTCCCTCATTTAATATAGGAAATTGACTGGATTCTGTTTCTCGGTTATGAATGTGTGAATGCATTTACCTGCTCCAGAATTTTTAACTAAATAGGCCATATCTTATATGCTTTTCATGCAATAATGCTTGACACGCAATATTTTGGAGGTAGTGTATGGTACAAGCAATGATGTGAGCAGTGACCTGTTGGCATTTTTTAAATATATTTGCTATAAGCTTCTAAACTGAAGAATTTAATATTAGCTATGCCTGAAATATGGTTTTGAAAATGTGTATAAGGGGTGCCTGGGTAGCTCAGTCAGTTAAGCCTCCAAATCTTGATTTCAGCTCAGGTCATGATCTCATGGGTTGTGAGATCCAGTTCTGCATCAGGCTGTGCGCTGACAGTATATACGGAGCCTGCTTGAGATTCTCTGTCTCCTTCTCTCTCTGCCGCTTCTGTGCTTGCTTTCTATCTCTCTCTCTCAAAGTAAATAAATAAACATAAAAAAAGAAAATGTGTATATAAATAAGAAATGTGTAACTAAAAAGAAAAACATTAGTGATAGTATTTTATCTTTACTATCCTTTAAGTTTTACAGATAAAATTCTATTGATTTGCCTAATCCAGAGATTATCAATACTACTCATTGTCTAACCTTCTTTCTAATTTGAAGAATTACTTTATGAATATCAATTGCTATATGAGTAAGAAATGTTACTGATAGGAGGTAGGTTAAGATTATGGAGACCAATTGTTTTAAGTTTGAAATTTATTATTTTAATCAAATTTTTACTGTATCAGAATAATACAGGTGGTTAGGCCTTAAGATATGGAATTCTCAAAGAGGAATCTATGGCCTAGAGATTTAAAAAAAATTTTTTTAAGTTTATTCATTTTTGAGAGACAGAGACAGAGTATGGGTGGGGGAGGGGCAGAGAGAGAGGGAGACACAGAATCTGAAGCAGGCTCCAGCCTCTGAGCTGTCAGCACAGAGCCCGACATGGGACTCCAACCCATGAACCGTGAGATCATGGCCTGAGCCAAAGTTGGACACTTAACCAACTGAGCCACCCAGGGACCCCTATGGCCTAGAGATTTTAAAATAATACTCCTCTAGTTATTAAATCCAAACACAAATTTTCTATTTCAGAAACAAAAAAATGTTGGTGGTTCCCTAAAAAAAGCACCATGATATTTCTCTTTTGTTGTCCAATGATATACCTTAGCACCTGCATAGATTAGTCCTACAGCTAGTTGATTGACTCACTGAGGGAATGAAAGATTCAACCAACCTGGACTTGATTTAGATAAGATTCTGGACTTGAAGCTGAGGCTGTCATTGAATAAGACATTAGTGGATGAGTGTATTTTTCCAAGGGAAGGACATGGAACATTGTGGGCCAAAGGCTACACCGTGGTAGCCAACCTACACGATGACCCCCACAGTCTTCTCTTCTTGGTTTTCACACCCTTATATAGTGCTTTCTATGTCATGCCAGAGTTGCTGTAGAAGAACAATAACATATGGCAGAATCGATGTTATATCACTTCAAAGAATAAGTTATTAAAAACTATGGCTCCTGCCGTTTCAGATTCTGTGCCTCCCTCTCTCTCTCACCCTCCCCCATTCATGCTCTGTCTCTCTCTGTCTCAAAAATAAATAAACGTTAAAAAAATTAAAAAAAACAAAAAACAAAAAAAAAACTATGGCTCCTGTCTTGTTTTCCTCTTTTCTCTCTCTTTCTTCCTTAGGTGACTCACTGTGAGGAAACAAGTTGCTATGTTTTGAGCAACCCATGGGGAGGCCCAGCTGCTAAGGCTGAATCCTTGGGCCAACAGCCAGCGAGGAGCTAAGGCATGCCAACAACCAGGTGAGTGAGGTCAGAAGGAAATTGTTCAGCCCCAGTTGAGCCTTCAGATGTCTGTGGAGCTGGACCACAGCTTAACTGCAACCTCATGAGAGCCTAGTGTAGCCACTCCCGGATTCCAGCCACTCAGAAAATGACAGGTGGGATAATAAACACTTGTTGTTTTAAGCTGCTAAAATTCATGTAATTTTGTTATATGGTAATATATAACTAAAAATTATGCATATATATTCATATTTTATATGAAATTTATATATTATATAGAAATATATACTTACATGTATATTTATATGCACATGCATACATGTATACATGTTAACACAAAATTTTAACTAATCACTTTCAATCCAAAGTTATATAAAATTAATCATGCATAAAAGTAGAAGGATAGTTCAGAAAGGAAGTATAATGAAAAGCCACTAGTCTTTCTAAATATTTCAATATATTTTAAAATCACAATGTTTAAAACAGAGTGATTCTAGGGCATGAATAGAAAGATAAAGAAGTGGACAGAAGAAAGGTAAGTTCAGAAATACAGTAAATTTGGCATTTCAAATATGTGGAGGAAATATGAATTTTTAACAGATATTATTGATCTGTTAGAAACTTGGGAAACAATTTAATCCTTATCATGTATCTTATTAAATTCAGCTATGAATGTATTAAAGATTCACTGCAGAAAATTAAATTGTAATAATTAAAAACACAGGGAGAGGGTCTGCTGTTTTCTTGTGGTAGTTTGAATGATTTGATAATTAACTTAATGATTTAATAATTTTTATGGCAAAAAGTCTTGAGAAATGAGTCAAAACCAAAAAGCCAAAAGAGTTTAAAAATTAAAAAATTTGATTACAAAACTTAGATTTGTCTATCTGGCAAAGCCCAATCACAAATAAATTGAAATCAAGGTTTTCAAAAGACAAAACAGCAAACTAGACTGAAAGAAAATTTCAACTCATTCCACAAGCAAAGTGACAATTTTAATATTAGGTTGATCCATATGAAATTTATCTTCTTGCAAACCAAGAAGTAAAATATCAGTAATTTTCATTATGTATATTTCATATACATATGTATATATATGTGCGTGTGTGTGTATTTGTTTCTGCAAATCACTATGATCAACTTCAACAATGCAATCGGGGAATTAAATGGAAAGGATTCCTAACAATTCTTCAGTGGGAAATCAAACATAAATCATTCTTCATTTCAAAAAAAAATGCTCAATTTCCATCACAATGAGGGAAAGAAATGCTAAATTAAAGATACAATGTTTACCTATTGTATTGACAAATATTGATAACTCATTCTTTTGCGGAGTTATTTTCACAAGTTGGTAGGACTGAATTGAAAATTTATGGGCAGTCATTAAGAATTCTTATCAGGGGCGCCTGGGTGGCTCAGTCGGTTGAGCGTCCAACTTCAGCTCAGGTCACTATCTCACGGTTGGTGAGTTTGAGCCCCGCGTCAGGCTCTGGGCTGATGGCTCAGAGCCTGGGGCCTGCTTCTGATTCTGTGTCTCCCTCTCTCTCTGCCCCTCCCCCATTCATGCTCTGTCTCTCTCTGTCTCAAAAATAAATAAACGTTAAAAAAAATTTTTTTTTGAAAAAAAAAAGAATTCTTATCAAACTAAAGTAGAGCCTTTTATCTAGAAATTCCTTACTAAGTTCATTTAGTATATAATTGATATAATTGTGTATAATTGAATTCAATTATATAATTGAATGTTTGAAAAATAACATATATATATATTATATATATATATATATACATATATATATACTATTCATAGGAAATACTTTCTTCTAAAAATATTGGAAGCGATATAATGTGTAGAGCTCCATGAATCACACCACACACATGAAATATCTCCACAACCTTTAAAGAGAATGAGAAAACTATATATATCCTAGTGTAGAAAGATTATAGGAGAGAGTATGAAGTATAAATAGCAAATGTATAATAGGTACACTTTAAAGTAATTTGTTCCAAACAAAACAATCAACAACAAAAATATATATATGTATAAATATATTGTGTAATGAATAGAATAGAGATAGAAAGTGTCAGTAGCTGTCTCTGGGAATGAAAAGTGAGAATTTTGGGACAAAATTCAGGAGAAATATACCTTAGTGCTTGTAAATTTTGTAATATAAATATTATCTACTAAAAATCGCATAAAGGTTTTAAACTAAAAAAAAAAACAAAAAAATAGAATATGTAGGGTTTGAATGAAACATATCCAAGGCACATAATGCTCAACTTCTAAATAAGGAAGGGGTTTCATATTTTTAAAACAACCCCTCTTAAGATTTGTAACATAAAATACATGTATTTATATATCCATTAAAGTACAACTCCATGTCAAAAATACTTCTCTTCAGTGCAAGAGAGATAAAGGGTGTGGCCCATAAAAAGTAATCTTTCACATAAAAAATTAAATTATCAAAATTCATTTCATTTTAAAAGGAAAAAGAATAATTAATAACAATTTAGATTACTTATTAATGAAAGGAAAAAGTCTTTGCTCCTAATGAAACTTTGAGAAGTTATGTGTTATTATCACCTAATACTTCAGTGAGAAAAAGTGTCAAAAAGAAGTGAAATGAGAGAAACAAGGGGTAGAAATGAGAATTTACCCTTTAAACGTGGCTGGCAGCCTAGATCATTTAGTGCCATCATAGGATACTGTCATCTGTGGGCTGTTAGTTAATTTGAACATTTTACGCTTTTTAAACTCAGCCTTTTAAACTGAGGATTTCAAAAACACATTCTAGTGTCTTCAACTTCAGATATTCACTCACACATTTTAGTCTTCTATTTGACATTAGAGCAGTATAATAAACTAAGTTATTTGGACAATTTATTCTGTACATTTGTTTCCGAGAAGCCAGAAAAAGAGGGGAAAAAGAATGAAAATTATAGGGATTATAGTTATTGAAATAAATTTGGAGATTTTCCTTTAAAAGGGCATCTTAAGGAATGCTTTTCTATGCAACACTAATAAATATTCCACTGAAATTGTTATGTAAGAAATTGAGCAGATTGCCCAGTGATGGAAGCCTGAATGTGTATTAAGAACTTTCCATGATGTTATTAAATACAACTGTAGAAAAGTGAATTATAAATTCAACTATACATTTTTGTCAGTAAAATTGAAAAAAGAAAATGATAAAAGGTGAATAATAAGTACGGTTTACAGAGAAAAATATAACTATGAAATTAGTACATCAGATCATCCACTAATGGCATGTAAAGGTAAATTACATTGAGAAATAATTGTGTGGAGGAGTTCATTTTCCTCATCTTTTTCATGATTCCTATGGGCCCTCACATTCCCTGCATGCTTCTTTCTTATTGACATCTTTAATGCAGTCTCTCCAATCATATATCTTTTGACCTACAAGAAAAAAAAGCTGAGTTCATAATACAGCTATTCACCTGGCTCCTTTCACCATAGATCCAGAGAGCTAATTGAGTGTGACACCCCTTTTCTGCTTGCAAGACACTGCCTGCTGTCAACATGATTTCATTCCTCATAAAATTGCCGTTGTGGCTTTGCTTGTCTCTTTCAGAAGAGATGCCCTGTCTTAAGGGGGCGGGGGGGGAGAGCAAGCCAGAAAACCTAATGCGTTCAAAATTTATGGTCCTTCTTTGAGTGTATGAGGGCTAGAATTATTCTATTAAACCACATTTCCTTAAGAAAGACTACATATATTAGTACAATTTGGGGATTTTGCAATATCGTATGTAAATATTCTAATACATACAGGTTCTCAAAATGCCATTTCCCAAACCAGAAGCATCAGCACTGGCATCACCAGGGAGCTCAATAAATTATTGAGCCACACCCCAGATTAATTGAATCAGAATTTCTGGGGATGAGACCCAGCGATCCTTTATGTAACAAACTCTCCAGGTGTCTGATTTATGCTCAAGTTTTGAGAAATAAGTTGAAAAGAGATAGCCTGGAAGAATGGGAAATAAATGAGGTCTAGAATGGGAAGTATCTAATTGTGAATTCTTGCTCTCCTAAAGGAGGGTGTTGATTGTAATTGTTTAATGTCTTGGCCTCTGTGAATCTATAAACTGTGTTAAATTGTGTCTCCATCAATTAAGGACTGTGAGAGCTCCAGCAAGATACTTAATATATTGGTTTTCATTTTTATACTTTGAGATGAAATAATGGTGGTCTTTAATGGCTGTTTAATAAGGGCTTAGTATATTCTAGTAATTGTGTTTTGTTTTTCATATTATGGATATTACATCTTCTCTTAGGTCAAATGCTTAGCCTTCTGAGTACCAGTCTGTTGTACAAAACAAACAAACAAATAAAAATTAAAAACAAACAAACAAAAACAAAAACAAAACCTTGGAAAATAGTGCCTGCTTTGTAAGAACTACTATATAAATCAAATCTGAAACTGCATATTGTAGCATTTAAGACTGTAGTCCACACTTTCTTATACCATACACAAAAATAAATTCAAATGGATGAAAGACCTAAAATGTCACACAGGAAACAATCAAAATCCTACTGGAGAAAACAAGCAGCAACCTCACTGATCTCAGCAACTTCTTACTAGACTTGTCACTAGAGGCAAGGGAAACAAAAGCAAAAGTGAACTATTGAGACTTTATCAAGATAAAAACTACTGCACAGCGAAGGAAACAACCTATAAAACTAAAAGGCAGTCTACGGAATGGGAGAGATATTTGCAAACGACATATCAGATAAAGGGTTAGTATCAAAAATCTATAAAGAACTTATCAAACTCAACACCCAAAAACAAATAATCCAGTGAAGAAATGAGCAGAAGACATAAACGGACATTTTTTCCAAAGAAGACATATAGGTGGCTAACAGACACATGAAAAGATGCTCAATATCACTCATCACCAGGGAAATAGAAACCACGATGAGATACTACCTTACAGCTGTCAGAATGGCTAAAATTAACAACACAGGAAATAACAGATGTTGTCAGGGATGCGGAGAAAGGGAAACCTTCTTACACTGTTGGTGGAAATACAAATTGGTGCAGTCAATATGGAAAACAGTGTGGAGTTTCCTCAAAAAGTTAAATAATGACTACCCTATCATCCAGCAATTGTACAACCAGATATTTATCCAAAGGATACAAAAATAGTGTTGTGAAGGGGCACATGCACCCTGATGTTTATAGCTGCACTATCAACTATAGCCAAAGTATGAAAAGTGCCCACATGGTTATTGACCAGCAAATAGATAACGAAGATGGAATATTACTCAGCCATCCAAAGGAATGAAATCTTGCCATTTGCAACACATGTAAGGAGCTGGATTGTATTATGCTAAGCAAGATAAATCTTTCAGAGAATGACAAATGCCATATGGTTTTATTCATATGTGGAATTTAAGAAACAAAACAGGTGAATATAGAGAAAGGAAGGGAAAACAAAGATAGGAGGCAAACCAGCCAGAGGGTTGCTGGAGGAGGGACGGGTAGGGGTGAGCTCCATGGGTGATGGGTATTAAGGAGTACACTGGTTGTGATGAGAACTGGGTGTTATACCTAAGTGATGAATCAATAAATTCTACTCCTGAAACCAATATTACACTGTATGTTAACTAACTAGAATTTAAATAAAAACTTGAAACAACAGCAACAACAACAAATTACTGTGGTCCAGAATTTGATACATAAACAATTCAGAGTGACTTTCTATTTGTTTGAAATTAGAATCTCTTGCTTTTGCCTTTTGAATGCTTTCCTTGCTACACATTAACTGCAGTACTTTCTTCACTTTCTCTCTTCCCTCAAGTCACTTCCCATAAGAGATTCTTTATTTAGCTGTATAAGGGGTCTCTGAAAATGAATATGCCCCAAGCTGAGCTCCTGACTGGCATTCTGATTCACCTTCCACCAGACACGGCTACTGCCCCTCTTCCAAACTACATTAGCTTAGTAAAAAGCAATGTATTCTGCTTGCTCAAACAGATATTTGGGTCATCCATGGTTTTTCTCTTTCTCTCCATCTCACATTTCATGTGTCATCTTCATAAGTTTTGTTGTTGTTGTTGTTGTTGTTGTTTACTTTCTCTATCTTCAACAACATATCCACAACCTGAGCACATCTTACTACCTCCACTGCTTCTACTCTGGCCTGAGTGACTATCCTCCCTCATCTGTTTCTTCAACAGCCGCCTAACTCACAACTACTGTCAGGCCCCGGTCCTCCTTTGATCATTCGCCAACACTGAAGCCAGACTGATCTTCCTAATAAGTACACCATACCCTGTCTCACCTCTTCTTAAACACTAATTACTCCTCATCTTACTCAGAGAAAGAGTCACAGTCTCCCAACTCAGTGTTTCTCAAACTATCTGTGGGGCAAAGAATTATCCCCCCCCCACCCAAGTTTTCATGAACCAATGCTGTTGTCAAATTAATAAACCAATAAAAATGGATTAATAGAAATGTTAAAAAGAATTCAAATTGATAATATGTTCAGATGCCATGGTAATGTCGAATATCTATAAAAGTCTTTAAACGCTTTTAATATCTGTATTTATCTTGGCACTAATTCATGGATGGCTTTTTGAACAGCCCTGTAGCAAGTAATCTGTCCATACTCTTGTTTGACCTCATCTACAACTCTTTCCCCTTGCTCAACCTGCTAGCTGTGCTGTGGTATCTCCTCCAGAAAGGTAGGCACATTTCTGCTAGAATTTTGCCTTTGTTAATGTCTCTGCTTCAGAGTTCTTCCTGAAATCTGTATGGATCCTCACTTGCTTCAATCAAATGTCAATTTCTCATCGGTGGCTTTTTCTGATTGCCTACCTAAAATTTCACCACTCCAAACATTTCCTGTCCCCTGCCTCTGTTCCTCCTTTCACTTCCATTACTGCCATAGCAAGTTTCTGCCTAGTTATGTTGTTTATTGTCTGTCTTTCCAACCAGAATGTAAACAAGGTAGAAATGTGTGTGTTTGTTCATTGCTCTTCCCACACTGGCTAGGAAAGTGCCTGACAAAAAGTAAGTGCTCAATACATTTTCACTGAATAGATGAAGGAATGAATGAATGACATTTGAATAGTATGCAGATCTTTAAAGTGCCAATGATATTTATGCTAGTTAGGAGATCATCAGTAGAAAATACATTTTAAAAGGATATATATATATATATATATATATATATATATATATATATATAATGAAAAGTGTACTTAATAAAGCCAAAGCTCATTGATAACATTATATAATTTCCCAAATTGCCAAGGAATATACTGGTTCTAAATTATTTGAACTAATGCACATTATACTAAAAGAGACAGTTAAAATTCAAAGGAACCCTTTAGGAAATGGTAACTCAGACTAGTTTTCATGAGTGATGCAATTTCTCATTTTAAATTAAATTAGCTGTGTCCTTTAAATTTTTTTTGCTAATGGGTTGAATTTTGCTATCAGGAGATCACAGTAGGTGGTAACACTGGCTGTGTACTCCAGGATTTGTCAGGAGAAAAAATAAATAAAAATCAATGAATCTAACAAAACTCCTGAGCCCGAGTAAAATAATCCTTTTACTTTTCGAAACTTCTACTGTTTAGAAAGACTTATGTATGTTTCAAAGATTTTTCAAAACATAATTTTCTTAGTTTTTTAGAACTTTTTCAACTTTCACAACTCCTTTTGTACAGGTGCAAACGAACTAAGACTTGGACATTTTCCAAGTACCGTGATACCTGTATATAAATATTCCTGGAAGATCACTTAATCCAGTCTATTTTTTAAAAAAGGAATGGGAATTTTGGTAGGAATATATGGTTAGTAAAAAGACAATCAATGGACAGATTTCTCTTTACTCCTATTCTGGTGCTATTTATATCATATTCATGTAGCTCTCATAAAGCCTTTTGAAGCAATCATAAAATAAAAATAAACAAAATCCCCTTGGTTCTAATCTAAAAAGGTGATTAAACAATAAATCATTGAAAATTAAATGTATATATTTTAAATATATGATTTTGTTTCGAAACCAATGAGTAGCATTTTCCTTGCTGAACACTGACACGGAGCTAAAGCCTTTGAACATGGATCTGTCCAAGGATAGTGAATTTCTTCTCCCATAAATGAGAAATTTCCAATTTGGATCTTTAAAAATTCACGTGAGGACTTCAAAATTCTCATGAAGTAATTTAAAAGAATACTCATTGAAGATGGTGGCGTAGGAGGACGCTGGGCTCACCTCATCCCGCTTATCACTTAGATTCCACCCACATTTGCCTAAATATCCCAAAAAACCACCAGAACACTAGCAGAACGGACTCTCCTGAGCCAAGTGTAGAAAAGAGGCCCACGAGAGGATAGGAAGGGCAGAGAGGCAGTGCGTGCTCCGTGGACTGGCAGGAGGGATCCAGGGCAGTCCGCTAGGCAAGACAGAGCCCCCAAAGTCTGGCTTGCAAAAGCAGAGGGGCCGGACTCTGTGAGTTCTGACAGCCAGCGGGACTTAACATCTGGAAGGTTAAAAGTCAACAGCTCTGCTCTCAGACAGCAGGGAAGGTGAGAGGACATCTGGAGGGAGAGTTGTTGAGACCCAGAAGACAGAGCTCAGCTCGGTGGGGGAACAAAGGTGCTGAGAAGCACCATTTCCCTCTCCCATCCCTCGGCCGAAATTTGAAAGGGAACCAGCTCCCGTCACCAAACTTGCTTGCACTGTGCAAATGCCCAACACTGCTTCTGTGGATCCATCCCTCCGACAAGTCTGCCACCCTCCTGGTGCTGCAGGGCCCCTCCTGCAGGGGACCATCCATGGCAAAGCGAGCTAAGTCTGCCCCTCCCACCCCTGTGCACCTTGCGGATCCACCCTGGCTAATACACCCTTGGCCAGATCCCATCTAAGCAGTACCACAAGCCTGGCAGTGTGCAAGCAGCCCAGACAGGGGCCACACCACTCCACAGTGAGTCCTGCCCCTGGGAGAGAGGAAGATAAGGTACACACCAGTCTGACTGTGGCCCCAGCAGTAGGCTGGGGGCAGACATCGGGTCTGACTGCGGCCTGCCCACCAACACAACTTACTCCTAAAAGCACAGGGGAAGTGCCCTACAGTTTGGAGCCACAACAGGGACTACCCAAAATGATGAAGTGGAAGAATTCTCCTCAAAAGAAACTCCAGGAAGCAGCGACAGCTAACGAATTGATCAAAAAATGATTCAAACAATATAACAGAACAAGAATTTAGAATAATAGTCATAAAATTAATTGCTGGGCTTGAAAAAAGGATAGAGGACAGCAGAGAATCTATTGCTACAGAGATCAAGGGACTAAGAAATAGTCATGAGGAGCTAAAAAATGCTATAAATTAGGTGCAAAATAATATGGAGGCAGCCATAGCATGTATTGAAGAGGCAGAGGAGAGAATAGGTAAATTAGAAGGTAAAATTATGGAAAAAGAGGAAGCTGAGAAAAAGAGAGATAAAGAAATCCAGGAGTATGAGAGGAGAATTAGAGAACTATGTGATGCAAACAAACAGAACAATATCCATATCATAGGAATTCCAGAAGAAGAAGAAGAGAGAGAAAGGGGCTGAAGGTGTACTTGAACAAATCATAGCTGAGAACTTCCCTGATCTGTGGAAGCAAACAGTCATCGAAATCCAAGAGGCACAGAGAACTCCCTTCAGACGTAACTTGAATCGATCTTCTGCACAACATATCATGGCGAAACTGGCAAAATACAAGGATAAAGAGAGAATTCTGAAAGCAGCTAGGGATAAACAGGCTCTAACTTACAAAGGTGGACACATAAGAATAGTAGCAGACCTATCTACTGAAACTTGGCAGGCCAGAAAGGAATGGCAGTAAATCTTCAATGTGATGAACAGAAAAAAATATGCAGCCGAGAATCCTTTACCCAGCAAGTCTGTCATTCAGAATAGAAGGAGTGACAAAGGTTTTCCCAAACAAACAAAAACTGAAGGAATTCATCACCACTAAACCAGACCTACAAGAGATCCTAAGGGGGATTCTGTGAGTGAAATGTTACAAGGACCACAATGTACCAGAGACATCACTACAAGCATGAAACCTACAGACATCACAGTGACTCTAAATCCATATCTTTCAATAATAACACTGAATGTCAATGAACTAAATGCTCCAACCAAAAGACATAGGGTATCAGAATGGATAAAAGAAAAACGAGACCCATCTATCTGCTGTCTACAGGAAACTCATTTTAGACCCGAGGACACCTTCAGATTGAAATTGAGGGGATGGAGAACTATCTATCATGCTACTGGAAGTCAAAAGAAAGCTGGAGTAGCCATACGTGTATCAGACAAACTAGACTTTAAATGAAAGCCTGTAACAAGAGATGAAGAAGGGCATTATATAATAATTACAGGGTCTATCCATCAGGAAGAGCTAAAAATTAGAAATGTCTATGCACTGAATACAGGAGCCCCCAAATATATAAAACAATTAATCACAAACATAAGCAACCATATTGAAAAGAGTGTGGTAATTGCAGGGGACTTTAATACCCCACTTACAACAATGGATAGATCATCTAGACAGAGAATAAATAAAGAAACAAGGGCCCTGAATGATACATTGGATCAGATAGACTTGACAGATATATTTAGAACTCTGCTTACCAGAGCAACAGAATATACTTTCTTCTCAAGTTCACATGGAACATTCTCCAAGATAGATCACATACTGGGTCACAAAACAGCCCTTAAGAGTATAAAAGAATTGAGGTCATACCATGCACACTTTGAGACCACAATGCTATGAAACTTGAAATCAACCACAGGAAAAAGTCTCGAAAACCTCCAAAAGCATGGAGGTTAAAGAACACCCTACGAAAGAATGAAAGGGTCAACCAGGCAATTAGAGAAGAAATTTAGAAATATATGGAAACAAATGAAAATGAAAATACAACAATCCAAACGCTTTGGGATGCAGCAAAGGCAGTCCTGAGAGGAAAATACATTGCAATCCAGGCCTATCTCAAGAAACAAGAAAAATCCCAAATATAAAATCTAATAGCACACCTAAAGGAAATAGAAGAAGAACAGCAAAGACACCCCAAAACCAGCAGAAGAAGACAAATAATAAAGATCAGAGCAGAAATAAACAATATAGAATCTAAAAAAACTGTAGAGCAGATCAATGAAACCAAGAGTTTGTTTTTGGAAAAAATAAACAAAATTGATAAACCTCTAGCCAGACTTCTCAAAAAGAAAAGGGAGATGACCCAAATGGAGAAAATCATGAATGAAAATGGAATTATTACAACCAATCCCTCAGAAATACAAGCAATTATCAGGGAACACTATGAAAAATTATATGCCAACAAACTGGACAACCTGGAAGAAATGGACAAATTCCTAAACACCCACATGCTTCCAAAACTCAAACAGGAAGAAATAGAAAACTTGAACAGACCCATAACCAGCAAGGAAATTGAATCAGTTATCAAAAATCTCCCAACAAATAAGAGTCCAGGACCAGATGGCTTCACTGGGGAATTCTACTAGACATTTAAAGCAGAGATAATACCTATCCTTCTCAAGCTGTCCCAAAAAATAGAAAGGGAAGGAAAACTTCCAGACTTATTCTATGAAGCCAGCATTACTTTGATTCCTAAACCAGACAGAGACCCAGTAAAAAAAGAGAACTACAGGCCAATATCCCTGATGAACATGGATGCAAAAACTCTCATCAAGATACTAGCAAATCAACTTCTAAAAGCATATAAAAAGGATCATTCACCATGATCAAGTGGGATTCATTCCTGGGCTTCAGGGCTGGTTCAACATTCACAAATCAATCAATGTGATATAACACATTACTTATAAAAAAGATAAGAACCATATGATCCTGACAATTGATACAGAAAAAGCATTTGACAAAATTCAGCATCCTTTCTTAATAAAAACCCTTGAGAAATTCGGGATAGAAGGAACATACTTAAACATCATAAAAGCCATTTATGGAAAGCCCACAGCTAATATCATGCTCAATAGGGAAAAACTGAGAGCGTTCTCCCTGAGATCAGGAACACGACAGGGATGTTCACTCTCACCGCTGTTGTTTAACATAGTGCTGGAAGTTCTAGCATCAGCACTCAGACAACGAAAGGAAATCAAAGGCATCAAAATTGGCAGAGATGAAGTCAAGCTTTCACTTTTTGCACATGACATGATATTATGTGCAAATAATAGATAGACTCTGCCAAAAGTCTGCCAGAACTGATACATGAATTCAGCAAAGTCGCAGGATACAAAATTAATGTACAGAAATCAGTTGCATTCTTATACACTAATAATGAAGCAACAGAAAGACAAATAAAGGAACTGATCCCATTCACAATTGCACCAAGAATCATGAAATACCTAGGAATAAACCTAACCAAAGAGGTAAAATATCTGTATGCTGAAAACTATAGAAAGCTTATGAAGGAAATTGAAGAGGATATAAAGAAATGGAAAAACATTCCATGCTCATGGATTGGAAGAGTTAAATGTCAATTTATTGTTAAAATGTAAATACTACCCAAAGCAATCTACACATTCAATGTAATCCCAATCAAAATTGCACCAGCATTCTTCTCAAAACTAGAACAAGCAATCCTAAAATTCATATGGAACCACAAAAGACCCCAAATAGCCAAAATGATATTGAAGAAGAAGACCAAAGCGGGAGGAGTCACAATCCCAGATTTTAGCCTCTACTACAAAGCTGTAATCATCAAGACAGCATGGTATTGGCACAAAAACAGACACATAGACCAATGGACTAGAATAGAGACTCCAGAACTGGACCCACAAAAGTATGGCCAACTAATCTTTGACAAAGCAGGAAAGAATATCCGATGGAAAAAAAGACAGTCTCTTTAACAAATGGTGCTGGGAGAACTGGACAGCAACATGCAGAAGAATGAAACTAGACCACTTTCTTACACTATTCACAAAAGTAAATTCAAAATGGATAAAGGACCTGAATGTGAGACAGGAAACCATCAGAACTCTAGAGGAAAAAGTAGGAAAAAACCTGTCTGACCTCAGCCACAGCAATTTGGTACTTGACACATCCCCAAAGACAAGGGAATTAAAAGCAAAAATGAACTATTGGGACTTCACGAAAATAAAAAGCTTCTGCACTGCAAAGGAAACAATCAGCAAAACTAAAAGGCAACTGACAGAATGGGAAAAGATATTTGAAAATGACATATCAGACAAAGGGCTAGTATCCAAAATCTATAAAGAAGTCACCAAATGCCACACCCAAAAAACAAATAATCCAGTGAAGAAATGGACAGAAAACATGAATAGACACCTCTCTAAAGAAGGCATCCAGATGGCCAACAGGAACATGAAAAGATGCTCAGTGTCACTCCTCATCAGGGAAATACAAATGAAAACCACAATGAGATATATAACCTCACGCCAGTCAGAGTGGCTAAAATGAACAAATCAGGAGACTATAGAGCTGGAGAGGATATGGAGAAATGGGAAACCTCTTGCACTATTGGTGGGAATGCAAACTGGTGCAACCACTCTGGAAAACAGTGTAGAGTTTCCTCTGATAATTAAAAATAGATCTACCCTATGACCCAGCAATAACACTGCTAGGAATTTACCCAAAGGATACAGGGGTGCTGATGCATAGGGGCACTTGTATCCCAACGTTTATAGCAGTACTCTCAAAAATAGCCAAATAATGGAAAGAGCCTAAATGTCCATCAACTGATGAATGGATAAAGAAATCGTGGTTTATATACACAATGGAATACTACTTGCCAATGAGAAAGAATGAAACGTGGCCTTTTGTAGCAACGTGGATGGAACTGGAGAGCGTTACACTAAGTAACTCACGGACCATGAGATCATGAATTGAGCTGAAGTCGGACGCTTAACCGACTGAGCCACCTGGGCGCCCCATAAGAGACTCTTAAAAACTAACAATAAACTGAGGGTTGATGGGGGGTGGGAAGGAGGGGAAAGTGGGTGATGGGCATTGAGGAGAGTACCTGTTGGGATGAGCATTGGGTGTTGTTGGAAACCAATGTGACAATAATTTTCATATTAAAAAAATAATAAAGAAAGAAAGAAAGAAAGAAAGAAAGAAAGAAAAGGAGAAAAGAAAGAGAAAAGAAAAAGAAAAGAAAAAGAAAAGAAAAAAAAGGAAAAGAAAAGGAAAAGGAAAAGAAATAAAAAAAGACCTCTCTGAGGAGGTGACATTTCAGTTCGAATCTGAAGGACAAAAAGCAGCTAGGCTTTGGGGAATGGGAAGCGCGGAGATGGTCCAGACAACAGAGCTCTTGTGCAAAAGACTCTGACACAGAAAAAAATGGACGTTCCAGGGACTGTAAGAAGAACAATGAGAATATGAAGTAGGGCAAATAGGCAAATGCCAGATCTTGTAGATTCTTAGGTGTCGTGACACAGAATTTGCATCTTATTCTAAGTGCAATGCATACCCCCTGGAAAGGTTTTAAGATGGGAGTGACATGACCTGATTTACATGTTTCAAAGATTTGTTCCTATGACTAAATTCTAGAGATCTACTGTATAGCATAGTGCCTATAGTTACTAATATTGTATTATAGACTTTAAAAGTTGCTAAAAAGGTAGATCACGAGAGTGTTCTTACCACAAAAATTATTAGTAATAATAATAACAATAAATAAAGAAAATTGGAAGAAACTTTTGGAAGTGATGTCTGTTTCTCATACAGATGGTGTTAATGGTTTCACAAACGTAGTTATCTCCAAACTCATCAAGTTGTATACATTAAACATGTACAGTTTTTTGTGTGTCAATCACACCTCAGTAATGTGATTTTAAAAAAATAAAAATAGGGGGCCCCTGGGTGGCTCAGTCGGTTGAGCGTCCGACTTCAGCTCAGGTCATGATCTCACAGTCTGTGAGTTCGAGCCCCGCATCGGGCTCTGTGCTGATGGCTCAGAGCCTGGAGCCTGCCTCCGAATCTGTGTCTCCCTCTCTCTCTGCCCCTTCCCTGCTCATGCTCTGTCTCTCTCTGTCTCGAAAATAAATAAAAACATTAAGAAAAAAATTTAAAAAATAAATAAATAAATAAAAATAAAAGGATAGTCATTTAGAAATTTATCGTTCAGATTGCTACATTAGATTAGCCTTATACTGATCTAGCATAAGAAAAAGAATACTTTTAGCAACTCATTTTTTTTTATATTTTTCAGCTTTCAGGTAAATATCCTTAAAATGCATTTTCTTCGTCTTAGACTCATATCTGGTTAAAAAATGTTAATTATATCACAACAATAACATACAACTAACATTAATAAACGAGAACAAATCTAAATGACCACATCATCAGTTTTAGGGCAGTGGGCCAAAATAGTAAATAGGAGCGACCTATTGGCCATTAATAATTAGCATCCAATGAGCATCTAAAGGTGTATTTTACAACTGAAATAGAGGTCTTTATTTAACCACTCAGTTATTTAAAGGAATTTTAATAAAAGCACCTCTACAGTACTATTTACCAATACTGTATTTGTGCTTATGTCAGCCATTGAAGCTCAACATTAGGTAAAATCCTATGAGTGCTCCAAAGGTAATTAGACTATGCATTATATTAGCTCATTGCTGCAAGAAGGTAGAGCAGATATCACAGTGGTAGTTGATTGAAAGAGTGTTAATGTTCTTTCTTTTTTTTTTTTTAATGTTTATTTATCTGTGAGAGAGAGGGAGATATAGAGCATAAGCGGGGAGGGGCAAAGAGAGAGAAAGAGAGAGACAGAGACAGAATCCAAAGCAAGCTCCAGGCTCTGAGCTGTCAGCACTGAGCCCGATGTGGGGCTCAAACTTATGAACCATGAGATCATGACCTGAGCCAAAGTTGAACACTTAACTGACTGAGCCACCCAGGGGCCCCAAGACTGTTAATTTTCTAACATGATCATCATATAGAGACACTTCGCCTTTATTAAATACTGAAAGTTAGTCAGTATATCTTCTTTATTATTTACCCATACACTATAAAAAGAGCTTATTTTCAATCATGTGAATCACTCATTTTGATGCAAAGTGGGTATTCACAAGTTAAACACAGGTATACCAATATATGTGTGTGAAAACTGAAAAAAAAAAAAAAAAACAACAGTTTTTTTTCCCCAGTTAATCATTCACTGTGCTTTGTGCATGCAAAAAGGGCAAATTCAGTGTATGATGTGTATCTGTTTATTATTCTCTCATAGTAGACATTAATGAACACTGAAGAAATGGTAATAGGAAGACATAAGTAATAGGAAGACATAAGTAAGTATGGTAAAGGGCTTAGAAGTAGAAGTTAGTAGTCATAGTTCCTCTTCAATGTCTTCTTAATTAAAACTCTGTATTATATATACATGTGTGTGTGTATATATATATATATATATATATGTGTGTGTGTGTGTGTGTGTGTGTGTATGTGTGTAAATATACATATCTAAAGAATTATGGCATTGAAACACATAGTACTTTATTATATTTTGTGTTACTTAAAGTGAATACTCTCTTGAAATGATTAACTGACCATACTATTTTAATATCTACGCTTATTAAGAAGGGATGCATATCATTGTAACAAGCTCATGGGGTTTCATTTTCAGATTTTGGTTCCATTGAGAGTTTTATTACAAAATTCATGACGTTTTTGAAATTGCTTTTCTTTTCAAATTCAGGAAATGTGTTGTTTTTCTGGAAAGCTTTATTTAGTGCATTCATTATGAATCACAAAACTTAATAGTAGTACCATCAATACCAGACTGGCTACAGTTTCCACGAAAATAGTTAAAGGTATTGGTAGTGAGGAAAACATGAACTCACCTTGAAAAAATCCATTTCTGTGGTAACCTAAATGCATAAGATATGACTTTAGTAACTAATGATAATGTTCCTGTGAAGACTAAGGAGCACTGACCATGATAACACTTCTAACTAAGCCATGGGATGAACTGGCACAAAGTGCAGCTTCTACAAATAGAATTGCTTTTAGAAAAAGTTCATTGAAAAGATAAATGATCTTTTTTCCCCTAAACACCATCATCATTCTCGGAATAGTGTTTTACTCCTTTTGCAAAGTTATACCCAATAATTAAACATTAATAGAACAAAAATATCAGTTTTTGTGAACTCTCATTTTGCATTCCAGAAGCGTTCTACCCAGAGCTGAAGAGGAGAATCACAATTCTCAATGAATGACACATTCTCTTCAACATTAGACAAAAATTTTTTTGAGAACAAAATAATTTAGTTTCTATAAGCGCTGATACGGCCAAGAATATTAAAATCAATGAGCAGTGTGCTGCTGATTATCATTCATTTTGTCAAGTCCCTAATAGACTAATGTTTATTCTGTGTTTTTTCATGATAAGCCTCTTTTTTAATGCTTCTTTGATTTTTCTAACTGAAAGTTGAGAAGCTCTGTCGGGTGTTCTTGCAAAATGTGTTATTTAAAGAAAATGGGTGTACTAAATAAAAAAGTATATCTTAAACATCGACTCTATCATTGGATTAGGTAACATAAATTCTTTAAAATAATAAAATATGGTGGATAATGAACTCAGTAAGAATTAGTAATAAAAAAAAGCTACTATGTAAGTCCCTTTTTAGGATTCATGGAAAAAGAAGAAAATCTACTGAGTGATAGTATTTTAAGAAAATATAAAATGTAAAAATACAACCTTTGGAACTAATTTGAAGACAATTCCAGAAAGTTACTTGGACAATATGTTATGAAACATGCCCAGGATGAGCCTTATGAAGAAAGTCACTCTTAGGTTATATGGGTGATATTTTAGGTCTGTTTTAAGATTCTTATGTTTTCATTATTACTTGATGTCTTACTTCAGGCTGTTATTATAGTATATCACAACTAGGTGGCCTAAACAACAGAGATTTCTCTCAGGAGGCTGGGAAGTGCGATATCAAGGTGCCCGCACAGTTAGGTTCTGATGAGATATCTCTGCCTAGTTTGTAAATAGCTATGTTCTTTCTGTGTTGCCACAAATCCCTTTTCTCCTCCTCTTTTTTAATAAATGTATTCATCCTATGGTGAGGATCTAATGATCTAATATAAGCCTACCTGAGAATTCTGGTTTCAACAAATGAATTTTGAAAGGACATAGACATCAAGTCCATAGAACTTGAGGTGTGTCATTTAGGTCTGGATTACAAATACATGAACTTTGATTCTGTATTTTTGTCATGATAGATTCCTTCTTATAAGCTTTTACACATTTTTGATGCTAATTCATAAATGCGCGCGCACACACACACACACACACACACACTGGACTGAATATCTGTATGCCCTCAAAACTCATATGTTGAAACCCTAATCACTAATGTGATAATATTTGGAGGTATGGACTCTGGGAGGTATTACGATAAAATATGAATATATATACTCTATTATATCTGTTGTATTGTAGTTACATTTGGTTTCCCTAAACTAATTTATATCTCTGTGATGTGGCTCTTAATTTCAGCATTTACATTTCATCAGATAATCCATTATTTCTTTCTAGAGTTATTTATCTTAAATTCAACCTCACAATTAGTTGCTCTGTCCTTTCATCAAGCAATTTTTGCTTCGTGTAGACAGCAGATATGAGACCAAATAAGATTACTGTGAAAGTATTGTCCTTTTTTTATTCCAAAATATATATCTCCTATTTTAACATTTTTGAAATTGTGGCATATTTTAAAATCAAAGTGAAAAACATGTGCCAGCTACCAGAGGAATAAAATGTGATGATTTTAGCATTGTCCATGCAAACTTAAATTTAGCCAAGACTAGAAGGAATGTGAATGTCACCTCAGTTAAATTTTTTGCGTTGGTGTTTTCTCTTCTGTTTGAACTATCCCACATCAGACAATGCAAGGAGAGAAAGAGAAAATAGCTAAATCTTAGAATAGATAATGACATATTCAAAATGTCAGAAGTTTATGTGACTGAGGTTCATTTTGTGGAGGATTTTTAGCAGGTCCTCAGCTATCTACTTGCAAAAAGAAATTCTAGGTTTCTGAGAATCTGTTTAATTCCCAGTGATACATGAGTCCAGTGGAGATGGGGTGGGAGTGTAGTTAACCGAGCAAAAGCATCATAGGAAACTCATATTCTTCATATGTATTGAAATTGTGTTATCTGTTCGAAAGTCTAGAACAAGATCTAGCCTAAGGATTGGACATCCAAACAAACAAACAAACAAACAAGCAAAAGTCACATGTTACTGTGATAGTTTCATAATTGCATTGGTCATAAGTTACAGAAAACTTTAGATTTCAGATTAAAAAAAGCAACTAGAATTTTAGTTTTTGCCTAACATTGATTGTGCTCTTTTTGTACCTGAAGAACTATCCTCAATATATTATATATATATTTTTCATCTTTTACAACAACCCTATGAAGTACTATTATTTGCTGTGGCTTACTGATGAAGAAATATTCAGTGGTTAAGAAACTGCTAATATAGTACAAAGACAAAAATCAAACAGCCTATCTGGTTACAGAGTGTGTTCTCTTAACTCTATATGTGTCTCTCAATTGTGTTACTTAAGAAAATATGTTGTTTTAATGACCATGTGTTGCGTTGTCTATCTACCTTCCATTGGAAAGGATTTCCTTCTTTTAGGAAGTTGATTCTATGCCCACTAGCATAATATAACTTTACTGGGAATTTCCAGGTACTCCACATGATCAAGCTGGAAAAATAGGTACTTCTCTTAGGGTGTTTTTGTTGTTTACTTTAACGAGAAACTTGATGTAGATGCTGAATATGTAGCCCTAATCATTTCTGGCAGCAATGTCTTAAGCTCTGTGAAAGAAACAAGTCTACCAATTTGTAATAACTGAACTATTATGTGATACATATTTTGACACAATGACCCTGTCTGTAAGTATCCTTTATGTCACTCTGGAAGTTGCTAGAAACACAAATCTATTATAAGTCTTACAAAAATAAAGGAGTTTAACATAGATCTAATGCTGGACTCACACACATATGTAGAGAGCTGGGAGAGTGAAGGTCAAGAAAGGAAATAATCATTTGATGACTTTGTTGTGAAACATTCAAGCAGCTTTTCATAAGTTGCAGGGAAAACCCCACTACCCCTTTAATAGGTGTCGGAAAATTTGTGCTTACAAAGACTGAGAAGCCGCTGTGCTAGCACTATGAACTCTCAAGAAAAATAGCTTTTCTTCTTCCTATCTTTAAAATATTTTGAGAGTTACTCTGGAACTATAGAATAGAGGACCTGGTAAAGATAGCTTCTGGGCTCTCTTCTCCAATGCAACGCAAAGCAGACTTCCAAAGTGAGTGACTGACATGCAAAGATGACAAATGACAGAATACTATACTCTTGCCTTGTAAATTGCCTAACTGCAGTGTAAAGTGATTTGGTGTTACAGCAGTATGATCTGAAAGACGCAAGAAATGATATGAGCTAAAGAAATTATGGAGATTTGGAAAGAAGGAAATGGTGGTCATTAAGGCCTTTGGATAATTTAATACCAACAAAACTTAGCTGCATAATTCCTTGATGACTTCATGTGCAGTGGCATGCATCTTGGAATGACAGCAGCAGTTTTGCCCTAAAGGACATATCATGAGATTTCTCATTAACTGAAAGTCACTTTACTTCTGGAATATCTCTGAAGACAAACTGGAATTCCTCCAAAATAATTACACTGGGATTCCTGAGATCACATATGTCTTCACAATTTTATTCCTTGTCAATCTTCCCACATCCTTCTTATTTATGTTATTTTCTTAACGTTAGTACCTTAGTTCATTAATTTATGCTTATATATATCATACACGTCCTTTTCCTGAAAATTTTCTGATAGATCTATGCCCTTTCAAATTAAAAATTAATCTGTGTATCTTATAGATACATTCTTTAACACAGAATACTGATTACTCCTAGAAAATGAAATCTATTACCTCTGAAATTTTTTCACTAAAATTTCAGTCTCCAAATTCAAGGTCTTCTTTATGGCTCAATTGTTACCCACTTTTTTTTTGTTTGTTTGTTTCTGGAATTTCTATCTATTAATTCCACCTTGTCCACTTTTCTTCCTTCCTCAAATCCCCTATCACAGAGGGTAGGATATCTGGAATGACCATTTAATGAGTTGGGGGAATGAATCCTATCTCCCACAGAAACATCAGTCAACCAGGTCACAATTTTGCAAGACAAACTGGAAATTGGCCAAAAAGCATACAACAAACAGAAACTGAGTAAGACTCAGGTGGGAGGCTGTGGCATTTGAGCCAAGGCAACATCTAGTTCCCCCAGTTTCCTATAATAGAGGATTAATTCTGGGTGGTATGGGCAAAACCAAGAGCTGATGAAGCCCATTCTTTCCATGTCTGTGTTGTGAAAGAGCTATTGAGGACAGACTCAGTAGAGAATTATCAACACTGGTCCCCATCTCCCTTAAGTCCCTTCTGTGAATAACTAATTTTGGGTGGGTAGTAGCAGCAAATTTCTGTTGCTCATTCTCTCCACTCTTACTATTCCCCATTCAGGTGGCTAACAACCAAAGGAGGCTAACAGCGCTGTGTTACCACTAAAAATAGATAGCCAGAAGTTTAAAAGGCAATTTGGGGAAAGAGATAGTCAAAGAAGACCCTGCTAAAATCATACTTATCCAAATATCTGAAAAACTATTTACCTGTTCAAGTCTGTCAAAAGTGACTAGAAACATTATTTCTATGCTATTATTAGAACTAAACTATGGGACTAAAACTGTTGCAATGAGTAAGTTTCCTCAACTTTGAAATCAGTTCAGGCCACACACAGATCCAATAGTAAGTGTTGAAGATTTTATGGGAACAGAAGACTTAAGCTCAACTACTGGCCAATTAATGCTAATCACTCAGCTATGCTAACCCAGAAGTGACCGAGGAAGCCAGAATGAAAAATACAAACAAGGGGGAAAAATCAGAATACAGACATCAAAAGAAGCACAAAGCAGGAGAAGTAAACTTTATAGAATCAATCCAATTAAGTCACTCAACAAAGAAACAGCAAAAAACAAGTCTCAGAAGTAGAGTGGGTCAGATTCAGAATTGCTTCAATATATTATAAAAAGTGTTGAATTTTCAACAAAAAATAGGAAATTTTGACACACACACACATATATATATATATATATATATATATATATATATATATATATGAGAGAGAGAGAGAGGGAGAAGGGAAAGAGAGAATGTTTTTGAGTGGTCTAGATGTTGGAATTAGCATAGAATATGAAGCAACTATTATAGATATGTTCAAAGATATAAAGCAAATCATGTTTTAATGACTAAAGGGAAGTATAATGAAAATGACTCACAAAATAGAGAATATCAATAAAGAGATATAAATTATCTTTAAAAAGAGTAAGATGGAAATTATAGAGTTCAAAATTCCAATAACTAAAATGAAAATTTACAAAAAGTGCTCACCAGTATATCTGAGCTGGCAGAAGAAATAAATGGTCTTAAGATAGATCAATAGAGATTATACAACCTGAAGAACAGAGAGAAAAATAAACAGAGCCTCAGAGAAATATCAAATACCATTAAGTATACCAACAGATACATAGTGGCAGTGGTAGAATGAGAGAAGAAAGAGAAAGAGACAGAAAAAAACTGTTCAAAGAAAAAACGGCAGAAAACATTGTAAATTTCATGAAAAGCATTCTTTTAACCTACATTCAAGAATTTCAATAAACTGCGAGCTGGATAAAAACAGAGAGCCACACCCAGACACATAGTCAAATAGTTGAAAGCCAAAGATAAAGGGAAAATCTTGAAACCAGTAAGAGGAAATTACTCATTATATAGAAGGGAGCCACAGTAAGATTAACAAGTGACCTCTCATCAGAAAAAATGGAACCCAACAAGGTAGTGGGCTGACATATTCACAGTACAGAATCTTGTAACCAGCAGAACTGTTTTTTTTAAACATTTACTCAAAATAAAGACATTTGTACATGTAAAAGGAAAACCTGTGAGCATTTGCTGATTGTAGACCTGCCTTAAAATAAAATTCCTGAGACTGATAACTCCTATCATTTCTCTCCATGCCCATCTTTACAAGCAGTGGAATTCATGTCTTATTACACAAGTGAACCCATGAGGCAAGAATTACCAATTTCTATTTTAACCTTCAAATCTTTTACCAGTTTTTACAACTCTTGCTTCATTTTTTTTGCTGTTTCAGTGAAAGAAATGAAATGCTACATATCCTGTCCAATGTTAATTTCCCCCCCTTGTACTTTAGATAGTATATTCCTGTTTCCCTTCATGGATTTTCCTCTATCATTTCTTTATCTCTTATTTCTTCTCTCTTATTATTATTTACCATTCAGATTCTCTTCCTACTGGATAAAAAGTACACTCAACTTTTTATTTAACAAAAACAAAACCCAAAATTAGTCCTCAATTCTATGTCCACTCCTGTTCTTATAACAATCAGTTGGTCACATAACTGAACTTCTAGGATAAAAAGATACCGTTCTCTTTTTCTCTATTTTAATTCATTTGCTACTTACTTACTGAAATGTAGCCTTTACTTTGACAAAAGTGACCCTTAATAAATTGACCTATGGCCTTTATGTTATCAGGACCCCTTCTGCAAATTTTACTCTCACACTTATGTTCATGTTAAGAGAAATAAACTTATAAGATATTTTTTCTTAACATTTTGATGACATTTCCTCACTTTTTTTTGTCTGCTAGCATTTCTGTAAACAAAAAAAAAACTTTTCTAATTATGGGTATTTAATATACAGGGTGATCAATCACCTTCACTTGGTTTGCCTGGACAACTGTGGTTTATATCAATGGTCACAGAATAATCATTAATAATATTAATTTCTTTCAAATAGAGCAAAATGTTTGAGAGATATATAGACATTTTATTTAGTTACTAACCTTTTCTTCCTTAATGTTGAAAATATTGCAATATTACATATTGTAATATTATCAAAATATTACAACTCTGTAACTTTGTGAAAATTTATTTTCTTCCATTGTGCTTTTCATTTAATAGAATATTTTAATCCAGTAATTCGAGTCTTTAAATTCCGTCCATTTCTAAAATATTTTCATAAGTTTATCCCCTCTGTATTCTCTATTCTGTCCATCTGGCAATTATATTCAGATATTGGGCTTACTGACTGATCACCTAATTTTTAAAATATAATTTCTCCAATTTTTTCCCTTCCCCCCCCCCTTTTTTTTTTTTTTTGCTTTATTTTCTGAGAGATGGGGCACAAGTTTGTTTTCCAAACCGTCTGGTTAAATTACAATTTTTATAATATGTTAAATTCAAAGGTATCTCTCATTCTCTGATTGGTCCTCTTCTCAGTATCATTTTCTTGTCCCCTATATTTTTTGTACTTGACCTAAGATCTGACAAGATTAATAATCCCATTGCTTTACACCCAGTGTTCACCTCCCTGTTAGTCCTTCTCTGCTTCTTTCAAGTTATTTTTCTATCTGTTGATTTGCTCTTGGTCTTTCAAGTGACAGATTTTTCCTTAATATCTACTGATTCTTGTGTCTACTTAAACAATGAGGCATTACTAGGTGTTTTAGAAGCTGTTAGTCAATGCCACACTGCTCCAATCATGTGACTGTAAGAAGGAGACAATAGTGGTTTCCGACTCATAGGAGAATAATACTTGCAACGTGTGATTATTGCTCTTCATGTCTCTCCATTCTTTATTGAAGCCTAATTAACACATATCTCAATTTACCTTTATTTTTATCATTTTTCTCAAATGTGTCTGATGGAGAATGCAATATAATCTTTTTAAGTGTGTGTGTGTGTGTGTGTGTGTGTGTGTGTGTGTGTATGGAGAACATGATTATATCTTGAAAGTTTCTGAATAACTTCGTGATGTTTTTACTGTTTATAAGTATATATAAAGAGATTTGTGTAAAGAAATATATAAAATATATATAAAGAAATATATCAGATTTCTTTTTAACAGTGATTGTACTCATAAGACCTATATGTGTTCTAATAGTATCCTTAAAATTTTAACTAAATAATGAAGGTGGATTTGGAATAAATATATGTTAGACTTTTCTTTACCTGTAAATATTGGGGAGGGGGATAGGAGTGAAGCCATTATGACCAATCATAAAATATTTATTGAATACCTTTAGATTAATATAAGGTCAGCTGAAAGAAGCTGAAAGCTTCTTCCAAGTAGGAGAACATTTACTTAGAGGAAAATGGGAATCAGTTCAAACTTCCCTGAACAGCATTTATTTTTACATGGGTAAACAAATAATTTTATAAAGGGCATCTGTAGGAGAACCAGAGCATTATTAATTGATGCTTATATTTATTATAACATGTACACTCTGGTCAAATTTATGATAGAAGTGTAGCAGTTTTCCTTTATGCATATTATTAAAGTATGTGGGAAACCTTGTATAAGGTTTGTATAACCTTTCTAATATATGTATGTCCATTTCATGGAACTTGTACCAAATTTCACTATTCCAGATACCTGCAAAAGCTATGTTGCTGCTTCTTTAAGAGCACACAATTGATCTTCTTTATAATTTTATATAGAGAAATGTGTGAGGAATGCAAACTCTTGCCATTTTATAATTGTCTTTATGGGAAAGCATCATCTACTTACAAGAACTAAATCATGATGCAACTTCTAGGAAGGCACTGGGTTATAAATTTAGATTATGGATAGATTGAAATTTATGTGTACCTTTGATAGTATGTTGTTAATTTAAGATATGTAGGAGGAAAACAGGTTCAAATGCAAGTTTCAATGTATAAATGCTTTGAAATTGACTTCTATTAAAGGTCATTTAAAAAAAAGTGTTGGAGCTATTTGAGCAGACAAACTATCACATACAAGTTGCTATATAATAACACTGTCTCATCGCACTACAGCAATTACATAACATTACATGCAAATTAAGCTATAATCATAGATTTATGTTTTAGCTGCATTTAAGTCTATTGCTCACAAAGTCAAATTCATTTAAAGCTGCTGTTGGATTCTTATAATATACATGCTCAGGCCCTAATCTTGACTATAAGAAAAACTGTAATTGTCTTCAAATCAGCTCACATTAGAGTTTGACCTGAATCATGCATTTGCTCATTAAAAATATCATAATGTATTTTATTCTTTGAAAATAATGCATGCTGAGTTTCATTTATCTTAAATCCAAGTAAGAGATAAAACTTGAAAACCATAGCTATATGTTATGTTATGTCACTACGGGCATATTGAACCATAGTTGGCAGGAAGAGATAGGATGTTGTATTTAAAAACCTATGCAGTTCTTAATGCAAAGGAGGCTGACTTTAGCCGCATTAAGCACTGAGCTGCTGACACAGTGAAGGATTATACTGTAATATGGAACAGTATGATTAAATGATGTGCAAACTTCCTATCGGAGTAGTATGCAGGATACTGGAACATATGGTTCTGGATGTTTTTTTTTCCCTCAATAACTACAGATTCTGGCCAGAGATTTTTGTTGATTTGTACAAAATCTCTTGATTAGAATCCTCAGCCATCTGCTGTACTATGGCAATGTACGAAAATGTCAGCAGAAAGAACAGAGCTTAAAACGTATTTGTGGAAAGGATTTGAAGCTAGCCTAACCATGAGCAAGACAAGGTGATCAGCTTTAATGTGGTCAAGAGCTACTTTATATTGAGAGCAAAAGGCGGGTGAAAACATTGTATAAGGTCTTCCTCTTAAAAGCAAACATAACCACAGATATATATGTTCCTTATTGTTTAGAGCTTCCCAGATGCTGACTCTTTGTCAACCATGAGCACTAAAATGTTTTACACCATAAAATTTGAAAACTGCCTGAAATTTTCTGACATAAACAAAGCTAATAGTTATTTCAATTTTTATTATAGAGGAAGCCTTCATGCAATAATATTATTCACTATATCATACTTTTAATTCTTTTCAGGACATTCCACAATATAATAATAATCTAGTTCCAATAACCAATATGGATCAAGTTTCATACACAACTTTTTCTCATTTGCCCGGTTTGTCCAATCGACAGCATCTCTCTCTTTCTCTCTGTCTCTTAATGCTCACATTTATATTTCAATACAGTGTACATACCCAGTTTTTCTTCCACTTCTAAATCTACCTTTTCATATTCCATTTGCTTGCAGTACTTATTTGCATGTCCCAAAATATTATTTATTATAATAAATGCATATTATATTATGCATTTGCACAAATATTCTGTTCTTTATTACATTCTTGTCAGTTGGCAATGCCATGCACCTCTTCAGGATTTCAACTACTATATGGTTATGCACTGAAACACTAAGAATTCTCTCTCAAAGTTCATAATCCAATTGTCAGCAGTTGGTTGGATATATCAGCATAACCTGAAAACACAGACACTACAATAACGCACCCAACAGTCCTCTCCAAAAGATTTTCCACATAAGTAACTAAAGCACTAACTTGAAAAACAACAATTAAAAAATACCTTAGCGGGGCGCCTGGGTGGCTCAGTCAGTTAAGCAGCCGGCTTCGGCCCAGGTCATGATCTCATGGTCCCTGAGTTCGAGCCCCGCGTCGGGCTCTGTGCTGACAGCTCAGAGCCTGGAGCCTGTTTCACATTCTGTGTCTCCCTCTCTCTCTGACCCTCCCCCGTTCATGCTCTGTCTCTCTCTGTCTCAAAAATAAATAAACGTTAAAAAAAAAATTAAAAATACCTTAGCTTTTCTTTCTGAGTTTCCCACTTTACTAAAGTGTAAGCTATTATTCTTAGGTCCAGAATAACTAAAAATATAGTGGCTCAAGAGTTGTAGATACTTGTAAAACACATAAACATACATGCTGCTAATGCTAATATCAGTAGAAATTGCCAGGTATGCATGCTCTGTACATGGTATAACTGGCCTAGGCTTCACTTAGTTTAGACACCAAACAAATTGGAAAGAAGACTCTGTTGCATTAACGTCCTAAATAAATTGGTCAGGCCCCCCAGAAAGTGGTGAGTCAATACTCTAGCTAAGCCAAGCAATCCAAATGAATACATTTTTTTAAAAAGAAATAAAAATTAATTAACCACACAGTAAATTTGAACACTATGTACCAAATCCATAAGCAACTTCTTCCTATTACTCCTGCAATGCAGTAGAATATGGGCTGGAAAGACACACAGGCTTCCTTCTTGGAGAAATAACTGAGGGAGAAGCCTTCCTCTTTTTCTCCATCCTTTCTTCACCCATAATAGAGAACCAACATCTGATATTTGAAACCAGACAGGAAGTTGCTACTTCAGCATAGCTCTGACCTTTTGATTCTTGAGTCTCTTTCTTGTATTTGCCTGCCTGCAATTGAAGGAGTCATTTTCTTAAATCTTGCTTTTATATTATGTCCACATGAGGGTCAAGGCAGCCTAAATCCTGGATTCTACAGTTAGGTCTGTAGTCCATGGCTCTATCCTTGATTAATATTCTTCTGTATCCAATAAATAAACCCTATGGCATTGGGTGAGCAAATGAAGTAGATACACTATAAATATATTTTATTAAAAAGAATTGGATTTACAGAGAAATAGAATGAAGTCTCCACACCAACAACAGGTGCTAGCTTTGATCATCAATCCAGGCTAATAAGCAATAAAAGAGATCTTTTTTTTCTTAATGTTTATCTGTTTTTGAGAGACAGAGACAGAGCATGAGCAGGGGAGGAAGAGAGGGGAAGGGAGACACAGAATATGAAGCAGGTTCTAAGCTCCAAGCTGTCAACACAGAGCCCAACACGGGGTTCAAACTCACAAACCGTGAAGTCATGACCTGAGCCGAAGTGGAACGCTCAACTGACCGAACCACCCAGGTGCCCCAACGAGTTTGTATTTTGAAGACTATAGAAGAAAAATTTTGTAATATTGAGTTAAAAAAATTTTTTTCAAAGACAGCAAAATAAGCACATCACAATAGAAAAAAAATAGTGAAAGAGAATTCAAGAAATTAAAGCATTTTACACAGTGGAAGACATTAAGAGGGCAAGTACACTTGGAGAAAATTTTGGAAAACATATATCCAACAAAGAGCTTAATTCCAGAATATATGCAGAAGTTTTACAACTCAATGATAAGAAGATAATCTAATTTTAAAAACAGGGGTGCCTGGGTAGCTCAGTCGGTTAAGTGCCCAACTTCTGCTCAGGTCATGATCTTGCGGTTCTTGGGTTCAAGCCCTGCGTTGGTCTCTGTACTGACAGCTCGGAGCATGGAGCCTGCTTTGGATTCTGTGTCTCCCTCTCTTTCTGCTCCTCCCCCATTCATACTCCCTCTCTCTCTCTCTCTCTCTCTCTCTCTAATAAACATTTTTTTTAAAGCTACTACTTGAACATATACTTCAAATTTTAAAAATATAGATGTCTATATAAATGGCTAATAAGCATTGGAAATATGCTTAACATCAATATTCATAACAAAATTATAAATTAGAAAAGCAATGAGATACTGTTATACATACCAACCATGGGTGAACATATGAACTGACCGGAAATTTGTAAATTAAATGTGAATGCAGGTGACACAGCCACTTTGGAAAATGGTACGGTGATATATTATAAAGGTAAACATTTGCTTGCCATATTTTCAGCAATTCCGCTCCTAGGTATTTACCCAAGACAAATGAACTCATTTGCCCATCCAAAGATGTGGACATGTCATAGCCAAAATAAGGAAGCAAGCATACATGCCCATAAGTGGTAAATGCATAAACAAATTATAGCATAGCCATACAATGGAATAATACTCAGAAATAAAAGGAAATACAACATTAATACATGTAACAAGATGGATGGATTCCATAATAGTATTGCAAGTGAAGAGCCAAGCACAAAGGTGGTATACTTCATGATTCCAAATACAGTTCTATAAAACCAATATTATAGTGACTGAAGGCAGATCAAAGAGACCAAAGAACGTCTGGGGCTATGGGTGGGTGCAACGAGGAAGTAGAAAATTTTATGATGAGAATAAAAGTTCTGCTGTGATTGTATGACTGTAAACAGTTACACAAGTTTACCCCTTAAATTGTACACCCAGACAAATTAGTGTTCATGAATAAATGTAACAGAAAAATACTGTTATATAAACAAAGTGCAGGGCATATATCTAATAAGCTCCTTCTGGAAAATAATACTGAACTGATTTGAAACATGGATTATAGAAAACAGAAATGATAAATGCAAAAGTACTAGACTGCTAAAATTAACTAAAATAAAGACAAAGTCTTAATCTGTGGTGCTATTATCTCCAGAGGACCATTGGCAAAGTCTGCAGACATTTTTGTTACAAATAGAGGGAAGTTGAAAAATATTCTACAATGCCCAGGACAGCTCCCTATGACAAAGAATTATCTGGCCCTGAATGCCAATAGTGCCACAGTGGAGAAGCCTTGTTCTAAATAAATTCTGTGAAATCAGTTTTGAAGCCTTCAGTTGCTTGTTTGTAACAAGCAAAAAACAAACAAACAAAACATAAAGAACAAAAACAAAGATAATATATGAAAAAACTATCTAACACAACAGGGACAATCTCAATCTGGATCTCCCGGTTATGTTTACAGTGATTAGGAAGTGTTTGGGGAAAGATTTGGAAGATTTGAAGTAAAACTATTTAATTGCACATCTTAAATAATCTGAAATCCTACAGTTGCTAATTCAGCCTTAAAACTGATAAAACGATAACATATAGGCTTAATGATATATCTGTAAAAATTAAAAACAAGCACTACTTTAAATAAAATACTAGGCATTATCATTATACCATAATAATGGAGAAAAAAATATTAAAAGAATGGAGATGCACAGGAAATACCTAAAAGATAAAACTAGTTTTTTAAAAGATATCATACAAATGGAAAGACAATGTATCTGCTCCATAAATACCATTAAAAACAAATTCTGGGGTTCCTGAGGGGCTCAATCAGTTAGGCATCTGACACTTGGTTTCAGCTCAGGTCATGATCTCATGGTTTTGTGAATTCAACCCCTATATTGGGCTCTGTGCTGACAGCAGAGAGCCTGCTTGAAATTCTCTCTTTCTCTGCCCCTCCCCACTCATACACTCTGTCTCAAAATAAATAAACTTTAAAAAATTCAAATATATATTATTTGTGGTCAAATTAAGAAAAAAATATATATATATATATAGGAAATTGTTAAATTTAAAATAGAGTCTAAAATAAACTAAATAAAACCAAAAGTGATCAGGGTGATATATATATATATATATATATATATATATACACACATATATATACGTATATATATGTGTATATATACGTATATATATGTGTGTATATATATATATATCAGCCACGTATTTATAACACAATTGAAAAATGCACCAAGTACAATATGTACGATGTTTTGTGAAGATGAAAATTTTTAATCTGCAATTGAGATAAATTTATAATAATCACATATGTAAAAAAGAGAGAGAGAGAGAGAAATATCTAACTGTACTCAGAATGCTTTATTCTTCTTTCAATCTTTGTTCTGGGAAGCTAAATAAAAATGAGGTTATCAACAGTTTTAATAATATGTGTGTATATACATAGATCTGTTGTCTCTCTTCCTTAATAAGTTTTCCAATATCTGTATTTCTCTGCAAGAGAAGAAAGTCTCTTTTTATGTTCCTGGAACATTCAAATTTTTTTCACATATTATTAAATAAATAAAATCTTAATAAATAAAAACAGCATTTTTATAGGCCAAATTTTCAGAATACAATGGCATTGGAGTAAAACAGTAGTGAATATTGCAAAGAAAAACTATTCAATACCCTAAATTTAAGAATAAAAATAAATGGGAGTACCTGGGTGGCTTAGTCGGTTAAGCGTCTGACTTTGGCTCAGGTCATGATCTCATGGTTCGTGGGTTCCAGCCCTACATCAGGCTCTGTGCTGACAGCTCAGAGCCTGGAAGCTGCTTCGGATTCTGTGTCTCCCTCTCTCTGCCCCTCGCCCACTTGCTCACGCTCTCTCTCTCTCTCTCTCTTTCTTGGAAATAAAAAAAAAAAAAATAAAGAAAACACTAAGAATAAAAATAAATATTAAAGTAAGCTTTTCATGCAAGGAAAAATCAAGAGAAATTGCAAGTTACTTAAAAACAATGAAAATCAGGAGAGGGAGTTAAGATGCCAAAGCAGCATGGAGACCCTGAGCTTGTCACATCCCTGAAACACAGCTAGATCAGCACCAAACCATTTTGAACACCTAGGAAATTGATCTGAGGATTTATGCATAACTTGAGAAGTACATGCATACTTCAGAAGTACAAATATCTGCATAACTTGAGAAGTACATGAACTTGGCAAGTACATGGTGTGGAGAGGTGAACTGGGGGAGAGAAAAGCCACCAAGGGTAGGGAGCTGTTTTTGCAGAGAGGCAACAAAGAAAGAGAAAGGGGGAGAGTGTGGTGCATCAAGCTTGTGCAAGAAAAGCACTCCCCTAAAAGTAGATGGAGAGAAAGAGAGAGAAAGAGTGAAAACACAGGGGACTGAACAAGAAATCTGTTTCCCCAAACCACTGATGGAAAGAAAGGAGAGTGTTTCAATACCACCAGGATTCTATAAACAGTGGAGGGCAGAGTCTGAAGTTTCAGAGCTCAGTGCCTTGTGATGCTCTGGTGAGGACGTAGGGTAAATCCCCATGAGCAGGCAGTGGAGTCTGAGGGCTCCATATGCCACAGGGAGAAGAAGCAATTTCCCTACTTGAAGTGCATTTGGGAGAGGCCATATGACCTCTCCACAGACAAAGGTCCCAGCAGACCCCAGATAGCAGCTGTGTTTGCTGGTATTAGGATAAAGACACCAGAGTGCGGTGAACCATGGAGCCAGCTGTGTGTTGTGGTCTGCCATAATCTCTGAACCTCTGCTACAGCATGATCGCAGGAACATTTTAGGGGACAAGCCAGCATGTGGACATTGCTCAGCAAGAACCTCCCCAAGAGAGTCAGCATGGGTCCAAGCCACAGGGGTCTCTGAAGCTGGTTTTGAAACACAACCCCACCTGAGATAAAAGTCTGGAGGGAGGTGCTGCCTGGCAGGCAGACAGCTTGGGCATGGACAGGGTAGAGGCAGGGAGTGGACAGTGAGCTGAAACAAAGGAGGGGTTCTTGATCATGGATTGGTTAGAGTTCAGAGTTCCTGTGCCAGATACTGGGGAACTGGGTGAAGCCATTTCCATCTCTTCTATGCACACGCTTGAGTGCCACACTGATCCACCCCAGTAAACAAAGCAATGCCACCTAGTGGACAACCTAGCTGTTACACCAGACCCCACCCAACTACACCCTATAAGCACATCGCTAGAAGACCAGCACAAGTCACTCCACCTGTTTAGTGTACTGACTATGGAAGGTTTCACAGTTTCAGTTCTATGGGAAACTGGATGGAATTTCATTCAGGTTTCACTCTTTGCTGGTTCATTTATTTGTTAGTTTTATTTTCTTCTGTTTTTGCTTAATAGTTTTTCTTTTTTGTTTTTCTTTTTTTTTTCCTTTCTTTTCTTCCTCATTCATGGATACGAAAGAGAAAAAATATTTTTATTTTTTTACTGTATTTTTATTTTTTAAATTTCTTATTCTATTTTCTTTATGTCCTTTTATTCTATTTTATTATATAAGTTTTTAATTTTAAAAAATTTTATCTTTTTTCCCCTTTTCTTTCCCTTTTTTCTATAATCCATCAAGATTATTTCAACAAGAAGACCATAAAATACCTAGGATCTAGCTTCCTTTATTTTTTTTATTTTCTTTTTTTCTTCCAAAATGACAAAATGAAGGCATTCACCCAAAAGAAAGAACAGGAAAAACTGACAGCCATAGGCTTAACCAACACAGATATAAGCAATATGTCTGGACTAGAATATAGAACCATGATAATAAGAATACCAGCTGTTAAAAAAAAAGCATAGAATCCCTTTTTGTGGGGATAAAGAAACAAAATATAGTCATGATGAAATTAAAAATGCTATAACTCAGATGCAATTTCGAATGAATACCACGATGGCAAGGATGGGGAAAGCAGAACAGTGAATCAGCAAAATAGAAGACAAAATTATGGAGAATAATGAAACAGAAAAAAAAGAGGGAAACAAAGGCCAAAGAACATGATACAAGACTTAGAGAACTCAGTGACTTATTTAAAAAGGAATAACATTCAAATCATAGGAATCCCAGATGGTGAAAAGAGAGAAAAAGAAGCAGAAGGGTTATGTGAGCAAATTATAGTAGAAAACTTTCCTAATCTGGGTAAGGACACAGACATCGAAATCCTAAAAGCACAGAGAACTCCCATGAGATTCAACAAAAACCCACCATCACAAAGGCATATCATAACTAAGTTCACAAAATACACAGACAAGGAAAGAATTATGAAAGCAGCAAGGGAAAAAAAGTCCTTAACCTATAAGGGAAGACAGATGAGGTCTGCAGCAGACCCATCCACAGAAACTTGTCAGGGATGGGATATATTCAATGTGCTGAATCAGAAAAATATGCAGCCAAGAATTCTTTACCCATCAACTGTCATTCAGAATAGGAGAGATGAAGAGTTTCCCAAACAAAAACTAAAGGAGTATGTGACTACTAAACTAGCCCTGAAAGAAATTTTAAGGGGGACACTTTGAGTGGAGAAAAGACAAAACAAAACAAAAAAGACCAAAAGCAACAAGGACCAAAAACCATCACCAGAAACACCAACTCAATAGGCAACACAATGGTGCTAAATTCATATCTTTCAGTATTCAGTCTAAATGTCAATGGACTAAATGCTCCAATCACAAGACATAGGGTATCAGAATGAATAAGAAAACAAGACCCACGTATATGCTGCTTACAAGAGACTCATTTTAGACCTAAAGACACCTGCAGATTGAAAGTAAAGGGATGGAGAACCATCTATCATGCTAACAGACATCAATAGAAAGCCAGAGTGGCCATACTTACATCAGACAAACTAGATTTTAAAATAAAGACTGTAACAAAAGATGAAGAAGGGCATTATATCATAATTAAGAGGTCTATCCACCAAGATATAACAATTATAAACATTTATGCTCCCAACACAATAGCACCCAAGTATATAAATCAATTAATCACAAACATAAAGAAACTCATTGATAATAGTACCATAATACTAGGGAACTTCAATTCTTCACTTACAGCAATTGATAGATCATCTAAGCAGAAAATCAACAAGGAAATAATGGCTTTGAGTGACAAGCTGGACTGAATGGACTTTTTATCCTAGAATAGCAGAATCCACATTCTTCTCAAGTACACATGGAACATTCTCCAGAATAGATCACATACTGGGTCACAAATCAGTCCTCAACAAGTACAAAAAGATCAAGATCATATCTTGCATATTTTTAGATCACAGTGCTATGAAACTCAAAATCAACCACAAGAAAAAATTTGGAAAGACCATGAATACTTGGAGATTAAAGAACACCCTACTAAAGAATGAATGGATTAACCAAGAAATTAAAGAGGAAATTGGAAAGTACATAGAAGCAAATGAAAATGATAACACAGCAGCCCAAGATCCCTGGGATGCAGCAAAGGCCATCATAAGAGGGAAGTATATAGATGTCCAGGCCTTCCTAAAGAAGGAAGAAAGGTCTCAAATACACAACCTAACCTTACACCTAAAAGAGCTGGAAAAAGAACATCAAATAAAGCCCAGAATCAGCAGAAGAAGTTAAATAATAAAGATTAGAGTAAAAATTAATGATATGGAAATCAAAAAAACAGTAGAACAGATCAATGAAACCAAGAGCTGATTCTTTGAAAGAATGTACAAAATTGATAAACCCCTAACCAGACTGATCAAAAAGAAAAAGGAATAGACTCAAATAAATAAAATCAAGAATGAAAGAGGAGAGATCAAACCAGCACTGCAGAAATACAAAAAAATAATAAGAGAATATTATGAGCAATTATACGCCAGCAAACTAGGCAATCTGGAAGAAATAGACAAATTCCTAGAAACATATCAACTACCAAAACAGAAAGAGGAACAAATAGAAATTTGGAACAAACCCAGTGAAGAAATTGAATCAGTAATCAAAAATCTTCCAACAAACAAGAGTCCAGGGCTGGACAACTTTCCAGAGGAATTCTACCAAACATTTAAAGAAGAGTTAACACCTATTGTGTTGAAGCTGTTCCAAAAAATAGAAATGGAAGGAAAACTTCTAAACTCATTCTACAAGGCCACCATTACCCTGACTCCAAAATCAGACAAAGATCCCACTAAAAAGGAGAAATCCAGACCAATTTCTCTGACGAACATGGATGCAAAAGTTCTCAACAATATACTAGCAAACCAGATCCAACAACACATTAAAAGAATTATTCACCACTATCAAGTGGGATCTATACCTGGGATGCAGGGCTGGTTCAATATCCACAAATCAATGAATATGATACATCACATTAATAAAGTAAAAAAAAAAAAAAAAGGATAAGAACCACATGATCCTCTCAATAGATGCAGAAAAAGAATCTGACAAAACATAGCATCCTTTCTTGAAAAAAACCTTCAGGAAAGTAGGCTTCAAGATCATAAATACTATATACAAAAGACCCACCACTAATATCATCCTCAATGGGGAAAAACAGTGAGCTTTCACTCGAAGGTCAGAAACACGACAAGAATGTCCATTGTCGCCACTGGTATTCAACAAGTGTTGGAAGTCCTAGCCTTAGCAATCAGACAACACAAAGAAATAAAAGGCATCCAAATTGGCAAGGAGGAAGTCAAACTTTCACTCTTTGCAGATGACATGATACTCTATATGGAAAACCCAAAAGACTCCACGGATATAAAATCAATGTACAGAGATTGATTGCACTTCTATACACCAATAATAAAGCAGCAGAAAGAGAATTCAAGGAATTTTTTCCATTCACAATTTCACCAAAACTCATAAAATACCTAGGAATAAGCCAAACCAAGGAGGTGAAAAAATCTATACACTGAAACTATAGAAAGCTTATGAAAAAAATTGATGAAGAAACACACACAAAAAATGGAAAAACATTCCATGCTCATGTACTGGAGGAACAAATATTGTTAAAATGTTGGTACTACCCAAAGCAATCTACATATTCAATGCAATCCCTATCAAAATAACACTAGCGTTATTCAAAGAGTTAGAACAAACAATCCTAAAATTTGTCTAGAACCAGAAATGATCCCAAATAGCCAAAGCAATCCTGAAAGAGAAAACCAAAGCTGGAGGCATCACAATCCTGGACCCCAAGCTGTATTACAAAGCTATCACAATCAAGACAGTATGGTACTAGCACAAGAATAAACCCATAGATCAATGCAAGAATAGAGAACCCAGAAATGAACCCACAAATGTATGGCAACTAATATTTGACAAAGCAGGAAAGAATATCCAATGGAAAAAAGACAGTGTCTTCAGCAAATGTTGTTGGGAAAACTAGACAGTGACATGCAGAAGAATGAACCTGGACCCCTTGCTTACACCATACCCATAAATAAACTCAAAATGGATGAAAGACCTAAACATAAGACAGGAGGCTATGAAAATCTTAGAGGAGAAAACAAGCAACAACCTCTTCGACCTTGGCCACAGCAACTTCTTACTTGACATGTATATGGAGGCAAGGGAAACAAAAGCAAAAATGAATTATTGGGACCTCATCAGGATAAAAAGTTTCTCCACAGCAAAGGAAACAATCAGTAAAACTTAAAGGCAACCTATGGAATGAGAGAATATATTTGCAAATGACATATCAGATAGTGCTTTGGCTAGTATCCAAAATCTATAAAGAACTTATCAAAGTCAACACCCAAAAAACAAATAATCCAGTGAAGAAATGAGAAGACATGAATAGACACTTTTCCAAAGAAGACATCCAGAAGGCTAACAGACACATGAAAAAATGCTCAACATCACTCATCATCAGGTAAACACAAACCAAAACCACAATGAGATACCACCTCATACCTGTAAGAATGGCTAAAATTAACAACTCAGACAACAACAAATGTTGGCATGGTTGCAGAGAAAGAGAATCCCTTTTGCACTGTTGGTGGAAATGCAAAGTGGTACAGCTATTCTGGAAAACAGTATGCAGGTTCCTCAAAAAATTAAAAATAGAACTACCCTACCACTTAGCAATTGCACTACTAGGTATTTATCCAAAGGATACAAGAGTGCTGATTTGAAGTGACACATGCACCCCAATGTTTATAGCAGCACTATCAACAATAGCCAAAGTATGGAAAGAACCCAAATGTCCATCTACAGATGAATGGATAAAGAAGATGTGGTATATATATATATATATATATATATATATATATATATATATATATATATATATATATATATACTTGGCAATCAAAAAGAATGAAATTTTGCTATTTTCAACAACATAGATGGAACTAGAGTGTATTTTGCTAAACAAAATAATTCAGTCACAGAAAGACAAATATCATGCGAATTCACTCAGGTGCATAATTTAAGGGACAAAACAGATGAATATAAGTAAAGGGAAACAAAAAATAATATAAAAACAGAGATGAAGACCAACCATAAGAATCTTTTAAATACAAAGAACAAACTGAGGGTTACTGAGTGGGGAAAAGCTACAGGTGTGAGGGGCATTAAGGAGGGCACTTGTTGGGAAGAGCACTGGGTGTAGTTACTAGAATTACTAAATTCTTTTCCTGAAATTATTGCTACAGTATATGTTAACTAACTTGGATTAAAAAAAAAAAAGAAAGAAACATAATGAAAATCAAGGGCACCTGGGTGGCTCAGTCAGTAAAACACCTAACTCTTGATTTTGACTCAGGTCATGAACTCATCCTTCATTGGATCAAGCCCCATGTAGGGCTCCGAGCTGACAGCACAGAGCCTGCTTGGAAAGAGATACAAATGTAGAAATCATTCCATTATTGAAAGAGAATAAATATAAGTTAACTGTTTAAATTTTTTAACAAAACAAAGAATACAAAAGTAATTTAACTAAACTTAAATAATTTTATTTCACTGGTTAACTAAACATAAATCAAGATAAAAAGCATTATACAAAACAAAGCAAAAGTAAATAAATAATTCTAAAACATAGATTAGCACATTAATAATCTGAAAAATTTTGTAATCAGTCAATAAATGTAAAAATCAATAACACAGCTAAACTGTAGAGAGGCTAACCAAGCAAAAAAAAGAGAACAAATATAAATATTTACATAACATAAAATACGAGTTTGGCACAACCACAGATCTAAAGACTGAAATCATAAGATAGATTAACACCCAATTTGTGTGCCAATAAGTAACAAAAATAGATGCAGTATTTACTAGAAAATTACACACTTTCAAAACCAACTCTGAGAAAAGGAGAAAATATGAATCCACATATAAATAAAGAAAATTATATAATTTCAAAATAAGTGTTATCAAAATCCATTTTACTAAGATTTTTCAGGTAAAGACTATGAAAATTTCACAAAATTGGTTATTTTTGCTAGTTAAATGAATTTTTCTCAATTTATGTCTGCCATTTTTGAATTAATCATGTTTACTGAAAATATAATACCACAAACTCTTCAAAATGTCCCTTTTGTTTGTGAATATAAATATTTGGTTTTTTGTTACATAATTACTGGTAAAATATGAGACTGTTTTCTCTAAAAATTCCATTTACCAACTAAATTTATTAATTAGTTTTTTTAGTATTTCCTTTTTTTTATTTTAAAATGTCAACAATACTTAGCCACCATGTTATTTTTATTCATTCATTTTATTTCTTGGCCAGGGAAATTACCTGTTTGATATTTCTAGAACAATTTTATCACTATTCTATTTTACCATTTGCAATTTTAGGGTTATACTTTTAATTTTATGTTAATTATTTATCCCTGAATTGGAATAAATAATTTTTATTGTATTTCTTAAGAAATAATAAAATTCAAGGATTTGTCTATTACTGTATAACATTGTTTACTTTGTTCTTCAAGTTACATGATTTTGACAAAATATAATGCAAATTTCAGTACAAAAATATAATCCCAGCATAGGGAGACCTTTATTACTAGTCACTGATGAATTGCTGATCCTAACATCACACAAAGTGCAACAGTTGTCAGGTATTGAACAATAGACCGTAGAGGACTCAAATCCTTAAGAAAAGAAGAACACACAAAGTAGCCTTATCTTCATGCTGGTTCTCTACCTTAGAAAAATTTTCAGACACTTTGCTCAGAGAACAAAGGAGATAGAACCCAAGCTCATAACTTTCCCATTGAACTAGCGAGGTGGGTATTAGCGTACATAACTGCTGAAGCAACAAGATCATAGAGCAGGGCATTTACTATCAGAATAGGAAATGGAAAGGTAGGGTCCAATGACTATGTGTGACTCTTCCCCTCCTCGCTGAGGGCGGCACTGAAAGTGGGAAGCGCAAGACACCACGGGTCCCAGCAGAAAGTGCATACCACAGTGTTGAGAGAACACACTTAAAAAGGGATTGTGCAGGGGTGCCTGGGTGGCTCAGTCAGTTAAGCATCCGACTTCAGATCAGGTCATGATCTCACGGTTCATGGGTTCAAGCCCCACATTGGGCTCTGTGCTGACAGCTCAGAGCCTGGATCCTGCTTCTTGGATTGTGTCTCCCTCTCTCTCTGCCCCTCCCCCACTATTCATTCTCTCTCTCTCTCTCTCTCTCTCTCTCTCAAAAATAACTAAAAACATTTAAAAAAAAACAGGGATTGTGCAGAGCTAAAGGACATTAAAGATATGGACATGTGGAATGAAGTGATCTTCTAAATTTCAAAGTCATTTATTTTAGGAATTAGAAAAGCCATTGGGGAGTTCACCTCCTGGTTGAAAACCTATGTGTGATATGTCAGGTCCAATATAGGTGATTACAAAAGCACAGACTAGCAGGCTGCCCTCCCCACACTAGACTTAGTGCACAGCTAATCCATCACAGTCTCTCAGGGAGTTGCAGTCAAGGACAAAGACCCCTTTGGCCAGTCATGCTCTTTTTGGTGTATTTGCATTCTGAGCCACAGGATAGACACAGGAGAAAAACAAAATAAACCTCTGCTACAGCCTTAAAGCTTAGATAAACTTAATTTAAAATGGATCTGAACTAACATGTAAAAGATACAAATATGAAATTTTGGAACAAAATATACTGAGAACATTTTTATGAACTGGGGTAAGCAAGTTTCTTAGATGCAAAAGTCGCTAACAGTGAGAATAAAAATTAAAATCTATTTCTTAAAATAGTTTGCTCTTAAAATGTAGCACTAAGAAAATTAAAAGACCACACAGACTAGAAGAAAATTTTATATGTATAAACTATATGTGTGTATACGTGTGTGTAGTGTGTGGATTATATAACTAAAAACAATATCAAGAAAACTGAACCTAAGTGAAAGTAAGCGCAATAGTTCTCAATGGGCCCTTAACAAAATATATGAATGGCTAGTATGTATACATTAAAAGATGTTCAGAATAATTAGGCATCAGAGAAATAGAAGTTAAAGCTATCGTGTGCAATAACTGCATACCCAGCAGAGCGCAACATGTTAAAAAGCTCAGCATCAAGTGTTGACAAATGTATAGAGTCATTGGAATTTTTGTATGAAGCTGTGGGAATATAAAATGGTAGAGTCACTAAGGAAAAAGTCTTTGGCAGTTTAAAAAAATAATGGAAATTCCACTCTTAGATAATTTTCCCAAGAGAAATAAAACTTATATCTCCAAAAAATTGTACATTAAAGTTTGTAGCAGTTTCACTCACAATAACTCAAACTGTAAATATTTGAAATGTCTGTCAACAGAAGAACAAATACACATATTTGGAAAATATATAGAATGGAGTACTGTTTGGATATAAAAATGAAAATAACTGATGCGCAAAGCACCATGGTATAATCTGATGTTATATTGAGTTGAGGTAGACACACAGAGCACACGTTGGATTCTTTCACTCCATGAAATTCAAGAATAGGCCTCAGGGTTGGGAGGGGTGTTGACTGCAAAAGTATTAGGGAACTTTCTGAGGACATGGAAATATTTCCTTTTTAAAAAGGATGGCAATTACGCGGTTCTATGTATTTGTCAAATCTCATTTCATTTTTCCTCACAAATCTGTGCATTTAATAATCACAAACATATTGAAATAAAGATTATATACATATGTAGGTCTAAAATATAAAATTAGAATCAACTTGATAAGGTCAAATAATTAGTTTCATCTGACTGAAAAATAAGCAGACGGTAATCTTTGTCACTCATTTGGTAAGGCCAGACATGATTCTGAAAATTTCTAAAAAAAAATAAAAATTTTAGATCAATTTCACATTGCTAGAGATGGAAATTTATTCTATTTTGGTTCTTGCTTTTGGGTTGTTTGAATTAAAATTGCTTGTGGATAGAGTGAGGCCAACTCTTTCCAAGTTATATAATCAATTCATTCACAGCAATAATCTCAGTGAAACATCAGTTAGCACTTAAAATATCCTTAAATACCACACACAAAAAAACAATATTTCACAATAGACCAGAAAAAAAATATCAACATAAAAAGTAAGGAGATGACCTTATCTGCACATAAATTTAAAGTATATGATAGAGTGACTATAATTAGAATACTATGAACCAGTAGCAAACATACACTGACAACTCAAAGTTTTGACAAGCTGTCAAACATTTCTGAAACAAATTTAATTTAGTTTTCATGGTAGTGACTGGTAAACATACCATCTTATACTTGATGTGTGAACAAACAGACGCTTGGAAACAATGGTGAAATTCAATTATTTTCTTATAAAATGCTCTAAATGATTTCAAGTAAAATAAATGCTTACATATAAAACAATGCATACACATACTAAAAGAAAATTGATGTTACTTATTTAATTTGGGAATGTGGTAAGGCTTTCACAAACACTATCAAGAGGATAGAACTTAAAGGCAGATCTATATAGCTTCATAAATTAAACTTAAAATTGAAACTTTTAAATTAAAAAGTATGGGGAAAAGTACACTGTAATATATAAGGATACTACATTAATATATAAAGTACAATTTTTTATAGGTATAATGGGTGATGGACAAAGGAAATGAAAGAGGAATCACAAAAGATTCAATGCACATGATCAACAGATATGGAAAGGAGGTAAAAATTCTGAAACCATTTGTAATCAAGTAAATGAAAATTATATTAGATACATTTCTATAACATGAATTTGTCAAAAAGCAAATTAAAAAAGATTGTGCAAAAAGTGGCATTTTCTATATGTCTCCATTTAAGTTACTACTGTTTCTGAAGAGAAATATCATACAAAAAATAAATCCCACTATAATACAATAATTTTGCATTATAATTTGTATATAATTTGGAATTTTTGTTTAAGAAAATGTGTTCATTAAAGAGTATATGTTCGGGGCGCCTGGATGACTCAGTCGGTAGAGCAACCGACTTTGGCTCAGGTCAGGATCCGATGGTTCATGGGTTTGAGCCTCATGTCGGGCTCTGTGCGGTTTGAGCCTCATGTCGGGCTCTGCGCAGACAGCTCAGAGCCTGGAGCCTGCTTCAGATTCTGTGTCTCCCTCTCTCTGCCCCTTCCCCAGCTCACACTCTGTCTCTCTCTCTTTCTCAAAAATAAATAAATATTAATATATATATATGTGTGTGTGTGTGTGTGTGTGTGTGTGTGTGTGTGTGTGTGTTCCTGGAAGATTTTTACAATGCCACTTGTAGTCATAATTAAAACTAAAAAATTTGAGTAGGTGACAGTTTAATTACACGTAATTCATTACTATGAGGACTTTCATTTGATGTAACAAAACTATTCACATTATCTTAAGTGAATAAAACTGATCACATAACAAAAGCTACAATACGGGTTCATGCAAATGTTTAGAAAAAAAATTCTGAGAGTAAAAGGATGCAGAGTATTTTTTCTTTAGATCTCAAAACAATTTATATTGTCTTAAAACAAAAAATAAAAAAAATTAATAAACATAGCATGCAAGATTAGGCTTCAATAAAAAGAATGCATTGATTTTTTAAAAATATTTACTTTTTTAAAAATTTTTTTAACATTTATTTATTTTTGAGAGACAGAGAGAGACAGAGTATGAACGGGGGAGGGGAAGAGAGAGAAGGAGACACAGAATCCAAAGCAGGCTCCAGTCTCTGAGCTGTCAGCACAGAGCCCAACGCAGGGCTCGAAGTCACAGACTGCGAGGCGAGATCACGACCTGAGCCCAAGTTGGATGCTTAACTGACTGAGCCACGCAAGCTCCCCTTTTAAAAATATTTTCTAATGAGAAATACAATACATAGCTGTTTAGATAATGCCCATGAATAAATATTATACAATATAAAGAAAAAGTAAATGATTTCACATAAATTTCTTAGGAACTTTTTGCACAGTGAAGCTAACATCTTGCTGAGGTTGTATACATTACATTAAAGGGAAAAACTTGTTTGAACAAACATCTTATCCCTGAATTTCATGGTTTGATACCACAAAATTTTTATAAAGTTTTTGTTACATTGTTTTGCATGGTTCATAAAATAAACCATTCAAATGTCTACAACTTATATTTAAACCATGCATACAAATTCAATCAATAATAGCACCTGAAAATGGGTTTATAATCCATTAAAAAAAAGTTAATGTTTTAAGTTGTTTACTATGGATAACTTCAAACTGATTTTATGCTGATTTAGGCAAGTACTGGACTGAAGTTTATCTCTGTTTTTTTTTTTTTAATTGGCAAGAAAATTAATAATGTAAATAAGATATGAGGGAGGAAATGTTCTACTTAAGGAAACAATCTCTTTTCAATTAAATTAGAAGCAACCTTTTGCATACCAATTGTAATTAAAAATGAGTCTTATTTGTGCATTAAATAGGGTTTTGCAGGATTTCTACTTGGCAGTATTTGTACATCAGCTTTAATTGTTGGATGCCCTGGGAATGATTGAAACTCTTTAAAATAATCTACATCAGATTATTAAAATGCGTCCTCTAGTTGGGTGGAATTCATGACCTGTCATCATGTTTATATTAGAGATTTCCAAGTATTTCTCTCTTCTTTATGTAGGCAAATCCCTTTCTAAACATATTCAAAAAGGAGTGGTTTTCACTGGGAAGCAGTGACCTCACTGTCATTGAAAAAGTGAAAGCAAGTGCAAAATGACATAACAAGTTAGGAAGTAAAAGACAATGAAGGATAACCCTCAGACACTAAGATACTCTTATTTTGGATTTTATTACTAAACAAAATTCAGGTCGCAGAATTATTGAATTCAACAATATTGCTTGAAAGTTAAGTTTTTACATCAATTATTTTGCTGTAGTGAGATACCACTCTCCTGAATATAAATAATATACCCATGTCACAGGTGTCCAAAATGTCTCATAACAAATTCAGGAATGCCTTCACTCTGCTTATTGCCTCCTTAAGTAAATGCAATAACTTATAATCCCCTCAGAGGCACCTCCAATAACAAAGAAAGCTTTGTAGCTTCCTGCGATGTTACAGTGGGAGAGTTATTATATTCAGAACGATGTACTCTTCCCTTTTTAACTATCTCACTTTGCATAACATTTTTGCCTCTGGGTCAAGAATGAGAACTTGTGATTGAAAGAAAAAATAACTTGGGAAATGGCCCTGTCAGTCACACCATTTGTGAATAATAATAATGGTGGTGATAATAAATATATTTTAGAGCACTTTTCTCTCTAAAAGTTCACAGTGCATAGGAAGGTCAAGAACAGAGAATTACACTCTTACTCATTTTATCTAATGCAAGACTAGGGTGGTAGAATGTGGAAAATATATCTACATGAAAGATCACTTTTTTCAATGATCGACAATAGCTTTTAAGAGCTACGCGCCATTGTTAGAATGACTACTTATCTGAAGAGCACAAACAGTTCTCTGGATTCCATTTGTGCGCGCGCGCGCGCGCGTGTGTGTGTGTGTGTGTGTGTGTGTGTGTGTGTGGCATAAACCAATAAAATAGAGTTTCTAAATAAATAAGACGAGGATGATACAATTTATTCAACCAGGTCAACTTATTGTATTTTAAAGAGATATATTTTCCCCAGTAGCAAGTGATAATGTTTTAGTCAGCACAGACTGATTCCAGGTAGAACCAGAGGCTTCATGCTTATTTTTAGATGGATAAGATATCACTGAGTATTTACAGTCTAGTTGCATTCAAGTTAAATTCACACTTATTCTATATGAGTTTATCATAAAAATGGGTTCTTTATTGATAATTTAATAAGTGAGAAGAGCTTCCTTGTAATATTTAAAGATAAATGTAATATTCCAAGGACTCAATTTTTAATCTTAGCTGAGAGTATGAATGCATTGTAAGAATTTGTGTTTTTTATATCTGTTACAAAGAAGCAGTGTTTATTCAATTGCAAGTATAAACCATTTTGTCAGAAGAACTTGGCTTTATCAAACATTTTTATGATCATCTGCTGACCTCACTGATAAATTTAACTTAACTACTATTTTAAAAATACAGCTCTTTAGAAGGCGCCTGGGTGGCTCAGTCTGGTGAGTGTCAGACTTTGGCTCAGGTCATGATCTCACAGTTCACGAGTTCAAGCTCAGAACCTGGAGCTTGTTTCAGATTCTGTGTATCCCTCTCTTTCTGTCTGTCTCTCTCTCTCTCTCTCTCTCGAAAATAAAAATAAAACATAAAAAAATAAAATATAGCTCTTAAGAAGAAAGAATATGGTTAACTTATTTTATAATATAAAAAGAAAATTTATACTTACTATGTATTTTAAGACAGCGAAGGACTCCACTATTACTTAAGATGAGTTAGAGTTTGGGATGATAAAAATCCAAATGCTCTTACATTCAAGTATATTTTCTTGTGTCTTAACCGAAGTTCTCTAGAAAACAGAACCTGAGAAAAATCTGGAGTAGTAATACCCAATTGGGTGCAATCCCAGGACAGAGAGAGTAAGGGGAAAGTGTTAGGAGGAGGGAAGAATGAGAAGAAAATATAGAATAGTTATTAAGTTATTATGGTGATGGCCACTGCATGAAGAGCAATGACTGGTCACTGAGCCACATGAGATGGCTCTGGGAAGTCTCTATTGTAACTGTAGAAATGTAACACTTTGGAATAGTCTATTAGAAGAGAGCATGGAGAAAAAAATTCACTGTTGACACTCTATTGCTACCTCTCCCCCATTAGTCAAAAGTTGCCCTACAAGGAGTTAACTTTACCCTTCTGAGATATGATGCCTGGTCCCTTAGGCAACTCCTACGGTATCTTGGTCCCCTACTCTAAAAATGGTGCTATATAGGAGTCCAGAATAAATTGAAGGAGCCAAAGGCTCTAGATATTGGCCGTAGGAGACAGAACTTTTAAGGCCTATAGAGCTGGTCTACAGTTGAGCTACTGGGGTTGAACATGGGCCAAGAGCCCAGGAAACAGGTAACATTTAGAAAATATGATGCAATGCAGAAGATGTATCTGATACAGTTCACTCTTTGTGGTATTCAGATCCAGTTGTGCCCTCCTACTATATCTGGTTTCCATACCGCAAAATGGGACACTCCTTTTGGACAAAAAACTTCTTTACCAACTTTGAAAGTGCAAGTAAATTAGGCAGAATCTATACGGAGATCTCATCACAATATCCTACAACATTTAAGAAAGAACATTACTTAAAAAAATAAAGCTGCTGAAACTCCCTTCATCACATCACTACACATTCTAGATTTGCTTCACCCTTGGCCAACACCAACTGGTACAGGGAACTGCAAATGGACAGATGTTAGTTGCAGTTTCTAGTTCAGTAACACCATTAGCGTGCCCCTGACAGAAACACTTTCCCCTTGAAAACTGGGGTATCTTTTCTGGCAAAACTTAAACCTGCAATGAAGAGAAATAAAATTTCAAGTGACTCAGTGGGTGTGATGGTCAGATATCTTATCCTACTTAAATCTCTTGACTCTGTGGTCCATCTAAACTAGCTATTGGAACAAACTACCATATGTTGGCAAATGGTTCAATGCACATTGTGTTTTGTAGAAGGCACCACCATAACACGATAAGACGTTTTCCCTAAAACTTACATATGCCTGTAACTCTAATTAGTCTAGTTATTTCTCCCTGATAGGACATACACTAATATCCATGATACCCATGATCCTGAGTCCATTCCTCCAACTTTTTTGTATAAAATGTACCTCTTGGTCTGAAGCAACATTGTTTTTGATACCACTCATGGATAAGGTATTCCTTAAACCCTCAGATAATGATGCTATAGAGACAGCATATTTAGGGATGGCTTCCCTTTTTCCTGGATTATGTACTAATTCTGGTAAAAATGAATAGATGTACCCTTCAAAGTGCAAGGAGTCTAATGTAACTGGCCAGCCTTCAGTTGTCAGGCAGGGTTCCCTATGCAATATAAAGGACTTAGTATCTTTCTTTCCTGGAAATTGGGCATTTATAGATGTCAACAGCTAAATGGCTTGGTGAGAAGGATTCCATTTTGTTAGAACTATCTATGAGATAAACTTGGTTCCAAATTCAGTTTATCATCCAACCTTCTTAAGCCTCCAAATGAACTGGAGGATCAAATGACCTTTTAGGTACTCTGGTCCCAAAATTCACTGCCCTGAATTTATCACATTGTTATTGTAAGGTCTAAAATAACCTCAAAATAAGTCAATCAAGTCCTCAATCTTCATAATTATCATTGCTCTTCCCCATATTAAGGTTATGGCTGCTTGATATCTCAATATATTAATATCTATATATTCTTATACCAATTAATCACAGGAAGAATCTTTAAAAAGTATATTGCTACTTCTTGCCAAGGATGATAACCTCACTTACCAAGACGAATGAGGTCCCTATTGCTTTCAAACAGGTTTTTGATTAAACATCCAATATACTATCTTGAATACCTGTTCTCTTGAATTATTCCTAATAATGTTAATATTAGACCAAGCCAGTTTTAAAGAAAACAAAAGATGGAAAGATTTGGTATTAATGCATTGGCGCTTATGAGGCCCAGGCAATGAGAGAGATGCTAAAATAAAATGTTACAAAGAATAATGGAAAGAAAATAAGTTAATTTATTATCAAGTTCTATTCCTTTCTTAAAAAGATCTAGCTAGTATTCTTGGAAAAATCTATTGGAGGGAAACATGAAGTAATCAATTTTCTAGTTCCCTCTGCTCTGTTGTCCTTTATTATTTAAAATTTGTCCCAAGGATAGGTAACCCCACTCCACCATTATACTTCTGTAGAAGTTAATTTGGTCTATATGGGAGTTTCTGGAGAAAAAAACAGGCACATTCAGTGTCAGTCACCACCAGGGTGGTTCAGGTGGGACACGGGCTGACAGGCCAGGAAGAAGGTGAGCCTAAAAGAATTTGAAGCATCACATAAGCTGCATACCAAACAGTTAGAAACACTCAAAATGTAGTCTTTAAAATGTAACAGGGTTTCTATAACCTAAGTCCAAGTAGAAGAGAAATTACTAAACATGACAGCCCCTTTAATAGGCACTGTAAATGTTATCAATTTTTTGCCTCTCAGCTCCAATCCACTCTTCTTTGCCCTTCTTGCGACACTGGTGCTGTGACCTGTAAATGTTTCTCCTTTGCCAGACAGTACAGTAGAAGCTATGCCAATAACAGATGCTGGGGAGATGATACAAGACTACAGCAAGAGGCAGGACTTCTCCCCTTGGTCTTGGGCTTGGTTTCTTCTTCGGCATGGCTGCCAGCCAGTGTGCTGGAGGCTAGTGGCACTCACCTCAGGAGTCCTAAAAGAGAACTTCCACCCTACCTACATGCACTAGTGAATTTCTGAGCTTCCAGGTAGGGGGGTGAGGGGGGACATCCTTTGGACTAGCTCTAGCCCACTTACACTCTCCAGAAAATTTGTCCAGCACTTAGTGAATCATATCCATGGATCAACTCCAGTCCATCCTGCAGCGAATTTCTTGGCTACCTAGGACACTCTCCTTGTGAATCAGCTCCCATACTACTGCACTAACCAGTGAATTCTTCAACCATCTGTGAGCTATTCCTATGACTCAGCCTAGACTGCTACACTTTCCACAAAGTTTCACCACCACCAAGCAGACTGCTTTGGCCCAGAACTCTGGCAAGTTTCTTTGCCAATGGCAGTCTGTATGTTCCTGTGATTTCTGTTTGCCAGTTGGGTCAGAATCTTAGCTTTGAGGGCCTGGAGAAAGCATCTTCTAAGCACTTATTTCCTCATTCACTCTCCCTTAGTCCCAGAGGTAGTAGTCACTTTCTTCATTTACTGTATTCCTTAGCATACTCCTTTGCCCCATTTAGTCTTTTACTGGTTAATAATTCTTCATATTAAATGTCCCATGTACAAACTTTTGATTGTACCTTAACTGACACAAGTACCATCTTCTTCGCAATCTTTTGATTATTTGAATGCCTTTTGCATTTAGTGAATTTTTCAAAGCCAATCTGCATTCCATCTTGCAGCCACTTTGCAAATCTGAATCTGGACCTGAGTAGCTCTTATCCATGGTAGCATGTTACTGAAAACTAAAAGTTGTTGTTGGATTTAATGGAACTGCTTTCAACACTCTAGCAGTCACTAAACTGGGGTCCTCTGATCCTTGAAACTCAGGCTTGGATACTGATATATATTTCCATATTTACAATCAAATGAATTTGTGACTTCTGGATAATAATTTTTATGCCCAATGATACCTCTGATGGGTCATTTTTTAATATGAAATTTATTGTCAAATTGGTTTCCATATAACACCCAGTGCTCATCCCAACAGGTGCCCTCCTCAATGCCCAAATGATGGTTCATTCTACCTATCCATTCTTCTCAGGACTACCTAATCTATTATTAGAAAAAGCTACTTCTTTACTATTAGCATTATACAAAAGTCTTTTTCATTCCAATATTTCTTTTTTTTTTTTTTCTTCAGAGAGAACAGCTTTTCCAAAGTGGTATGGAAATTGTTCTGAAATTGGAATTGTTAGACTAAATATCCACCTTTCTTGGGGCACCCGGGTGGCTCAGTCGGTTAAGCATCCAACTCTTGATTTCAGCTCAGGTCATGGTCTCAGGGTTGGTGAGATGGAGCCTCACGTCAGACTCCATGCTGACAGGCAAGAAGCCTGCTTGGGATTCTCTCTCTGCCCCTCCCCCACTCATGCCTTCCCCTGCCTCTTTTTCACAAAATAAATTATAAACTTTAAACATCCACCTTTCTGGAGAGCTGGTTATGGACACAGCATCTGAAAGGTGTATCTTAAGTTCTGCTACCATCACTCCAGTGTTTCACTTACTGGTTGAAACAAAATAATTAGTTAAATAAGAATGGAATGCAGTAGAGCAGGGGACAATGAAGGTTTTCACATATCTTTTTATTTTTTATTTGAAGTAACTTAACATTTTTATGAAAACTTGCTCATCTGCAGTCCAAGAAAATCAACTATTTGTAAGTTATAGTATTACTAATATTATATTTTGCTTGGTATGTAGAAATGAAATTCCCTAGATATCACTTTATAAGTACCGACTCTGCAAAATGCAGTAATTTAGGTTTCATTTACTTTATAGGGCACATAATATAAAGCTGAATTTGCATTATATAGAAATACAGTTAATTTAAATATAAAATTTTCTAGGAAAGCCAAATGATTCATATCATCCACTAAATTTCTTCCCCATTAAAATAGTGTTATAATTTTTCAATAATTATAAAATAGCAACTATGACTATCACATACTTTATAGTAATAAACATAATTTTATTTGTAATGGAATTTTCCACTAATTTGGCAACAGAGTAGATAACTCTACTTTCTAGAATAAAATAATATAAAAATGAAATGGATACTATATCCATAGAGCTGTGTCTTTTGGTTGTAAATGTTAGTGTGTGTATAAAAAATTAAATAGCGGCCTGTCTCAACTTATAACTACACCATTTTATCCATGTATACTAATTCTCAGAGAAAGAAAAACTCTATCACATGGTCAAGCATGAAAACCAGTACCAAAACAATCATTTCAGAATTGTTTTCATTAAAAAAATTCACAGTGTTTTTTAAGCTTTTGTTTTCTAAACTCCATCCCTATATACACTAATGTGAGGCAATTCTAAATAGTTACTTAACTAGAAAGACAAAACCAAAAGAATAGAGTTCAGGATCTAGGAAGAGTGAATTATGCAATAAAATATTACAATGTACAGGAAAACCCAAAGCATGTTACTTAAATTTTTTTTTCATATACCATGTAGCTTTCAAAATCAAATGATTCTGTAACTTCAAAGGAAATCAATTCTTAAAGATTAGTATTCCATGAAGGGAAAATGAGAGGGTAACAGAAGATTGAATTTAGAGAAAAATATGTAGAGGGAAAAAATCTAATATAGTATGTATACAACTCCTCCTCTAGAGCCTGTTAATAATGTACCTTCTACCAGATAAAGACAAAGGTGGATGAATAAAAAACTTATAGTCTTGGCTGTGTTAGGCTCAGTGCATAACTAATTCTTAGGTATAATGAACACTATTGGTCATTTTCCTTGCATTTATTTCCCACTTATTCCTTACTAAAAGAAATCTAATTTTGTTCAGACATTCTTACATGATCCTGGGGAATGTGACCCTCCCCATTCCATCATACCCTCTCCCACTTTATCCATTGAGATAAATTCCAGGAGTTAGATTATGAATATTCTAATCCAAACAATCTGTTTCCTTTAACAATTATAGGTGTTAGGAATGGGTAGATACCCAAATAAGGGCCAGTGAGAAATAACAGGAAATTAGCTAAGGATGTTATCAAAAATCTTCCCTCACCCCTAAAAATAGTCAGAGAGGGACACCTGGGTGGTTCAGTCAGTTAAGCTTCCAACTCTCTTAAATTTTTAATGTTTATTTTTGAGACAGAAAGAGAGACAGAGCATGAGCAGGGAAGGGGCAGAGAGGAGACACAGAATCTGAAACAGGCTCCAGGCTGTGAACTCACCGCAGGCCTGGAACTCGTGAACCAGGAGATCCTGACTTGAGCCGAAGTCTGTCACTTAACCAACTGAGCCACCCAGGCACCCCAAGCTTCTGACTCTTGATCTCACCTCAGGTCTTAATCTCAGGGCTCTGCATTGGGCCCTGTGTTGGGCCCAAAGCCTACTTTAAAAAAAGAAAAGAAAAACAAAAAGAGTAATAAAAACTCATAGTTTCAATCTTTGTCCTGTAAGGGGTAAGATCAGGGATATGACGTGTGAAACTGCCCCAGCTACTTATTCCCAGACTGTGGATTAAGCTAACATGAACAGAAAAGCTAGACTCTCCCTCATCCCCACCTCTGAATGTCTTTTTTTTTTCCTGAATGATACATTTCCTTTTGCTCAATCCTGTGTTTTCTCTTTTTAACAGCTAAAAGCAGCCTAATTTATTCAGTATATTTTTAATAAGATTTATTCTTTTCTACTCTGATTTTGCCTGATTTGCTCTATTTCAATAAAAACAATCATTTAATAACATGAAGTAAATTATGGATAAAGTCATTGTGTTTTGTAGGTTGGATTTTAAACAAACAATTTTAAAAATATATATTTATATAGCCAGAAATGGCTATACAACATGTCTTCATCTAAGATAGGTACTGTGTTAAATTTTATAAAACTAGAAATGATTAATATGTGTCATGTGTCCTCAAGGTGCCAAAATGAGCAGATAAAAATGAAATAAGTATGATATGTAATCAGTAGACTTGGGTTTAATGTACAGAGTACAGAATAACATAATGAAAGGCTTCACCAAACATCTAAAACTTATGAATGGTTTTGATGAATTAATGAAAGCAATATTGGAGGGAGGAGAAAAATAGAAGTAATCCCAGTTATTCAAGCAAGATAAAATAAGTGCCTGGACTTTAGAAGCAGTGGTTATTGAGAGCTGGGATGGAGTTATCTACTGTGCTGCATGAAGAGAGATGGAAGGTAGAAACCAAGAGAGACACAAACTGTATCACTATGTGACACATAACATGACTAAGTTGAGTAGGACATGGATGACAGAGAAAGTGTATGTAGCTGATGATAATGACCACGTTATTTTAGTGTTTTTTGAAAGCCCCTTTAATATATTCAGGTAGAGATATGGCAATTGGAGATCAGAATCTGGAGCTAAAAATATACAGTTTAAAATATTTATGCAGGAATCTTTGATAAACATGGTCTAAAACTATATAACTGGTGAGCTCTGAAGAATGTTTGATGAATCTGAAAAGGGGAAAGGGAAAGGTGAAATGGTCAAAATAGTATTATTTAATGGTTTGATGAAGAAGATTTAGTAAGGAGGTCTATGACGCTATTGGCAGAAAGTTTGTAGGAAAAGCAATATAAAGTTTTTCTTTTTTTATTTCCTTTGGTCATTTTTCAGAGACTACAAAACTATTTTGACACTTTGTCCAGTTTTGTCCAGTTTTAAATTTTAAAGGGATTCTAATATTAAGAGCCTGGTATCTTTATAATAATATGAAAAGACCAAACTGATTTGAGGAATAAATTAAGATCATAAAGGTAATGAAAAATTAATGTCCAGTTGAACTACTTCTGACTTTCTAAATAGATTTTCAACATTAAATTTTTAAATTCAGTGTTACAGCTAAGTCAGTTTTATATCACCAAAATTTAGGAACATTACAGAATAATTTCGTAGAAGGTGTACAGATACATGTAGGAGCATGGAGAGAAGATTCACCAAGAACTTTTAGCCACAATAGCCAGAGATTCCCAGATTCTCTTCTTAGAATCCGCCCCTACGATCTGCCCATGGCGCCCTAGATCTAGGTGGTCTCCAAACTTGACTCAGTCTCATCCATAGTTTCTCTCTCAGTCCTCATACATTTGGAAGTACCTCCAACTCTTCTTTCTACTGAAGTCTTTTACAAGGTCAAGTAGCTCACATAAAAAGAATGAAAAATGCAAGTAGCAGCTCTCTTTCACATGTGATTCTCTGCCTCAACAGAATCTAGGAATGCGTTACCCTCCAAACTACAGGCTTATTATGCCATCACTATGTTAGCAAGCAGTGAATTATATCCATGTTTTTTTGTTCCCAAGCTCTCTGAGTGGTTTTCATAACGGTCTAGCCCTAGACTTGACTTGAAATACTGGCACCTACTGAAACTTTTCAATTTGTTGTGAACTACTCACCCACTATTCTGTTTCTGAGATCTACCCATTGATAGATATAGCTCTAGGACATTAATTATAATGGCAAAATAATATTACTTGTATGAATTCAAGCTATTTATCTATTTTCTTTTGAAGGTACATCTTTCTTATCTGGTTAGACTACCAGAAAATATTATTAAGTGGTGTATCACCATAAGTTACTTTACCTTAAAAACATTAAAGTCTGTTCTCCAGCAACAATTTTTAAATATTTATAGAAAATAAAAATACAATTACTGAGACTTTTGTGAAATAACTTTAAGGGGTGCAAATCTGAACAAAATCAAACACAGGCTGTAGGTTACAATACAGAATAAAACAGAAGCACACGATTTTGAGGTAACTAATTGTGGCAAGTAATAGCATGAAGGATAATAACTATATTTTAAAAACTATGTACAAGTAATATTATTTAATCCATATAACAATGTAATATTATCATCCTCATTTAAAAATGAGAAAACTGAGACAAAAAAGTTTAGACACTTTGCCAATTTGAAACGGTAATTTGAAGACCTTAGATTTAAACCCATGCACTCAGATTCTAGACAGATTTAGACAGATTCTAGATTAAACAATCATGTATTGAAAGTGCTGTTTCACCAATAAATTAAAGGCAGGAATTCTATATACATGAGGTAAGATATAATAAGTCCCATCAGCTTCTAAGGCCAGGGAACCTCTGCATCAACTACACGTATAAGGAGGAGCATTAGGTTAGCCACAATCTTCCTGGAAACACTCTTCCCTTACTCATGGATTCAATAATGAGTTTAAGAATTTCATATTTGGATAAATAAATGAATAATAAATAAATAAATAAATAAAATAAAATAAATTTAAATGAGAATGGGTGATGTTAAAAAAACAATGAAAAAAAACAGAAAAAGAATTTCATATTTTATATGAGAGTTCTATCAAAAGAATTCTACTAGTGAAGACAGTTGGTAAAACTAATGTTAGAAAGTATACAACTGCAAAACATCACAATTAGATGATGTTTTTATGGATTAAGCTATAAAAGAATAAAATATGTTCAAAATGAGAAATCCAAACATATAAATCAAATGACCAATGAAGAATCTTATGAACCTCCTAAAGAAATGGATCTTAATTCCCTCCTTGAAATTTTAATTATCATCTACAGGTGAGATCACTGCCACTTACTAAACTAGGAAGCATATTCCCAGTCCGTCTTCCCCTGAATTTTGAATTCAAACCTGTTTTCTGTTACATTTTGAAAATAAATGCAATATCACATCAAAGGGAATATTATTTACACCTCTCTCCTACACACAAATTGTGTTTGTCAGCTATTTCAACAATAGTACATGCTATTTTGCTGAAATGGTTATTTCCAATATCCCTTTAAATAATCTAATTATATAAATAGTGTAACTACAGCAGTTCTAGTTCATTGGCCTTCATGCTACTTAAATGGTTCTCATTTCCAGATCATTGAGTAGAACTGCTAACTCTGATTTCCTTAGGCCAAGCTGTCCATCAAAGGAGGCAGCATCTCTTCTCAAACTTTCTCCTCTCACCTGCAACTCTCCTCTGATCCAGGGGAATCAAAAGAATGAGGTAGGTTTATATCATCTGATAGAGCAGGGCTTTGCAACATGAATAGGAGACTTGTTTCACTTGTGGAAGGTGTAAGGTTAATTTTTAAAGGGATTCTAATGTTAAGAGCTTAATATCTTTATTAATATAATATGGAAAGAAATTAATTTGAGGAATAAATTAATTTCATAATGACAATGAAAAATTAATGTCAAGTTGAACTACTCCTGATTTGATAAATGAAGGATTAATTTTCAGCATTAGGTTTTTATAATTCAGTGGTACAGTGAAGTCGGTTTATATCATTAAAACTTAGGAATATGCAGAGTAATTCAGTAGAAAATGTACAGATAAATGTATGAGCTTAAGCCTGGTTTTAAAAGAGCAGAGTTAAATGAACGTGTGTTAGACTGTTTAAGACTAGATGCTCTATGACACGCTCTTCAGGGAGAATATTTTACTGTGGCATTTCAGGTCAAGGTGAGCAGCACTAAAGTATTCCTGCTACCAAAAGAATAAATAAACAAAATAAAAATATCAACCATTGGTGCAAAGTAGCACACAACAGTTTAAAACATGTGAACTCCACCCAGTTCCACCCAGAAAGTCCAATACAGGGGGCTCCTGAGTGATTCAGTTGGTTAAGTGTCCGACTTTGGCTCAGGTCATGATCTCCCGGTTCATGGGTTCGAGCCCTGCATGGGGCTCTGTGCTGACAACTACGAGCTTGGAGCCTGCTTCGGATTCTGTGTCTGTCTCTCTGCTCCTCCCCTGCTCTCATTCTTTCTCTCTTTCTTGAGAATAAACAAACATTAAAAAAAATGTTTAAAGTTCAATATAGGAAAATAAATTTCCCATTGAATATAATTAGAGAATCCATTAATTACATAGTAGACAGTTTCATCATATCCTTTTTAAAGAAGCTAAGTTCACCTAGACATATTTTTGGTGATGTATGTTGCCAAATAGAAAGTGCTGTAGTATCAATTCCTTATAATAGGGTATTCAGAAATATTGTTAATATTTTATACATTTACACAAAGATTTTAATAACTTCATTGAAATGTAATTTATTATATAAGTGTCACCTTAATGCATCAAGTGTCATTATACTAATAACACTGAATAGTGATATTATCCTCATTTTGCCAATATTGAATTTGAAACTCTAAATAGGTGATTTTGACATACATATATCTGACTACATAGTGTGTGTTCTTTGACATATTTGATTATCATCACCATTATTTGCCAAACATTTCTAGCTGTCTGTCCTCCAAGAACATAGGATTATATTTTCTAAATCTCTTGTTGTTGGGTCTGACCACAGAGATAGTTTTAACCAATCTGATCAAATTGAGGTGTGTTTTTTCCAGGCTGGAATATTTTATTTCCTTAAGAGATCCTTTTGAGATCCTCCTTTGCCACAATGACCTTTGAGGTCCAAAATGGCGGTTACTATGTCAGTATGTGTCCTGGAATGATACAGTGATGAAGTATAGCCCCACATTCCAGCCATTTGACATGCAGAGTGAGAAAGAATAAACCTTTGTTGTTATAAACTACTAAGATTTGAGGAGTGTTTATCACTCAATATAACTAGCCTTTTTTGTTTGATAGGACACAAAATAATAAACAATATGAATGACATTCCCATAAAAAATATTTAAATGTGGATTAGGGCTTGACCAAGAGTATTTACTCCTACTACTTATTCTTATAATCCTTGCATGGGAGCCAAACACATAGGGGCTTTAACATCTTCATCTGAGCTTGCATAGTCATGGGAGCCGAAATGTGTGTAGGGATAGCTAATGGTGACAAGTCAGAGGGCGTACTAAGCTCAACCTATAGTCACACTAGGGAAAATCACGAGAGAATTGAAACTATTGAACACTCCCTGTTAAAGAGAATAGATCAATTTTATAATTAACATTGGTTAAAAGTCCTACCAAAACCAAAATGCCAGTCTAGTCTTGATTCTGTCATGTGTCACCTCCTACAGCTTATATTCTTTCTTGCTACCTGTACTTTATGAAATTAGAGCAAGTGTAAGCACAAAGTATCACCCAATGCAACCCACTTTTCAACCATTATTTTTATTCCAGTCTTTCACAAGTCTCTTTCCATCCCATTCTATGCTTTTCTTTGCTTTACTTTGATTGAAGTACAGATATATTTAAATATTTTCAACAATATTTCTCTTTATGTACTCACCAGAATCAAAGTCTAAGTTTCCCAAAGGAATATCACTTCTTTAACAATACTTCCCAGAGAATGGGGTTAGCCTCTTCCTTGCTATCCAGTGCCTTTTATAACATTACACTATCTTTGATTTTTATCATTTTTCTTTCTTTCTCCTACCCTCACTATTATTTATTTCTATACATATATCAGTATCTATACCTTATAAAAATAAAAATTGCCCTTTTCTTCTTATATGTATACTTATCAAAATTGGTTTCTCAATCAAAAATTTTCTCTTCTCCCATGCAATTACTAGTTTAAAATTATAAATTTTTTTCAAGTCTTCAAAATTGTCCCAGTCTATTTTCTAGTTTTATAATCAATAAGGTCACTAATACATAAATACATAGTGCTCATATCCTTTCATCTGAAATAACTTTGCATTCACTGAAAAGCATTGTGCTTTTCATCCACAGTGCTTTTTTTTTTTTAATACTTTTGCCCCTCCAGTTCTTCACTGCAGTCTATCAAAACGTCCCCCTAAGCTTTGTCAAGCTTATCATAACCTTGACTTGATCAACTTTATGCCACTCTGTTCACAGATCTGTTTATGTAGTAAGCATTCAGCACATGCATTGTAGAATAAATAAGTGAATGGAGACCAATTAGATTAATTTGAAGGTTGGTTTGGATTAAATATGTTTATGTTAACAGCATGGAACTGTAGATACTCAAATATTCACTAAATTGAATTGTTTATATAATTGAAATTTGCCAGACTGACGTGCAATAAAATGTGGTGAAACTGACTCATAATTTGTTAGATACTCTGCTTATCAGGTCAACTAGACAGATTGAGATATTCCTTTGGAAATGCACATATTAGTACCTATCAATCTCTTGAAATCAATTGAGATATGATTGATAAAAATGGAGGGAATCAAGACAGTTTTAATCAAATTGCTTTGCATTCTGAAATTATGTTTTCAAAATTCAAAGGCATAAATAATGCACATCTCAAGATTTGACTATGCAATGTCAAAAATTAGCGACAAAAAGTAAAATATGTGCTCAGTTATTTATACTGTTTATTTCTACTGAATGGACTATTTTTTATTTTACTCCTATTATAACACTATAGTTATAAATTAGTATTGCCCAAATTAAGTACTCTATTAACTCTGAAAAATATGGTCCTAAAAGAAGGAGCAAGCAAAACCTCCGTATCCTAAATGGCAAATAGATTAATTGAATGTGAACATATGGACCAATTATATGAATGTTTGCAAACATTAAACTATTTGATATCTTATGAGATATCAAATTATGATATTTTTCTCTTTTTGAATAAATAAAAAAATCTTTGGTCATGATCATATAATGCACTATAATTTTTATTTGGCATAAAATTTAAATACAAACTTAATTTTGATAGATGATAGAAATCTTAAGTTAAAAATACATTATTTTCTCAAAAATGAAAATAGCTAAGAGTAATCATATAGGGTTACTAACTTTAACTCTTAAAATTAGTTTTACCTCAACCTCTTATTTTGTATCTGTGACTGCCTACTCCAGTGTTGAACATGCTATCAAAATCCATTGCTATCAAGAAACAGAACTGATTATAAAAATAGCTACAGTGTTCTCTGTATTCTACTTACAGGAGTCCTCTTTAATCTCATGAATTTAAAATGATAAATTCCAAAACTGAAATCTCCATTTGATTTTTAATTCAGAATTCAGAACTTAGGAGAATTAAAAACTTTGACATCTCTCTGTACATGCGTCACTAAGATTGGGCAATCAAATAAAACTTTAATCCTGAACATGGAAGTTAAGTCTAAATCATTACTTGACAGAACTGAATATATAATCAAAGTTATTGATCTACTAGCTTTATGCGGACACAGCCAAACACTAATTTCGTCCATTAAACATTTAGAGCAGTTTCTATTGAAACATCTTGATTTCCTGAGTTTTGTCCTTGAGAACAGCTGAAACTTATTGGACTGTAAAAGCAAAATTACCTGGAGCAGAAGGTATTTTTAAACACATGTTTTCCCAAAGTAGGCAGCTGCTCACTGCATGGATTCTTTGAGCACTGCTGTGCTCAGCAGTTAACTTTCTTTACTTGAAGATTCCAGGGCAAGGAAGATAACCTCAACACATTGTTTTTCTATTATTTTTACTATGTTCTCAGTACTATCAAAGGGCTGATATTTGACAGCAAAGACATTATTAAAAAACACTTGTAGAAAAGGGAAATCCTTTTTTAAGGTAAAAACATTAACAAATCTTCATTGTCATTTTAGTACTTTTCTAAAGAGTAGCAAAGCAAGTCTATATTGTCTCTACAGAGAAAGGAAATTTCTGAATAGAAAATTTCCTTTGGTTTAGTAGTTTTAGCACTTGTATTTTAAATATTAATTTGTACTTTCAATTTATGCAATAATGCACTGACATTGTAACACTGAATATAATTAAGTCAAAAAGAAGATAATGTTTGTATTCTTATCACATATTCTGCCTTTGTACATATGGATGTGTAAACGCACCTATTAGCTAATTGCTTATGGAAAATGTTAATGAATGCTAACACTTTTCTTGGGCATGCAAACCTACTGCCACATATGATAATTATACTAGGCTACAATTGATTTATTACCATCTAAAATTTATGTAACATCCAATGTGCTCGATGATTTGTAGCATTTGAGACCTGGGTTTAATAAGTGTTTAGAATTCAAAAGATAATCTCTTGAAGTTGAGGCCAAGAAGGTATTGTATTAGGTTGAGTGAGAGTGTAGAATTTTTGGATGAACAGAGAAAAACAAATTCCCAATTGGGGTACTGGAGAATCTAACAACTGACCAAACTAAGATTGCCCTTCTCCATTGTCAAATAAGGAAATGACTAAATGTTTATTTTTGCCATCTCTAACATCCAGTCAAAAGTATAATACCTTCCTGCCAGACAAACATGAGGCATGTGTGGATCTGTCTTGATTTACACATGCTACCACTAAAACCTAAGACTGCTTGTTGGTGCCTTCCTATGAGATGGATGATGCCTTGTGAGTGAATTGCAGGTAGCTAGAGTCAATTCAAAAATAACCCATTCTTCAATTATATCCTTTTATTTTTCTTTTTTTTCTTTTTTTTTTTTTTTTTTTTTTGGTATGACTTCTAGTTCTCATCTTAGGATTTTATTCTCCAGTGCTTTTGAAATGTATTTAGCTGACACACAAACAGAGTTCCTTTCAGTTGGTGGTGGCTCTCACACTATGTAGAAATAAACCTTTGCCAAACTCTTAATGTCTATGAAAAACTATATATTATTCCTTCAGTTGCTAACTCTAATATACAATTGTTGAGGTTCATTAAACTAAAAGTAGGGGTTACCTTATTTGGCAGGCAGAACAATGGTCTCCCAAAGATGCTCACCTCCTAATCTCTGAACCTGTGAATATGCTGACACAAGTGGTAATGGGAACTTTGCAGATACGATGAAGAACCTTGGAAAGGAACATTACCCTGGATTGTCTCAGTAGGCCCAGTGTAATCACAAGAGTCTTTATAAGGAGGAGTCAGAGGGCCAGAGTCAAAGAGACATGACAATGGAATCAGAGACTGAAATGATGTGCATTGAAGATGGGAGTATATGGCTCCAGCCAAGGAATGCAGGGGACCTCTGGATGCTAGCAAAAAATTGATTCTCCTTTAAAGCCACCAGAAAGGAATGCAATCCTGTGGGCACCTTGATTTTAGCCCAATGTGACCCATTTCAGTCTTCTGACCTCCAGAACTGTAAGAAGTTGACGATGACGATGAGGACTAGGACGAGAACGATTGATGACAACGTTGACGATGATGATAATAAATTTATGTTATTTTCAGCTACAAGATTGTGGCAATATGTTAAAGCAGCAATAGGAAACTAAAGTACCCTATAGACAGCAGTCTATATATAAAATAGAAACTAAGAAATTTCCTAGTGACACTGAATGGGATAATAAATTCAGAAATGAATGAAATTGCTAAACCACACTCTTTTTCATGCAAATATTTATTTTATGGTTCTATAGGTTAGAAGTCTGACCTGGGTTTCCCTGGGCTAATATCAAGATCTCTTTTCTACTTCTAGGGGAACATGTGTTTCATTGTCTTTTCCAATGTATAGGGGTTGTTTACATTCCTTACTCCCTCCATCTACAAAGTGAGTAACACTGCATCTCCAACTGGTCTTTAATATTCATATCTCCTGGTGACTCTAGCCAGGAAAATTTTAATTTTCCGGACCCATATAATTAGATTTGGCCCTATTTGATCAACCAGGATAATCTTCCCATCTCAAGGCCTTAATTCAATCACATCTACAAAGTCCCTCCTGCTCAATAAAGTAACATATTCACAGATGCTAGGGATTAGAGTGTGAAAAGTTGTGGGAGTCACTGTTCTGCCTACTGCAGTTATCTTCCACGGTTTTTTTTTTTTTTTTTTCTTACTAGTGACATTAGAAATTTGAGAAAAATGAGAGGTAAAAGAAACAAATTTGACCACTGACAAAGTGAATGACTTCGATTGGCAGAATATTAGCTATTCTCAGAGATAATTTCAATTCTTGCAGTTTTTATTTTTTATTTTTTTAATTGTTTAAATGTTTTATTATTTATTTTTGAGACACACACACACACACACACACACACACACACACACACAGAGAACACGAGGGGGAGGGGCAGAGAGAGAGGGAGACACAGAAAAGGAAGTAGGCTCCAGGCTCTGTGCTGTTAGCAAACAGCCTGCCTCGGGGCTCAAACCCACAAACCATGAGATCATGACCTGAGCTGAAGTCAGACACTTAACTGGCTGAACCACCCAGGCTCCCCAGGTTCCTGAAGTTTTTAAAAACCCAAACCAACCACTAAAGGGAGAAGAAAACAGAGACACAAAAGAAATATAGAGAGAGGAGTTAGGGCTTTTAGCTAAATTCAAAAACGATATGAATTGATTCAATCACATAACATACCTGTTTAAAAAGCCAAGATGCTTAATGTTTAAGACATTAAACAGTCTTTATACAAGTACAATTTTCAGAACACGGAGTGTGCTCATTTAGCAAATCTCTGAGCTGGCCAGATGAGAGCAGAAGGCATTGGTAAAACAGAATGTGTCAAGAAGAGAATGACTAGAATAAGAAGTAGAATGCATTTATGCTGGATGAGGAACAGTTAAAACAACTAGAAGTGATAAACCAGGAATGGTGAAAATATAGGGGTTATCGTTACACACTAGCAATCCTATAAAAGAAAGTAGTATTTAATAAGAGGCTTTTCTCTTGCCACTTCAACTTTCTCCTCTGATTGCTGCAATCTTATTCTACTTTTGAATCTGTGTAAAAGTTTAAAAAAATTTTGAAATAATATAGAAATATACCTAAATGAAACTCATAGGCATAAAATATGAAGAATTAATTCCTATAAAATACTTATCTGGACAATAATATTTTAGAGGGAATTACTATACTCAGCACTGTTGAATTACATATTCCTAAAATTCATGACAATTCTAATTTGTGATAAATTGAGATAAAAGCCTGATGAATTTGTCAAATGACATTTTCACCATATCAATATTGTTTACCTGAGTAACTTTCAGTTTATCACAATTACTAGGGTTGACAGGTTAATAAAAATATAAGACACCCAGTAAAATTTTAATTTCAGATAAACAAATAAAAAGGTTTTAGTATAAGTATGCCCCATGCAATATCTTCTTTTTATCTGAAATTTAAATTAAATTATGCCGCCTATATTTATCTGGCTATCCTGATCAACAAAATACAAACATAAAAAATAACCTGTATGTGTTGAAAGAAAAACTATTCCAAAACTTCAAGATTTGAAAAATTAAACTTGTGAATCAAATAAACTTGATTGCTCATTTTTCATTAGTCTCTACTTTCTGTTTTTGAGTATAGTTCAAATTAATTTTTTACTTTTTATCTTCATTCTGAAGATAGAGTCTGTGAATGACTTTTGATGTATCGCAAATTGTTGCTATTATTATTGTTAAAAAAAAGGATATTGAAGAGCTCTGCGAGGTACCAAAAGATTTGATCTCAAAGCAAAAGTTGATCTGATAAAAACCAAATTAATCTGAAAGAAAAAAAAAACACCTCTATCAAAGAACTTTAAGTTGTAATAATTATTTAGTGAATGCATACTGATGATGTATCCAAATATCCCTCACTTGGAATCCAACATAATCCTCATCTTATTCTCATGTCAAGAGTTTAGGATTTGCCTTCTATTTTAGAATATTAATAGAATTGTTTCATTAATCATGCTATTCAAGGTGGGAAGAATTAACATTTAACACAGAGTAATAGTTTAGAGTTTAGAGGTATAACACAAATAATCTCATCGTGTTAAATAAAGAGCAAGAGCTAAAGAAAAAAAAACTGATAAAATACTCATTTATTAACTCCTTTATGAAACATCACTTCTATTATTGTATGCATGTAAATCTAGAGTGTTAAATTATGTTGGAAATGCCCTTTGCCACAACATAAATATAAATGGACTTTGAGGGCATCATGCTAAGTCAAATAAATCAGAGAAAGACAAATATTCTAGGTTCTCACTCATATGTAGAATCTAGGAAAGGTGAACTCAAAAAAAATAGTATAATGGTGATTACCAAGGGCTGCAGGTGGGGAAAATAGGGAGATATTAGTCAGAGAGTATAAATATCCAGCTTTAAGATGACCAAGTTCTGGGGATCTAATGAGTATAATTGGCAACACTGTACCATATACTTGAAAGTTGTTGAAAGAGTACATCTTAAAAGTTATTTACCACCAAAAAGTACAGTAATAATGTAAGGAGATGAGGATGTTAACTTTATTGTGGTAATCATTTTGTAATATATACATGTAACAATTATCACATGTACACCTTAAAACTTATACATGTTATATGTCAGTATCTCCATAAAGTTGGAAACATTTCTAAACAAATAAATAACAGGAAAGTTTTCCTGGTGAAGTGAAATAGTATTAACTATTCACCTTTGACATAGTGGGGAAAGAAATGCATTTCATAAATGGTAGACATCAAATTGGTAAAAGAAAGATATGTGAATAATAGCCAGAGAGCCAGCATAAGGAGAACAGTCTAGAAGTGTTGATGGAATGCAGACAGACTCTGAAAACAAATATTGAAATCTTTTGACAATAGACTAATATAGAAGTGTTAGAAATGAAGCAGCAGGTCCGACCCAAAATCCTGCTAAAATATTGCTTCCCTGCCATTTGAATTTAAATGTGGTATCATAACATCACCAGCCCTGGGTTGCCATATTTATTCATGCTTACCTTGTTCAGATTCCCCAGGTTTCCATAGTTTCTTTTATGTACCTGTATTACATTCCACTGCACAGTGGATTTTAATTTTAGACTACTTGCTCTTGTTGGGTTTTATGTTATTGCTATCTTATACTTCCAGATACAGTTACCTTCTGACTATTCTTAAAATAAGGCTAATAGATAATAAATATTATACAAATCCTACAACCTTTAAAATAATGAGTTTTAATAATTAGGCTAAAATAAAATTGGTACTTTCATTAAACTAATAACTTGGTTATTACTTTAAAATATAAACTTTAATTACTTTAATCTTTAAAATGACCCAGAATGAAAGATGGCAACTTTTCATTAGCAATTTGCAAATTTAAAAATTTATGGTCTGTTAATTAATGTATGTTCCATATAACAATTGTTTGTTTTTGGTTTTTGAGACAGAGAGAGAGAGAGAAAGAAAGAGTGCATATGTGCAGGAGTGCGGAAGGGGCATCGGGAGAAAAGAATTTCAAGCAGAGTCTATGCCCTAAGAGGGGTTTTATGTCACCACTGGTGAGATCATGACCTGAGCTGAAATCAAGAGTCAGACATTTAACCATCTAAGCCATCCTGGCACCCCAACAATTGTTATTTTTAAACAACTGTTAAGTTTAAAAATAATTCTTTTTTTTAAAAGGTTATTTATTTTTCAGAGAGAAACACAGAGCATGAGCAGAGGAGGGGCAGAGAGAGAGGAGACACAGAATCCAAAGCAGGCTCCAGGCTCTGAACTGTCAGGGCTCAAACTCACAAACCATGAGATCACGGCCTGAGCTGAAGTCTGACTCCTAATTGACTGAGCCACCCAGGCACCCTTGTTTAAAACTAATTCTAATACCATAAGATATATTTAACAATAACAAAAATAGCACTTACAATAAATCAACTAGCAAGGATGCAGAGAATATTTTAAAAATTTATGGGGCTAGACATTGGTCACTTACAGTAAAAGTATCTGTGATTTTATTCCAAATCTGTGACCTTTGGTAAGCCTGCAGGTTTATTTGTAATAATAGTACTTAACAATATTGAGATCAATATATATGCCAAGTATTATTCTATAGGTTGTATATGTTATCTCATTTAATACTTGAGAGCACTGTAAAAACGTGCTATAATTATCTCCATTTTAGAGATGAGAAAACTAAAGGTTAACTACCTTTTTCAATGTTATATACTGAAAAAAATGATGCAGTCATCTTTCAAGTCCAGGCTCTTTGATTCGTTGAACCAAATAATTGGGTATCTATTAATATGTCTGAGATTCTGTTTTATATGAATTTATCATATTATTACAATGTTGAGCTTGAGAAAGATGCACTTAATATTCTAGGTGTAGCCACCTTTCAATATTTGCATGTTGCATCATACCAAGAAACTCAAACAGGTAACTTCCTGGACATTTAGTTTGAAATATTTTCAGGGACTATATCATCACTACTCTTGTGGAAATAAATAGAAATGTTGGCAGTGGTGGACACTGACTTAAGGGATTCCCAGAAATGTGATTTTCCTATATCTTACCAGTTCAACGACAAGAAAATGAATAATAAATTTCTTGAAACTAATAGCAATGGAGTTTTATCATCTACATATAAAACATAATTAAACAACAGTTGCTAAGCAGAGAAAGAAAGTAGAGGAGAAAGAAAGAGAAGAAGAAAGACAAAGGGAAAAAAAAAAAAAAAGAACCTGAGAGAGGATTTGTGGGGAATAAGCTTAGGAATTTCCCCGGGTTTACACCCATGGGTTAACAAGGCAGAAAGAATTAGAAAGCCACAGGGTGATCACACCCAAGTTTGGGTAAACAAGATTATGTAAATAGGTATACGGAGAGCAAAGCAAAGGCCCCAGTATAGAGAGGGTGGGCAAAGGCCACAGTATAGGTATATGAGGTAAACAGGATTAAGTATTCAGGGCTGAAATGCGCCCCCCCCCCCCCAATTGGTACAATAGCAGAAAGCTGCTTTCACAGGAGGGAAGGACCAAATCAGGTAAACAGGTAAACAGGGCTATAGACCACTGCAGGAGGAGTTGCCTAGAGCGGAGCTAATTAGCAAAAGAAAGGTGTCTTATGGACAGTGAGGTAGCAAGCTCTATCTGTCTTATCCCCTAGGCTAGCTAAGATAAACAGGCAAGGTGCCTCCAGTCTGCCATTAACAACCATCTGTCTGGGGCCAGGATTTTGTTTTATATTGACCTAAACCCCTAACACCATATATCTTCAAAATCCCCTTTTCCTCAGGCCCATGAGTTAATGTACACAGACTGTTTGTGCACGTCCATCACGCTTGTAAGCCTTCTGATCTTAATAAATACGGAGCAAGAACACTTACTCGGGGCTCTTGTCTTCTGGACATTAGCCATCTCTCGCATTTTAATCCTGCACCCCGCTTTCTTGCTGGACAAGAAAGAACTCTAGACCCAGAGTCTAAGACAATGATTAAAAATCATAATGTGGTCATTGTACCTACTGATCAACCCACAAGGTGTGTACCACAAAGAAGGGCAGCCATGTCCGTCAGCAGCCTCAGTTCTTGAGCACTTCTCATAGTAAGAGAATCTAGCCTCGTGGAGTATGAAATTCACTTTCAAAGTTACTGAGTATATGTGTTATGCAAGATAGTTTCAATCACTTTATCTGGAGCTTAAGTGAAAAAAAGTGAAAAAGACTTTGTTTCAAAATAGGAGAGAAAAAGTTTGATCAATTTTTTTGAGAAACCATATGTCAGATTACAATGTGGTATCTAAATATGGTCACATACATGTGAGAAAAAAAGATGAAATTAAATTTAAAAGGACTGACAATTTTTCCGGAAGGTTTCATCCAAATAGCATCTCCAACTAATTTCTCTTTTCCAAATTGCTTTTGGAAAAATATCAAGATTACCCTTCCTTGCTTATTATACTCTAGAAGTTGATTATCAAATACATCCTTGTTCTCCCTGGGGAAACAATGACTTGCCCAAGTTCAATTTATAAGCCACAAACTACACCAAGTAGCAAAAAACATCTAGTTTAGGCTCTCTAGATCCATCCATGTTTTCACAAATGGTAATACCTCATCCTTTTTTATGAGGGTACTACACTAAGTGAAATAACAAATACCATATGACTTCACTCATATATGGAATTTAAAAAAACAAAATGAATGAACAAACAAAAAGCAGAATCAGACCTATAAATACAGAGAACAAACTGATGTTTGCCAAAGGGGATGGGGATGAGCAAAATGCATGTAGGGGAGACGGAGTACAGAATTCCAGTTATGGGATGAATAAGTCACAAGAATAAAGAGCATAGCATAGGGAATATGTTCAGTGACATTGAAATAAATGTTGTACAGTGACAGATGGTCCACACTTGTGGTGAGCACAGCAGAACATATAAAACAGTCAAATCACTATGTTATACACCTGACACAAACATAACATTGTGTGCCAACTGTACTCAAAAAAATTTTTTTTAATATTTTTTAGCCAGAGACAATTGTCTGGAAATCAGATGCATTGTAAATATTTGGAAATCATAGGATGAGGCATAAAATCTAAACTCATCTCTGCACAAAATATGAGCCTCACCTTGGTGAGGAATTGTGTAGAATTTCAGGTAATTTCCTACTTCAAACCCGACAAGCTATCCCACTACAGTTGCATGCAAGACACAAAACTCCTGGGTAAGAGACAAAGGATTTTACATTCATGGATAAGCAGGCAGCAGGAACTTAGGTTTGTACTATTTCCTTTTGTCTCCCCTCTTCCAGTGCCATAGAGATGTTGCACACTCAGTAGGTTTGTGTCACAGCTGACACAGCCCAATGTTAGAAATTTTCAATAGTGTAACAAACCTGACCAAATATGCCCCCAAAATATTATATTATCTTAATCATTCTGCTGAAGAAAAAATTCTGAACTCCACTCTCAAGGAGGAGACACTATTTCTAACTTCCTAGGCTGGTTTTTAATATCCTTGAAAAGATGGTATAAAGCAGAATCTGATACAAGATGTGAAGAAATGTGAGACTTGTAGAGAATTGTCTCCTGACAATATGCTCACATCTAAATACTTTGGAAAGAATAAAGTTTTCTTTATGAAAAAGTTATTGTTTATAGACTAGATATCATAGTGAACTCATCCCACACAGGGTGTGTCATAGAGCACAGCATCAAACATAAAGGATTATTTAATAAATTTTAGATAATTTTGATCATGCATTCTTTTACACTGAATTTTAATATGTTTCCCCTTCCTTCTTGCTTAATTTTTAAAACTTCTGAGAGCTATGAATTACTTTTCTTATTGTTGTTGTGTTACTTATAAGAGATTCATAGTGGTTAAGTAAATTTGCCCAAGGTAACAAAGCTAAAAGCCTTGTTAAAATGTATATTACTATTTTATGAAAATAATTACCAGGGGCACCTGGGTGGCTCAGGCTGTTAAGCATATGACTCTTGATTTGGGCTCAAGTCATGATCTCATGGTTCATGAGTTTGAACCCAGCCTCAGGCTCTGTGCTGACAGGGTGGACCCTGCTTGGGATTCTCCCTCTCTCCCCACCATTTCTCTCTTTCTCTCTCTCTCAAACTAAATAAATAAATTTTTAAAAATAATTACCAAAAGATGACAGTTCCTCACTCTACTACAGGTGTGAAGATTTTAGGAGTAAATGATATTGATATTTTTCCCCATATATTTGCACTTTTTTCTGAATTTTTCAATTCAGATTAGAGTTGAAGAATATAGTCTCCTTTGAGAATAACTCCCAAAGTACAGTGGGAAGAATAACTCCTTAGAAGATGGAACCATGCATGCCAAAAGAATTTCATTTCCACCATTTATTAATACTATAATCATAATAAGGACTTAATTTATCTGAGCCTTTTCCATGTCAGTAAAATAGGAATATTATTAGTTGCCAGAGAGCTTTATTCTACAAATTAAGTTAGATAGTATATGTAAATTTAATAGCACATACTAGGTATTCATTAAATTGGAATGATAATTTTCATATTCTGAGTCAATTAGTTTTTCAGCTCCATTTTCCCCCTTCTGTTTTAAAGCTATTAGACAGAAGAAGTCTGACTTGTCTTAGAAAATTACAAGATAGATTTTTTTTCCAGATAGAACTGCTCCATTCATTTTTTTACAGCATCATAAATCACTTTTTAAAAATAAATAACTCAAGAGACCTTTTTAGTTATTAACATGTTGGTTTGTGTTTTAGTTCAAACACATGACTTTAGTTCAGCAAAATATTACAACATGTTGGTTGTTTGGGTATTCTGTGAGACATGCTAACTCATCTGTATCAAATTCTATTATGGTGAGCTTACAACTGATTGTAAAAACTGAAGATGGTATGACGTTCTCTAGAAACACAATTCTAACTATGTCTTAAAATTATTCCCATTCTATTTTCTATATGAAACTAGTTTTCCAATATGCATGTATTTTCTTCCTAATTTTTGTTTCACATTTTATGCTTTTATAGAGATTTTATATATTTTGAGTGGTGTTTCTTTTTTATGTTTGTTTCAAATTTTTATTTAAATTCAAATTTGTTAACATACAGGGTAATATTGATTTCAGGAGTGAAATTAGTGATACATCACTTATATACAACACCCAGTGCTCATCACGAGAGCCCTCCTTAATGCCCATCATCCACTGAGCCTGTCACCACACCCACCACCCCTCCATCAACCCTGTTTATTGTCTATAGTTAAGAGTCTCTAATGGTTTACTTCCCTCACATTTATTTTGTTTAAATCAGTAGCAAGTACCTTTTGATACAAATATTATTATCTTTTGAATTGGTAAAGGTAAATACATTAAAACAATTTTTAAGGTGAATACATTTTAATTTTATCACTGAAGTAGAACTTTAACAGCATTCTTAAATTAACATAATGTATTATTATATAGTTCACCTAAAAATGTATTCGATGTCATTATAATAAAGCAGATAATCAAATATATATAGTTTCCTTTTTTTCCCCCTACACAAATATTTATTAGAAGTACTCTTTTTATCAGGACTATACCAACAACAGCTTGAAAGTCAAACCTGGCCCCTACCTGTTTTTGTGAATAAAGTTTTACTGAAACACAGCCGAATTGATTCCTTTATGAATTGTCAATATATGTTTTCATTCTTTTTAAAAAGGTTTATTTCTTTTTTTTGAGAGGGAGAGAGAGAGAGGGAGTGTGTGTGTGTGTGTGTGTGTGTGTGTGTGTGTGTGTGAGCGTGCACGAGCGCACAAGTTGGGGAGGGGCGAAAAAGAGAGAAAGAGGAAGAGAGAGAATCCCAAGCTGGGTCCCCACTGTCAGTGCAGAGCCCGATGTGGGGCTCAAGTTCAAGAACCTGAGATTATGACCTAAGCTGAAATCAAGAGTTAGACACTTAACCAACTGAGCCACCCAGATGCCTCAATATATGCTTTCTTATTACAATTGCAGAATGAAGTCATCGTGACAGAGACCATAAGTCCCTCAAAGCCTAAATCATTTATTTGCTGATGTTTGCCAAAAAATGTTTGTTGGCCCTGCATAACAGAATTATATGTATATTATTTGCAAAACACAAAAGTAATTTACCTTTACATTATCTTTGTTAAATATACAAATGATACTGAAGCATAAAAGCTAAAGCATGAATGATTCTCATCTACTCTCAATATTACTCTCCTCCAGAGTGGGTCCTTAATTCCTTGGTGGTTATTCACTTAGATCTTTTAACTCTTAACTAGCCAAAGTGTATTTTTATATTAAGCATATGAGATTCCATACAAAATAGGCAAATAATATACATAAATTAAATCTAAAAATCCCTGCTTTGAGTGCTATCTAATGTATGCTCACAGCCATCTGATTCTTTTCTGTTTCTTACTTTTAATCACCATTATCAGATAGGAGATTTTCAAGAATGAATATATTTATACAGTTATTTTTACCTATAGAAATATGTAGTTGTGGTGTATGTGTGTGTGTGCGTGTGCGTGCGTGTGCTTGAGTCAATTGCATCTCTTAATACGTACTTTTCTGCAACTGCCATTTTTCACTTAAGTTGTCTTGGACCTTTGCTGGTATCACTATATTTATGTACTTGACAGTTTTTAAACTTTTCATAGACAGCCTTGCACCATAATTTTAAAAAAATTCTTCCACTTTAAAAAATTAGGTTCGGGGCACCTGAGTGTCTCAGGCGGTTGGGTGGCCGACTTCAGCTCGGGTCATGATCTCACGGTCTGTGGTCGGACTCTGTGCTGAGAGCTCAGAGCCTGGAGCCTGCTTCCGATCCTGTGTCTCCCTGTCTCTCTGCCCCTTCCTTGCTTGCTCGCTCTCTCTCTGTCTCTCTCTCTTTCTCTCTCAAAAATAATGAACATTAACAACATTTTTTAAAATAAATAGGTTCATTCTAATTTCTCATAAGCTACACAATGCTTAGTTCTTGCTTTAAGGACTAGATCATTGTTTCAAATTGAAACAACAACATTTATAATTAAATAATTATAAAGATGGGCATTCTTTACTGACAACTATATTACTACTGCAAACTGCATATGCATATGCACATACTCTGGCATATTTTCCCCATTGCACTGACCTGTTTATCCTTCTTTTTCCTTAAAATAAAATAAATAAATAATAAAACCCAGGCACACAATATTCATACTGTCATGCAATGATTCAAACATACTAAGTATGCAAAGTAGAACAGTGTTACCCACAGTCAAGAGAAAAATAAGTCAAAAGCAAATAGACCCAGAAATTACAAAGTTAATGGAACTAGTAGACAATGTCTTTAAAACAATTACTACAACATGCCCAAGAATTACAAAAAAGTAATAAGCATCTGAAAAGAAATAGAAGCTACATAAAAGCAGCAAGAGATAAAAATATAAAATCTGAAATAAAATATTCACCAGTCTTGATTAACAGGTTAGGAATAGAAAAAAAAAATGAAGTGAATTAAAGGAAGATGTAGCAATAAAACTATTAAACATAGAGCAATGCTGAAAACTGAACAGGGTATCAGTGAGTTACAGGAAAAATATCAACTGGTTTAGAATATTCATAATTGGGTTCCAGAAGAAGAGCAAAAGAGTAGTAAAATATTTGAAAAAGTAATGGCTAAATATATTCAAAATGTGCTTTAAAAATATAAATATTTTAGGGGCACCTGGTTGGTTCAGTTGGTTAAGACAAAGGAAAAAGATGCTTCTGTTTGGGGAGGGTGGGTGGTTATTAAAAAAAGGGGGGGTGGAGTAAATAATAAACATACCAAAATTCTGAGAGAAAAGTCAAACAGTGTGTATTTTCAGGGAATAGGGACTTTTACATCCTATGGAGGAAACTAGGGCAGATGAATGTTCAGGCCAGTTAACCTGCTCACAAAAAAAAAAAAAAAAAAAAAAAAAACCTGAGAAGACAATAAGTTTCCAACTGTGGCTTGTCTTTAGTCTCAGAACAAGTAGGAAATATAAGCTAGTAGAGTGATAATTGGCCTGGCTAGACACTGAAGGAATGCCCCAAGAGTCAATTTGCAAAGTCTTGAAAAATAGTATTTTACTTTGCTTTGCTTTTTCTTTTCCTTATTCCCTTTAATTTTATTTCCCTTACTCTGCCTTCTTTCCCTTTCTTCTTTCTTCCATCCTTTTTTCCTTTCTCTCGTTCTTCCTACATGAGTTTCTTTCTTCCTTTTTCCCTCTCAATCTTTTTTTTGCATGTAATATTCAAAATATCCATTTTTTAACTAAAATTTACAAAAAATGCAAAGAAACAAAGACATTATCCATTTACAGGAAAAGAAATTAATATTGTCAATGGAGAAGTGCAGATGTTGGCGTTTAAATCAACTCTCTTAAATGTGTTCAGATAGCTTAAGGAAACTTCTGACAAAGAGCTAGAGAAAATGGGAGCAATGTAGCAAAGCAATGAAGAAGAGAATATCAATAAAGAGATAAAGTGTATAAAGGACCATAGAGATTCTGGAGCTGAAAAGTACAGTAACTGAAAGGAAATTTCACTAGAGTTCAATAGCATTTTTGAGAAGACAGGAGACTGACTGGGTAAACTTAAAGATAATTTAACCAGTCTCAGGAGAAGAAATAAAAAATAAAGAAAAATGAATAGAGCCTAAGGATGTTAGAGACATTATCAATTACATTGACATGAATTATGGGAGTTCCAGAAGGAGAAGAAAGAGAAAAAAAGAGGCAGAGGGTATATTTGAAGAAATAATGGCTAAAAATTCCTCAAATTTCTTGAAATATAACAATCTAGATATCTAAGAATCTCAATAAACTCTGAGTAGGATAAACAAAGATATCCACACTAAGACATATCATAATAAAACTGTGGAAAGCCAAAGATACATAGAATCTCAAAAGCAGCAAGAGATAAGTGACATCATTCTTTTCAAGTTCCTTTCCAAAACAGAAGAGATAACATTCCTCAACTGATTCTGTAAGACCAGCATTACCCTGACACAAAAGCCAGAGACATTATAAACTACAGACCAACTATAAATTTATGAATATAAATGGAAAATTGCCAGCAAAATATTAGCAAACTAAATCCAACAACATATTCAAATAATTATATATCATGACCAAATGGGATTTATCCCAGGAATCAAGGGTGGTTCAACATAATAAAGCTAAACAATATAATATACAACATTAATAGAATGAAGACAATGGAAGCACATGATCGTCTCAGTTGAAGCAGAGAAGGCATTGGACAAAATCAAACTTTCTTTCATAATAAAGACACTCAGAAAACTAAGAATAGAAAGGAATTTTTTTAAAATGAAAAACCCATACCTAATATCATGCTCAATGGTAAAATAAAGCTTTGTTCTTAAGATCAGGAACAAGATAAAGATGCCTGCTTTTGCCACTGCAGTTTGCATTGTACTGAAAGTTCTAGCTAGAGCAATTAGCCAATAAAAGAAATAAAACCCATCTAAATTATAAAGTAGAGTTAAAACTATCTCTAATTGCAAATGGCATGATCCTGTATACAGAAAATCATAAGGAACCCACACATGCACACTATTATTGCCAATAAACAAATTCAGGAAAGTTGTGGGTACAAGACCTATACAAACAAATCAATTGTGTTCTACATACCACAATGAAAAACTGGAAAAGGAAGTTAAAAAAAGCAATTCAGTCTACAATAATATTCAAAAAAAATAAAATACCTAAGAACAAATTTAACAAAGAAGGTTAAAGACATACAATGAAAACTATAAAATATTGCTGAAAGACATTTAAAAAATCTACATAAATGGAAGACATCCATGTCTATAGATTGGAAGACTATTGGCAAGTTGGAACTACTACTCAGGGTGATCTACGGTGATCTATAGTATCAATGTGATCTCTATAAGATTTACTGAATCCCTATTTCAATGGGCTTTTTTTCGGCAGAAATGGAAAAGCCAATCCTACAAAACAATCTTGAAAAGAACAAAATTGGAGCACTCACACTTCTATTTCTAAACTTATGACAAATGTACATTTATCAAGACTCTGTGGTACTGGCAGAAGGATAGACATATGGATCAATGGAATAGAATTAAGACTTCAAAAATAAAGTCGTATTTATGGCCACTTCACTTTCAATAAGGGTGCCATCACCATTCAATGGGGCAAGAATATTTTCTTCAACAATTGGCACTGGGATAACACTTATCTGCATGCAGAAGAATAAAGTTGGACCCCTAACTTATACTACATACAAAATTATCTAAAAATGTAAACAGCAATATAAATATAAGAACTAAAACAACAGAACTCTTAGGACAAAACAGAGGTAAATCTTGATGACCTTGGATATTGCAATGGATTTTCAGATACGACACAAAACGTATGAATAAAAGAAAAAATAGATTTTGGATTTCATCATAATTTTAAAGTTTTATGCAAAGGTATTATTAGGAAAAGGCAACTTACAGAATGCATAAAAATATTCCAAAGTCTATATCTGATGAGTCTAGTGTCCAGAATATATGATATTCTTACATGTAACTCTTATATATAACTCTCACAACACAAAACAAAGACAACACAAAAAACGGCAAAGTACTTAGTAGACATTTGTCTAAAGAAGATATATAGGATTTTAACAAGTACATAAAAAGATGATCATCATTCATCATTAGCAAAATGTCGTTAAAAAATAAAATGAGATACTGACTTCTTTTCTAGTGTCTTCCTGGGACACATGTGACAGTGTATAATTGTTTTTCCATATAGAGCTAGGTTTTGTTTTTAATTTTTTTCACTGTTCTTTCAATTCTCTGATTTCTAAGTATCCAACTTCAAGTTCACTGCATCATTTTTTCCACACGGTCCAATTTGATATCGTGGCAATCCAGTGATTTTTAATTACAGATTTTATATTTTTTATTTCAGATTTCATATATATGGTGTTTTAGTTGTATAATCTACACTTAATTCCATTTAAACTTTTTTTATTTTCCTACTTATTGAACTACCTATCTTCACTAATGAGTCTCTATTTAAAAGAGCTGCTTTAAAGTCTTATTTTAACAAAAACATTGGGTCATCTCAGAGTGTTCTTGGTGTTCTGTTCTTTTTCATACATGGCAGTTTTGAAGATGGAGGGAAAAAGCCATGAGCTAAGGAAATCAGAAGGCCTCAAGAAACTAGAAAAGGCAAGAAAAGATTCTCCCCACAGCCTCTAAGAAGAACAAAGAGCTTTAATACCTTGATTTTACCCCAGTAAGATCCATGTCAGATTTTTGACATCCAGAGATGTAAAATGATAAGTATATATTACTGAAACTGCTAAGTTTGTGGTAATTTTTACAGTAGCAATAGGAAATTGATAAGCTTCCTAATCTGCTGACATCTGACAGCTAATTTAACCTATGTTTTCATGTCTATTCCAAGAAAAAAAAGATAGTAAGTATATTAAATTTAATAATTTATTAGCAAGATTAATGAAGTAATGCAGATAAAATACTTATTTCCATGCCTGGCAACTGGAAACGTTTAATAAATGTTCATTATTCAACAAAATTTATTGAGCATCTACCACGTGTGTTAATATCTTTTCTAAGAGATGAAAACATAGTGGGCAAGAAAAAAATCGCTGCTCTTATATCATTTAAGTTCTAGTGATAGCAACAGCTAGTACTTAAAGTATTTCTGTGTTCCAGTCACTTTTCTAAATGTTTTACATATACCAATTCATGCAATCTTCACAACAACCATATGTGATAAATTCTATTATTATCATTCCTGCCTGACTGATTAGAAAACTTGCTCAGCGTAAGAAGAGCTAGGATATGAATCCAAACCATTTGTCCAGAGTCCATGCTCTGAAATTCTATTGTCCACTTCATTCTGTACTCTGATTATTAGTATTATGTAATTTAATGTTCAATGTGAGGGCTTGATTATGACATGAGAGAATTCATGAACACTTATTAAGGAATTAAAATGCCATGATGTTGCTTTGTAGAGAGTAGGCTTATGGCAATGAGAATGAATGATACTAACAGCAGATTAGAGCGCAGTCACACGAGGTATACCCCTTAATCCATCGTCCCAAATATCATGCAGCCTATTGAGGATAAACAGAGAAAAGGTTGAGTGACAAGTTGATATTAAGTGCATATTCCTCTAATATATGAAAAAAATTTGGGGATCTAGAACAGCATGTGGAAAGTAAAAGTTATTTAAATATCTATTACATGAATATCAGGGTTATTTTTGTAATATTTATTTTGAGGGGGAGAGAGAGAGAAAGCATGTGCACAAATGGGGAAGAGGTAGAGAGACAGGGAGAGAGAGAATCCCAAGCAGGCTCTGTGCAGATCATGACTTGAGCTGAAATCAAAAGTCGGACACCAACTAATGGAGCCATCCAGGCACCCCTTAGGGTTACTTTTTAATAAAGCATTTGTTTTATTTTCATACTTTAATGGCAATTACAGGAAAGCAAATATATTCTTAAATATTCGATATGATTTTCCTTTAGATTTTGTTTCAGTCTTAATTTATGGTTAAGAATGCCTTAATTTCTCGCTTATAATTACCTAATATCTGCATTTTTGTCTTTTTAAATCCATTATTTTTGAAAGTTTCCCTAAAAAGCTTTTAAAAATGCTTTTTTATCTGAATTTACTACTTTCTCTGTTTCTAATTTATTGATTTTTTCTTAGTTGCAATTATCTTGTCATCCTTCCAGATATTTTTCTGGCTTCTACTTCACTATCATGTAGCTTGTTTTCTTTTCTGACTTAATAACCACCATGTAGCTATTTGAGAATATACATTGACGTGGGAAGATGTCACGTCACATTGACAGTATTTAAAATTTTATGGAGGGAGCATATTAAGATATTTCTCTATATATGCAGATAGCCAAACAGATGGAATTTAGCTCATGAGTACAGAGGTAGGTCTTTGAAAGGAGAAAGAATACTTCTTTCCAGCTAGCAAGGATGAAGAAAACTGCTGTAATAGAAATGAAGAGTGGGGTATGGATTTTGATCCAGGAAAGGAAGAGATAAGTTATAGGTTATTTCAAAATGTTTGTAGAAACAAATACATTTTTTCTTTTTGTTCTATAATTTATACATAAGCAGCAGCCTGTTTTTATAGATATCATAATTAACGGCCCATAGGCTAATCTTGGCTCACAGAGACGTTTATGCCTGAGAGAAATAAGAGGTGTCCAAATACAAATATGGACTTCTGTTTTGTTTTGAAAAATTGAAAGTATTCTTTTGGTGATTCTAAAAGTCTCAAAGTAACAATATTTTTGAAAATTCCAATCCCAGGGCAACTTAAGCTGCTTAATTTTCTTTGGCTAGATTCATTACAAGAAAACTACAGCCCTGTGTGGACTACTCCAATCTCTGTTACATACCACTATATATACTCTTCTACTCTTTAAAATCTTAATGTTCATCCATAAAGTACATCAGAAACTGACTTACAAAAAGAAAGGTGCCTATTCGTGAGGCAGGGAGGCAACCGAAGTATTCTCTTCTCATCTCCAGAAACCAAATACCAATGTGTGGGAATCTGGAGGAAGGAAAAAAATCACCTACAATGTTGTTTAATAAGGCCCTTGTAGCTCAACGCTAGGAGTTAGAAATAGCTATAATCTCCTGTGAACTCTGTGGGTAGTCAGACTGAGATTTGTAAACTGAAGAGTACATTAACATTAATACAATTTGTAGTCCCATGATAATAATACTAAAACAGCAGACTCAAGTTCTAAATTCTGAAGAATGGATGTTAGACTTATTTTCCCATGTAGTCACGTATTTCCCCTTTTGTTATGTTTTCAATAATATTTTAATGGGAATTTAAAGAAGAAAATGTCAGGGATCAATATGTCAAACTAATGTCACTTTAACCTAAGTATTGACAGTATATATCTTACCGATTTACCCATATATTTTCCTTCTAGGCATTCTGTACCCTGTATTTATTTCTCTTGGTAGAATATATGTCTAAAGATAGCCACAGAAAGAAAGGGATGAGGAAGGGGAGTGAAAAGGGAAGAAGGAGAAAGGGAGAGAGAAATGGGATTCTTGAAACCCATAGTTTAGAGATTGAACACTCTTATTAGCCCAGATATCTGATTTGAAAAACAACGAAACATAATATTTGCAACAAGAAGCCTTTCCCCCACCAATGCCCGTCCCCCTTCCCCCCCACCCCCACACACACTATGTTTACTCCAGGCCAGAAAGAGAGCCATACTGAGTGGGAGTAATAAAGGAAGGAGGCTGTAGGCTTAGGAGAGTGGGATAAGACCCTCAGGGCCTCTGTGGACAGAAATGGACTGTCATGAGATACCCCAGTTGTTTCCTCCGGGAGTCCATCACTTTACCCACAAGCCTTGACAGTTCCCACAGAGACTTCTTCATGGTAACACTTACAGAGCCTGATTCTGAGAAGCCCCCTGGATGGTCTTACCAGATAGCTGGCTTCAGGTCCACAGCTGATCATCCGTCAACTGCTGAAAGTTTAAGACACTCAATCATGCCCCATGATCTGAGTCCCTTTACACCTCTTCCATGTACCAAACAGTTTTTCCACTACCAAGGACATTCATAAGTCCCTCAAGAAAGGGAATGGACTCCTAGACATCTACTATTACACTTAGAATAGTGCCTCTAAGACTCAAACAATATTTAAGTCTTCCAAAATCTGGGATATGGGAAGAAAATCCCTACTAGCATCCCTACTTCCCAAACCAGTATTTCGGTCAAATTGATTGGCAATAGATGGAGATCATTCCCTAAAGTGGCACAGGGATAAACCACATTCTTGTTATACAAGTTGAGGAAATGATATAATTCTAAAAGCAACTGGCAACATTTGCTGTGTTTTTAAACAGGACAGAGTTGCATGATTTTCTTTTTAATTTTAGGAATATCACTATGACTGCAGTGTGGAAAATAGAAATGGCAAGTGAGGTTAGGAGATGTCTAAATAGTTGGAGGACCTGAGGGGAATTTTTATAATTGCAATGACAGTGTGTGACCTTGAACAAGTTACCTAACTTCTTGAAATTTAGCTTACTTAGAAAATAAAAATAATTGACACATAATCATACTGTGAGGTTTCAATTGCATTGTTTTCATGACCATCTGACTTTGTGCCAGTTGCATAATATAAGCTTCTTCCATCAAAGTGTGAGTTCCCTAAGGGTAGTTCCCTAAGGGTATAAAACATCTTTTGTTTTATATATGTGTCTTCATCTCACTTCATACTAAGCACTTAAATGCTTCTTCAGTCAATTATGATGATGTGTGTAATATTTATCAATGTATAAATAATACTGTTTACAATAGGCTCAATTGTCATGAGCTTCTGAAATTTATAAAATATATTTCTTTATATTTAATGGCTTTTCATAAGAAAGCACCATCTAGAATACATACCTGTGTGTATAATTAGTAAAAGTAATATAAAATATAATATATATGTATATGTATTTAATAAAAATAATATAGTATTTATAATAATGTATATTATATATAATGTGAGGAAGGTAGATTTTTAGGAATTTTTTGATACATAAATGTAGGATGTATACAGGTCTAAGGTAAATGGGAAGATACGTAAATGGAAAACATTAATTTCTTAATATATGTAACTCCCAGATATCACAATACACTAAAGATCATAGTTATTTAATTCTAATACTTAGCCATTAATCAAATTTCCCTTATGACTTATTATTTTGATTCTCTTACATAATTAATTGCTTCACTATCATTTCCTATGTTTCTTGTTGTAATTCTTAATCTTTCAAGCTTGGATGAAAACTTCCTTTAGGAAGGAAAACAAAACTTAATTTGAAACTTTGGTAGTGTTAATTGAAATTTTGGGAGTGTTATTTGTAATGTTCTATCATTTGAATAGGTAACTTGTTTAAAAGTATATCCTTTAAATAGATTTTAAATAAAGTACTGAAACACATGCAAAGGAAACTCAATGAATTGCATTGACAATTTAATCCAAAATTCATTTTTGCAGATGGACCAGACAGGCAATTGTCCTAATTTTAGAAATAGCAGTTAGTTACCAATATCTATGACTGTTTCTTAAAACAAATTTTCCATATGTAGCCTAAGATTAACTTCCAAGTTTAGAAATTTCTTAAGTCTAAATTATAGGACACCTCTTTAAACACAGTATGCATTCAATTTAATAAAACAAATTTGTGCCCTAGTGGTATAAAAGAGTAGTTTATTCTTTATAAGTAAACTATTCTTTCAAATACCAAACAAACCCCATGTATAGTTAATTGAGAGATTTAAAATATTCATTCTCTAATTATCATTTGTATGCTTTCTGTCTAATGAGGAGCCAACACAGTGGTTAAGAGTGGAAAGCTGTCCACCTCCACTGCCTAGTAGCTGAGAGACCCAGCACAACTAAGAATATCTGTGCTTCAATTTGTTAATTTCTAGGAAGATAATACAGGTGCTTAAATTTCATAAAATTGTTAGATAAAATAAATTCATATACGTAGAGCCCTTAGAATAGTATCACATTTATATACAACTTTATATTAATAAACTAGGGTTATTATAATGGTTTATATAGTATAGTTAATGATGTCACTAAGAATCTCACAAATCTAGCAAACAAGCTAGGAAAGAGCACATGAAAATAATTTACTTTAAATGTTTATTTATTTTGAGAGACAGAGAATCCCAAACAGGCTCCACACTGTCAGCACAAAGAGCCCAACGCAGGGCTCGACCTCAAGAAGAATGAGATCATGACCCAAGCCAAAATCAAAAGTTGGATGCTTACCTGTCTGGGCGACCACCCAGGTGCCCTGCACACAATTTCCTTAATGTCATGTGCCGTGAAAATCAAACAGACATCCTATGGCATGTGCATGCTAATTATTATCAACATTACTCATTAAAGCTTCAATATTTTAGCTAAGTTACTGTGAAAGGAAAGAAATTCATAAGTTTGATCCCATAACACATTTTGACTCCCACAGTGTCAGATGATGGTTTTCAGCTCCAGCTGTGGCATAGCTATTAAGTTGTTTGGCATAAAGTAACAAAAGAAGGTTTTTAATGGGAAAACAGTGGATAATTGCATGTTTTTTTTACCCAATCCAACTAAACTCATCTCTTTCATTCCGCACTAATGCCCAATCAGATAATCACTTTGCTGACCAAAGTGACATTGATAATTATGCAGATTAAATATTTTATTGAAATAGTATTCAGTCATACATCCTGAATGTTATACATACTTATTTTGAAAATGTGTTCCAAAACTTTGGACTGAAGATATAACAAAAATCCTTTACAAACTGACTTTTACTAAACAGATTCACAGCTAAGGTATGTTTAGAGCTGGTTAATTCAGAAGTACCATAATGACCTCAAGGACCCAGATTATTTCTCCTTCTGTTTTATCATCAGGTGACAGCTTTGCCCTCAGTCTGGCTTCTTTCACAGTCACAAAAATTACTGAGATTACATCAAGACATAATAAATACCTGAGGCAGAATAGGAACTATTTTTCCTAGATCTCTCCTTTTTTAAAAAAAAATTTTTTTTAATTATTTTTTTAATATTTATTTATTTCCAAGAGACAGAGACAGAGTGCGAGTGGGGGAGGGGCAGAGATAGAGGGAGACACAGAATCCAAAGCAGGCTCCAGGCTCTGAGCTCTCAGTGCAGAGCCTGATGCGGCGCTCGATCCCACCAACGGTGAGATCAAGACCTGAGCTGAAGTCAGATGCTCAACCTACTGAGCCACCCAGGCGCCCCTTCCTAGGTCTCTCTTTAAACAAGAGAGGAAAATCTTACCAGAAATACTGGCAGACTTCTATGTATAGCTCATTTGCCAGAAGTGGATCATATGCTAACCCTGAAAGCAATCACTGACAAAGGGAATCGGAACATCCTTGCCTTAGAAGCAACCAGGCTTTACATCTGAACAAAAAGTAGGAGTCATCTTTCCCCCAGACACATGATGAAAGGATGAATGAATTATTAACAAGAGGATTATATTACTAAAAAGAAAAAGGAAATGAACATTGGTTAGGCAATAATGCCTGCTTGAATAATCATCTCTACATCTTTTTCTTCAAAAATTGTGAACTACATTGTACATAATCAAACTGCATGTATACAGGTGAATAATGCTAGACCTTGCTAAAGCAACTTATAATATAATCAAATTAATATAAGAGAATTAGTTAAATTTGAGATAAATGCATATTTTTTTTAAAATTCATTCTCCATCTTTCTTTAACTTGATCCAAAAGTTTGTAATTTACCAAATGCCATCCCTGAGTTAACTAGGTGTTAACTATACCCTGATGAATAAAACACATACAGTAGACATATGATGCTAATAAGTTTAAAGCAATAAGCCAAGCATTAAATAAATATACACATAAAGATATAATTAAAGTTAAGGTAAATGAAGGAAAATGACCAGATATGATAAGAAAGAATAATATTTGAGGGGAGGAGATAAATTTGATTGTACGATCTGAAGGCTCTGAGGGGGTCTCATTAAGAAAATGGCATTTGAGTCCTGAAAGATGAGTAGGGATTGACATACATTCTCCCCTTGACCAAACACTACAGTCAGGCTTTTCTGAACTTGTCAACAAGGTCTACTTTCATGTTCCTCTTTGCATTGTCCAATTTTAGCCAGACTCTTGATAAGCCACTTTGACTAGAAGCTCTCACTTTCAATATCTGATCAGTTTCTCCATTTTTCACCATCTTCTGTATAATGTCTCATCACCTGGCATGCCTTCTAGAAGAACACCTAGGCCAGTTTAGCTAGAATCCTTCCTTACGCCTTTTTTCCTCTGTAATTCCACTGAGTAATTCTCCATCCACTGAACCCAGCCCTGCTCCTTGGCCATTCATTCCTACTTGCCATCCTGTATTCAGAGTTAAACACAATCTCTCCTTCCCACTGCAAAATTCCACTGCTGCAGTCTTTATGTCTATCATGATAGTTCTCCCTTTGAAAAAAGGCTGTCCTATTGTGCCTTAATAATGCTATGGAATATATATTTTTTCTTTAACACTATTCACTATGTAAAGAATGGGGATAGCATCCCTGTAAGAGACCACTCTCTGCAATGAATCTTAAGGAGGAATGAACTTTTATGTTTACAGAGCAAGTAATTAAAAAAAACCTTACATTTCAATGATCAGAAATCATAAAGTTCTTTGTGTTTAAATTTAAATTAAAGTTCTTTAGTTTTAAAGTTAATTTATTAAATTTTTGGTTTCTGATGCAATATTTTATGCGTAACATAATACTATTTTAAAATATATATACCTATTTTTTCCTGTTAGCTGGAGAAGCGTCAAACTCATGACAAAAAGCAAAATTTACGAATAGAAAATATTTGCTGTCTTGTGATTTCAGTAAAATTATGCATGTTAATTATTAGGATTTGAAAGATGCTTTTATATTCATATTAATATAGCATAATGAAATCTTTCTGGAATTATCAACTGAATGGGACTTACAATGACACTACTTTGAATATTATTCATCTTCAAAAGGCAGTCACAGTGATTGCTACCTTTGGTAGAAACCATATATATTCGCCTCAATGCTTACACTGTTTTATCATTTTACAAAAGGAAAAATTAATATGGAGTAGTTAATAGCATGCATAATTTAACATTTTATATTTGTGACAGATCAGAAAATGTTACATTGTGACAGACCCAGGACTCTTAGTTATTACAACCATGAAAACAAATTCTTCAAGTCTGTGATTCATTGTTTGTCCTAGAAACAGATAATACAAGGGGAACACATTCTTTGAACCCTATCTGACTAGTTTCATTGGATTAGAATTTCTTCAATTCTGCCTCTATCTCTTGTGTGATGCCAGGAAAAGTTCTGATTACCAGAAACCTTGATTTACTCACCATCCTTCTAAAATGCAAGCTGTAGATGGGCAGGAATGTTTGTTTTGCTCACTAGTATATCCCAAGAACCTAGAGTCCAGCCCATATTAGGGTCTCAGTACATGTCTTTTTAACAAAATGAAATCCTCTAAATGAAACTCTTTTGAGCTTTTATGACTATTAAATAATATTGTGCACTTAAATGCTTTTGAAAGTGCTGATAGTAGGTGCTTATTAGGTATGGTATTATCAAATAACACTTCCAAACATAACATAACTAGACTCTTTTTAGAATTAGAATATTTATTATAAATATGGGTTTTCCCCAGATTAGTAAAAATAGCAATTTTACTCAAACTATTTTAGCATACATTTACTTCAAAATAGTTTTCAGAGATTAAAAAAAAATATGTTCATACAAGAAAAATAAAGCCTGTGTTTTGCAAACATTAATAACCCTGGTAGGCTAGTTTAAATGACTGAGTTAAATTTTGTAAATTCCTAATGTCATAATCCATCCATTAATAACATTTACATTTCCTGAAAACAAATGGGATTAAAAGATTCAAGCATAGTCATGAATAGTTAAGCTATTGTAATTTAGATTAAGAAAAGAGAGGATACTATCGGTTGAATCATGGGGGTAAACATGTTGAAGAAAATTAAAACAATCTTCAGTGAGAAGCTATCAGTAAAACTAGGGGGTGATTATTTTGAATAAAATTTGAAGTTTGAAAATGACTCTGGTACCCAATTTCCAAACAGTTCTCAGACACCAGCTGGGTAGCCTACAATTCGACTCCATCTGACACTATCTAACTAGATACGGCATCAAATCTCACAGGTTAAGGATTCAGTCTCACAAGGCTGATTCCCTGCTACATACACTTTAGATGTTGGGTACAAGTGCAGCTTGTGACCCATGCTTCTGATGACTGACTACACAATTAGACATTCCATTGACCCCTCCTTGGGTATGATTAATTTGCTAAAGGGGCTCACAGTAACATTTTATTTGCAGATTACCAGATTATGAAATGACAATTCAGGAACAGCCAGAAGGAAGAGAGGCAGAGGACAAGATATGGGGGAAAGGGCACGGAGTTCCCACACTCTCACCTGGTGTACCACTCCCAGCAAATCTCCAGATGTCCACCAACCCAGAAGCTCTCCAAACCCAGTCCTTTTGGGTTTCTAATGGAGACTTCATGATGTAGGCATGATTGATTAAATCGTTGACTTTTGGTGACGGCCTCAACCTCCCCTCCCTTGATAATTTCTCTCAGCAAATAACAGCCTTTTAAGCATCAGTAAAGGTCAAGAAAAAAATATATACAGATTTTTTTTTCATTTTAAACTCATACAAAACATAGACAGACATGAGGGGCACACTCATAAAATGGGACCTCTCATTTCCCCAGCACTATTCACCCCCTCCCTTTAAAACAAAAACAAACAAACAAACAAACAAACAAACAAAAAAACCCTGCTTCTTCACATCAACGCCTTCTAAACATCCTTTGTTCCTTCCCATTTCTTAGACCTCTAAATGTTGGGGTAACTCAAGGCTCAGTGTGAGAACCACTCTTCTTCTATATTTATTGTTATCCCATAGGTAATCTGACACAAGCTTTAATACCTTCTTGAAACAGGTCACTCCTACTTTTATACCCCTACTTTCCCATAAATTCCAGAATCCTTATTTGTCCTCTTCATTTGGATTTCTAATAGGCATTTAGAAACAAGTATACCAAAAAGACCTAGATTTTGGCCTCCAAATCTGCTTTTCTATCAGAGCTCCTGCGAGTGATACCACAATTCCTAAAACTTGGTATTATCCCTAATTGGTTTCTTTCTCACGGTCTCCACAAAAAGGCAGCCAAGAAATACTGGCTGCCCTCTCAAGAATTTCACAACTATAAACTCCAGACCAAACCACTATTATCACTTACCTTAAATTGGCTTTGTTTCCTTTCTTGCCATAGAGAGTTACTTTGTACATAGCAACAGGAATGATACTTTAAAATATAAGTATCTTAGATATAGATATAGACCATAATGACCACAATTATGGTCAAAGCTATGGTTTATTTCCCATAAAACTCAAAAGACTTGTCCATGGTCTATGAGGACCTCCATGATGAGCCTGTCATCAGATTTCTGACCTTATCCTCTCTCCCCTCTCCCTCTCCCCCTCCCCTTCTTTTTTCCCTTCTCAGTTTGTCTAGACCTTTTGCCTCTTGGCTTTACCCAAACAGGGCAAGCATGTTTCCTACTCAAGATTTTTGTAACTGGTGTTCTCTCTTCCTTAAAACCTCTTCCTCCAACGACATCATAAAGAAAAATGAAATTTTATAAGAAAGATAAAAAGGAGGTACTGTTATTTTAGAAAGAGTGGTCAAGAGAAAATTAACTGGTTAGTTGAATTTTTAAAGAGATACATTTGAGTGATATCAGGTCTATAAATACATATCTTTTACCTTTACATTGAAAACATCACGGGGTTCATCTAGCTAGCTTCATTTCCATATTTGAGCTCCCTTTTCTGAAAGTGAGAAACTTAACTCCCATTGCTGTTAATATAGTTACTTTTCCTAAAATCAATCCCTCCGTGTATAACCAATCCCCTACGCACACACAGTTACCCTCTTCACCACACTCAGCACCAACTGCCTGTCCTCCACCCCCATGCTCCACCTCTTGCTTACCTGCTTGAGTTCTGACACTCCTGCAAGACTGCCTCCTTCCATGGTATCCCACCTCACCTGCATCCATTAGCCCTTTTATCAAGGCTTCCTGGGCTTGTTGGATCTCCAACACCTGCTCTGGTCTTCGCACCAACTTTACTCACCGACTCTCCCCACATGGATACTATTCTGCTTGCCTTCTCGCTAATGATTTCAATCTGAAGTAGATTTTAAATGCTATTATGCAGAGATGAGAATAGTCACCAAATCTGTTAGGGTCAGAACTCTCCTCATTTAAAAGAGGAAATGCAAATCAAAAACACCATGACAGGATCCGTGAAAGCAGTTTGAAACATGAAGTAACAGAGAACTTTTTACTCAAGACATAATGAGAAGGATGTGGATTATAAACTAGAGAGATAGCTGAATACAATTTTATTATACTTCTTCACTGTGTTCCCATAAAATTCTCTCTTCTATGTGCTCTGTGAAATAAATATGCTGATATGAAAGACAACTGAAACAGATGAAATGAACCAGAAGAGAAATTAAACAAAAAAGAGCATGCTGATTGAGACAAAAGGGATGTAATGAACCTAAAGATCTAACGTTAAAAAAATCTAACAACTGAAATCCACAAAATAGAATCAATAAGTGTATTAGGAAAAAATCCTTTTGAGAAAACATCCTCAACCTTGTCAATATATCTGATAAAGTTGTGAATTTTATTCCCTTACTTCTCTATCCAGGCTTCCCCTCCCTGTTAACCCACAGTGGTGAGCATGTAACAGGCCTAGTCAATCACAATACTCTGTTCTGGCACAAATGAATGCTAGGAGTTATGCAAACATCATCCCATCAGGGACCATTAAACGTCTTTTATGGAATTCTCATTTGGAAGCCTAGGGGGAAAAAAAAAAAACTTCAACGGCATTTGGCAAGCAAAAATCTTATTGTTGCATTAACAATCATACAAAGGATTCTCTTCTCTGAGAATAAAAATCAAAAATGCATGATAAGATACAAAAGATGGATTGAAAGAGAGAATGTAAAAGACAGTTTACTAGGTAGTACCTCTTGGTTCCAGCTCCGGAATCCCTGGATGCTCAGATACTCTGAGCTACCACTGGGTCTGTTACACAAGCCAGTATGTGCTGTCCATTGCATACTCATCTTTCCCATATTCCCCAGCAGTTTTCCTTGTTTACTTCTCAGTGTTTACCTCTCACAACAGAGGCTGAAAATACTAAGTATTTTCTCTGCCTCCATTCAGCTAAAATACAGGCAGAATCCTGGCATGTGGCACGAGGAGAAATCTCCTAATAAAATGAGAGAAATCTCACAAGTTCTTCCCCATCTTAACATGGTTTGCATATTAAGAATGACTGGATGCTGGAGACAGAGATGAAGAGATCAAAGGAATCCTAGAAAAGCCGACTCAGCCTGGACATCTTGAAACTCCTGAATACCTCCTAGACCTACTAATCTGGAAATTGTGTGTGGGATAAGAAATGAAGCTTCTATTATTTAAGCACTTCTAAATAGAAGTTCTATTACATACAGCCAAGTGACTACCAAATGATATGCCAGTTCATTAATTTTAAACTAAAAACAGAATCCTGTTGAAGGGGAGCAGAATTTGTCACCCTAAAATACACCTTTTTGGCATAAGGATTATTTTAAGCCAATTATCTTTTAAAAAACAGCAGCATGAGAGAAGTTCTCAAAAACAAGTAGAAGTTATCATATTGTAAAAACAACCTCTTTAGTTCTTCAGCTGGTCCAATAATTATATTAATATATGACAGATGAATAGGAGAAAAACAAAAGTTTAATAACATGTAGACCTCCTGTATTCATTGGAGATGAACTCCCTGAAGTGGCTTGAGCCACCGTCTTAAAATCCTCTCCAGCTAAATTGGGGCACCCGGGTGGCTCAGTTGGTTAGGTGTCCAGCTTCAGCTTCGGTCATGATCTCATGGCTTCTGGGTTTGAGCCCCATGTCCGGCTCTGTGCTGACAGCTCAAAACCTTGAGCCTGCTTTGGATTCTGTGTCTCCCTCCCCCGCTCATGATGTCTCTCTCTCTCTCTCTCTCTCTCTCTCTCTCTATCTCTATCTCTCTCTCTCCCAAATAAATAAACATTAAAATTAAAAAAAAAAATCCTCTCTAGCTAAAAAAAGATATCAGGAGTGGGAGAAGGAGGCCAGTTATGAGAAGTGAAGGGGAGCATATTTTGCCACACCAAGATGTGTGTACGTCTTTAGCGTACTGATTATTTTATGCTGATTGCTTTGAAGAAACTGCAGACACAAGGGAAGCTCTGAAAACTAAGTAGAATTTACCCTTTTGTTAGAGACACTGACATTTCTAAGGGTACATTTGTACCCAGGACACAGTCTCAGGCTGTCTGCCTGTCAGACATGCGGTGCTACCAGCTCAGATGGGGTTAGCTATTGCTATGTCCCACTGACACACTGCAGGGCACAGACACACAATTTCAACTCCCTCTTTCTTAGGATGTAGGCCCCGGCTGGGCAGAGAGCTTTCTCATGCCAAGTAGAACCCCGGTTAGCACCCTGGGAGTGATAACCCCCAGATGATGGAGGAAGACAGATCATGTCCACGGTTCAAAGAATGTGAAAATAGGGCATGGAGAGTATATCCCAAGAAAGAGATGGAAGAAAGAGGGAATGTACTTGAGTTGAGTCTCAAAACCCCTAGCACATGCCTCATTGTCCCATCGGCCTTCAACTCCAAAACATAAAATTCTTAATAATTTAACTTAAGACTTAAGAAGAACTGAATAATTTAACTTAAAGAAGGCCTTCCAAATGTGTGGTCAGGTGCAACTACAGTGTTCTTATGCCCAAGAGGCCAGTTCTGCCCAGAAGCCAACCTGAATGAGTTCCCAACTGCCAAAATTAGAACAACGTGAGCAACAAAATAAATATTAAAATAATGGATTATAACACAAAGAATGAAATAAACACTTATGAGTCCATGTTGATTTAAATAACTAAATAGGAACAGAGGACAAATCATCTACACAGAAAAATTACAAATAATATATGTAGATACATTTTTCCAACCCATCCCCAGGTAGAGTTTAATTCACCTCCTCTTGAGTGTGGGTTGAATTTAGTGACTCAATTTAAAAAAAAAAAAGACAATATGATAAAAAAAAAAGGGGGGGGGAGTACATTTAAAGAGAAATCTGGCAAAAAAAAAAAATCCTAAACAAGTGACACATATTAATATCACTAACAATAAATAGTAGGAAACATAGGTGAGTATATCTTACAGACCAAATGTGAGAAAATGCTAGATATGTTAATTTTGAAAAGTACTCTATTGAGTGACTTCTTACAAGGCAAAGAATACATAAAACTCTCATAAGAATGGTAAAGGGAGCATCTCATCCATGACAGGATCCTCATTCAGTGGATATGACATCCTACAGTGCATTTTGAGATAGGCAGAGTTCTAAGGTAATACCCTAAAATCTCCAGCTTTTTGTGTTCACACACCTTCTTCTAGGTATTCAATCAAACATTTATCTAAGTATTGCTATAAAGGGATTTTGCACATGTAATTAAGGTTCACAATTAGTTGACATTAAAATAGGGAGATTATCCAGATAGGCCAGACCTAATCACATGATTCCTTTAAAAGTGGAAAGTTTTCTACAACCAGTTACAGAAGAGTAAATCAGAGAAGCATATTTTGTCTAGTCGAGAATAAAGTAAACATTCCTATTGGAACTGTCTATGGGAGCCACAAGCCATCCACAGGCAGCCTCTTATTACTGAGAATGGTGTCTGAACAACAGAGAAATGGGAGCCTCAATTCTATCACTACATGGAAATCAATTCTTCCAACAAATATTGAGCTTAGAAGACTATGAGTCTCATGGTCTTCATATAACTAACACCCTGAGCAGATCCAGTTCCATGCTTGGACCCATGACCTACAGAAAAGGTAAGATAATAAATGTGTCTTGCTGTAAGATAAGCTTTTAGTAATTTGTAGACAGAAATAAGAAACTAATCTACTCTCTATTCCCTTAGTCAACTTAGGGAAACTCGTAAATCCTACACATGGTTGGGAGCATGTTGTATAATCGTCCACTTTATGAAATAATCTCCATAATTTTTACAATCTTTTCTATTAAAAATGTATAATTTCTATTTTAGAGTTGTTTTTGGTTAATCACATCAGACTGCTGTCAGGGAAACCATACAAATGGCAAAGAAAAAGCATATAAACTACGAATAAAGGAAAATTTTAGAATATGACAAAGACTATTTGTCTCACAACTAAAGCTGAAATCATACACAAAACTGACAGTTAAAAACAAGACATTGATGGCGAGAGTCACCATTTTTGTTTAAATTAGCTTTTATGTCCCAACAATTCAGTTGTAAAGAAAATCAAATACCATATAAATGTTGAAAATGAAACCGTGACAAAATGGTAATGGCTTTTTCAAAATTGCTTTGATATTTCAAAAACAATCCAGTTATAAAATAATAATCTTATAAATATTGAAAATAACAATGCAAATTAACTTTTCTACAGAAGAGATGCTTACTTACCTATAAAATCCAGAAGAATTACATGACAACCCTTAGAATTAATAAAATAATTCATTGTACATTTGATTAAAAAATACTTAAAGATAGAATAAGTTATTTTCTATATATAGCATATTTGACCAAGTTAGAAGTATAATGGACATAAATCCTCTTCATAATAGCAATAAAAATATACAATATCTAGGAAAAAACTCAACATTGCAGGGTTATATGTATAAAATTATATTGTTATGCAGACAAAAGGAAGGCGTAGGATCCTAAATTTCTATATTGAAGATTTTAATATTTGCTTGTTTCTTTTATTACACACACACACACACACACATATATATATATATATATATATATTTTTTTTTTTTTTTTTTTTTTTTTACTTCAGTTATATCAATTTATCTTTATGACAGGGTCCAGGGCAGGCCACCCAGAATACGCCACTTGGACAAGGCATTTTGAGTTGAAGACAATCAAGGCCGTACAGACTCAAGAAGAGCTTTTTACCTCCCCGTTAACAACATGAAAGAATTTAGATAGGGGGCTGTTGCGAGCATGCTACGAAGGCACACACATGAGTTGTATCCTTCCACAAATGTCAGCTTTATGCAGTCATAAAGCAAGGTTACCATAATCACAAGGCAGGTTCAGGATTTCAAAATGAATGCCATTTCATTATGCATCTAACTTGGCTTCATTCATGTCATACAAAGCAAAGAACAACACAAAATTACACAACAAACAAGATACAATAAAGAGTAAGAAATTAACAAACTAAACAAGAAGTTAGCCCATGAGTGCACAGATGAGATGAGGCCTCAGTCCAGTCCTGGTCAGCTCTTGACGAGTGTTGTTTATTATGTTCAAGCAGTGGAGAATCGCACTGCAGCAACCAGAGAGTAGTGGGGCAGAGAATTCAGTAGTAGTTGCCTCTTTGATGTGATCAGCATCTGGAGAGGGTCAGCATCTGGGGAGTCTGACAGTTTGTTGCAAAAGTCCTCCCTTTTAAAAAAGAATGTTTACTTATCTTAGAGAGAGAGAGAGAGAGAGAGAGAGAGACAGCACACTTGAGTTGGGGAGGGGCAGAGAGAGAGGAAGAGAGAGAATCCCAAGCAGGTTCCATGTTGTCAGCACAGAGCATGACATACAGCTTGAGCCCACGAACCGCGAGATCATGTCCTGAGTCTAAATCAAGAGTTGGACACTTAACCCACTGAGGCATCCAGGCATCCCAAAAGTCTTTCCTTTTTAAAGGATCTCCTGGTTACCAGTTCTGGATGTTGTCATTTTGTGCTGGTTTTGGCAGTAGCCAGTCTAGCTGCAATGCTTTTAGCTTGTTTATGTCACTGCTTAACATGAGTGACTCCATCTTGCCCACTACAAGGGCCTGTACCAGGAAGGAGCTATTGCCAGAGATAACTTTTTACATCAGAAAGACTTATCTGCATGACCTGGCAAACATTTGTTTACCAAACATTTGCTCTTCCCATCTTCCTGTGAATTGTCTTCCTCTCCTTTGAAGACCTGTAAGCCTACACCCTTCTCCTTAGCTCTATCTCCTTTCTCTGCTGCCACCAACTACAGGACATTTATCCACCTCTATAATCCTTCTGAACAAGAGATTCTGTAATCAGTTGTTGCATCAATGCTTGTGAAACAACTGAGTGACTTTCTGTGGCCAGTTCCTGTTTAATTTATGCTTGTTACATGTGGGTAATAAAGTCCAAACATTAAAGCTGCTAAATACAGCATGATGAAACTAAAAGATCATTTTATGTACAAGGAAAAATGTTTCTTTGCACATGGTTTAAAGTATTTGATTTTTCTCTGTATCAGGAGGAGTGGACCTTTTTTAATGCATCCCTAGGCTCTTCTAATAAATATATTCCTGAGCAACTTTTGGATGAAATAGTCATTCTTCTGAATTGCATTTTTACTGTTTCAATTTTCTAAAACTTTGCTTCTTTAAGGTAAATGACCATCCAGCAGAACGTTGATAACAAAGAATTTCACATGTCACTCTCTTCATTGACTTGCAAATGCAATCATTTATGCTCTTTTTTGGATGTAGAGCAATACAGTGCATTGTATTACAGACTGCAATTCTCATCAAGCAGGGTGTGAAGAGCTGGTTCTGTGTCTAATTCATATCTACTATTGAAGGCTCCTATTGAAAAATACCATATTTCATATGCAAGGTTAAGCCTATCTTTCAACCAGAAAAAAATAAACTGTCTTTCTAGCTGAGGTATAAGTAATAGAATTAAAGTCAATCGAAGAGTCAATATCAGAAAAAGAAAAAAATCTGAATCCAAGATTCAAAGTATGAAGAATCAAATGACCTAGCACAGAGATACACATGAATTTAAAACAATGGAGAAAGAAACTAGATTTATTTCTAGGTTTTAAAGAAAGACTTAAACATATTATGATTATATATATCCCTCAGAGGGCTACCTCCTCGACAGGATATGTTAAGCTGGGAATGCATCTGAGCCTGTGTGTCCTAATTTTGTGGCATATATTTCAACTTCTTTGACCATGCCATATCTTAAAAATGAAATAGATCTATTAATAAAAGATTGTGGTCAAAATGAAAGGAAACAACCAAAATGTTTTAAAAAAGAAACAAACTTGGAGAATTTGACCAAAGCATTCCAATTGATGACATGGACCAACTAAAACCCTTTTCATTGTATAGCAGAGAATCGGAAAAAAAGAGGAGACAAAATGAGAGAACATTATATGTCCAGGACGAGTGATTTTATTATTGCTTGCTGTCATGATTTTTTAAATAAAATACAGTGCTGCTCAGCTGTCAGTTAAGACCATGACTGTCACTAATGAAATATGTCCTGCTGGAGAAATATTTAAAACAATATCATCGCAAAGGTGTCCCAAATTGGGAACTTTTGAGAAAAAGAGAAAGCAATTTTATTGGAGACTTAAGACACAAAAACCAAAGTCTATAAATACTGATTTATCTGGGTGTTTTTCCTCCCCAGACATTGCAGTGACAAATTTCTTTGGCTTAAATTCAGTTTAAATGAGTTATGATAAAGGATTATTGAAAAAAGTTAGGATATTTATGCTTTCGTGTTAATTTGTTTCCTCAAGTGGTTACGGCCTCCAAAGTCTTCAAGTGATTTCTTAAATTTTAATTCATAAGCAACTGGATTTAGGATTTGGTTGCAGTTTTTAGCTGAGTGATATTTGAGTTTCCAATTTCAAGTAGTCTTTAGAAAACCCACCTGAAGGAGACAGAAACAGTAGCACATAATTATTGTATTTTTTACATAACAGCTCCATGGCTGGATTTCTGCCGTGAAAAAGTCCCATCTCATAATGTGTGCTGGTATTGATGTATCTTCTTGTATGGCTTGTTTTCTGAATCATTAAGTGTTACAATTATGGTTTATTTAGGTGTAGCACTGTAGGAAATAATAACATCACTTTTAGTACTTAAAATATTAATTTTAATAAAAAAGTCTCAGCACAGTTGAAATTTCCAAAGGAGGCAGCCAGTGTTCCTGATGCTAAATTTGCCTTCCTGAAAGGTTAGGAACATTTAAAAGTGCCAGTAGTTGTTCAGGGCACAAAGATACCATAAATCTCTCCTAAAGTGTGGCTTAGTACTCTGAAAAAAAAGCATATATTCTCAAAGTCCAACACTTACTCTCCTGATGAAATTTATATTCTGGTGAGAGCAGTACTAGTAAGCTTCTCAGTTCTTTTCACTGTGCTAAAAGTAGAGAAAATGCCCACGAAAGAATAAACAAAACAGCCTTATGTTAAAGGTACAGATCAGTGAGGCTGAGATGATGCCTGTCATATCAGTAATCTGGCTCCCTGCCCAAACAGGGCCTCAGGGTAGCCGACTGAGAGATTGTTAGTTACATTCCAGGATCTATTTGTAGTGTTTGCACGTACTTGAAAGAGTGGGACCCTGGTGGAAATGGCTCACATTAGCCAAATTCACAGGAGACTGACATGCTGACCAAATGACAAACCATTAATGTGTAAAGAGAAATGTAAAATGACAAATCAGTAATGTGTAAAGAGAAATGTAATGCTCAAGGAGAATGTAACATCCATTTCCCTTAATCAGGACAGATGCTCCCATGAGAAAAATCTTCCTGGAAAGCACAAAGAACTTACAGTTGAGTAAATGGCAGCAATTAACACTTGTGACCAGAGGTGTCTGTGTCGGCTGAATGGAGCTCTCCTAATGGACAAGACTGCAGACACAATTAAACACTTTTAGTCTTTGAGTTTTACCTTTCTAAAGATCCTCTGCTTACTATTCCCTTTCTGTTTACCCAGTCTTCTTTTAGACAGGGCATATTATAATAAATTTAGAGAAGCCAAATTTGGTTATTTAAAATCTTGGGGCCGCTGGGTGGCTCAATAGGTTAAGTATCTGACTCTGGATTTTGGCTCAGGTTATGATCTCATGGTTTGTGGGTTTGAGCCCTGCATCCTGTGCTGAAAGCATGGAGCCTGTTTGGGGTTCTCTCTCTTTCTGCAACTACCCCACTTGTGCTCTCTTTTTCTCTCAAAATAAATAAACATTAAAAAATATTTAAAAAAAAAATCTTACACAGAATCTCAATGTATTAAGTGGCTGACCCAAGCAGCACCAAAATGATTGCAATGGACTTGAGGTCCACTTTTTCTCCACGTCACAAGCTATCCTGCCCTATCTCCACCTCATTTAGCCTCTAGAGAACTCTGGACTTTTGTAAATCAAGATTGGAAACTTCTGGATTGAAGAGAAGCAGTATCCTCTAGTGGTCACTGATAGAATCTTACTTGGCTAGAATTTAAAGCCAGTGTTTCTTTGTTTATAAAATAAGATTATGTTCCTATACCATTTGGGTGAGCTTGTTTACACTTTAGTAAAAACAACTCTCAAATCTCACTGATACGTCAGCAGAGAGCTTGTTTCCCACTCCTGTTCACGTTCTTCACAATTTCCCTGCATTATTTTTGTCCTTCCTCAGGACTCATCTGCTCTCTGGACGTCACTAGAAACGTTGAAGAGGGAAGGAGAGCATGTGGGTGGCCATGCAGGCTGCAGGAACTTACACACAGAAGTACAATAGCTTAATTCTACTTGTGTGGTATTGGCCACAGACACAAGACCAAGGCTGATTTCACCTGTGCTGGCTAGTCCAATATCGCCTCGGGGAAGAGTACTCATTATTACACACTACCTAAAACTAACCTTGATCACAAATCTGAGAGTTAGTTGGTCAAGGAAACTACATTTGCCAAAACAGTTTTGGCAAAATGTGGCATTTACTGTGTTTATTCTTAACTCGATGTTGTGTATAGAGGGAGGGGTATGTGGTCATTTGAGAACATTTCCAAGCAGTACAGTTTTATTATCTTTTAGCGATGTTCCAACAAGATGGGAGCAGAATGGACACAGGCCCAGCAGTGTTAGAAGGAAGACATGGCTGTGTGTCCTGAAGATGTCATTGTTCTATTTAGTTTCATTGTGTTTTCCTTAAATATTAATCATGTTTATTCTCTCACCAGTCTTGAGGAGTTTACTGCACAAGTTAACCAGAAGAGCTTCTTAGGGGTGATTGGAAACTTGCACCCAGCAGAAATCTGGGCAAGGTTTCAAAGATGGAGTCTAAACATCTGATGTTGGAAAGGGCGTACTTTGCTCTTTTATAACCAGTCATCATTGTACTAAGAATTGACTACTGGAAATAGAGACTACCTGGTGGACGTGCCAATGTTCATATATTCGTAAGACCTAATATTTGGGGGGAGGGGGAGGGGAGGGAACCAACAACCAACAAATATGGAACTACGTATTTTTCTATATATTTAAATAGCAATATATATATGAATAAAGCAATGTTTATATCTCTAGATTTTATTTCAATGTTTTCAAAAAATAGTTTTCACCTGGATTAGGGTTTTCAAAAATATGACCCAAAGAGGCATTTCACTTATCCTTTTAACAAGCTGTACAATGCCAAGGGAGGATGGGGGCAAGAGAAACACGTGTCCCCAGATACCAGGGCCCTTGCCCTACTTCAAATACAAGAGCTACACATGTTTTTATCTATATACATTTATTTAAAATTTCTAGGTTTTTATTTGAAAAATACATCATGGCTAGAGACAACAAATCAAAATTTTAAAAAAAAATTTAAAAGGGAGTGAATACCATTAACCTGTCTGATGTGACAGACCCTAAGGGAGGTCTGATAGCATGATGATCAAGACTGTAGACTCTGGGTGGTCCTATCTGTTAAGTGTCTGACTCTTGATTTTGGCTCAGATCATGATTTCATAGTTCATGGGATCGAGTCCAACATTGGTCTCTGCACAGCCTGCTTGGGATTCTCTCTCTCCCTCTATCTCTCTGCCCCTCCCCTGCTTGTGCTCTCTCTCTTTCTCTCTCTCTCTGTCAAAATGAATAAAATTTAAAATATTTTCAAAAAACAAAAATAAAGACAATAGTCTCTGAAGCTAAACTGCTTGAGTTTATATAAATAAGTCTGATATATGGTATTCAAGCCTTTTTGTTCAGTTAGCCACTGATTTATCCAGAGAAATAATAAACAAAACTCATTTTCAAGTTCATATATACCAAAATAAGGAACATACAAGAATGTTGTTTACTGAAATGTAAAGTAACTATTAGAGGAAAGTTTGAAAAAAAATTAATCTGCAAATTAAGAGAAGGCTTAAAACTTAAACTAAAAAAAAATAGCAGGTTAGCATAAAATGTTAACTGACATTACCAAACAGAAGTAATTTTCATGTAGCAAAAAAGGAAGTGGAAAGAGTTTTAAGAAACTAATAATGTTTCATCTGCTCCTAATTCAGGACTCCAAAGATGTGTTTGGTTTGGGTGATTTTGCGTTTTTGTTTTTGTTTTGCACTATCATAAAGTCTGTGGCAAATACACTACTGAAGGTAAGTTATTTTTTAAGACTTCCGTTTTATATTGTGTCCAAATGATAGCTTCCTATTAAGGAAAAATAGTTTGGAATTGATTCTACTTCTTCAGAAATAAAGTCTCTAAAATTTATTTTTGCCCTGTAAATTCAAGATAAGTTCTAGTTTGAAATCTGAAGAAGATTTAATAGTAACTTCTACAACTTTCACAGTTTAAAAATTTATAAGATATGTTTTAAAATAAATTGCAGTACAGTCTACAAATATTCAATATATTTGAGAGGAAAGGCAACAACATGCTGGACTCAAGAAGATACCCTTAGAGTTCTCGTTTCTGTTAAGTACATAGAGAGCTAAAAAGGGCGTCACTCCTACTAATCACCAAGAAAAAAAAAACACACACACACAATCTGTAAAAGCCATACTTTTCTAGAGCCCACTCAAAAGCTAAGATCACTCAGCCCAATGAAGACACACTAAAAGAACCTTAGTGAACAACACACCTTATGGTGGAAGACTGAATGTTTTCCCCTGATACCAATAAGAAGTCAAGTATATTCACCCCATCACCCTCATTCAGTATTCTTACTGAAGTCTTAACCGGTGTAATAAAGTGACAGTTAAAAGGATCTCTGAAAACTATCCAACACTATACATTCATTGTGGATTGGAATTCTAAGGGGAAAATGGAAAATAAACATTACACAGAGTTCTAAAGAATTCCAGAGTGGAAAGAATAGTTTCTGGACTTCCTACAGTGTAGCATAGAAACTATCCATCTCAAAAGAAACTTGAGTTCAATATGGCATGTAGGGAGTAAGGCCATGATGGATGACAACTATGTCTAGGCAGGTATATCTGTGGGCAGCCTCAGATGACCAGAAAAAGCAATAAATGTTAGGGAATCAAGCAAGGTGAAGTACAGCATAGCTGAGACCAGTGAGTAGAGAGAGGCACATGTGGTTATCAATATTGCTGGACTCCTGAGTGTTCCAATTCTCCCTTTAGATTTAGAGTAAGATCGTACTTCCTCACTACTTGTGCCCAGATGGGGCTATGTAACTACTTCTGGCCAATAAGTTGTGAGTGAAAATGATATGGTCCATGTGTAGAATGAGCACTTAATTGCCAGCGTGTGGCTCTCCAGAGTATTTTTTCCCCCTCTGCCATGGCTAACTGCAACACATCAGATAGTGACTTCTCTGTTATCCTGGGTACCAGAGAAAGGATAATGACAATGTTAGGCAGAATTTTAGGGTCACGCTTGATGTGTAAATAGTATAAGTATATATTACAAATATATTTAAGTAGTGTAAGGAAGAAATGAAACCACTGAGATTTTGAGGTTGCATATTACTCCAAGTATTCTGTGTAATCTTGACCCAAATAGCAACAAAAGCACTAATTTCAGGACATCATGTATCCCTAAAATACCCAATTCATACCTGGAATGAAATAATAGAGAAATAATTCCCAAACTCTGAATCTATATGAGAGGAGACTAGATTGTTTGCCAGAGTATCACTAAAGTTGTTAGACTTCAGAAATCAAGTACAAGTTCATTTATTAATACATATGAATTAAAAATAATGAACATAATGAATTAAAAATACCAATTTTGTCGTATCAGAAATGCAAATGGGTATGTATACGCTCTAAGGTCTTCCGAGAAACCAGTTTTGGATGATTCTGAGACTAAAATTAGTTAGTTGTGTAATTCTTATTAATCCATGATACTTACTCTTGTAACTCTCATACCATAGTATCTGAAATCATGTTTCCCCAAAGCTAACATTCTTGATAGCAACATTTAAAATGATACTTTATTCTTGGGGTGACTGGGTTGCCTAATTGGTTAAGTGTCCCACTTCAGCTCAGGTTATGATCTTGCAGTTCTCGAGTTTGAGCCCCACATTGGGCTCTCTGCTGACAGCTCAGAGCCTGGAGCCTGCCTCAGATTCCATGTGTCCCTTTCTCTCTTCCCCTCCCCTGCTCATGCTATGTTACTCTCTCTCTCAAAGTAAACATTAAAAAAATTAAAAAAATAAAGTGATACTTTATTCTTCACATTTTTGTCTATCATATGGGTTTATTTTTACCTTCAAAATAATCATTTATCATTAGTATAAAGATTCTAACATAATTTTAAAATGTCACTCGTAATCCAATATGAAGAATGTTTTTTCTCTAATAGAAGATTGGATATCCTTATTCAAAGCCCATAATCAGAAAGGTCAAGCAAAATTAGTAATTGTATTTGTATTTACAAGATGCTAAACAATTACTCACAAATAAGCTAATGTTAGCATTTTTGTACTATGCTAAGATTCATCCCCTCCTTAAATGTGTCATGTAGATTGTTGTTTGTCAGTTGATTATGGAATTAAACACTTGAATCCCTTCTTGTTATTTATTGAAGGAAGAATTGGAAATGAGCTTTTAAGAAATCTAAATTTAGGGACACTAAGTTTTATCTATATCATTAGAATTCATTTTATTAAGTCATCATACCCTTCTGCACCAAAGTTTAGGTTTACAGGTTGAATAAGGCCGAATTAAAACTAACCTATTATCTTCAAAGTTGCTAAGAAACTAGCACATGTTCTTACCACAAAAAAAGACATGATCGTTACATGACATGATAGAGGTGTTAGCCAATCATGCTATGCTGGTAATCACATAGCAATATATACATGTATTAAATCAACAAGTTTATACCTTAAATTTGCACAATCCTATATGTCATTTATATCTCAATTAGCAAAACACTCACACACACACACACACACACACACACACACACACACAAACACACAAACACACATAGTTCATCCACAATGCTGTGCACCTACAGCGTCTAAATAGTTCCAAAACATTATCATCATGCCAAAATAAATCCTCATACCCATTAAATAGTTGTTCTTTATTTATCCCTCCCCCTACTTCCTGACCCCACCAAACTGCTTTCTGTCTCTATGTATTTACATATTCTGGATGTTTCAAATGAATGGAATCATGCAATATGGAACTTTTTGTGTCTTGTCTCTTTCACTTAGCACAATGTTAAACAGTACTTAATTTCTTCTCTGAATGAACAATATTCCATTCTATGTCCATCCATTCATTGACATGTGCATTGTTTCCATGCTGACATTTTGGCTTGTGAATAGTGGTGCCGTGAGCATCAACGTACAAGCATTTCTTAGACGTACAAAGCATTTCAATGCTTTGGGCTGTATTGCCACAAGTCGATTTGCTGGAATCATATGGTAATTCTACATTTAGCTTTTTGAGGAATCACCAACTATTTTTGATAGCAGCAGAACCATTTTACATTTCCACCAGCAGTACACAAGCGTTCCTATTTTCCTGCCTACTTGCCGACACCTGTTATTTTCCATTCTTTTGATTATAGCTATCTTAGTGAGTGTTTCACCTGAAAGTTTTACTTTACAATCTTTTATCTCGTATTCTATAAATGCCATCATTTCTTGAGAGCAAAAAGTAAGTATATGCAAAGTCATGTTTCCTGTGGTAGTTTCCTTCAAAGTATTTTCTTCTTAGGGCTGTTTAGAATCTTTAAAGTGATTGTTTCCACAGATACTTCTGACGATTTTTTTTAGTTACTCATTTATACTCAAGCATAGTATCTGAGGGGGGGGGGAATCCTGTTTTGTGTACTACTATTGTAATTATATTTTGAAATATAATTAATTCCAGAGTTAGCCAATGCAAATGATTTATTCAGAAAATTAATAGACTAAGGAAACTGGGGACAGAATATGTGCTATAGGCTGTCCCAAAGGGACAATTCATACATAAACAGTTGAGTCAATTTCAAGAATTATGTTCATATATCAATATAATGTTTTCTTCTGATCAGCGCCCTCAAAAGGTATGCAATGACATTGATATTAACTGCTGAATGTCCTATATGGCGTATGGGAGACTCACTATTGGGGGCAAACCTGGCCCCTAGAGCCTGCCTGGTTTCTGTATTTGCAGATGCTCTTGTATTCTTTGTGTAATTAGTTATGATTACTTGGGATCTGCAGCAGCAGAAGGCAAACCATGTACCTCTGCCCCTACTGTTAGCTCTATTCTTGGCATCTTTTTCTGAGTTTAAATTCCTATAACGTTAACATACAGTGCTATATTAGTTTCAGGTGTACAATAGAGTGATCCAACAATTTCTTACAGTACTCAGTGCTCAACATGGTAAGTGTACTCTTAATCCCCTTCACCTGTTTCACTGAACCTCCTCTACCTGCCACCTCCCCTCGGGTAACCATCAATTTGTTCTCTATAGTTAAGACCCTGTTTTTTGGTTTATCATTTTTTTCTTTGTTTATTTTGTTTCTTAAATTCCACATATGAGTGAAATAATATGGTATTTGTCTTTCTCTAACTTATTTCACTTGGCATTATACCCTGTAGATTGATCCATGTTGTTACAAATGGCAAGATTTCACTCTTTTTGATGACTGAGTAATAATCCATTATATATAGATAGATAGATAGATAGATAGATAGATAGATAGATAGATGATAGATAGATATGGATATAGATATATATATATAGATAGATATAGATATATATATAGATAGATATAGATATATAGATATATAGATATAGATAGATAGGTATAGATAGATATACATGTATATACATATACATATATATATATACATACACACCACTCTTCTTCATTTATTCATCATCTATCAATGGACACTTGGATTGCTTCTATTATTTGGCTATTGTAAATAATGCTGCAATAAACATGTTTTCATAACCTTTGGGTAAATACTCAGTAGTGGAATTACTGGATCACATGGTAATTCCAATCTTAATTTTTTGAGGAACCTCCATACTGTTTTCCACAGTGGCTGTACCAGTTTGTGTTCCCACTAACGGTGCACCAGTGTTTCTTTTTCTCCACATACTCACTCACATTTGTTGTTTCTTGTGTTTCTGATTTTAGACTGTCTTAAAAAAAACCAATGTTTACTTATTTTTTGAGAGAGAGAGAGAGAGAGAGAGAGAGACAGAATCCAAAGCAGGTTCCAGGCTCTGAGCTGTCAGCACAGAACCCGATGCGGGGCTCAAACTCACAAACCATAAATCATGACTTGATCCAAAGTCGGATGCTGAACTGACTGAGGCACCAACGTGCCCCTGATTTTAGCCTTTTTGATAGATGTGAGGCAACATTTCACTGTGGTTTTGATTTGCATTTTACTGATGATGAGTGATGTTGAGCATCTTGTCATATGTCTGGTGACAACCTATCTTCTTTGGAGAAATGTCTGTTCATGTCTTCTGCCCATGTTTTAATTGGATTATTTGGTTTTGGGGTGTTGGGTTGTATAAGTTCTTTATATATTTGGGGTATAACCCTTTATCATATTTGTTTTAATGGCTTTATAGCATATGTATGAGAATGAGGGAGGATAATGTATGTGCAATATTTAGGATAGTGCCTGGCACATTGTACATTCTAAATATCAGTAATAATACTAATGCTCTAATCACTACAGTGTGATAAAATAAATAGCCTATGGTTAATATTATCTATATTCCAAATTTAAATGTAGCACATTGGTTATCACAATATAGGGTTTTAAAAATTAATACAGCTGCATCCCAAAGCAACAGAATATACTTTCTTCTCGAGTGCACATGGAACATTCTCCAAGATAGATCATATACTGGGTCACAAAACAGCCCTTCATAAGTTTACAAGAATTGAAATTATACCATGCATACTTTCAGACCACAATGCTATGAAGCTTGAAATCAACCACAGGAAAAAGTCTGGAAAACCTCCAAAAGCATGGAGGTTAAAGAACACCCTACTAACGAATGAGTGGGTCAACCAGGCAATTAGAGAAGAAATTAAAACATATATGGAAACAAACGAAAATGAAAATACAACAATCCAAACGCTTTGGGATGCAGCGAAGGCAGTCCTGAGAGGAAAATACATTGCAATCCAGGCCTATCTCAAGAAACAAGAAAAATCCCAAATACAAAATCTAACAGCACACCTAAAGGAAATAGAAGCAGAACAGCAAAGGCAGCCTAAACCCAGCAGAAGAAGAGAAATCATAAAGATCAGGGCAGAAATAAACAATATAGAATCTAAAAAAACTGTAGAGCAGATCAACGAAACCAAGAGTTGGTTTTTTGAAAAAATAAACAAAATTGACAAACCTCTAGCCAGGCTTCTCAAAAAGAAAAGGGAGATGACCCAAATAGATAAAATCATGAATGAAAATGGAATGATTACAACCAATCCCTCAGAGATACAAACAATTATCAGGGAATACTATGAAAAATTATATGCCAGCAAATTGGACAACCTGGAAGAAATGGACAAATTTCTAAACACCCACACTCTTCCAAAACTCAATCAGGAGGAAATAGAAAGCTTGAACAGACCCATAACCAGCGAAGAAATTGAATCGGTTATCAAAAATCTCCCAACAAATAAGAGTCCAGGACCAGATGGCTTCCCAGGGGAGTTCTACCAGACATTTAAAGCAGAGATAATACCTATCCTTCTCAAGCTATTCCAAGAAATAGAAAGGGAAGGAAAACTTCCAGACTCATTCTATGAAGCCAGTATTACTTTGATTCCTAAACCAGACAGAGACCCAGTAAAAAAAGAGAACTACAGGCCAATATCCCTGATGAATATGGATGCAAAAATTCTTAATAAGATACTAGCAAATCGAATTCAACAGCATATAAAAAGAATTATTCACCATGATCAAGTGGGATTCATTCCTGGGATGCAGGGCTGGTTCAACATTCGCAAATCGATCAACGTGATACATCACATTAACAAAAAAAAAGAGAAGAACCATATGATCCTGTCAATCGATGCAGAAAAGGCCTTTGACAAAATCCAGCACCCTTTCTTAATAAAAACCCTTGAGAAAGTCGGGATAGAAGGAACATACTTAAAGATCATAAAGGCCATTTATGAAAAGCCCACAGCTAACATCATCCTCAACGGGGAAAAACTGAGAGCTTTTTCCCTGAGATCAGGAACACGACAGGGATGCCCACTGTCACCGCTGCTATTTAATATAGTGCTGGAAGTTCTAGCATCAGCAATCAGACAACAAAAGGAAATCAAAGGCATCAAAATTGGCAAAGATGAAGTCAAGCTTTCGCTTTTTGCAGATGACATGATATTATACATGGAAAATCCGATAGACTCCACCAAAAGTCTGCTAGAACTGATACATGAATTCAGCAAAGTTGCAGGATACAAAATCAATGTGCAGAAATCAGTTGCATTCTTATACACTAACAATGAAGCAACAGAAAGACAAATGAAGAAACTGATCCCATTCACAATTGCACCAAGAAGCATAAAATACCTAGGAATAAATCTAACCAAAGATGTAAAAGATCTGTATGCTGAAAACTATAGAAAGCTTATGCAGGTAATTGAAGAAGATATAAAGAAATGGAAAGACATTCCCTGCTCATGGATTGGAAGAATAAATATTGTCAAAATGTCAATACTACCCAAAGCTATCTACACATTCAATGCAATCCCAATCAAAATTGCACCAGCATTCTTCTCGAAACTAGAACAAGCAATCCTAAAATTCATATGGAACCACAAAAGGCCCCGAATAGCCAAAGTAATTTTGAAGAAGAAGACCAAAGCAGGAGGCATCACAATCCCAGACTTTAGCCTCTACTACAAAGCTGTCATCATCAAGACAGCATGGTATTGGCATAAAAACAGACACATAGACCAATGGAATAGAATAGAAACCCCAGAACTAGACCCACAAACGTATGGCCAACTCATCTTTGACAAAGCAGGAAAGAACATCCAATGGAAAAAAGACAGTCTCTTTAACAAATGGTGCTGGGAGAACTGGACAGCAACATGCAGAAGGTGGAAACTAGACCACTTTCTCACACCATTCACAAAAATAAACTCAAAATGGATAAAGGACCTGAATGTGAGACAGGAAACCATCAAAACCTTAGAGGAGAAAGCAGGAAAAGACCTCTCTGACCTCAGCCGTAGCAATCTCTTACTCGGCACATCCCCAAAGGCAAGGGAATTAAAAGCAAAAGTGAATTACTGGGACCTTATGAAGATAAAAAGCTTCTGCACAGCAAAGGAAACAACCAACAAAACTAAAAGGCAACCAACGGAATGGGAAAAGATATTTGCAAATGACACATCGGACAAAGGGCTAGTATCCAAAATCTATAAAGAGCTCATCAAACTCCACACCCGAAAAACAAATAACCCAGTGAAGAAATGGGCAGAAAACATGAATAGACACTTCTCTAAAGAAGACATCCGGATGGCCAACAGGCACATGAAAAGATGTTCAACGTCGCTCCTTATCAGGGAAATACAAATCAAAACCACACTCAGATACCACCTCACGCCAGTCAGAGTGGCCAAAATGAAGAAATCAGGAGACTATAGATGCTGGAGAGGATGTGGAGAAACAGGAACCCTCTTGCACTGTTGGTGGGAATGCAAATTGGTGCAGCCGCTCTGGAAAGCAGTGTGGAGGTTCCTCAGAAAATTAAAAATAGACCTACCCTATGACCCAGCAATAGCACTGCTAGGAATTTATCCAAGGGATACAGGAGTACTGATGCATAGGGGCACCTGTACCCCAATGTTTATAGCGGCACTCTCAACAATAGCCAAATTATGGAAAGAGCCTAAATGTCCATCAACTGATGAATGGATAAAGAAATTGTGGTTTATATACACAATGGAATACTACGTGGCAATGAGAAAAAATGAAATATGGCCTTTTGTAGCAACATGGATGGAACTGGAGAGTGTGATGCTAAGTGAAATAAGCCATACAGAGAAAGACAGATACCATATGGTTTCACTCTTATGTGGATCCTGAGAAACATAACAGAAACCCATGGGGGAGGGGAAGGAAAAAAAAAAAAAAAAAAAAGAGGTTAGAGTGGGAGAGAGCCAAAGCATAAGAGACTGTTAAAAACTGAGAACAAACTGAGGGTTGATGGGGGGTGGGAGGGAGGGCAGGGTGGGTGATGGGTATTGAGGAGGGCACCTTTTGGGATGAGCACTGGGTGTTGTATGGAAACCAATTTGACAGTAAATTTCATATATTAAAAAAAAAAAAAAAAAAAAAAAAAAAAAAAATTAATACAGTACAAAATAACATACACAAATGTGTGTGTGTGTGTGTGTGTGTGTGTGTGTGTGTGTGTGTGTGTTTATGTTTATGGCTGCCATGATAGGGATAAAAGTGTGGAGCATTAAGTGGCCTTTAGTTTCCACATTCCCCTGTTGATTCACAACTTGTTATTTTCCTAACCTGATCTAGATGGCTTAGAACTGGGAAAGTTTTTAAAAGCGGACAGGTAAGAGGACTGTGAGCAGTTGCAGTTTTAGAGTTTTGCACAATGTACTTCATCAATCTGTTGGGGACAGTTGCAGAAGGAAGGTGATGAGAGTGGTTAGAATCCACGTAGGAAGGCTGTGTACGTTAGGGACAAGAGCACTAGATTGGCAATCAGGAGGCTCTGGAATGAATCCCAAATGTGCCACTTTATAAATCACAAATTTTAGCAATTATAAGCATTTTAAGCTCTAACTTTCTCACTTTGACTTACGGGAAAAAATGCTCACTTTACAATATTGTTAAACAAAAAACAAATTTAAAATATGAGACATTTATAAGGACACACATGTTTTTCGGTAGTCAACAAATGTTGGGTCCATTTTTTAATATCAAAATAGGTAAACAAGCGCCTGCCCTTAGTCGTTAGGTATCCTGTTTTACTTCAATGTTATAAATAACACCTATAATAAATCACGCTTGTTTAAAGACCAATGTCAGTTACTTATACTAACGTAAAATACCTACTCCTTAAAAAAACATTGAATTTTCCCCCCACTTTCTGTAATACTAACCAGCAGTTTAGATGGAGGTTTTTGATTATTGATTTAATCTTCTCATTCATTATTGAGATGTATTTCTTCATGATTCAGTCTTGGTAGGTTTTAAAAGAATAAGATACTTAGGAATAAACTTAACTAAAGATATTTGTATACCAAACACTTCAAAATAAGTATTAAAAAAACAAATACACAAATATATTCAAATATACCCCATGTTCATGGATTGGAATACTTACTATTGTTAAAATGTCCATACTATTCAAATGAAATTACAGATTCAATGCTCTATACATCAAAATCTCAATGGCTTATTTTTTACTCTTGAATAATATAGAAAAAACTCCTAAAATTTATATGGAATCCCAAAAGACCCGGAATAGCCAAAGCAATCTTAAGAAAGAAGAACAAAACTAGAGACGTTCGATTTCCTGATTTCAGAACATATCACAACACTACAATAATTTAAAAATATATGATCAATTCATCTTTGATAAGCATGTCAAGAACACATAGTGGGGAAAGGACAATTTCTTCAACAAATGGTGAAGCATTCAAGGATGCAAAAGAATGAAGTTGGACCCTTGACTTACATTATACACAAAAATCTGCTGAAAAAAGATTTAAATGTAAGACTTGAAGCTCTAAAACTTCTAGAAGAAATCACCAGGAAAGTTTCTTGACACTGGCCTTGGCAATGATTTCTTGGATATGACATCAGAAGCACAGGCAATAATAGTAAAAATAGATAAGTGAGACTACTTCAAACTAAAAACTTTTGCACGATAAATGGAACAAGCAACAGAATGAAAAGGCAACCCACACAACTGGAGAAAATGTTTGCAAACCATTTATCTGATAAGGGCTTAATACTTATAATATATAGAAGCACCTACAATGCAATAACAAAAAAAGAAAATCCAAAATCCTAATTATAAAATGGGCCGCGGACATGATAGATATTTCTAAAAAAAAGACACACAAATGGCTGACAAGTGTATGAAAAGACACTCAACCTCACTCAGGGAAATGCAAATCAAAGCTACAATGAAATAGCATCACACACCTATTAGATGGCTATTATCAAAAAATGAAAGATAATAAATGTTAGTCAAGTTGTTCAGAAATTTGAATACTTGTACGTCATTGGTGAGAAAGTAACATGGTGCAGCCATTATGGAAAATAGCGTGGAGTTTCCTCAGAAAATGAAAGATAGAACTGCCATATGATCCAACAATCCCACTTCTAGGTATTTATCCAAAAGAATTGAAATCAGGATCTCAAGGTGGTAGCTGCACTTCCTTATTCACTACAGCATTGTTCACAGCAACCAAGATGTGGAAACAACACAGACGAGCGGATTAAAAAAAATGTGATATATACATACAGTGCAATATTATTTAGCCTTAAAAATAGGAAAATTCTTTCATTTCAGAAACATGGGTGAATTTGGAGGACATTATGCTAAGTGAAACAAGCCTGTATTAGGACAAATACTGCATGATTTCACTTTTACGAGCTACCTAATATGGCCACATTCATAGAATTAGAGAATAGAACGGTGGTTGCCAGTGATTGGGACAAGGGGAAATGGAGAGTTGTGTTCATGGGTATAAAGTTTCAGTTATGCAGTTTAAATAAGTTCTAGAGATCTGCTATACATGTGCCTGTAGCTAACAACATGGTATTGTGTGCTAAAAATGTAAGAGGTTAGATCTCATGTTAAATGCTCTGTATCTCAAACACATACACATAAGGGACATAAGGAAACATTTAGAGATAAATAAATAGAGGTGAAAGCTATATTATCTTGATTATGATGATGATTTCATGGATATACACATATGTCCAAATTCATCAAACCATATTCATTAACCATGTGCAGTGTTTTGTTTTGTTTTGTTTGTATATCAATTATACCTCAGTAAAAGTATTTGAAAAATCTGAACAAATGAAACTTTGGTGACAAGATAAAATCACAAGTTTAAAATCTTCCGATTTTGTAAATAGCACAAGGAAAACAAGGTAAGACCAATTTACTGGCAGTGAAACAGATACACTCTTGGCTCTTATACTTTAAGAAAAAGAATGTGAAATTTAACATACAGGAGTGGTTACAGTTTTAGGTTTGTAACATTGCTCTTACTTTTTATACTTCAGGTTGCAAGCTAACTTGTGTAGAAAAAAATCATATAAAGTCAAGTTATGATTATTTTAAGAACAGTGTTATCATTACTATCATTTGTGTTTTTAACCTCAAATAGCATTAGAGATCTATAAATCTTGAAGCCAAACTTCACTCAAAAGCGTTTCTAAACAAAAGTTGAGGTCTAGGCAGTTTTTTGTTTGTTTTTTTTTTCTGTGTTTTTTTCTTTTTTTTAACGACTTTAACAACTACTTAAAAACAAATTTTGACCACTAATCCAGTTTTTAAGGTTCTATTTCAGTTCCACAGATGGCCTTAACAACTACCAGAATATACTGAATCCAATTATACAGTAGTTGTTAATGTTAAAGGAATGTGATCTTTTTACCAAACCAATAGATTGCAATACCTTGATACCTGTTCCTTTGGTCAAAAAATACTTATATTAAGAAACTGCCAATGTATAATAGAAATTAATACAATATCTATTAGTTCCATTTATTATTTAAAGCGTGCCTGTTTCTCATTATTTTGATGTTATTTCGTGGGTTTCGGTGACACAAAATGTAGCGAAGCATGCAATGGATTAATGACATAAAAGCACATGAGAATAAATGTTCAGCAGTTTCGATTTTGATTCCAGGCCTACATTTTAGTAAGGGCACATTATTGAAATAGCCAGTAGCTAGATTAATTATTTAGAATAACAGAATTCAAAATTGTCCCCAAAATAAATCAACCCACCTATGCAAATATAAATCTCTTGAGATAATCCCTCTATGTGCTGTTTCTTTGTGTCCCTTTCCTATGGTTACTTGTAATCTACTTGGGAAGATAAATTTATAGTATAAAACACTCTGAAGCAGACACAAAGTACTCCAAAGAATATACAAGGTGTTCCAAGTGTTGGTTAATATTAAAGAAATAGTAGCCTTTATTATTATAGAGACAAATACTGAAGCTGAATAACACCTGAGGTTTTAATTTTAATCACAATCATTTACTTCTATTATAGATTTTTCTACCGAAAACCATTAAACTTGTTATTTTGGCAATTAAATTGCCCTAATGTTGTTCAGTTCTCCGAACGTCTGAAATCTCACACTTTAACAAGTATTGAGGTGATCTTGAGCGCATGGTGCATTACTTGGTCTCTTGATTTTAGCAGAGAGAACCAGAAGACGCCATTGCTGATTAAAGGCTCAGTACTGTTTCAGGTACCAAATTACATGTCCGAATTGATGGTGTTTAGGTCGTTATTTTATTTTAGAATCACACACAACAGCATAAAACTATATTTTGTCTCCGACAAAATGTTACCCCCACACGCAAATACACATGCTGTACACACTCCACAAAACATCCAACCTATCACTGGGGAAATGATTTTTTCATGCCAAGAGAAAATAATAAATCAAAATCTTCAGGTTTATCTGGATTGCCATTTTATCAAAAGTAAATTGTAATTCAGATTATGATAGGGAAAAGATAGGATAAAATAAGCAGAGAGGGAAAGGTTAGAACTTGAGATGCCTGCATAGGAAAAAACATATTTTGGAACAATGCTGGGAGCATCTGACCACAGCAAACCCCCTTGGGAGTAAGGTTCCCTTAAAGATGTAACAGACACCACCAATCCCCCTCAGGTTCCCCTCAGGAATTTGACAATCAAAATACCTAACTAAAATAAGTAAACCATAAAACTTATGTTATATGAGGGACAATATGACCATAGTCTGACTTCTCACACAATGAAGTCAAGTCAATCAGGAATATGCAACCCAGCACCTAGAGTTATCAAGCTAATAAGGGTAGGACCTGAGAAAAAACAAAGCGGAAGGGGGGAGGGGGCTGACCAGAACCTTCTAAAACAAAGACCCTTGCCTCTGGTCGGGAGTATTCGCCTTGAAATGCCTTCTCTCTGCAAAGAGAGCTTTCATACTAATCTTACTGTCTAATCTTATACTCTAATAAACTTTTGCCTGCTGCTCATTTTATTCTATATCCATCTCTTCATTCTTTGAAGCAACGAGACAACGAACCCCTAGTGTTGAACTAAAGAATCCTACAATAAAATCACCTGTAGCTGAGGTCTTCTAGTGCATATAGACATATATAACTATACTGTACTATTACTATATACACTATACATAAACATATGTAACTATACTATACTATTAGTATATACTGTTAGTATATTACTATTACTATATACCATTACTATATATACTACACATAAACATATATAAATATACTGTACTATTACTATATAATATCCTTATATATTACTGAAATGTGGAGAGTGATTGTACTTAAAGGAACTATAAAGACTGCTTTGTACTTAATAATCAAAGTGTTCAAAAGTTGTTTACTTTAAAAAGCATGTCAAAATATTCTGAAATTAGTGTTCAAACTCAGAAAACTAAAATGGTAAATTTTTTAAAATCTGTAAAATATGACCTGTTAACATTCTAGTTTTAATTTGACTACAGAATGATAAGGATTTTTTGGTAGGATGATAGCTCATGTGTCTAAATGGTCAGGACACAGAAGAAACATAACTTCTAACAAATAAGCAAATAAGTGCTAAATTCCAAATAGAAAAAATCTTAAGTACTGGAGGTGTAAATTTTAATACATTAATTGTCTAGTCTCTCATATAGATTTGTGTTAATTTAAAAATGTGAGACTCAGGGCACCTCAGTGGCTCAAGTCAGTTAAGCATCTGACTCGTCATGATCTCACGGTTTGGGATTCTTTTGGAATGTTCTCTCTCTCTCTCATAATAAATAAATAAACTTTAAAAACAGTGTGACTCAATAAAGTTATGATTTACATATCTTCTGCGTTATCAATTTTTCTTTTATCACACCTGATTATAAAGGAAAAATTAGATTTCAAATAATCAAATATATAATTTGCCTATAATTTTGCAGAATACAAAATTGTTTTATTGTGCTGCATTTTTCTATAAGCACTGTTAGGTTTGTCATTTTGTTTCATTGGCTTTATTTCATAATTTTTGTCAACACATAATCATGTTTTCATAAAGGACAATTTAAATATAAGACTTTTTTGTTTTAAATTCTAAATATCCTAATATATTCAAGTGATTATTTCTTGGGAATCTATATTTGAACAGGAATTACAGGAGAGAGAATTGCCCTGTTATCTTCTTCCTTTTATAATTATTATAAATTCTAAATTTTTGCCACTCTGGATAAGGAATAAAGACAGCAATTGTTTAGGCCAACTAAAAAGCATATAATATTTAGATGGGAAATTAAAAGCCTATATTATGTATCTAAACCAAGTATACCTCAAAAATGAATTATAATGTAAACATGACAGAATAGAAACCGAAGTAAAATAATTGATATTAAAAACAAAAGACGTTTTCTATAGTTACTTGAAATATATTATCACTTTCAAATTTTGAAAATTGTCACCAAAAAATTAGAGATTGCTAAAGTTTTTGAAAATATTATTGGGGCATATATCCCCCTGTAAAAATACCTACTGTTTCTTAGATTGCTTATGCATTAAAAATTTAGGATGTCAATGTCAATAAGAAAAAGAACAACAACAACCCATTATAAGCAATGAAGTTGCTTACAGAAAGATGGGTGACAAGAATTTATAGCTAATTTTCTACAAAGCATAAAATAAGTATTTGGATAGATGGGTTGGGACAGAGGAATTTAAAGCAAACAAAAACATTCTTAGTATTTAATAATTATATGTAATCTTTTTCACATATCTATAATTTAAGTAATTAATAAAGGATAATAAAACAAATACACATAAATTCACCCACTGTTTAAGTAGTAGATCATGATTGATTTACCTATGTGCTTCTTCCTGACCCACCTTCCTGAAACACCTCAAAACTGCCACATACCTGGGGTGACTGGGTGGCTCAGTCAGTTAAGCATCTGATCTTGATTTCGGCTTAGGTCATGATCTCATGGTTCATGAGTTCGAGCCCCACATCAGGCTCTGCACTGTCAGCAAGGAACCTGCTTGGGATTCTCTCTCTCCTTCTCTCTGTCCCACTACCTCACTCTCTCTCTCTTTCAAAATTAAAAAACTTAAAGAAAAAAGAAAACTTAAAAAAAAAAAGAAAAAACTGTCACATACCTGAACAGTAATGTGTTTATCAGCTTTATGTTTTGTTGGGCTAGTTCTCTACACATGCACACACATATGAATAATATTAATTTAGTCCTGATTGTTTTTGAGCTCTGAAGGGATATCCTAAAATGTAATCATCTTTATATGAATGTTTTCTCTCTTGCATTACCTTTCTCAGCTCTGTCCCATGTTGTCACTGATGATGCAGTTCAATACAGTTTCACTCTTGCAGAATATCCTGCTGTGTGACTCTTCTAAAATTAATTAATTAACAAAATCATTGGCTTTTATGAAAATAGCTGCTATAAGCTCTCTTGCATATGTTGTCTGCTAAATACAGGCAAGAGTTTCTTTCAGATACACATTTAGGTGAGGAACTGCTAACTCGTGGTGTATCTGAAGCTTTAAATATAATTGCAAATTGTTTTTGCAAGACAGTCATCTGATTTATATTCCACAAGCCTTGTGTGTACTTATGTAACTCCACAACCTCCCAAAACTTGGTATGGTCTAAATCAGTGCAAAATGCTACCACATACTGGTGTTAATTTACAGATCCTTGGTTATTCATCCTCAGCTTAACTGGGAAAATAGTTAACACTGTTAACTAATTGGATCCAGTTAACATTTTAAATTATCTTTAAAAAATTTTTTTAAAGATTTTACAAGTATTTTTCCAACAGTAACAAGCAACTGTATTAGAATTTTTAATAGAAATTTAAACAAAGCACAACCAAATTTTTGATCCATGTTTTACTGGTTTTGAAGGCCAACTTCGTATGACTGCAAATAATTGCTATGAATGATTAGCCCAATATATATATTTTTAATTTCTACATCATCTATCTCCTTTCAATAACCTTTTTGTACACTCCTGCCTGCAACATTTGTCTACTTACAAACTGCACCACATCAATTTTGGTACATAGACATCATAGAAAGTGAAAGTATTTTACATCTTTAGCAAAATGGAATGATCTAAGTTCTTGTCCCAAAAGTTAACCGATATAGTCCTTGCTGTTCAATGACTGACTGTGTGAGATGCCTTCTTTCCCTTTGTTTTTATAAATAGTTGTTTACTGATTAATGCTTGTTTATTTGAATAAAATCCACTTAGGTTATTATTAACTGAAGACTCAGATTTTGTTTACAAAGTCAAGTTCACCATCATCGTTAGCATCTAGTTTGCTACTATTCGTCTCTTTCCATTCATTTTCTGATTCATTTCATAATTTTTAAAAATTCTTCCTCCATTAATTTTCTTCTTATTGTCCATGTGGGATGAAAACAAAAAATACATAAATAAAAATTCTCAACAGTGTCCAATGAAAGCTAAAATAAAATAAATAACTAAAAAAGACTACAAACATAAACTCTCAATTTTTCTGTCAAGATGGTGCAATACTGTGAACAACACAATAAGAAAACTAAAAGTTGATATAATAGCAATAATTAGCTTCACTTCTATACTATCTGTTTCTGTGTTACCATCATTCTTCCATTTGCTGTTTATAAAGTCATTTATTGTGTAAGTTGGGAATAATGATGAGTAATGAAATTCCTAGGTCAATGAAAGAGCTAAATGTTTCAAGATACAGAAAAAATAAGATCTGAATCTACAGATCAATTTCAGGAAGACTAGTATCATTTTTTTTTTTTTAAACACCTACCCCTTGAGGGTTGTTTTTTTTTTAAGTTTATTTATTTTTGAGACAGAGAGAGACAGAGCATGAATAGGGGAGGGTCAGAGAGAGAGAGGGAGACACAGAATCAGAAACAGGCTCCGGGCTCTGAGCTGTCAGCACAGAGCCGGACGCAGGGCTTGAACTCACTGATGGCGAGATCATGACCTGAGCCGAAGTCAGCCGCTTAACCGACAGAGCCACCCAGGCACCCTTAGTATCATTTTTATAAATGAGTTTTCCTGACTATAGTTTGTCTCTGATTTGTTGTTTTCTTAATGCTGTTCAGTGAAGTTTTATAAACTTCTCTGTAAAAGTCTCGCGTATCTATTGTTACATTCATCCTTAGGCAAGTTATTTTACTGTATTTGCATTGTAATTGTATCAACAATAAGTGATGTCTCTTTAAAAAGTCATGTTTTTAAGTATTTGTGGTCACAGTATAAACATTTCATTTTTATATATTGCTCTTAACAGAAATATACCTAACTAAACCCTTTTAATTTTTCTAAACATCCTCATGTGTTTTCTGTTGGTTTTTGTATCTCCTATATGTATGTTTTGGTTTTTATATTTTCAATCGTTATATTTCCCGTACAATATTATATAGTACATATGGGTGTGTAAAGGAAAGCTACTAATGATTCAATATTACAAGCAGAACGTTGACTGGAGGATTATAGTAGATAAGAAAATTCCCTACTCTCCCTAGTGGTTAAATAGCTTCTATCATTACAAGGTGTGCTTTTTCTTAAATTGCTCTCTCCACATCACTTGAGTTGATCATATTGTTTTTACCTCTAGTTATATATATATATATATATATATATATATATATATATATATATGCATGCTAATTGTTAACTGACTTGCATTCCTGTCATAAACATAATGTTGCTGTGATATATTACTTTTTTTTTTTCTTGGCTCTACTTTTCCAGAAGGCAAAAATTACAGGATCACGCTAAAGCTTTCCCATTCTTCTCCTGCATTTGAGTCCCTGCCAAGATGTAAGTGATGGTAGCTGACTTCCTTGCTACAGCAAGCTCTGAATAAATAACCTTTGCTTGTTCTCATTTAGTTGGTCTCCATTTATTTCTACAAACTACATATTTCCCTTTCAAAATCACTTGCATTGAACCTCACATTTTGATAAGAAGTGTTTTCATTAAAATTTAGCTCTAACTTTATTATTTTTGTTATGATTTCTTCTTTGATACTGGAGTTATTTGTGTTTATCTTAAATTCCCAAATTTACGGGTGTTTTTAATCCCTTTGGTTTTGATATCTATTGCTATTTAAGGCTTCTTACAAGTATCTGGAGAAATATAATTAAAAGCAAAATTTCCTCCCATCCCAGGAAATCTTTTTACCAAGATGGAAGAGAAAAAAATGTCAGTGTAATTATTGAATCAGCATTAAAGCAATCATGATGTTCATCATAGAAGTTCATTAAGAGATTGTAAAAACAGGAGTGCTTGGGTGGCTCAGTCAGTTAAGCATCCGACTTTGGCTCAGTTCATGATCTCACAGTTCATGGGTTTGAGTCCTATGTTGGGGTCTGTGCTGACAGCTCAGAGCCTGGAACCTGCTTTGGATTCTGTGTCTCCCTCCTCTCTCTCTCCTTCCCTCCCCTACTCGCACTCTGTCTCTCTCTCTCTCTCTCTCTCTCTCAAAAGTAAATTAACACTAAAAATTTAAAAAAATGAGAGAGATTACAAAGACAGAAAGCAAGGTGACTTCTTTATGCCAAGCAGACACAACTCATAACATATGGGTTCTCAAAATAAATAACTTACTAGTCCTCAAGTAAGAGGATTTTCCGTCACCATTTGTCACCGTGTGACTCATCCTGGTTTACCTGGTAACTAAGAAGACCACCTGTGTTCGCTAATTGACTTTATCCAGAGGTGGATATCTTTATGACAGGAGGTGGTTTGGAATGAGGTCTAAGTTTGACTCCTACCTTCCCACAGACACTAGGAGGTAGATTCACTTTCTTCCCTGATAATTAACATCTCAAACAGATAGTTCCTGGGTCCTTGAGAAACGCTGAAAAGAGGTTTATTTAACTTTTCAAAAGACTTTATTTACACAACTATAATTTAAAAAAAAATATTCTAAGAGAAAGGAAGGGGAAGTCTCCTCCCTTATTTTCAACAGGAGGAATAAGTCTCTTGTTTTTACCTGTATTTGCTCTTACATCATCAATGATTGACAGAAATTAATAGGAACCTCTTACCCTATTGTAATTTTCCATTTCTTTTTTGATGGTAGGTCTATTTATATTTCTTTTATTTGTGATTTTTCTTTTATGGTCACATCATCCTGGGGTAGTTATATCTTTCTGGTGAGTAAAATATTTTATAAAATGTATAGTAGTAACTTTGTCATTAAGGAGGCATTGTTTTTGAAAATCTATTTTATATGGTATATCTATTCCCACTCCTTTTCTATTATAACTTGCAATCTTTGTATGTTCCCAACATTATAACTTCAACTTTTCATGTTTACATGTATTGGAGTATCTCTTGAAGAAAAAATATATGGCTGAATTTTTTTAATGTAGAAATTTTAGTACCATTACTTTGGGATTACTAATATAACTGGACTTGGATTTGTTTCGATTTCTGCCTTCTATATGTTCTATCTTTAAATTTTTTTGGAAAGATTTAAAAAAATACATAAAACACATACAGCATAAACATGAAGTATAATCAATCACTATTAATGAAAACATGTGCAACATTACCTAAGTCAAGAAATAGAATATTGCCAACAGTCTAAAAGCCCCCATGCTCACCCCCTGGTTCCATGTTTCCTGTTCAATCATAGACCTCTCCCTCAAGGCTACAGAAAACTTGTATCCTGAGTTTCGTGGTAATCATTTCCTTCCTTGCTTTGTTTTACAGTTTTACTACACAAATATGCCTCCCTAAAAAAAAAAAAAAAGTTTCCTTCATCTTTTTTGAACTTTATACAAGTGGAATCAAACCTTGTGTATTATTTTGCATTTAATAATTTTAAAAGGTATTTAATTTAAATATCTGTTTTTACTGAGAGATTGTCCTAAACGTCAGGACTTCAATGGATTCTCCTTTATGTGTTCTTATGTCACCTTGTCCTTGCCTATATCGCACACTCTACCTCCCTTTTATTCTTTCTCACTACATGATAGACTCAATACAAGTTAAATACCACCAGGCACATATTCAGCAATCAATAAATACCTGTCAGCTAAATAAATGAAGGAAGTTTTGGTTTGAAATGTTAGAATATTCTACAGAATTATTCATTAACTTTTGAGTCACTCATGGGTTTAGGGAATCACTACATGAATAACCTGCTGGGTTTTTTGACATATCTGCATTCCTTTATTTTTCAGCCTGACAAATTTTATTAATCACTAAGGACTCCTCCAATAAACCTTTCCCAATGCTCCCAAACATATTTTGTCCCTCTTCTATCTCCCCGAAGCACTTTGCTCAAAACTGAAAGCATAAGCATGTTACTCTGTGCTTAACACTAAACCGGAAACTGAGGACACAAGCCTGATGGTATTTTCCCTGAAGGGATTTATAAGTGTGCCCTATAGTATACTTGTTATAGTGTATTTTTGTGCATCTTATGGATTTTGTCACAATAAAGATTAAGCAGCTCCAGAATTTTATTTTTCATCTCTGGGGTCCTCTGTATACTCCATTATATACAGGCCTTCACCTTGGTACTGGACGAAAGAAACAGACCCCTAGGTGAGTTATTTTCCTCAATGATATGTTTTTGGATTCAATATCAATAAAACTTTAACCTTAGTAACAACCTACCTCTCTAAAATAAACCATTTAAAACTTATATTAACTGTTAAATAAGCCAGAATGTCACAAAAAATAGGTTTTGTAGGGATGAAATTATGAAGATAACGGATATATAGAATTTCGTTTAGAATTTTAAATGGAAGCAAACAAAAACCTGAGTAGCCTTATGGAGTGATAAAAATGGTTTTAATGGATTTAATTAACTTACTCTATAAGAAATGAAAATTAAGGAATCATTCTTGTCTGAACTGAGCTATTAGCATGGTTTTAACTGCAGTCTTTACGGCCAAAAAGTCTTAGAGCAGATGGTAAATTTATAGTCCTTTTGCCCCTATGGAGAAGGAAGAAGGAGAAAATATAGTGCAGGAACTGTATGTGTTTCATGAATAAACTCAGGATGCAAGTGGTTGGAACCATTTCTAAATGGTGTATGAAAGTCACCATCGTTTATTCTAAAGCCATATAAACAACATGTATTTTTATGCTATGATACACTTTTCCATAAACTAAAAAAAAAGAACTTTTTCTCTCAAATAGTAGCAGTGGTTTAACTGGAATAACTGAGAAAAGAATGTGTAACCTTGTTTTCTAATTAATTTAAATACATAAGCATGAATGCATATATAAGTATTATGTATATAAGCATGGAATTTATTTCCCCAAATTATTATTTCACCACATCTAACATAAGAACTATATTTGACCATATAATATGTGCCAAGATACTTTATAAAAGTCATAAAAATGTGAATAATTTGATACTTAGGCATTTAAAATTTATATATAACTGTATATGTATACTTTCCATATATTACATAAATACTATATAAATGTACTATATTACATATATACATATAAATGTATATACAATTGATATATATGGTTTAAAAAACATGTGTAATACAATCTATAATATTATCTTGCATGTTTGTGTTTATTTTTGAGACATATAAAGGATAAAATTTTTAAAGATATTGTAAGTAAACCTAAAGTAGATCAAATAACTGTTATTTAATGATTAGAACAAATTCTTATGTGAAATCCCTGATGGTAACTATGAACTTTTTTTCTAGTAACATTGCTGTTCCATGCTTTTGAAGTGTCATGTACCTAAGATTTATCTTAAAAGCAAAATATGTCAATAACTTATGTAAATATAACCCTGGGAAATAAAATGTGCTTTGATTTTGTTATGTAACAGAGACAAATGAATACTCTATTTACTCTATTAATACTCTAATAGAATACTCTATTCCTTGTATACTTTGTAATTTCAAGTTTAGTGTTTGGTTGACTATCTTGATATCATGTCTTACAAATGAATCCTATGGATATAATAATAGTAGCTATCAGTAATTTAGTACTTACATATATCAACATTTAATGCATTTTTTACTTTATTATATCATGACCACTAAAACAAAACCAAAAAACGCTAACATCATAGGGCAATGTAATGGCGGGAAAAAAGGAATAGAAATGATATTGTATATAGTGCTCAAAATGCAATGCACTAACACAGAAGGTCACGTTAAATTTGTTTTTTCATATTAAAAATTTAAAATAGTATCTGGTGGGTCTGTAAAAAGTACAAGCTAAAGGTGGGGAAAGGAAAGCATGGCTTCTTCTGTGTGAAAGAGACATTTTTTTTTTCATATTTATAAATGGCTGTAGAAGCTACAATTTGGGGGTACTTACTGTTTGCCAGTCATATACTGTCCACCAATCTTTCAATGTCCAACAATGTAATGTATTTTTTTAAATACTCTCTTTTTATTTATTTTCTCTAATTTTAATGTTTATTTATTTTTGAGAGAGAGACAGAGCATGAGCAGAGAGAGGGAGACACAGAATCCGCAGCAGGCTCCAGGCTCCAAGCTGTCAACACAAAGCCCGACGTGGGGCCCAAACCCAGGAACCGGGAGATCATGACCCCAGCCAAAGTTGGTCGCCTAACTAACTGAGCCACTCAGGCGTCCCTCAATTACTGTAATGTAGATGAGTTTACAAGTGAAGTCATAGAGGTCCAAAGAAAGCAGATAACATGACTAGCACATTTCAGAACAAAGATTCAGGTCTATGTCTATTGACTCTAAACATTATACTTCTAGTTCTAACAAAGTAAGCTGCATGATGTAGAGCTTAGAAATATTCAATGCTGGCAACTGATGTATGAGGCGACCCAGAGAATTTATTTTCTTTTAAAAATGCCTTGAATACTTACTGTATTTAAAATATCATATTGGGATAGACTGAAAGGAAGGGAAGAAGATACAAATTTAATATGACAGTGCACACAAAACTGGATACTCTTGATTCTGTTTCTTTTAGTATAATTTGTTCTCCTCCAGTGTCATGTCTACTCTAATTATGGTGAACATGATTATATAATACATTTTTTGTTACAATAGGAATAGTAAGCCAGACTCAACCAGAGATAAAAAGAGGTTTGACCTTCATTCCACCACGTTTCTTCTTGAATTATTAACACTGGATGCAACAGCTTAGAGATTCTACTCTCTTATTATTTCACCTCCAATATTGGGTTGGATTAAATATGACAAATACCTTTCCGATTTACTAAACACAATGATTTCTTTTTCTGAAGCAACAGGGAGTAATAATGTAGATTTCTAAAGACCATCCCATTTTCCCAGTATCTAAGATTACAGATAATACTGATTTAGAACATTCTTGTATATGATTCCTATATATCTGTGTATGAGGCATACTGGGTTTCATAGATCTTTATAAGCGTGTTAACTCTTCTCCAAGAGACATGGAAGCCGTTGATGGGTTTTTAGCAGACTTACATTTTAACTCTGGTTGTCATTTGGAGGATGCATGGAAGGAGTGCAGAGGTAAATGACCAGTTAGAAAAATGTTGCAACACTCCAGAGACAATCCAGACTCATCATTATATGGCAGATGAGAAGTGGCTAGTTTGGAGATATTACTTGCAGGTTAGGCCAGTGATATATCGGTGATGACTAAGCCCTGGTTATGGTGGGTTTTGAGAAATGAGGAGAAACAGAATTTGATGACAGAAATTAGGGAAAACTCTACCAGGCAGTTTTGCTATAAAGAGGAGTGGAAAGAGGTGTCTGGGTGGCTCAGTCAGTTAAGGGTCCCAGTTAGGCTCAGGTCATGATCTCATGATCCATGAGTTCGAGACCCTCATCTGACTCTGTGCTGACAGTTCAGAGGCTGGAGTTTGCTTCAGATTCTGTGTCTTCCTCTCTCTCTCTCTCTCTCTCTCTCTCTCTCTCTCTCTCTCTCTCTCTCAGAAATAAACAAATATTTAAAAAAGAGGAATAGAAAATTAAGTGGCAAATGGAAGAAAATATGTGCTCAAGAAAAGATTCTTTTCATATAAGAAGATAAACAGCTGATACGAAAAGTCCAGAAAGGGGAAAATGATGTCCCAAAGAAGAGAAGGGAAAATTGTAGAGCAAAATATTTGAATAGGTTAAAATTATATGACCTGATCAAAATGTGGAAGATTGGGCTTTTGCCATGAGCTTTGTTATCTGATTAATATTAAAAAGACAGAAGGCAGGTTATAAGGCTATGGATGCAGGTGGTAACTTGTAGACTATCATTTTTTACAGGGGGTTTTCTTCAGTGGATAGGAACCAATGTTCTAAACCAACTGAAAATGTGGAAGAGGTATTAGATGTTTTTTTTTTTTAATTTTTAATGTTTTTATTTTATTTTTAAGACAGAGAGGGACACAGCATGAGTAGGGATGGGGCAGAGAGAGAGGGAGACACAATCTGAAGCAGGCTCCAGGCTCTGTGCTGTTAGCACAGAGCCCGATGCGGGGCTCAAACTCACAAGCTGTGAGATCATGACCTGAGCCGAAGTCAGATGCTCAACTGACTGAGCCACCCGGGCACCCCGAGGTATTGGATGTTTGAAGGGAGAGAAGGATTGAAAGTCATCTAGAAGAGAAGAGTGATGTACTGGAGTGATGTGCCATGTTGGATGAATAAAATAAAGGACCCACTTGAGGATAATCATGAATTTCAGATGACTTATTTTTTTTTTTGAGTTACACTTGCTGCACAATTGCCAGAGTAAAGGAAGCTACTTTTGAATTTAATTAGGGAAGTATCATTGCTAAAGAGTAAGAGAGTGAGAGAGTGTCCATGGATGAAAATATAAGCATGTGAAAGACAATCATTGTTGTCTATAAAACTTGGTTTCAAAAGGGGAGTGAAATCGTGATGGTACAAAAGGATGTGGAAAGGTAGAGGGGATGAATGGATTTTAGGTTCCTGCCAAGTGGAGTCAATTGCTGGATACAGAGTTAGAGGCCAGAGTGGTGTGTCTGAAATTGTAGCTACTAGTCATAAAATAATAGTCCAGGATATGACGATGGAAGTGACAGGCTAAGGAGCATTCAGGTCAAGATTGTTGATGGAGAAAAGTTAGGGAAATGAGAAAATAAGACTTAGGTAATAAAAACACATAATTTGAATGGTTATTAAAAATCATCCATTAGGAACACCTGGGTGGCTCAGTCGGTTAAGCATCCAATTCCTGGTTTCCCTTAGGTTATGATCTCATGGATCATAAGTTCGAGCCCCAAACTGGGCTCTGTGCTGGTGGCATGGAGTCTGCTTGATATTTCTCTCTTCCCCTCTCTTGTCCTCCCCCCACTCAAAATAAATAAATAAAAACTTCAAACTAAACTAAATTAACTAAAATAACCCATTAAACATGAAAGTTGACATCAAGATAGAAGCTGAAACATTCAAAAAATGAAGGGCAGTGAGAAGTCCCAGAGTGGATATTCAACTGCACAAAGGCTTGGTTCTCTGCATGTTTAATGTCTTATAATTCTAAGCTAGAAGTTTTGGGATGAATGATTTTTATATGCCAATATATGCCTTAACTGTATTTTCTAGATTTTATTCTAAATGATTTATTAATTTGCTTCCTACAATTAAGATTTTAATCAATAGGAGTGATCTGATGGAGGAATTTAATTTAACTTTTCAATACGCATACTTAATTGTGTTAGTAATATATATTTAAGAGTCTTTCTTTTTCCTTTGCCATCTTCAGGGAAACACGGAGGTTGAAATTTATCAACAACAAAATTATTAGTGTGAATTTTTATTGTTTTAATCTCTAGCATTGATTTAGCTATATCCCTTTTTTAATCCTTTTAATTATTCATTGGTATCTTAATTTTTCTTAGTCAATTACACCACAGGTTTACCTATTTTCAAAAAGCCACTCTCACTTTTGTTGATACTTTTTCTTGCGTAGTTCTCATCTATATCATTAACTCCTTCCTTATGCACAAACATTTAAACTACATTTTTCTCTATGTTAATTACTGTTTTAATTTTTTAAAAAATTTATTTGTTTAGTTATGAGTTATTTAGAATTATGTTTTAAATTTTCTAAATATTGGACTTATATTTTCCCTTCTATTGCTTTTTTAAAACTTAACTGTACTGTAGTCAAAGATTGAAGTGTGCATGATACAGATTCTTTACAATCTGGCAAAACTGGATTCTTGGTCCAGTATGCAGTCAAGTCTTGTAAAAGTTCTGTGTGTATTCAAAAATAATGAGTTCTCTTAGATGTCAGGAAAGGATTGCATATGTCAGTTAGTTACATGTGTTAACTATGTTGTTCAAGTCTATTAAAGGAAATCACAGCTTTGTCTGTGTTTCTTGATTGGTTATATCTTTGATATTATAAATAAAACCTGATACTAAGGAGCATCTAATTCATGTAAGTCTGATTTGATAATTTAGTTCTTTATTAATTTTGTGACCTAGATTGGCTTTCAACCCACAAATCATAAAAATTTTGTCCTTTCTCTCAAGAAAAAGAATAAAATATAAAAGCATGATGCCAAGATGCCAGCCAGTATGATTGCCAATCATCCTTGATATGAAAATAAAAAATGTTGAGGTAGATTATGGGCATAAATTTAATCAATAGAATATGGAAGAATTATATTTAGACTGACCTGAAGAAACTGCTTAGACCAGGCAGTGCAAGCAAAAGGGAAGACAGTGAACAATTCTGTTCTCTACTGTGCTAGCAGTCCTGATGAAAACCATCACATTAACTAAAGAGGAGATGGTGACCATAACACTGGTTTTTCTTGTCACTGGAAGAGCTTTATGTGCTTCTGTTGTACCTGGAAAAATATTGTGTTCACTTTCAAAATAACCCTATTAAAGCCACTGGTTATAATAAAAGCTATACAGGTAGTTAGAGACAAAGAAGAACTACTGAATCATAATGGTATTTTGTTATAGAGTTGGGACATAAGAAAGAAAGACCCACAGTAGCCTAGTGAGTCATTATTAGTGCGGATGTTTAGAATTGGCAATCAAGATGGCACATTACTAATTCCGGATACTACTAAATGAAAGAGACTATTTGGGTAGATTACCAATCAAGATGTGGCAACAACCTTTTGTGAGCAGACTCATTGAGATAGTATGACAGTGGCTCAACTGCAATGAATTAAGTGGGGTTCGAAAACCATCTCTGAAGAGGTAATTGTTTCATCCCCATCCCTACACCATACACATAACACTCTCTTACAAAGTGCAAAGTTGTTACATGTGCTACAGACCCTTGATGGCTTTCATGAGAAGCAAAAGTACCCACCCACTTCAATACCATTGTCAAAAACGATAACAGGGCAGTGATGGTGGCAGACTGGGGCCTCATTAAATGTGTATGCCTTATGGAAAGACTGTGCTTATGAAGCCAAGAAAATATGCAAGAGGAAATGACTTTGCTGCTCCTTTATTTATGTGCATAGGGCTGCATGATGGAAAGAAAGATTGATGCCATACAAAAGAAAGAAGTCAGGAAAGGGAGCAATAAAATGACAGAGAACAAAATTATAACCAGCCCATCTGGTGAAGTTGGCTTAGATGATTATTTAGTTGGTTTCTGAATAACAGGGACAAAAATGGAAATGATGGGATTTTCACTATGAAGTACATAGTTTCCGAGCCCCACTCTTAGCTCTTAAAGTGTCATGGTAAATTTGTTCTATTTACTTTAGTCTGGAGGAATTCAAATCCAATGACAAGGATCCTGATCTAGAGAAACCACATTTTTAAGAAAACTGAATAAAGAAGCAAGCAACAACAAAACAAGTTTGAGGTTGACATGAGATTGCTCAACAACCATGGGGGAAGGGAGTTTTCAGGCTATGTACAAGGATAGATTGGCCTGAACCTACAAGGAAAAATTTCTTAGGATTTTTAAAACTGGGAGCTCAGCTCCTATGTGAGATAGGAGGGGTAACTTAAAAGGTCTTAATATGAAACCAGGTCAGTGTGGAGATGCAGGGATGGAAGAAACCAAGGTGGGAATTAAGTTAGGAATTGGAATATTTCCAATGATGCCACTGCCTTTAACTAAGTAAATAATACAGATATTATGTATGAATGGAGTATGTTTCCTTTACTCTTTTTATTAAGCATGTTAACCAAAACTCTTTTCACTCACTTTCAATTTACTATGCTAAATGTGAAAGTTAAAACTGCTTAATCACTCTTTGTTAGTAAATATTAAAGCAATTCAGAATTCCAGGAGGGCAACAAGAAACAAGAGATCCTTGCTCTGATTAAAGAAATGGTTGAGACCAGCCAGTGTGTAAGGCGATCCTTCCTGGAACTTAACATTGACTACCCAGGACTAAATAAGTTGGTTTCTCCAATTGTTTCAGTTGCACCTATATGCTAAAGACTTACAGGATGGGCCACAAGCCAAAGTGACCTGGAATAGCTTTATAGATTTGATTAACATTTATAGAGAGGACAGTGGAAAAGTCTATTATATGAGGTCCTTATTATCTAAATTCTTGTTGATATTAGAAATATCAGAACTTATACAAACTGGGATCTTTGGTAGAAATCAGTAGGTCTTCTAGGTGAAAATGTTTCTGTGTTTTGAACTGGAAATCTGGATGTTTATTATAGTCTACTTAAAAGACAATTTCTTGCTTATTACTACTGTACTTTGATCCAAACCATCCCTGATGGACATCAGATGATTTTTAGGCTAAGAATTCTAATCCTGCCTTAAGTGGTATCAGAGAGAATTTCAAATAGGAAGAGGGCCTCATAACAATGGATCAAAAGGTTGAATCATGAAATGGAAGTCATATATTCAGGAACACTATTTAGAGAGGTTCACAAAGCATTTGTATTATTTGTCCATAGTGTCAAGAATAGAGAGGTCTTACAAGATCTCCCTGCACTGATAGCTGTGTGGCCTAAATCACTGATCTCTCCCAGCCACACTAAAGCAGGCAATCTGGTCTATTGATGGGATTCCCTGTATTGAAGGTTGCATTGTTATTTGGAAACCAGCAAGAATATGCTCTTAATATAGTTAATTCTTGATGGAAATAGGCAAGGCAGGAGATGAAAGCTGCATATATAACAGTGGGATTGGAGCTCTCACCCTCTGTGAGATATTTGAATACTCACATTCTTGATCTGTAGCCCATAGCTTTGTTATGTAGTCAAATAAATTGATTCTATAGGCTTGGACATTAAAAACAAAAATGCCCTTGAATTGATCATTCTGTTATGGTAAAAACACCCAGTTATGGTGAAAAAGCAAGAACCAAAAACAAACTCAACACAGTATGGAACATTCAGTTATGGAAATATTGGGGGGAATTTAGAGAAATAATTAATGTTTATTATGTAGATGCCCATGAAAAGGGAAAAACAGGTAGGAGAAAGAGAAAGAAGGAGAAGGAAAGAAGGAGAGAAGTCAGGCCTCCAGGTGTCAGCTTAGATAGGGACTGACATCTTATGGTAGACATTTCTGTCTATAATCAGTTTCCTGAGTTCATAAAAATAAGCAGGCATATAAGTGTTCAGGTCATGCATCAAAGAGCTATGAAGGAGCATATTCCTCTTGCACTGATGAAATGACAAATGTGACAAGGAACTGCACCCAGTGACAGCAAGAAATAAATGCTATGAAAGTGGTGGTGGGGAAAAATTCTCTAGGGACAAATGCTGGCGTCGACCTGGTAGGTGAATTAATTTGACCTCCTACAGTCTTGGGACCATAAACATGACTTGAGTCTTATCCTACTATAGGGTCACTTACTCGGTAACAGAAATAATCTATACTTAAAGTTTTGGCATTCTCTAGCCTTAGGCCTACCTCAAAATATGCATTTCACTGCCACAATGCACAGAAATTGGCGAGGAAAAAAAGCATTACCTACTGATGCCATAGTCCTTATCACCCTCAGAGCAATGGTCTCATTTCAAATTGAAGTAAGCAAACAAGAAAATTGTTACTCAAAGTAAGTGTTAAAAGGTTTTAAGGCTAAACAAGTACACTATAACCGAATACAAGAGTAACTAAGGCAGAAAACTGGCTAGTAAACTTCTAAAATTGGAAAGTGGAAGTTAGGGTTTGGAAGAATGCACATTACAACTGCTGTGTACATCCTTCCCACCTCAAATATTGTTTTCATTTTGCCTGATCCAATGGTCCCAGGCCAGGGTTTAAAATTACTTTAATCCAAGGAAGGTTGTATACAGGACTCAGTGCTAAGCAAATGAAACATTAATTCATGAACTACTTTTGAAGGAAAAGATATTTAGCTCTATTTTAGAAATGCTATTGAGGGTATCAGTGGTTGGTTTAAGATACAGATTATTTGCATTACAAAATCATTCCATGAATCCCACATTATTGTTTTTAAAGAGGTAAGGAAAATATTCTCTCCTCAGAGAACAATGATATTAATATAAACCATTTTATTATGTTCTACATTTTAGCAAGGGTAGCAATTTTTAAGAAGTAGTTTAAGGATGTCTGGGTGGCTCAGTCTCTTAGTCGACTGACCCTTGATTTCGGCTCAGGTCATAGTCTCACGTGAGTTGGTGAGTTCAAGCCCCACGTCAGACTCCTCACTGATAGTGCAAAGCCTGACTGGGATTCTCTCTCTCCCTCTGTCTCTGCCCCTCCCCCACTCATGCTCCCTCTCTCTCTCAAAATTAATTAATTTAAAAAAAACTAAAGAAGGGGTACTTGGGTGGCTCAGTTGGTTAAGCCACCCACTTTGACTCAGGTCATGATCTCAGGTTTGTGAGTTTAAACCCCACTGTGCTGACAGCTCAAGAGTCTGGAGCCTGCTTTGAGTTCTGTTTCCCTTTCTCTCTGCCTCTCCCCCTGTGCCCACTCTGTCTCTCTCTCTCTCAAAAATAAATAAACATTTAAAATATCTAAAGAAGTAGCTCAATGTGGCACCTGGTGACTCATCGGTTGAGACAAAATCGGTTGATTTTGGCTGAAATCATGATCCAAAGGTCATGGGATCAAGCCCCTTGTTGGGCCCCACTTGGGTTTCTCTCTCCCTCTGAGAAAAAAAAAAAAAAACAATAAAGAATGAAAGGAAGAAAGAAAGAAAGAAAGAAAGAAAGAAAGAAAGAAAGAGAAAAGTGGTTCAGTTTTTTTTTTGTTTCAAAAAATAAAAGCACATAAACTTCTTGAATAATTCTGTAAAACACATGATGACCTTGGAGAGTGTGTGTGCACGTGTGCACATGAGTGTGGAGAGGTATATTTCAACATGTATTTATTGTGCACTCTTTGTTCCAAACACTGTGGCATTTTCTCAGAGACCTCAGATACAAAGCAGATAAACCTATAATCTCATGGGAGAAAATATATATTAAAAAAAATTATAGGGAAATTCCTGGGTGCTTTGGGAGCACTTATGCAATTTTAGGCATAGTCATGGTCAAATACACTAGGTGTGTGGTAGAATCCGTTAAAAAAAAGTGGACTTTCTTCCTTCTGAATACCTTGAAGTAAGTATAACTATTGCTTCGATGAGATGGAAGTACAAGTCAGTTCTTTTTTATTTTGTACCAACATAATGCTCATCTCTCAGTTATCTATACTAATGGGAAGGTGCAGTAGCGTGGAACATCCAGAATGCCTGATAATCATAAAGTCATGAATGCCTGCAAACAATTTATATGCTATATATTTTAGTAGCTTCACCTTCCTGGGTAATATTTTGCTTCAGTGCACATTAAAATTAGTTTGCATTCTCTGTGTACACACTATCTAGATGATAAGAAAGATGTCCAGGAAATATGTGGTATGGTTAGCAATAGCCCTTTCAATAGATAAGACACAGAGCCGACGATTTTTATGTGCTTAACACACAATTGGTGGTACATGAATCTGTTGATATGATTGCAGGGCCAGCAAGAGTGTTATATCTATTAGTATGGTCTATATTTTATCTTCCCCTAACCACACTTAACAGAATCTAAAGCAACTTACATCTGAATGCATATTGTAAAATTTTATATTTATTGCCACACAGAAACAAAACTATCTACAGAGAGATGAACAGATTACTGAATTCTCTGGGAACTGATTTTTCTCTAAGTTTTCTGGGAGCTTAGAAAGTAACTTTAAATTTTGGCTAATACAATGTACTATTTATATTTCTGAAGTTAAAAATAATGACTATTCATATTAGAAAATTTTAAAATCCTAATTTTAAAAATTAAATACAAAAATTAACAGTAACTTCACCAACCAGAGGACAGTGCTATTAATATCTCATATAATTTCTTCAAGTCTTAAACAACTATTTTATAACAAATTTGGTCATACTGACATTATGTTTTTCTAATCTATTTTCACTTTTTATTTTCTTATATATCCTATTCTTTAAAAGGATTATTTTTATCATATTATTTATAAATACAGTTAAATACCTCATTTAATGAGGTCTTATCACCGGGTATTAAGGTTCCTTTCAAAAGTTCTAAGGGCAAGAGAATATTGTGTAGTGAATACAAGTTTGGGCTTTAGAATAAAAATGCCTGGATTTAAATTCTATTTGTATAGTTTGTTTGGGTGTTATTTATTAATAATTTGGTTCCTAGTCTCACTTTTTCTAGGTAAATTGTTACAAAGTTAATAGGATTATTCCTTTATTATTCAGGGATTGTTTTGTCATTTCATTATTTGTATTTAGTTCAGTTAATTTTTCTCCTTTTGAATTGGGGAGAATTTTTTGGAGCAAAGTTAGTAGAAGTGATAAACTACTGACTTACATTGTCTATTTCTTTTTTACATTACATATCAGTTTGAGATAGGTATTATCAGTATCTTAGAATTGATTATTATTATTCAGTTTGCTTGGGATTATTTTTCAAAATTAAAATATATTTTGAATGCCATAAAATGAGTTTTTTGGTAATAAATTAATATAATCTAGTAGTTTTATCCTTTGATATATTTATTTTACAAAGTCATTCATTTAGTAAATATTTGTTGTGAACTCATTATGGTTAAAGGCAATAATATATGTGTGATAAGAATATAACAGTGGGGGGAAAAAAGATGAAAATCCCTGCCCTCATGTTGCTTATATTCTAGGGGAGTGATACTACCAATAAGTAAGTCAAATGATAGTTGATCATCTGGTACTAAATGCTGTGCAGAAGAAGAAAAGAGCGGAAAGAAATGGAAATTACCAGAAGTGGCATGTGCTTCCTTGTTTTAAACGGAATGTACAGAGAGAATATGACTGAGAAGGAAATATTTGCATGTAGAGGTGATAGAATGAGCCATACAAGAACTGGGAAAGATGTCTCTCAAGCAGAGAAAGCACAAAAGGAAATAATGTGTACTGGTTCATTCTGAGAACAGTAAAGAGGCCCCTGAGTTAGAATAGGGGAGTGAAAGATGAAGTCAAAAGAAGTAATTTAAAATGGGGCGGGGGGGGGGGGTAGATTATCAAGTACAGCCCATTAAGAAGCTGTATAGATTCGGGGGCACCTGGGTGGCGCAGTCGATTAAGCGTCTTACTTCAGCTCAGGTCATGATCACGTCCTCTGTGAGTTGAGCCTTGTACCAGGCTCTGTGCTGACCGCTCAGAGCCTGGAGCCTGCTTCTGATTCTGTGCCTCCTTCTTTTTCTGCACCTCCCCTGCTTGCATTCTGTCTCTCTCTCTCTCTTAAAAAATAAATAAACATTAAAAAAATTTAAAATAAAGAACAAGCTGTATAGATTCAAAATCATTGATAGGAATTTGATTAAACGAGGGCCTTATTTGCATTATATTTTTAAAAGATTGCTGGAAAGAGATGAAAGGGAAGGAAAGGCAAAGCCATTGCAATAATCCAAGTAAGAGACGAAGTCTTGGCAGAGATGGTGGAGGTAGAGATGTTGAGAAGTGTTAGGATAGAAATACATTCTGTAAATAAAACTGACAGAATTTGCCAAGAGATTGTACTTGGTGTTGCATGAAAGAAAGAAAAAAAAGAGGAAGTCAAAGAAAACTAAGTTTTTGGCATGAGCAACTAGATAGGATACAGCTGACAGTTACTCTAATGGAAGAAAGGAGAGTGAAAAAGCAAGTTTGTCACAGGTGGGGATCAGTTCAGTTGTGGACAAATAAGTTTGAGAAGCTTCTCATCCAAATGGAGATGCATTGTGGTCAGCTAGACACAGCTCAAGGAAGAGGTCTGAGCAGGAGATTTAAATGTGAGAGTCATTTCCATATAGACAGTGTTCAAATCTGAAGACATCATCACAGTAACAGTGTAGGTATACAGGAGTTATGAATGTTTAAAGAATCTCATAGCATGTAAGGCCGATCTGGCTGTGACATCTGTCACCTAATGGATTGCTAGGTTTGATTTGGCTGATCTGTTTGGCTAGGCGGGTGTCCCCTTCCTCCCTCACCACTCCACATGCTTCTCTCCCAAAGTTGCACACTCAATGGAAGAGGAGGACTGTGGTTTGATCAAAGATATACAAGAAGCTGTGTTGCCCTGCTCGAAAGTCCAAACAAGCTCTGAAGGTCCATTTGTAGGAAAAGGTAGGATAGTCAAGTTTCTAAGACTCCGGAGACAATCAAATGAGGTGCTACATGTGGCAGTCTGCCTTTATTAAAAAAAAAAAAAAAAAAAAAAAAAAAAAAAAAAGCCTCCTGTAGGGAGAAGAGTGTTTCCTAGAAGGCAAGTATAGACAGTGTTTCACTGAACAGGGATAAATTGATTGTTGCAATTGTAGCAGATAAGACAAATATAAATAGGACTGAGAAATGATCATTGGATTTAACAACATGGAAGTTGTTTGTGACCATTCTCTCTGTCTCTCTCTCTCTCTCTCTCTCACCCCCACCTCTTTCTCTCTCATTCAACTCCCAACCATCCCCCCCTTCCCTCGCTGAAAGGAGGAAAGGAATTAGACACAAGAGGGTTTTTGTCAATAGAAGCAGAACAATGGAGTGGGACCAGGAAGACTGTAGAGAGGTAAAGAGTATTAGTGTTTTTATGATGGGAAAAATTAAAGCCATTTGTCATGCTGTTGTGCATGATCCTTGTGAGTGTCATTCTCATAAAGAGAAAAACAATGACACAGAACAGAGACAGTGAATTTTATGAAGCAATGGTCATGAGTAAGTGGGAGAGATGGAATCTGGAGCACAAATGAAATGTCCTGCCTTTGATCAAAAAATAAACAGTTCGGGGCGCCTGGGTGGCGCAGTCGGTTAAGCGTCCGACTTCAGCCAGGTCACGATCTCGCGGTCCGTGAGTTCGAGCCCCGCGTCAGGCTCTGGGCTGATGGCTCGGAGCCTGGAGCCTGTTTCCGATTCTGTGTCTCCCTCTCTCTCTGCCCCTCCCCCGTTCATGCTCTGTCTCTCTCTGTCCCAAAAATAAATTAAAAACGTTGAAAAAAAATTTAAAAAAATAAAATAAAATAAACAGTTCATCCATAGTAACCAGAGGATAGGAAGTATTTAGGGTCCCAGATCACAGTGTCTGGGGGATGTTGGAAGCAGGTGGAAAAATTCTCTTTAAACTGCCTACCTTTTCTGTGAAGAATGACAGATGAGAAACGATGTCAGATTCTAAGGAAGAACAGAAATTATAAAATAATAGCACAGAAGATTGAGAGAGTAAATTGGGAAATGCAGTAGGATTTACCAGTAATGGTAAGAATATATTTGAGGCTATTGGTCATGGATTTGATCTGATTTAATGTGGATTTCCTCCAGAAGAAGTAGATTCAATCAGGTTTGGGATTTTTAAGTAAGAGAGGAGTGAGAGAGCTGAAGGCAAAAGCAAGTGAAGGCTTCTAACAATGGACTGTGTTCTTAACTAATTAAGTAAAATGTAAGGATATAAGTGAGTTGTGGTAAAACCAGAGATTGTAGATTCTGTTTACTTCAATGATTAGTTGGAGTCACTGCACTGTAACTAGAAGAACACAGCTGGAAATTGAGGAATTTGTTGTCAGAAAATGAGCTGCTTTGTATTAATACTGTGGAAAGTTTGCAGTTGATGACAAAACATGAGTCACTCAGGTGGAAGCAAACCTGGTCTAGTTTAAGCAAACTTGAAGATACAGAGAAATAGGAACTTGCAGCATTATGGGATGGATTGGGGAAGGAAGCATCAAGAAATCAAAAAAAGTCAGGAATCACAGGCAATTCTCACCAATATTCTCAGTCATCTGCTGTACAAAAGTGGGTATTTTTCAGGAAAATAGCTGGGAGCCACTGGCAAAACCTTACATCCTACAAAATCCACCCATCTGTCTGCTGCAGACATAGAAGCTATGATTGCTTCTGCTTCTCTTCCACATTCAAATTCTCACACAATTTTCCCAACTTGGCAGAATGTAGTTCTTAAGCTTCCAGATCCAGCAACAGATAAGAAAGCATGAAGAATAAATGGTGCTAAGTTGCCGATAGAAAAATAAGTACAGTTTACCCCTTTGGCAATGTTTACATCATACCCTTGAACCCATATTTAAATTTAAACAACCACACCAGCAACAGCCTACGTGGTGCACGTGGAGTGGAGATATGTTACTCAGATCTCCTTCACCTCAAAGGCAAACTTTGTTGCCCTGGGATGCTGGGAGTGTTGCAAGGCCTTCAAGGGATTGCCTCTGTGGCAGAGAGTTGCCTCACTCAGTATCTTGTCCATCCAGGGATGGTGCACACCCAGGGATTTGTCACAGAGATAGAAAGTCCAGGCAATCGTGAGCCAACCTGTATTGATCCTGATAGGCCATTCAGATCCAGAATTCCCATTGGGAGCTGACCTCTGACCATTGCAGCTCAACTTTTCCCTCTGACCCATCTTGTTTCTTCCCTTTCTCTTCCATAGATGTTGATCCAAAAAATCTTTCCTAATAAATATCCAGAATACTACACTCTATGATACTAAACTAAATCCAAACTACAGCATCACACTTCCACATAGTGTGATACAACTATGTTTGTTACAACAAATCCCTTCACATAGAACAAAAGGAAGAAAAGCACTTCCATTTGTAATTATATCCACCTGAGTTATGACCATTCTTTAGGCACAATTTTTTAATATTGTATAATTTAAGACTTAATTGTATGATTGTTCACAAGCAACATCTTTGATAGGAAACAGTTATAGTAGGAGAAGAGGAAAATAGTCAATTGTGTACAAGTCAGTTTGTTATTTACAAATGAAATAACACAGGTAAACATACATAACTACTACAGTATTTGTTTCTGCAACTGGCCACTAGACTACTGTTGAATTTGATAACTTCCACCATTCATTCAATCGTTCTTTTGCCATGGACACCACAGTTCATTATGTTTTTAAATCATACCACACGTTCATGAAACTTCTGACACATTCCTGGATGTGTTGGGTTGCTATAGACTGTGATTAATAATGAACACTTGCTATGAAGTAATACTCTTGGTTGAAAACCCTGTATACCCATATGGTATAAGGGACTATCTGAATAGTCATCTCAGCCTGTTCAGTAACCTAATCTTCTTTTTGGTCTATTTGTTCAGAGGAATGAGAAGCATAAAACATCCATACAAAAGCTTAACTTGCCCTCAAATGGAACCATTATGTCCCCAAAGGGAATTATCTTTCCCTTGTCACTCAAGGATGATAAACTAGTAGAAAGCAAAACTGCAAAATTGGAACACAAAATTTTGTGACATATTAGTGTAATTGTGAGGGAGCTACTGCTATTCTATCTAGGTCCATAGCTATGGGAGAAGCAACATCCTCTAAGAGTCAGGTCAGAGAATAGAACACATCTTATAAGATATAATTCAGTCTGGTTTTGCTCACAACAATTCTTACAGCAAATGGTTGTGTCGTTGCCTTTTTTGTTTTGCTCACATCAACCAATTCTCCAGTTGTCCAGACACCAACTGGGTGTCCAACAAATTCCATTTAATTCTGGCATTAACTACCCAGAGTTAGTGCAGACCCTACAGGTAAAACTCTCAGTCTCCAAAGACTGTCTCCCACTTCAGACACCATTCAGTACTCTTGAACCTCCTGTATTTTTGACTGTCTATAAGTTGAGATTCCCATGATGCCTTCCTCCAGTCTGATAATTTGCTAGAAAGGATCACAAAATCCAGAAACACTCTTTACTTACACTTAACAGTTTATTATACAGGGTACGATCCAGGAATGTTATTTATTTCCTGTAAGTTCTCTTGTATAATGAGAAATTTCAGCCAATGCACAAGTTCTTGTAGTCTTTTCTCCAATAATATTGCATTTATCTTCAAAATCCTTGCCTTTAATTGACACTTTATTGCAGGTAAATATAGCCAATAATTGAATGAGCTATTTTTATATAACATGTCATGGATTATCAATATTTACTCCTGACTAATGATGAGATCATTATTACCTTCAAATATTAATAGATCATATACCTTCTCAAAATATATTTTAAGATCTTTTAGCAAAGACCACTTCATGGGCAAATAACAGTCATGAGTATAGCAACAACAATAAAAAAAAAATCACTCTAGATATTTTAGGCTAGAACTGATTTAAAACAGAATTAGGAGCATACAAAACTGTTGGAAGAGCTTGACCATTTCAGAAGCCCAGAAGTGCTAGAATCACAGGAAATTTTCACCAAAAACCTCAGTGGCTGCAGCCCTGAAGCAGATAATCCAGTCCTAAAAGCAAAAGTTTATGTCTACCATTTTTGAAAGGCCAGGAATCTAGTCATTGTTGCCAATGGAGTCATACTGGCTCCTGCTTCTTTTCCCTTTCCAACCTTACATGTCAGTGGCAGATATGCAGTTAGCAGGCTTTTTAGTCCTTGTGATAAAAGGATAGAAGGGGGCTGTCTTATACCCCAACAGACAATTTAGCACAGATATTGAAACCCTCAAATTAAGTGGGGAGTAGTGTTGGAACGAGGTACAAGGAGCAAAAGGTAAGTGTTTAAGAAGTAAAGGAGAGATAGCAAACTAGATTAATTTTTTACTTTTTTAAAAAATATTTCTTAAAGCCTCTTCCACTTCTCTCCCATAGGAAATGTTGTTGTTGTTTTTTTAATGCTCTATCATTGCCACATTTGCTGACTTTATGAAATTCAGTTAGAAGTTCTCACTTGTCTTATTTGCTCTGATAGAATTTCAACAACAAGTAAATTAATTGTACCTTGAATGTTAAAACCCTGAATATTTTGAAGAAACTTCTGTTAAAACTATAACTGCTTAGAGAGTTTTAAAATATAAAACAGCCTTTTTATTTTATCTTCTAGTCTTGTCATACTGTTTTTCTACCTTTTTAAAGACAATTAGACAATTCTATTGTAGATTTTATATTTAAGTTCTATTTCTATAGTCTAGACATATTCTAAAAATCATGAATTTTGGTAATTCATCACATGAATTAATAATGTAATTCTGTACACTTCTCTATTTGTTAGCATGGATTTTCCATGATATACCTTTACTTTTGGAGAGCAATAATGCATGGTTATTGATCTTGTGGTCTTGGGGTGAAAGTGCCTGAATATGAGCATTAGCCCCCCACTTGTGATGGTCACATGCTCTGAGTTTAACTTACTTGATGACTGTGTTTTCTCATGTGTTAACTGAGAATATTATCAGTACTTACAGACTTACTGTGATTACAAATCAAACAGTTCCTCATACCTAGTACATGGGAAGACCAAAGTTATCGAATTGTTGTAATTACTCTTCTTAAAGTATGCTATGTTGTCTTTGCTCTTAGCTCTAGAGACAGGGTTTTAGGATCTAGCTTTTAACCCTTTACAAAGAAAAAAACATGGCCCTTTTTTCTCTATACTTGACCAATTTAGTTTTTTGTTTGTTTGTTTGTTTGTTTCCTTTTGAGGCTTCTATAGTTGAGTGATCTGAAAGACAACAAAGTCATACACTATACGCGACAACTGCTTGTGTCCAACCTTGTCCTTGGCTTCCAGAAGTGAATAGGTGAATCACAAACCATGTAATGGTAACAAGATCTGGACTCTTCTAGGAGGCTAACTGAGACTACATAGATTTTTAAAATCTTTATAGAAAACTATAGATGTTGGAACAAAACACAAAGGTGGCTGCGTTCAGCCTTAAGTGTGTACACAACACATCTAGACCTTCACATCCAGTCTCTTACTCTGACCCCTACAAAAATAGATATGAACCTATTAATAATATTAATGGCAATTTGCCTATGCCTATATTCTCTTCTTCTTACCAAGTTTTAGTAACATTGCATCTGCATTTGTGAAGGTTTTCTTTGTATTCTAATATTAACCAGTAAGATTATATCACCTTCCATACATTCAGTTTTTCATAAGGTAAATTAATTCAGATAGACACCTGTTGAGTGACAGTTATTTCACTAGTTTCCAGGCATACAACAATAGAAGGTTACCCTGGCTTGAAGAAATAGGGAAAAAAGTCAATTACTATGTAACATGCTAACTGCTAAAATGTAGGATAATTTGAAATGTTATAGGTCTGGAAGAAACACAGGAGTGTGGCATAAACAGGTGGGAAAAAAAGGTAGCAAGAAAGTATACGACCATGAGGCAAATACTTAAGAATAAAACCTAAAATGGGGAGATATAAAGATCCCTGTGAAAGTAAAGTCCCCCAACAATCTTCCTGCTTTTTCTTCCAATATTAGTTCACATCATATTAGTCCTAGTTCACATCAACTTTCACAACTGTTCCATCAAAGCCAAACAGGACTAGTGCAGTCAATAATGGATTGTCTATATGCTAAGCATATCACTTGTATTCTTATGACTTGTATACTTGCATCATTTATATGATTGTACAATGCCTGATCTTGAGGAGAAGAGGGAAGAAATATCAATGCCTTTATGGGCTGCCATGGATCCAAGGTCTAAATCATTATCGTGCATGGACAAAGGAACCAATGAGGTTGAATGCTTGACACAGAGGGTGACTCAGAACAAGGGTCACATTGTCACCTCAGGACCAGGACCTTAAGTGAAGAATCTGGAATATCTCTGGAGTCCCTTCATGTACATTTCTAAACATAGGAACAGCATCAAGTGAATGCCAGATGATAATAGAGCCCCTTGGTTCCAATTCTTCCAAGATAAAGTTGTCTGGTTCCTTTGACTGACTTTCTTTTTACTAGTTCATTAAACAAGCTGCAGTGTGAATTATCATTCCAGTCACCCATTCGCTTTGTCATGAGCTAATTGAGTATGGTTAAGTTCACTCACTTCTTGATGCTGTTTGAAAGGATATTTTGCTTCATTTGAAAATTTGCTGTGTCATTTTACAAATCAGATGCTCTGATGATTGCTCACAGAATTTGATGATCTTTGTTTTATATTAACCTACTCAAGAATATTTATCCAGTCCTTATTATGTACTCAGTAAGATATAGTCCTGTCTTCAAGACACTCATTATGTTGGGAAGAGAAGTATGTAAATGAATAAATACAGTACTCAGGAGAAGGTGGAGGATACATAGGAGGAAAGAATGGTATATTTCTACTTGATTGGGATGTAGAGTGAAGAAAGGCTAGAGGTAACGATGTTTGAATTAATGTTTAAAAATTAATAGGTGCTTGGACAGTAAATGAGGCATAAAAGATGAAGGATAAGAAGCTGCCTGAACAAAGGCATGGAGACATGAGTGTTTCATTGAATAAATGTGCTTGTTCTGTTCAGATAGCCACCAGAAGGTTTTTATGACTAGAAGACAGAAAAGCAGTCTATACCCATATCTTAGATTCCAGAGGCAGGAGGAGGGAGGGATGGCAAAGGATATTTACTTGATCTTGAGACCCATAGGGAGTTGTTAAAATTGTAAGCAGAGTGTATAACATGATCAGATTAGAATTTTTAAACACGTAGGAGAGTAGACAAATAGATTGCTGAAAGAGAATAGAAATTCTATAAACAAATCTCTGTATTTATGGTGAATTGATAAATTACAAAGATAGTGCTTTAAATATGTGGGAAGAGGAAATTGGATGAGAAAGTCAAATAGTATATAGTAATTCTATGAGGGATAGAATTCTGAATCTGCCAATTAATATCTATATGAATTGGGCAAAAATAAGGCCAATAAGATGGGTTTAAATTGAAAAGCGAACAGCACAAGTGGTGTTCAGTAAATATTGGTGATTACTATACTATTATAATGACAAGCTGGCTATTTATCTAAAAAATATTTAGATTCATAATTTTCACCATTCATGAGAATATATTTCAAATGGATCAATAACTTCAACTTTTTAAAAAAATATGAATGTATTTGGAAAAAATATAGAACAACTATTTATGACTTTTAGATAGAGAAAGCTTCCTTAAAAAAGAAGCAGAATGCAAAAACATAAAAGATTTGTAAATTTGAAAATACCACAATTATGGATTTCTGTGCAAAGTGCCCACCCAAATTAAGACAAATGACTGAGCACAAGATTATCCAGTATATATAACAAGAAGTGGCAAAGATTTGGGGAAATAGGTATCCATGTGATACTCAGAGGAGTACAAATAGATAGAACTATTTTAGACCACAGTTTGGCAAGATTCATTAAAATAAAAATGACAGATGTTCTGCGAACTCATTTCTATTTCTTGGTTATGTATAGTCATCCTAAGGTAACTTACTTTAAGATACTTCAGCATGAAGAGTGTGATGGAAATGTGTAAAGAAGCAGTCACACCTATACCCAAGGAAGCGTATGGAAGAGTGTTCATTGTGCTGCTATTTGTGATACAAAAAAAAAAAAAAAATCAAAACAACCTATATATTCATCAAAAAGGTTTGAACTATGTCTGTGGCATGTCATAAGCAGTTAAAAAGAATGAGATACAGCCGGATTATTTCCATGAGAATAACTCTAGGAGATATTGCCAGGAGAAAGAAAAGTTGTAAAAACAGGTATAGTACGAAGTCTGTTTTAAACCACAAAAGCATATAATTGTTTAAGAATATTCATATATTAATGGATAGAAGGTTTGAAAACGATGCCTTTCTTTTTCTAGTAACAGAATTCCTTCTAGGGAAAATAAGTGTCATCGGACTGGATTATCGCTCACTCCTCCCCAATCCATAATATGGATGGACACATGCTCCTGGCTGGACCAATCAGGACATTCTTATTCCCTTTGCCATGGTCGTTAGTTTTCACCTGGGTGGTTGGAAGTCAAGACAATTAGTCTTAACCAGAGATTTTACTGGGCAGTTGATGTATTCTCCTGTGAGAGAACTAAGGTAAAATGAGCTTTAAAATTGAGTAACCACATTTGCCACTACGTTGGAAAAGTCTACATGGATTTTGCTTTCATTGTCCAGTCAAACCTAATCCTTACTAATATAGGATGTATGTCTCCTTAACTAACAGGGAGAAGTGGAAAAGAGAAATCTAATTTTTTTTTAAAGCAGAATTTGTCAAAACATATTAAACTGCGCTACCAGAGATCTTGGAGATCTGTATATTTCACTGTATGTAAATTTAAAAACAATTTAAAGGAAAAGAAATGCAGAAAGGGGGAGGGAAGAGAAAATGATGGTAAACAGGAACATAAGATGGTAGGAATAAACTTAAACACAGCAGTCTCAATGACTATGACTAAGTTAAATTCTCTTGTTAAATGACAAGTGCTCAGATGTGATATTTTAAAAGATTTTTTAAGTTTATTTATTTATTTTGAGAGAGGCAGAGACAGTGTGAGTTGGGGAGGGGCAGAGAGAGAATGAGAGAGAGAGAGAGAGAGAGAGAGAGAGAGAGAGAGGGAATCCCAAGCAGGCTCTGCACTGCCAGCAGAGTCTGAGGCAGGGCTCGAACTCACAAACTGTGAGATTATGACCTGAGCTAAAACCGAAGAGTTGGCCACTTGACTGACTGAGCCACCTAGGCGCCCCTCAGATTTGATATTTTAAAAACCATATTGCTCAACAGTATTTACAAGACACATCTAAAACAGAATGGCATAGGGTAGCTGTAAGTAAAGAGAAGAAAAACTACACTTAACCATAAGACCAACAGTTCCACTCCTAACTATCTACTCACGAGAAATGAGAGTAACTGTCCATAAAAAAGACTACACAAACGCAAATGTTTCTGATGTTTATTCGTGACAAACAAAATGGATTTGTAAATGGATAAACATTTGTAAATGTGTAAACATATCGTGGTACATTCATTCGGTGGAATACTACTCAGCAATAAAAGAAATGTACCACTGATAAGACAACATAGCTGAGCCAAAAAAAGCCAGATACAAAAGAATACGTGCTGTGTGTTTCCATTTACATGAAAGTCTAGAAAAGATAAAGCTAATCTATGTGAAGGAAAGTAAACCAGTGATTGCCTGAAATGAGGGTGAAGGATTACTTGAGTACAGGCATAAGGAAATTTTGGGATGTGATGGAAATGTTCTGTATTTTGATAGTTATGACATTCACTTGAATATATCGATTTCTCAAAACTTACACAAATGGGCCCATTTTACTGTATATAAATTATACCTCAGTAAAAAAAAAAAATGAAAAGGGAAAAAATAGAGAGGAGCACAGAAGAGGAATAGCTCATTTGGTTTTAGAGGCTCAGAGGAAGTAGGCTTCTGTGAACAGGAATCAAAACTCTTTTTTTTTTTTTTCTTTTTGAACGTGGGATCTGAAAATAGCAAGGCTATACAAAGTGGAGGAAGAAAGAAGAGTGTTCCAGACAGAGGAAGCAATAAGCACAAATTCAAGAAACAGATGAGAAACACTGGTTCATTTGGAGAAACCAAGCAAGAGTGCAAGGATACCCAAAAGAACAGGTGTGACAAAAGAATCAATTGAGGGTCTTCTGTGCCTTGCATAGGTGAGACTATCTTTACTTTGCTCTTGAACATGAATGATACTTTGTTCGGTTATAGAATTCTTGGCCCCACTATCTTTTACACATTAATATTCTGCAGTTTTTCTTCTTATCCTTGGGCACTCAGTATTGTTGAGAGGTCTGAGATTGTTTGCTGTTGGTTCCACTGCAGGTAAATAATGTTCTGTTCCTCATTGACTCTAGGCCATCTTTTGATCTGGTTTCACTAACATAATTTTTTCTTGATAGTCAATGAGTTGTTTCATTTTGACAATCTTATCACTCACACACTGGAACTCCTAGATCTCTCTGTGTCTCACCTTTTTTAATAATTTTATAACCTCCCTTTCCATTTCTAATGAGTTTTAAGGAAAACTTTAATGCCTGTTCTTCCCCCTGATTTGACTTTTTGTGTTATTAATAATTGAGTGGCTTTCTTCCTTTGTTATTGTTTCAAATTTAGCAATTTGTTTTTTTGTGGTTTTTTTTTTTTTGTTTTTTGTTTTTTGTTTTTTTGGCCAGCAGGTAGTTTTTCCCATTACTATTACCAGCTCTCATTTCGTAGATACAATGTCTTCTTCAGTTTTATAATTGAATTAACACAAATTTCTGTTTATGTTATGTATCCATCAGGGTTCTTCAGAGAAACAGAAACAATAAAAATAGATAATTAAAGAAAGACATAGAGAGATTGATTTTAAGGAATTGTTCACACAGCTGTGGGGACAGGCAAGTATGAAATCTATATGGGAGTGTGGTAGCTGGGAACTCAGGCAGCATTTCTATGTTACAGTTTTAAGTCAGAATTCCTTTTTCTCTGGGAAACCTCAGTTTTGGCTCTAAATGCCTTCAGGTGGTTGGATAAGGCCCGTCCTTATTACTGATGGGAATTTTCTTAAAGTCAACGGATTATAAATGTTAACCCCATCTACAAAATATGTTTACAGCAGCATTTAGACTAGTTTTTGACCAAACAACTAGGACCAAAGCCTCACCAAGTTAACACATAAAATTAACCATCATATGTTAGATTTACATCAGTTACTGTTACATTCATATAAAATAACAGCATTTTGCTTATTATGTGATGGGTCCTCTGGTTTCTCACACTCTTCTACTCTTTACAAAAGCAATTTGTTCTGATTCCTCTACAGAGTTGTCTTTTATGAAGTGCACCATCGTTGCACTTGCCCAAATTTTGGGTTGTATTTTGTTTTGTTGTTTAATCAATACAGATTTTGTGTGAATGTCCAGATTCTGAGGTTGAAATGAATTCTGTCAAATCAGAACATGTTAGATAATCTATCTCAGATTCTCAGTTTACCATCTCTTATAGATAGCAAAAAAAATAAAATATTTTTTATAGAAGAAATATGTTTCTTTAATAAAAGAAATATGTTTGTAATAACCTTTTCTTGGTTTCTGTCTGATTGAAAATTCATTTCAGGTTAAAAGTGGTAGCACTGGGGGAAAAAATGTTCACACCCTTATTCAAAACTGTTCTATGCTACAATTAAAGCAAAAAAAAAAAAAGCCATCATAATAGGTAATCAAAATGATTCATTTGGTAAGATAGATAAAAACAACTTTGGAATTCTGTTAAAATAGTTAAACCTAAACTATCATTGATGCCTTTTATGAAAGTAAAGGGAGTGGTCAGTGGTTATTAATAAAACAAATAGTGCCATCTACTGACTTTGCAATTATATTCTGAAAGCTGCCATAAACATCAATTTTATACCACATAATTTTCCAATGTGATAGTACTAGTCATTCATTTGCTATTTTGAATTTTCCAAGAATTTGTATTCATTTAAAATGATTACATTTAAATCTCTAGTTCTGATAACTGAAGTGGAATTTACATGTACTTCAATCAAATGGCTGCTTCTTTGCAAAATCACTGTTATCAGGAAGCAATTTTTTTAAGTGTCCCTTTGTGCTAGAAACTGCATGATGTAAAAGAAATATATCTATATTCTTGTCACACACACACAACTCAGTAAGAATTGTCAAGATTGCAGAAATGTAGAATTAAACCCCCATTACCCCTAAAAAACCTGCTGAAATGATTAAAGAAAGGCAAGCATTGATGTAACTTACTAATAAAGGAGAAAATGAAACATATTTCATAAAAGTATAGTAAGGAGGATCAGAGTTAGCTCCCACCACCTTTTAATTTAGATATAGTCTTACAGAAGGAAGTAACATTTCAAGAGTTTTACAATCAAAATAACGCAGTTATTGAATAATACGACATACTACATTTAAATAGTATGACATATTACATTTAAAATTTTAAAGTTCAGAGAAAAATTTCTTCCTGTGGCCCACTAGCTACACTGTGAAGTTTCTGGAAAGCCGAGCAGAAAGGACAGGCCTGTGCTCAGAGTGCATGCTTGCAAAGTATAGAGAACTAATGGCTCCAGAGCCAAGGACATGGGGCCAGAGAGCTTAATCTCCAGAAGACACCTTTCAAAGTCATTGATGGCCTCAGGGTTCCAGGTGGGGCTTGGTGAACACAATAGCCTACACCTTATATATCCTGTATATGGGCATAGGTGCCATGGAGGTACCACGTCAAGACAGAAGACTGAAGTTCCTACCAAAGTAGAAAACACTAATTTCTTCTGGTAGTAGCTCTAAATTCTGGACTGTCTCCATGAATAATCAAGCTTTTCTTGGAACATTGCTAGGCTTTCTTGAGAAGAGAGGAATCTTGTGAAAGTCCAATATAAAAATAGAATCAGCAGTACCTTCTAAGTTTGTTCCTTTGTTCATTCATTTCAGAAGTACTTCAAAGCAGGATGGTTTGCATAACACATTCATCTGTATAATGCTGTATTTATTTGAGTTAGAATAATTTCTGCTTAAAAATAAATGAAATCACAGCATATGCTTCCAGATGTAGGGTCCATGAGGAAGGATATGTAGTATATATGGTCTAAGCCCTAGGATGTAAGCCTTTTAAACCCAAGGCCTACAAAATTAGCAAAATCTTAAATTCTTCAATGCATATGCTTGGATAAGGAAGATTAAATTGTAGGAGTTTACAAGAACAAGAAAGGTTAAATACATAATTCCCTCACTATATCTATTGAAAAGTGTTCCCAATATAAACTTATACTTCACATGCTTTTTTTTTTTTTTTTTTGATGAGCAGGGGAGGAACCACTGACAAACTGGTTAGAAGTCATGGTAATTTGGGATTCTATAAAGCAAAGCTTGTCTTCTGCTAAATGTTGTTTAATCCCCTTTATTAGGCAGCAATGCCATGTGATCAATCAAACATAAAATTACTAGAGGTTCTAAGGCTGATAATATTTACCTTAAGGCAAGTAGGATTTCAGGTTAGTTACGACAAAGCAGTCTCAGTACATTTATAGGTGAAATTTAGGGTAATTTTCTTCTTTTTAATATTGCAGGCATAGCTTGATTCCATAACTCCTTACAGTAGGCTAAATAATGGCCACTAAAAAGAATAACCCCTAATCTATGGAACTTGTAAATGTTATCTTAGGTGGAAAAAAGATCTCCCACATGTGATTAAATTAACGAGTTTGAGATGGGAAGATTGTTCTGGATTATCTGGGTAGGCTCTGAAGGCCATCATAAGTGTCCTTACAAGAGGGAAGGACTGACATACACAAAGGAGAAGCCATGTATGTGAAGACAGATAAGGGAATTTGACAGAGGCTGGCTCTGAAGACTGGAGTGATGTGGCCACAAACCAAGGAGTGGCAGCAGCTACAGAAACGGAAAGAGGATGACACCTTGATTTAGGCTCCATGACACTGATTTCAGACTGTGGCCAACAGAACACTGAAAAAATAAATATCTGTTGTTTAAAGCCACTGATTCTGTAGTAATTTGTTGCAACCATCGTAGAAAACTGGTATACTCTCTAACATCCAGGGGTTTCTTTCTAATAATGGATATCATTTAAACACCTTTGGTTATCATTAGCACCGTGGTAAACTTCTGCAAAAATGTCTCTAATTCTTTTATCTCTTTTTTCCCCAAATCATACTGCTCTCCTCCCTGCTTACTGTGCTCCAGCCATACTGGATCCCTTAATATACAGTATTTCAGGCCTGTTCACTGGCTGTTTCCTTTGATTGGACTGTTTTTTTCTCAGACATCATAAGTATAAACTCTTTCCCTCTTCAAGTCTTAGATCAATTTTACCTTCTCTCAGGGTCTATTCCAACTACTCTATTCAACATTGCAGGCTTCTTTCCCAGCCAGCATAATGGAGGAATTGTACCCTGTTCTCTTTTATTATTTTAATCTCATTTCGATCTCTAAAATGTTGTATAATTTACTTAATTGTTATGTTTATTTTATATCATCATTCTACTCCCTCTAGTTATGTAAGCTTCATGAGTAAATGATTTTATCTCTTTTGTTCACTAATGTATTCCCAATGCATAGAACAATATCTAGCATATAATTGGCATTCAGTAATCTTTTCTCGAATGAATAATTGAAGAAAAACATTTAAAAGTCTACTGCAAAAAGTGAGAGATGCTGATATCCTAAATCATACCAAAGCAAAGTTCAACTTTTAGTTCAAGGTGACACGTTGTCAAGTCTTCCTTTATTTTTATTTTAAGTATCTGTTCTGTGCCTCCTAAAGGCTCAGACTTCATTAATAAGGCCACAAAATGGGCAATAACTTATAGATATGCTATTGCTATATCCTGATTATCAGGCAGGCTGAGAGCTTTATATTTACATAAGTTCTCAATGACTCTCCACAAAACACTGTCCCCTGGGCAAAGTCAAAAATGCCAGGGACTGGTTTCTACAACAAGGTCAGATCTTAAAGACTATGCCAAACTTGCCAAGTACTTCCCTAACTAGTCAGAAACTCATATAGAATGGATATAAAGGAAAAATTATAGCATTTTCCAGACAGACTGGATAACATGTAGAGAGGCAAATTTCATTAGCAGACCACTTAGTTAAAATCTTTCCTGGTCTATTAACAAGAGAAATCAAGAGGAAGTCCCCATTTCTTTATGGAAAGGGGCTGAAATACTGAAAGAGTGAATCACTTTTGATAGTTAGAATATGATTTGCACTATGTTATGAAATTCTAAAGCTGTATTCTGCAAAAGAAGTTCAGGAAGGGCCACGTGAAGGATGATGCTCTAAAATGAAGCAGGGTGGTGGTAGCACAAATGAGCCTCAGGAGAACTGGAATCAACACAGGATGCTGAAGACGCAGAACCTCAGTGACTGTCAAGTGGTACATGAGCGCCACAGGGAACATGCCAGAGAAACAAAAGGTCCACTGACATTAGGTCCTAGTCACATGAACACTGAGGACAGACACATACATGCAACTTTCAATACCCTTTTAGGTAATATCCATACTTCCTTGATCGTACTTTCCAAGGTTGTTGAAAACTAACTTTTAGATTTAATAAACTGCCTTGGTTTACTTATCTGTGGCTTATTTTTTCCCCTTTTGTTCTCTGGAAACTCATTTCAATAATAAACAGTTCCAATTAAACGGAATTCTTGCTTGGCTTTTTTTTTTTAAAGGATGATGTAATTATTCACGTTGGAAATTAACATCATGTTAACAGGTTTTGAATATTATTTTAGGAAGAAGTGATAAGTGTATCACCTTACTCTAATTCAACAAGGTGTGTTTTAATTTACATATTTAGAATTTAATGGTTAGAGAAGATTCTCTCAGAAAAAGTTATGGATTATAGAACCCCAGGTTCTATAAGAAGTCAGAGAACACTGGTATTTAAAAATAAGACTTAAAATATGAGAAGTCTTTAGTTACAACTAAATCTAAAAAATTGAAATAACCAACCAGAAAAAAAAGTACTTGGAGAGTCTACAATAGTGGGATATCCAAATAATCATGTAACAGTGAAGATTAGAAAAATGGCAAGATGCCATGATCATGGGGGGAATGTCTATCTGAACCAAGTATGGTTAAACAGAATATTCATTTTGCAAAGCACAAGTATCAGATCATTGATACAGTGTTGGATTTGGGGATGAAAGAAAATTAATGATGCAGAGAAAATGTTAATAAATCTGATTGATTTTATGTATTTGTTCTTATAAACTAATAAATAATAATGGTTTTACTGAATATTATATGCTAAAATGCATTCATTCAGGATTTAGTCATTGAGTGAGGACTTGCAAATGTAAAAGCAGGTAAGAAACAATCCTTGTCCTCAGCTGCTCAGAGTTTCATAGGACAAAGGTACATAAATAACTAACATCAGAATAAAATTCCGATTAAGAAAAGTATGTTGGCACACTGGTTTTGTCTCAACCCTTTTTTATAGTCATAGTTAATTCTATTTCTCAAGTTTTTCTTTTTTTTTCAACTTCCTTTCTTTTTAAAAGTACTAGCCCATAAGGATGAGTGTTCTGTTAAAAGGGATCATTCCAGGATAACAATCAACCTATGCAAAGGTAGGTAAGCTAGAGAAGCCACTGTGGAGATAGGGTGCACACAAGAAGCAGATATTGCCCTAATCCAGGAAGGAGCTGATGAGAACACAAACTTATACAGTAGGTGTGTATTAATACATGGAAGCAATACATCTAATAGAAGTGTTAAATGATCACCCAACCTACAAGATAATGGCGTATGTCTGGGTAGGTCTCTTTTGGCTGCAAGTAGTGTCTTTGTGTGCTAGAGGATTTGTATGATTGGAATAGGGGAGAAGGGTTGAACATTAAAGAAAAACCTGCATCCTATAGGGTACAATATGTCCACGGAGAGAGCTGCAGTCAGTGAAAGACCAGTTAGAAATGTGGAGTACAATATCCCCAGAGTAAAGGAGTAAGTGTTAATAGGTTGTCCACCATGCAATATGTGGTCAATAAAATGGAGATTCAGTAAGGATTTACAACTATGCATCCTATCAGACATGGGAAATACAATAACAAATACTCTTGAAATATTAAATATATAAGCGTTCAGAGTCAGCTAATAAAAAATGCTATAATAAGGCATTAGGTAGAAAAAATAATCAATCATATTGATCTACATTCATAAGATTAAGGATTGTCACTGCTCCCCAAAAGGAATAAAAAGAATAAGCCAGGGACTTGGTAATTGAGGGGTAAATCAAGGACCTCCTGACAGAATTTAAATATAAGATGTAGACCTGGTCATAGGAATAGTGTAGAATTTTCCGACCTGGGTCAAAGATTGTCAAAAGACTTTTCCTAATGATAAAGAAAAATGGATATTAGTCATGGAATTCTTGGAATTCATCCCCACACACTAGGTCTAAAATTAGTCTGTATATTTTGATAGTCAGGAGGTGTCTGGACTGATATATTGGAGCTGTTGTTTGAAAATTTAATTATGCATAGGTATCACCAGAGGTGTTAATTCAAAATTCAGAGTCCTGGCTCCTTTCTTCAGAGTTACTAATTCAGTACATTTGGAGTACCATAATTCAGTACAGTGAAGCTCCAGGAAACATCATTATGGACAAAAAATTCCAGGTGATTCTGATAAATATTATCTGTGGACCATATTTTGAGAAAAAGTGGGCAAAACAAGGGTTAAGAAATGAAACTATTATATTGTCTTTATTTCCAGGACTAGAAAATTCTAGGAATGCACAACTCGAAAACATGTAATAAAAGGTGACCAGCATTTGTTGATAGGCTTTCTTCTCAGTTACCCAAATAGAGTGGCTTACAAGTTCATCCAGCCCACCATTTCCCCCTTGGACTCACTGTTGCTCCCATTGAACCAAGATGTTATCTCAAGCATGAACTATGTAGTCCCCATATTTCAGTATCAGCAGCTAAATGGTTGTTATTCGAATACTAGATAATAAAATGGATCTCTACTCTGTAGGTAGGGGAAATAATGAATAAAACTGAATCACTGCTTTATTTTTGAATAGATGCTTCTTTTGTTAAGATGCTTTGAAACCACTTGACAAACACACAGATATATGACATATGACTCGTAACCATGTGCTACTCTTTTCAAGATCACCTTTGCTGATACACCAAGTCAAGTAGCCCTCACTGCTATGGAATTTCACGTTTGGGAAAGATATAAAATAATACTATATTCTTAGTAACTCATTTGGTAGACAAATTGCATTTCCAATATTTCAGAATTCTGAAAAAATCCTCAAGTGACTCTAAGAAATAGAAAAACTAATTATGATATTCTACTACAGTTATGCTCAAAAAATAATATACAACTGAAAAATTATGTTCACAATTAGAAATCTAGGTATACACATAAGGCACAAAGACAATTTCATGTTTTAAAAGATCATTTTGCACATGACAATTTGGCTTTAAGAGGCACAGCTTTAATATCAGTCATATTTTTAAATACAAATCATATCCAAGTACTTTAAAGCTCAATTTTCTTAAAGCATCATCTGCAAAGAAAGCATGTGAAATATATGACAAGAGAAAGAATATGAAATCAACATATAATTTGTACCCAAGACAATGAAGAAAATAAAATCAAGTAATGAGTCATACTTCAGAGTAAGTATTCTTTTCAGTACAATTACCCTTGAGCTCTTTTAGAGGATTAAATATGAGATTTGCATTCAGTGTTCTTTAGGGCTGCATACAAATGGATTTCATCAGTAAGGATTAGTACAATACATAGTTAAATGTTTCTGCCAATCCAAAATTCTACTGCCCTTATATTGTAAAATTCAACTACAATTTAAATCTAGATTGGCCCATGTAGAACAAATTTCTTTCTTGTGTGTGTGTATGTGTGTTTGAGAGTCTATGTAAGGTTTATATAGGACATATTGGAACTAGCAATAAAATATTTAGTCACATACCTGTTGCTGGCATATGATTTTTTTCATATAAACATGCTTTATATAGGATGTATATCTAATTTAGAGGGTGACTCAGTCACTTAAGCGTCTGACCCTTGATTTCGGTTCAGGTCATGATCTCACGGTTGGCGGGATTGAGCCCTGCATCAAGCTCTACACTGCAATTCAGATTCTCTCTCTATCACTCTCTCTCTCAAAATAAATAAATAAACTTTTTTAAAAAAGGATATATACCTAATTTATATTTGGATGGTTTTTTTTTTGGTTTTTTTGGTGTTTTTTTTTGTTTTTGTTTTTTTTTTTTTTTTTTTTTTTTTTTTTACCTAGAGAGGACAGAATGTTTTCATCCTGATTATTTTAATTTCCATATCTCAGGTACATAAAAACTATAATAAATTGAAATCTATAAGAAATTAGTTGCTGTCTAAAGAGGCAGAAGTGGCAATTCACCTGATAGGGAATAAATGCTTTCTGAATGAATGATATCCCTCTAATGGAATTTAAATTACCCTTTTTTAAAAAAACATTAATTTTCACAATGCTATTTAGGAGATAAGTTTTACTTATTTAAACAATATTTAGGCCTTTTATGAAAATTGAAATTAAGTTAGGACATTATCAGGCTGAGATCAATCACTTTCAATTTGAAGTCAGTGGTATCATTGTATCTTTGGGAACAATAGTGGATAGACGGCCCTAATGAAAAAATAAAGAATACAATTTGGTAATGTGATTTGAAAGTCAACAAAGATCACACTCAAATTATTTTGCCCAAATATGTCTATCAGAGAATTTCTTCTGCTAATCAAACCTGAAAACTATGTAAGTTTCATCCTGGGTGCTAAGAAAAAACGATGGCCTATGGCTGAGTGTTATGTAATGGAGATGGAATTCACATGGGATTAGTTTATCAAGTTAAGTCATAAATCTGTAAAGAAATCTGTGAGAAAGATTCTGAGCATGTTGTGTTGCTTAAAGGGAATATACTAAGAACACTTCAGTTTACAGCACTGAGAAGCTGTGTAACAGAAGAATCCTTCCTCAATCACAAATTTCCCTTAGGAAAAATTGTGATATACATGGATTTGCCTACGTATAACTTCCCACAGAAGATGTGGGAATCTTATATGAGAAGATTTTTGATCAAGATCCTATTGTTTGCTAGCCATTCTGAACCATTCTGAATGATTATGAAGTAAAAGTTAAAATAAAAAATCTAACATTGAAAATGTTAAAAAAAAAAAAAACCAAACCTCTAGAAAAGCAAACAAAAGTAGTTTAGTTGATCACATTAAAGCTGTATGAAATAAAGTTTCTAAAAACTAGTCAAATGTGACTATGATAAATAAAGCTAACAGTATACTTCCAACAATTCTAATTAATGAGCCATAAAACACTACTAATTAATTATCCCCCTATTTAGTATGTGATTTTGTTGTTATACTGGGTGAGCATAAAACAAATTCCTTTAGTTTTACATAAGTCTGCTCTCATACTTAATCCTCCAAATAAATTTGTATCCATCATAAATTTTTATATAATGTAGTTTTCAAAAAAAAGGGGTTTTAGTCATGTGATCTTATCATTAGTTACCTCAAAAGTTTTCTAGAGCCTGATGGGCTATAAGAAAAGATATAACCCTAGAGAGAAAGAAAAAAAGAGAGAAGAAAGGAAAGGAGGCAGAAAAGGAGGGAGGAAGAGAAAAAAGAGGAACGGCCTCATAACTGAGAAAGTAAAACCTTTTGTAATACAGTGTAGAAGAAAGTACAGAAAATAAAGAAAAGCACCAAGAACAAATGTCATACTTCAGTTTAATTAAGGGACAACCTTGACTATACATATCACTTTAGACACACATACAGTTTCTCGGTATATTGGATTTTTAAAATATTTTTTTAATATTTTCCCTATATATGATATTTTCATCTTTTTCTGACATAATTTTAGGCATCATAGTTAATTTTCAAATTATGTCACTATAGAGCAGAATAAAGATTGATAATCTTAGGGGAGAGATTGTTATACATAATAGAAACCAGTCAGGAGTAAATGATGAGAAAAGTAATGTTATCTCTGAAATGAGATTGGCAGTAGCAAAATGAGAACTAGTCAAATGAATCATCCATTAATTAAATAAGCCAATTTTCCCCATACATATTTTTGACCCCAACTAATAAAATGTGTAAGAAGTAGAAATAAAAATTAGCATTCTAACAAAAGGAATAAGAGAAATTATTTCAAACCAAGAGAAGTCTATAAATGTTTGCAAAATATATTAAATAAGCCTTTACATTGTAAGTCATAGTTTCTCCAAATGATAGCTTTACTTCTGTCCTTGTTCCCATATTCATTAATAGGGTGAGCCCAGAAATGAAGATCGAATTTATATTTAACGTTTTCTAGAATTTCATTAATGTAAGTCACTTTAAGTCATCTAATTCATTTCTATCATTTTGTATAAATTTCACTCTTTGTATAAATCTTAAAATGTTGGTATAAGTAAATATATGTCTCATAAAGAGTTCTTAAGTTACTCAATATTCAAAACTTCATCCAATGAATATTTTTAAGAACCTACTAAAAATAGTCCTTAACAAATTAGAAAGAAAATAAATGTGAAATCATAGGTCTGCTATGAATTTGGGAATGACTTCCAAGTTCCGGGGAGGTGAAAAATGCTTGGTACCTAGATAGCTGGACTAAAGGAGGGCATGAAAACAAGAAATATAAGTTCTCTAGGTGAGACCAAATTAGTTCCATAAGGTTGAAAAACAGATATTGTTTAGGGACTTTTCTTGGGAAACAGAACTAACATTGACGTTGCATACATACATAGAGTAATTCAGTGAGCCTTCCCCCCAAATGTATACATGTATACATTTAGTAATAAATGTACCAGATAGTAAACATGTATACAGAAAGCTTTTGTTATTACTTTCAATAATTCGCAAATGGAAAACAAAAAAATTGAGAATGATGGTGCTTTCTAAAAATGAATTTGTAATGGGTGAGAATCAATTATTGGCTTTGCTTCTCTTTTCCTCATTTAAGAAAATAAACAGGTCATATCAAAAATCTGTATAAAGAATCACTAAGGAGACCACTGTTCTATAAGAAGCATACTTTGATTCATTATTATACACTAATTTGAAAGCGGGATGGATTTTATATATCAGCATAAGTAATATATCTTGATTTATAAGATTTAAGCATATATATCTAAGAAAAATCATCAGTACAGATTCTTACAATGGACTACTTTAAATATTTAAGAAGATTAAAGAAGCTTTGTGGATCATTGTTAGAACATGTACGATTTTCATCCTTTCCCCTTTCTTCAAATCATTTTCTTTTCTAATAAACAACCTGAATAAACGATGGCTCACATTGTCCAATATTTATGCAGTGGTTAAATCCAAATCCAGTAGGATTAAAAATAAATGTGTAACCACATTATAAATGTATTTAAATAGGGCAGTGCTTGACTTTACATAGTACATCTAACTGATAGTATTATAAACAATCTATACAGATATCTACTCACTACCCTGCCACATCGATTCCCCAATTTATGTAATTGGAAAAAAAAAATCACACTCCTAAATTTATTTTCTAAGTTACTTTCTCATGCCAAGCTATTGTAGCATACAATCCTGTCACTTCTGAAAAATATTCTAACGTTCTTATAAAAAGATATTAAATTTTTCTTTGAAGTCAAAAACAAAAACAAAGTAAAAGAAAAATGAAAAGCTAGGTTGTTGAATTTTTGAAGGGAAACAGTTTTCTCTAAGGCTCCAATCATGATGTTCTCGAGATTTGACATTACTGTATGAGCCCAAAGCATGTGCCTTCAGAAGATTTCTGCAAGGCATTATCTATATATAGATTATTGAAAGTCCCTGGGAGGCAACTCAGTTATTTCGGTGGGAAAAATTCAACTTCAGAAGTGTTGTCAGCATGAATATATTTTTAAGCACACAGTATTTTATCCTCATATAATTGAATGAAATGGGACAATTAGATAAAAATATTAGATTACTGCTTTGAGGAGGGTTGGTGTTTTCATTCTAATGAAAATAAACTTTTATAGACATTAAGATTCATTGGTCAGAGAAAAGAATACCATTTGTATTGGACTGTGTTGTCTGCTTCTTCTAGAAAAGCCTCAAAGTTTAAAAGTACAAATAAAAATGAGCAAAAAAGTAACTTCCTATAAACTTATGATTTATGTTCTCTATGTATCTTGAAACAAATCGAAATCATTATATTGCACACCTAAGGCAAATAATAATAATAATAATCTGTTCCTCAGATTTCACTGTAGCAAATCTCAGTGATTTATGTCCAACCTTTCTAATGGTGATATGCAGCTCATTACTGGGAACATACAAATTTGAGTGAACATACAGAGCTATTTGTAATTGATCTCTTTATCAAGGTTTAATATTCCTCATGGTTGAATAATGACTCTCTTTGAAGAATATATAAAGTTTTCACCTTACTTTTCCAGTGTTTTTTTCATCAATCACAGAGCTAAAAATAATTGGAGTGTCTTTTTGAGAACAGAGGGAATGGGGAAAAATATAACTCTTAATGATTTTTAAGATTTTTCATTTTCATTTTAAAACTTTTATTTCACATTAAATTATATTTCAGGGAAAGCATTAAAAGTTCCTAGTTTGAAACTCAATATTTCAAAATATCTGTCTTATATCTCTGAATGTTGTATATCTAAGAAATCATTGTCTCTGTTGGAAAATCAATTCACCTCAAATGATTCAGCATTTGAAACTACCCAGCCAATCTCCTAGATTTTAATGATGTTAAATTATTATTTAACAAATATTTTATATTTTTGTGTTTCCAAAGTGCAGTTGAACCGGTTGAAAAGATTAGCTTTATATAAATATGCTGAAAAAAAGCTGACTTTGGTTAAATTATAAATGCCTGTTCCCACAGGTTAGGTAAACAGATTAACAATAACAAAGAACTTGATAACAATGTTGAAATAGATACTCACTTTTTTGAGACTAAGTTTGCACCAGCCCATCTTACTGAGATGGTAGCTAATTTTTTTTCATTTAGACTCTTATTTGTAAAATCAGTTTTTAATGTTTAGTTTACAATCTAATTTTTTGATACAAACTCTGAATACCTTTTAAATGTGATTAGTTCTGCTTGTCTTGCAAATGACTTACATGTATGAAAAATAGGATAATAAATCTGGCTTGCTGATTTACAGATGACCCTGAGTATATTAGGTAAATGGTGTTTAAATACATGATTCTTGGGGAGACTTCGGGAAGATGGCGGCGTAGGAGGATGCGGGGCTCACAGCGCGTCCTGCCGATCACTTAGATTCCACCTACACCTGCCTAAAGAACCCAGAAAACCGCCAGAGGATTAGCAGAAGGGAGTCTCCGGAGTCAAGCGCAGACCAGAGGCCCACGGAAGAGGGTAGGAAGGGCGGCGAGGCGGTGCGCGCTCCACGGACTGGCGGGAGGGAGCCGGGGCGGAGGGGCGGCTCGCCGGCCAAGCAGAGCCCCCGAGTCTGGCTGGCAAAAGCGGAGGGGCCGGACGGACTGTGTTCCAACAGCAAGCGTGACTTAGCGTCTGGGAGGTCAGAAGTTAACAGCTCTGCTCGGAAAGCGGGAAGGCTGGAGGACAAAGGGAGGGAGAGCTGCTGAGCCCCCGGACGGCAGAGCTCAGCTTGGCGGGGAACAAAGGCGCTCACCAGCGCCATCTCCCCCGCCCATCCCCCAGCCAAAATCCCAAAGGGAACCAGTTCCTGCCAGGGAACTTGCTCGCTCCGCGCAAACACCCAACTCTGCTTCTGCGGAGCCAAACCTCCGGCAGCGGATCTGACTCCCTCCCGCTGCCACAGGGCTCCCCCTGAAGTGGATCACCTAAGGAGAAGCAAGCTAAGCCTGCCCCTCCAGCCCCCGTGCACCTTGCCTACCCACCCCAGCTAATACGCCAGATCCCCAGCAACACAAGCCTGGCAGTGTGCAAGTAGCCCAGACGGGACACGCCACCCCACAGTGAATCCCGCCCCTAGGAGAGGGGAAGAGAAGGCACACACCAGTCTGACTGTGGCCCCAGCAGTGAGCTGGGGGCAGACATCGGGTCGGACTGTGGCCCCGCCCACTAACTCCAGTTATACACCACAGCACAGGGGAAGTGCACTGCAGGTCCTCACCACGCCAGGGACTCTCCAAAATGACCAAACGGAAGAATTCCCCTCAGAAGAATCTCCAGGAAATAACAACAGCTAATGAACTGATCAAAAAGGATTTAAATAATATAACAGAAAGTGAATTTAGAATAATAGTCATAAAATTAATCGCTGGGCTTGAAAACAGTATACAGGACAGCAGAGAATCTCTTGCCACAAAGATCGAGGGACTAAGGAACAGTCACGAGGAGTTGAAAAACGCTTTAAACGAATTGCAAAACAAAATGGAATCCACGATGGCTCGGCTTGAAGAGGCAGAGGAGAGAATAGGTGAACTAGAAGATAAAGTTATGGAGAAAGAGGAAGATGAAAGAAAGAGAGATAAAAAAATCCAGGAGTATGAGGGGAAAATTAGAGAACTAAGTGATACACTAAAAAAAAATAATATACGCATAATTGGTATCCCAGAGGAGGAAGAGAGAGGGAAGGGTGCTGAAGGGGTACTTGAACAAATTATAGCTGAGAACTTCCCTGAACTGGGGAAGGAAAAAGGCATTGAAATCCAAGAGGCACAGAGAACTCCCTTCAGACGTAACTTGAATCGATCTTCTGCACGACATATCATAGTGAAACTGGCAAAATACAAGGATAAAGAGAAAATTCTGAAAGCAGCAAGGGATAAACGTGCCCTCACATATAAAGGGAGACCTATAAGACTCGTGACTGATCTCTCCTTTGAAACTTGGCAGGCCAGAAAGGCTTGGCACGATATCTACAGTGTGCTAAACAGAAAAAATATGCAGCCGAGAATCCTTTATCCAGCAAGTCTGTCATTTAGAATAGAAGGAGAGATAAAGGTCTTCCCAAACAAACAAAAACTGAAGGAATTTGTCACCACGAAACCAGCCCTACAAGAGATCCTAAGGGGGATCCTGTGAGACAAAGTACCAGAGACATCACTACAAGCATAAAACATACAGACATCACAATGACTCTAAACCCGTATCTTTCTATAATAACACTGAATGTAAATGGATTAAATGCGCCAACTAAAAGACATAGGGTATCAGAATGGATAAAAAAACAAGACCCATCTATTTGCTGTCTACAAGAGACTCATTTTAGATCTGAGGACACCTTTAGATTGAGAGTGAGGGGATGGAGAACTATTTATCATGCTCCTGGAAGCCAAAAGAAAGCTGGAGTAGCCATACTTATATCAGACAAACTAGACTTTAAATTAAAGGCTGTAACAAGAGATGAAGAAGGGCATTATATAATAATCACAGGGTCTATCCACCAGGAAGAGCTAACTATTATAAATGTCTATGCGCCAAATACCCGAGCCCCCAGATATATAAAACAATTACTCATAAACATAAGCAACCTTATTGATAAGAATGTGGTCATTGCAGGGGACTTTAACACCCCACTTACAGAAATGGATAGATCATCTAGACACACAGTCAATAAAGAAACAAGGGCCCTGAATGATACATTGGATCAGATGGACTTGACAGATATATTTAGAACTCTGCATCCCAAAGCAACAGAATATACTTTCTTCTCGAGTGCACATGGAACATTCTCCAAGATAGATCATATACTGGGTCACAAAACAGCCCTTCATAAGTTTCCAAGAATTGAAATTATACCATGCATACTTTCAGACCACAATGCTATGAAGCTTGAAATCAACCACAGGAAAAAGTCTGGAAAACCTCCAAAAGCATGGAGGTTAAAGAACACCCTACTAACGAATGAGTGGGTCAACCAGGCAATTAGAGAAGAAATTAAAACATATATGGAAACAAACGAAAATGAAAATACAACAATCCAAACGCTTTGGGATGCAGCGAAGGCAGTCCTGAGAGGAAAATACATTGCAATCCAGGCCTATCTCAAGAAACAAGAAAAATCCCAAATACAAAATCTAACAGCACACCTAAAGGAAATAGAAGCAGAACAGCAAAGGCAGCCTAAACCCAGCAGAAGAAGAGAAATAATAAAGATCAGGGCAGAAATAAACAATATAGAATCTAAAAAAACTGTAGAGCAGATCAACGAAACCAAGAGTTGGTTTTTTGAAAAAATAAACAAAATTGACAAACCTCTAGCCAGGCTTCTCAAAAAGAAAAGGGAGATGACCCAAATAGATAAAATCATGAATGAAAATGGAATGATTACAACCAATCCCTCAGAGATACAAACAATTATCAGGGAATACTATGAAAAATTATATGCCAGCAAATTGGACAACCTGGAAGAAATGGACAAATTTCTAAACACCCACACTCTTCCAAAACTCAATCAGGAGGAAATAGAAAGCTTGAACAGACCCATAACCAGAGAAGAAATTGAATCGGTTATCAAAAATCTCCCAACAAATAAGAGTCCAGGACCAGATGGCTTCCCAGGGGAGTTCTACCAGACATTTAAAGCAGAGATAATACCTATCCTTCTCAAGCTATTCCAAGAAATAGAAAGGGAAGGAAAACTTCCAGACTCATTCTATGAAGCCAGTATTACTTTGATTCCTAAACCAGACAGAGACCCAGTAAAAAAAGAGAACTACAGGCCAACATCCCTGATGAATATGGATGCAAAAATTCTTAATAAGATACTAGCAAATCGAATTCAACAGCATATAAAAAGAATTATTCACCATGATCAAGTGGGATTCATTCCTGGGATGCAGGGCTGGTTCAACATTCGCAAATCGATCAACGTGATACATCACATTAACAAAAAAAAAGAGAAGAACCATATGATCCTGTCAATCGATGCAGAAAAGGCCTTTGACAAAATCCAGCACCCTTTCTTAATAAAAACCCTTGAGAAAGTCGGGATAGAAGGAACATACTTAAAGATCATAAAGGCCATTTATGAAAAGCCCACAGCTAACATCATCCTCAACGGGGAAAAACTGAGAGCTTTTTCCCTGAGATCAGGAACACGACAGGGATGCCCACTGTCACCGCTGTTGTTTAATATAGTGCTGGAAGTTCTAGCATCAGCAATCAGACAACAAAAGGAAATCAAAGGCATCAAAATTGGCAAAGATGAAGTCAAGCTTTCGCTTTTTGCAGATGACATGATATTATACGTGGAAAATCTGATAGACTCCACCAGAAGTCTGCTAGAACTGATACATGAATTCAGCAAAGTTGCAGGATACAAAATCAATGTGCAGAAATCAGTTGCATTCTTATACACTAACAATGAAGCAACAGAAAGACAAATGAAGAAACTGATCCCATTCACAATTGCACCAAGAAGCATAAAATACCTAGGAATAAATCTAACCAAAGATGTAAAAGATCTGTATGCTGAAAACTATAGAAAGCTTATGCAGGTAATTGAAGAAGATATAAAGAAATGGAAAGACATTCCCTGCTCATGGATTGGAAGAATAAATATTGTCAAAATGTCAATACTACCCAAAGCTATCTACACATTCAATGCAATCCCAATCAAAATTGCACCAGCATTCTTCTCGAAACTAGAACAAGCAATCCTAAAATTCATATGGAACCACAAAAGGCCCCGAATAGCCAAAGTAATTTTGAAGAAGAAGACCAAAGCAGGAGGCATCACAATCCCAGACTTTAGCCTCTACTACAAAGCTGTCATCATCAAGACAGCATGGTATTGGCATAAAAACAGACACATAGACCAATGGAATAGAATAGAAACCCCAGAACTAGACCCACAAACGTATGGCCAACTCATCTTTGACAAAGCAGGAAAGAACATCCAATGGAAAAAAGACAGTCTCTCTAACAAATGGTGCTGGGAGAACTGGACAGCAACATGCAGAAGGTTGAAACTAGACCACTTTCTCACACCATTCACAAAAATAAACTCAAAATGGATAAAGGACCTGAATGTGAGACAGGAAACCATCAAAACCTTAGAGGAGAAAGCAGGAAAAGACCTCTCTGACCTCAGCCGTAGCAATCTCTTACTCGGCACATCCCCAAAGGCAAGGGAATTAAAAGCAAAAGTGAATTACTGGGACCTTATGAAGATAAAAAGCTTCTGCACAGCAAAGGAAACAACCAACAAAACTAAAAGGCAACCAACGGAATGGGAAAAGATATTTGCAAATGACACATCGGACAAAGGGCTAGTATCCAAAATCTATAAAGAGCTCATCAAACTCCACACCCGAAAAACAAATAACCCAGTGAAGAAATGGGCAGAAAACATGAATAGACACTTCTCTAAAGAAGACATCCGGATGGCCAACAGGCACATGAAAAGATGTTCAACGTCGCTCCTTATCAGGGAAATACAAATCAAAACCACACTCAGATACCACCTCACGCCAGTCAGAGTGGCCAAAATGAAGAAATCAGGAGACTATAGATGCTGGAGAGGATGTGGAGAAACAGGAACCCTCTTGCACTGTTGGTGGGAATGCAAATTGGTGCAGCCGCTCTGGAAAGCAGTGTGGAGGTTCCTCAGAAAATTAAAAATAGACCTACCCTATGACCCAGCAATAGCACTGCTAGGAATTTATCCAAGGGATACAGGAGTACTGATGCATAGGGGCACCTGTACCCCAATGTTTATAGCGGCACTCTCAACAATAGCCAAATTATGGAAAGAGCCTAAATGTCCATCAACTGATGAATGGATAAAGAAATTGTGGTTTATATACACAATGGAATACTACGTGGCAATGAGAAAAAATGAAATATGGCCTTTTGTAGCAACATGGATGGAACTGGAGAGTGTGATGCTAAGTGAAATAAGCCATACAGAGAAAGACAGATACCATATGGTTTCACTCTTATGTGGATCCTGAGAAACATAACAGAAACCCATGGGGGAGGGGAAGGAAAAAAAAAAAAAAAAAGAGGTTAGAGTGGGAGAGAGCCAAAGCATAAGAGACTGTTAAAAACTGAGAATAAACTGAGGGTTGATGGGGGGTGGGAGGGAGGGCAGGGTGGGTGATGGGTATTGAGGAGGGCACCTTTTGGGATGAGCACTGGGTGTTGTATGGAAACCAATTTGACAGTAAATTTCATATATTAAAAAATAAAAAAATAAATAAATAAATAAATAAATACATGATTCTTAAAATATTGTTATTTATTTAACTTTCCGTCTGTATAACATCCACTTATGCATTTGTACCTTTAATGTATTTGTCCATAAAAAATAACAGTCTAGTTTGCTGTATTGAGCAACTTGTCACTGAGGTACTGGCTTTGATCATATATGGCTACAGAGATTGCAAATTGTCTAATTAACCACTATTGGTTAACTCTCCACAAGGTTGAGAAAAATAGCACCATGGCAGACATTAAGTGTCAGAATATGGCAGTGAAGTCATGTCTTGTCATCTAGTTTTCCTGGGACAGTCTCAGTTTATTGTTTTCAAGTGAAAGTATTAACAGTGCCTCCTTCTGCTTTTAAAAGTGTCCCAGTTTTGATGATAGCCTAAATGGTCATTCTTCTTATAAAGGAAAACAACATATCTTTTTTATGAGACATAAAACAAAATCATATTGACTCAATAGAAATCAATTGTTTAGAAAGGCAATAATTTGTATTTTATATTAACATATTCTCCACCTTTTGGACAAAGCATCTATATGTTTAAAACACATAGAATTCCATTTATTCTTACACAACACAACACACACACACACACACACACACACACACACACACACACACGTATGAAATCCTTACCAGTAATATTAAAAGTTAGGAATAGAAACACGTAACCATTATTTGTTGTTTCAACAATAAGTGTGCATTAAGTACAATCATGGGATAAAATTACAGCAAACAAAAGAGAAGTTTCAAAAGATAAGGATACCAGAGTCTCCATCTTGAGACAATAAGGTAAAGTTGGGAAAGACAATACATACATGCATATATGGAAAAAGAGAACCAATATAGAAAAAATAGAAAATGTGTGTGATATTGAAAGTTTAAAAAGCCTAGGAAGGTATTTAATGGAATAGAATAACTCGCATGCACATTATTTTATCCAGGTATAGATGAAAATAAAGAAATTATAAAATTACCACCCTTAATTGAAACGTACTTATAGGTCGTTAAAAATATCATAAACCAAATAGGAAAAGTGGCAAAGAATAGAAACAAAAAATTAGAATGGAAACAAAAGCCCACATTCATTAAAAATGTAAATTTTATTTGAAAATAAGTAGATAAAAATAAAAACAAAATCCATGAGAATCAAATTTAACAATTTAAAATCTGATAATATTCACATTTTGTTAGCTTTGTTGAGAGGGGAAAAAAAACACTGCTCATGGAAGTACAAATTAGTTCTCAAAGACCTTAGTTGTATCCAGAAAAAGTCATATTCTTTAAGTTGATAATTTTCCTTCTGGAAAAAAGTTAAAAGTAATTAAAGGTATATAAGAAGTTTAATATTTTCAAGAATCTTATTCAAACTATGATGTTAGCATAATAAACTTTTGTAGTCTATAGGTTTGAGGCTAAATAAATATAAACACGATTAAAATAATTATAATGTATTGGGGTGCCTGAGGGTCAGACTTTGGCTCAGGTCAGGATCTCATGGCTTGTGACTTAGAGCCCGGCATAGAGCTCTCTTCTGTCAGCGCAGAACCAGCTTCAGATTCTCTGTCCCCCTCTCTCTGCCCCTCCCCCTCTCCCTCTCTCTCTCCCAAAAATAAACATTAAAAAAATTATTATTATAATATAGTAGTATGGGCTTGGGAAACTGACAGGGATGTAATACTAAAGGAATAAATGAAGTCAGAAACCCATAAACAACATATTTCTAACCATGTAAAAATTTTCAGTGCATAGAAAAGAAAGTTTAGAGGAAAATACTCTCAGTTGCTAAATTAATTCTTCATCAGTCATGAGAATGAGTGATTTTTATTTTTTATTCTTAATGAATTAACATTTTTTATTATGTTGAACATATGTTGTATTGTAGTTGAATTCAATGGAAATAATTTTTCTATATCCTAAGACCTATCTGAAAATGACTGACTTTCTATTCATTCAACATGTAATAAATAATATATGGAACTTAAATATTTATTGAGATAAAATTGACATACATAAAATTAACCACTTTAAAATTTACAATTCAAGGGCATTTAGTGCATTCACAATGTCATCCAACAATTATTTTTTGTCAGTGCCTTCATATGTAAATATATGTATGGCATCATATATATTACTAAACACTATTCAACTCAGAAATATCTTTTTCCTTCTCTCAATTTTTATGACTCCAGTGTGTCTTGATTTGTAAGCAGGAAGAGGTAGGGGTCCCCAGAAAAAAACATGAGATAAATAGCTTTCCTGACTCAAGAGAAGTTATTTTAGGCCCCTAGCTATTTTCATGATCTCTGCCCTACTAGACCAAGTACACTTCCTTTACTTGGAAGGAGGTGTCAGAATTGCAAAGAAATGCAAAAACCTCAGTAGTTAAGGATTTTAGGGGAACAAAGGTAATGCAAAAAGTAACAGTCTGTACCCCAATGCATCAGAGACAATAAATCAGTGGTAGAAAGTCCTTGTGCTGTTTCCAAAGTAAGCAAAGGCTTTCATTCCTCACCGAGATGAGGAGCCCAAGACCCCATTTGATTTATATTGGCTCTGGAAGCAGCGCAGAGCCCTTCCTCTGGAAGTACAGTGACCTCTGGTTCATTATAATGTTAAAGTCTCCACCCTGAGAGGAGCACAAGAATCATTGACATATTAATAGAGGATGCCAGTATAAGTTCTAAGCACACCTGTGCCATCTCTTGCCACTTTTACAAGCAAGGACAAAGGTCCCCTTTCAGAATATCATCCTAACCCTAAATAAAAGGACCACACCCTTGCTCTGGGAGTCAAGGCTTTGGAAGTCATTCCCGGTGATCTCCTGATTTGCTGCAAATAACGTTTCCTTTGTGTGACCACTCCACCAGGTCTAGTCTTTATTTGTAACTCACCAAAGAGTTTCCACTTTAGTTAGGTTACAACTTAGGTTGTCTCTTAGATTAATGAATGCATGTCTTGTTTTCTCAATCAAATTGGAAATGTCTCAAAGCAAAATAAAGAACTTAGTTTGGGGCTGTTGTTTTATTCACTTGCAGCTAGATTTTTCACAGGGGTTGGTGATTCCCTGGAATGTATCTAGATGTCCTCAGGGGTCAGCATGTGCTCCTTGGAAGAACATTGCTAAAATTAGCCCAACACTGAAGTAGTTTTGCAGGATCACGTAATTATTCCATTGTAAATCAAATGCCAACTTGAGCACAGGCACTGGGTTAGAAGTGTTCCCTAATAGTAACCTAATCTTCCAGATAATCTGAATATACATGTGTGGGGAATACATTAGTCACTAAATTAAAAAGAGATAAAATTTTACCAGCCCACTTTCTTTTGTACTTTTTTGGAAGCAAAGACATTCTAAAGCTCATAAGAAATAATTACTATACACTTTACAGATGAACATTATACAGATGTAACATTTTACACCAAATAGCATAAAGGTTAAGTACCTGCATGCTAGAGTTAAACTTATTCGACTAGAATCTTAACTTCATACTTAGCTGCAAGGCCTTGGAGAAATTCCTGAACCTTTAAAAAATTCAGCAAAATGGGGAAAATAATAAAATACATCTATGGCATACACTAATTGTGAGAATTGTTTGAGTGAATCTGTTTAAAGTTGAGAGATGTTACATACTTATTTATTTTTTTAATGTCCAATTGTAATTTTTGAGAAAGAGAGAGAGAGTGAGTAGGGCAGAGAGAGAGAGACAGGATCCTAAGCCAGCCCTGTGCTAACAGCAGACAACCTGATGTGAAGCTCTAACTCACAAACCTTGAGATCAAGATCTGAGCTGAAGTCAGATACTTAACCAACTGAGCCACCCAGGCATCCCTGAGAGACGTTACATATTTAAATGCTAGAAGATTCATTTGTTGGAAGTCAGACCTATTTTATTAGTCTTGTCGCAACTCTGTGGAAATATTTCAACTATTCTTTGAAGTCCAAAACTAGGGAGAACAATTATATATTTATAACCCAGAAAATTGTATAAGAAGTTTGAGGTAAACATTACAGAATTAAAACTGAATAATAAAACTTTAAAAACTTTAAAAAAATGTCTGTATTCAAAATGCTAGATTGGGGGTCCTGGGTGGCTCAGTCAGTGAAGCGTCTGACTCTTGATTCCAGCTCAGGTCATGATCTCATGATTCGTGAGTTAGAGTCCCAGGTAGGGCTCCTCTCTGACAGTGAGGAGCCTGCTTGGGATTCTCTCTGTCCCTGCTCTTCCCCCACTCGGGCACACTCTCTCTCTCTCTTTCAAACAAATCAACTTAAAAAAAATTGCTAGGGAAAAATCACTAGCAATTTGAGGATTTGTCTATTCATATTCAGTTAAATAAGTATAAAGGATTCAGATAAATGCTTCTCTTTCTATTCTAGTCATAAAATGTGACCTACTCCTTTAAATTAAAAATATAATGTTAGAGATCAGTTTTATTAGATTAAGTGAATAGGACACTATCATAATATTTAAAAGTATTGCAGAAAATTGCAACATTAAACTGTCTTTGGATTCATTTATGGGATGCACCTAGCAGTATGATTCTAACAGGGATCTCAGGCAATGGAAGGGAATAAACATTGCTTCTTTCTTTTCTGTTCACCTTCCTTCAAGGGAAGATATTGATGCAGTTTTCAAAAACGAAGGTCCATGTCATATATTACATTAGTGAAATAAACAACACTTAAAGGCAGAAAGACTCTCCTATTATCAGATGTACTGACAGGTATTAGAATAATATAGTAAAAGCCATCCAGTTGGAGAAAAAGTATACTGTAAATAGTCTGTCTTTGCCATCAGCATTTGTTAGATCAAGCTGGAATAATGTCTTAGAAAATTTAAAATCTTTTAATGCATAGAAATGACCACAGAGGAACTATTTTTCTTGCCATGAAAGCTAAGCTGTCTGTTGCCTTGAGGAAAAGAAAATAATGAATTTGGAAAGTGACATTCATGCTTTAAATATTGCCAGGCTTAGTGATTTGTTTTTTATTTGCTATGTTCTAGTGTAACTTGGAAGAAACTGGACATGAATCCTGATTAGAAATTTAATCAAAGAGTAATGAATGGGTTTTTTGCCCTTTTTAAACCAATATTATTACATTTTGTTCTTGAGTCCATGCTTCCTAATAAAAATTAATGAAATTAGGACTATGATGCAAATTCAAAAATGGCCACCAATTTGTAAATGTGCCTAAAATGTGCCAGGAGGCAGTGATGAGAATACCTTTCAAAATAATTTTAGATTATCAAGTAGCTTCCAATCCAGAAGACTAAAAAATGAGCAAAAGTCAATGACTCCAAAACCTGTTCCATTACAAAAATTGAATATAGTAAATTTTAAAGATCTCATTGGCTCTATTAATCAATTCATAAATTGGGAAGCATCCCATCAGGCTATAGAGGATCCCAAGGGCTACAGAGAAGGAAGGTTTCTAAAGTTAGAGAGGGAGAAGAAAAAAGAAAGTTATAAGCAGGTTATAAGGTTTAGGCAAGTTTGCCCTCCCAGGGGGAACAGAAGGGGTCCATCAGTAAATTCCCTAATGCTGACCAGGAAATTCCCCTGTTGACTGGTTAAAGGCTACATTTCTGAGAGGATGACTGCAGTTAGGTTAGTTATCAAGTCTTGGTTTACTGACTTGAATCCTTAAGTGGTGCCATTTGGGGCAACAGATCTAATGACTGAATTTATAGTTTCGATCTCTTCAACCAGACAAAACATTTCTATTAAAGAGGGACATCTTATTCATTCAACATTAATTCAACAAATATATAAAAGGCCAGTGCTCTAACAGCTGCTTCTCAAGTGGTGGGGATATCAGGACTAACATGACACAGTTCCTACCCTTGCTGAGATTCAGTCTGGTGGCAGGCAGACAACAGACTAGTCATACTAGTCTGTGTATGGACTATGACGGGAATGGGAAGTATGTTATGAGAGCATATACAACAACCACTGAACCAACATTTATGGGTTCAGGAGAGTTTTCCTAGAGAAAATAATATTTATGCCAAAATCCTACTTCTTACCCTTAATTCTTCCCTGAAGGAGCCAGTAGCTGTTTAACTTTCTGATGTATGATCACATTTGTGAAAATGAATCTGTGTCATATAGAGTCTTAATAAGCATTGGGTGATCACTTGACTCAGTGTTTTTTCTTTCAACAAATTTCAACGTATTTTATGCTATTTTTAAAAATTGCTTTTATCAAAATAACATATTCTCATGATTTTTTAAAATTTTTTTAATCTTTATCTATTTTTTGAGAGAGAGACAGGGGAGGAGCAGGGAGAGAGGGAGACACAGAATTAGAAGCAGGCTCCAGGCTCTGAGCTATCAGCACAGAGTCTGATGTGGGGCTAGAACTCACAAACCGTGAGATACAACCTGAGCCAAAGTCGGATGCTCAACCGGTTGAGCCACCCAGTCACCCCCCACATGATTTTTAAAAGAATATAGTATTGCCAAATTTATAATGAAAACTCCATCCCATATCCAAACAACACTCCCAGAAGCAATCACCTTAATTATTTTAGCCACCTTTTACCTACCTATAAATATTCAATATTACTCATATTCTGCTCTGTCTTGATTTTTCAATTTGAGGCACTATTGCCTTTCCTCTATGGAAGATTAAATTTAAACATTCTTACAGTATTCTCTTCACCAAGGAGATTTACAATATAGACAGAACGCACTCTCACACACAATCATACCTGTTCACAAAAGCATTTTCTTTCTTTCTTTTCTTCCTGTAGTTATTACATCACAAGTTTGTCACTATTTATATTACAATGCCAGAAATAAATTCCACACTAACATTGTATTATTGTGTTATTATTTGTTACCCAGAATTAATAATTGCTTATTTATATTTGAATATTTGTTAATATATCCATTATGATTTCTTCTCAAGCCAAAAATTATATAGAACCTCCCTCAATGTTAACACATACTTCAGGTAATCTATCAGTTTTTCATTTGTACATTTTTATTTTGAAGATATGGCTTATAGAGACCCATGCCCCAGGACTTCTGCTTTTTGTACTTTCTGCTCTGTCGTCATCCTAGACATTCCTCCAGCTCCTGGGTTGAACAGCTCTTGATTTACTCTCTTCCTTAGATCTCACTGTAGAGAAGCTTCTTAAAAAGGATGGGGAAGTGGGGCACCTGGGTGGCTCCGTCAGTTAAGTGGCCGACTTTGGCTCAAGTCATGATTTTGGGGTTTGTGGGTTCCATCCCTGTGACGGGCTCTTTGCTGACAGCTCAGAGCCTGGAGCCTACTCCAGATTCTGTGCCTCCTCCTCTCTCTGTCCCTCCCCTGCTCATGCTCTGTCTCTCTCAGAAATGAATAAACCTGAAAGAAAGAAAGAAAGAAAGAAAGAAAGAAAGAAAGAAAGAAAGAAAGAAGAAAAGGAAAAGAAAAGAAAAGAAAAGAAAAGAAAAAGAAAAGAAAAGAAAAGAAAAGAAAAGAAAAGAAAAGAAAAGAAAAGAAAAGAAAAAATGATGGAGAACGGGAATCTGAGTGGTTCAGTCGGTTAAGTGGTCAACTTCAGCCTCAGGTTATAATCTCATGCTTTGTGAGTTAGAGCCCCACATTGGGCTCTGCCCTGACAGCTCAGAGCCTGGAGTCTGCTTTGGATTCTGTGTCTCCCTCTCTCTCTTTCTCTCTGCCCTTCCCCTGCTTGTACTCACTCTATCTCTAAAAAATAAGTAAACTTAAAAAAATAATAAAAATGAAATGACGGATAAAATTTAAGAGTATTGGCAACTTAAGAGTAATGTCTGTATTCTACATCCACATTGAGAGACTGAGTATATAATTCAAAATTGTCAAGGTTTTTTTTTTTTCTTCCAGATTGTAAAGTTAGTTCTCTTTGTCTTCTGTAATCTAATGTAGCTGCTGAGAAGTCCAATGTCATTCTGATTTCTAATCACTAGTTTGTGACCAGCTTTTTCACTCTGAAAAACTTCTGAAATCTCATATTCTTGGATTGTTTCCTTTTGTAACATCATGTCCCTATTTATGGAGGTAATGTTTTCTCTTGTCTCTGAAGGATACTAATTTTAGTTCATTAGTGATTCTCCTGCTCCTTTCCTTATTTGTTTCCTCTAAATTGCTGTTCTTTCCCTTTAGTTTAGTACTCTCTTTCATGTTAAGACTTTGCTTAAAAAACATGGTGATTTCTGGCTCTCATTAGAAATTTTAGATCAGTGAAAAGATGGTTAGATACTCTGTATTTTTGGATAGGAAATACAGATTGTGGGCCTTGAGGATAAAGTGATCCAGCAAGGGTCAAACCTGTAGTGTTAACACCTGTTCTAAATGCTGCCTCACTCACCTATGTGGGCATCAAAAGATTGTAGTATACAAGGCAGAGAAGCCTAGCTTTCACAGTCCTGCAATTGGTGCAGAGGACAGAGGCTGTAACACTTCCCTGTTCAGTAGAACACCTAAATCCTGTTCTCAGGTATGTTCAACATTCTGGAGTGAGTGCCTTTGTCAATTTTTGCCCAGGAGTTTTCTTCTGTCTCCCTACTGAGATGAGTGGCACATTCTGGGGGGCGGGGGGTGGGGGGGGAGCAGGGTGTTGGAAGTGCAGGGTCTAACTGAATCTAAATGATTTTTTTTTAGTGTTTATTTATTTATTTTTGAGAGAGAGCACACACACATAAGGAAAAGGCAGAGAGAGAGAGAGAGGGAGAGACAGAATCCCAAACAGGCTCCTTCGAGCTGTCAGCGCAGAGCCCCACGTGGGACTCGAAACCATAAACTGTGCAATCTTGACCTGAGCAGAAGTTGGATGCTTAACCAACTGAGCCACCCAGGCTCCCCTGAATCTAAATGTCTTTAAGCAAACGTGTTTCAGCAAGTTCTCAGTCTCACTCCTAACTTTTGGTATTCCTGACCTTTCCAGTTTTCTACAATATGAATTAACTTGCTTTTTGTTGATTTACCCATTCAAGGACTTATGTTTTAGCTTTCACTATTGTTATAACTGTTATTATAATAACAGTTATTATAATAACTGTTATAATAACTGTTCATCTTGCCAATTTTTTTTTTGGTATTTCTCTTCCTCTGTTGCCTCCTCTCCATTCCTTTGCCTCCTTAAGATTAAATTTTCATATCTTTACTCTCATTTTTCTGAGAATTCAGGAAAGTATGGAGATACACACATGTAGTCAATTCACCATGTTTAACCAGAAATCTGCAATTACTTGTTTATATAATATGTAGCTTACATACATACCTATAACATACATACATACATACATACATACATACATACATACATTTGCTGATGGATTTCCTCATATAAAATCTTACAATGTTGAGCCAGTTTTTAGTTACTATGACATTAACCACCATAAGTCAGCAATAATATTGTTCCCACACCAACCCACTGATGGATAATCTTGTGAATGTTGGGGTCTGTCTTTCTTGGTCACTATTATGTCTCCAGGGCTTGATTTAAAGTATATGTAAAATACAGTTGAGTGACTGACAAACTGATATACTACCAAGAATTGGACTGTATAGTTTACATCTTTATATTATGGTGTGATTATTTTTTTAATAGAACAGGATTGCTAAAGACCAACTCAGCAGAGCCTGTTGGAAGTACTTGCTTTGTCATTTAGTCTTAACTTGTTATTATACACCAAGCATTTTTCCAGACACTGTGCTCTACCTTTAAGCCCAGGTGATTAAGACTCTATATGGACAAGGACATTTCATTACCTTCAGCAAAGCTGGCACATGATTAGCTTGAAAACTGGATTATATGGAAAGAGTCTGCTGCAGTCTTTAGACATTCTGGAATATTGCTTATCAAGTCCTGTCTGACATTTTATCCTATATATCCCTAACCTATTGCTGAGAATTGCACTGTCCAGGCTGTTTATGACTCATGACTTCAGCTAGTTTAAGACTAGATGCTAGCTTGTCACAATCTACTACTGTGACCTCAACCGAATTGCTCTGCCGATTCCAGATTTTGCTTCCATCTTATCCCTGTGCACCCGGTAGAACGTAATGTCCTCCAAATCTTTCCCATATGAGTTCATGCGACTGCTCAGTATAAAATAAAATAGTGTGGGGGCGCCTGGGTAACTCAGTCTGTTGAGCGCCCGACTTTGGCTCAGGTCATGATCTCACAGTTCCTGGCTTCAAGCCCCGCATCAGGCTCTGTGCTGACCACTTGCTCAGCGCCTGGAGCCTGCTTCAGATTCTGTGTCTCCTTCTCTCTCTACCCCTCCCCTGCTCACACTTTGTCTTACTCTGTTTCTCAAAAATAAATAAATGTAAAAAAATAAAATAAAATAGAATAGAATAGTGTTTCATCTAGAATAATTGTAAATCATTCGCTGTTGTATTTTAAATTGGACCTATAACTGCATTTCTTTTCAAATTCTGCTTTGTGTGTCCTGAATACACCCCTTAAACAGTAACAGCCTTAGTCGTCTTTAGTCAGATTTGCTCACCTAGATCGTCATGTACATATCTGTAGATTACAGTGATTTGCAGTGGTTATAATTTTGTCTTCCTAACAACTACTCTTTTTTTTTTACAGGAAATATTAACATTTTGATATGAAATATCAGATTTATACAATATATTTATTTTGCTTTTCACTCCAAATTCTAATTATTTCTTAAGAAGCAGTATCAGTTCTTAATTTATTCTGAGAGGCAGTATAACATAATGGTAAAGGAAATGGAATGTGGAGCCAGCCTAATTATAACAGAATCTTGATTCTTCCTCTCATTAGTGGTGTGACCTTGGTCAGTTTACTCATATTCCATGAGCTTCCATTTACCTATCTGTAAAATAAAGATCATCATAATTACTATCGCTTAGGTTTTTTTAAATGATGACATATATTTATATACATAAATATACATATATAATATGTATTATATTACATGTATGTATTACATGTATGTATGTATGATATGTAAATATACATACATAATATGTATTATATTACATGCATGTATTACATGTATGTATGATATGTAAATATGTAAATATGCATATATAATATGTATTATATTACATAAATAATATGTAAATATATATATATATATATATGTATATATATATATATATATATATGGAGAGAGAGAGAGAAGTATTTGCCATCTTTATTATTTGGGGTCACTGAAATACAATGAGAGCAATTTTATTAATATCTGTAGATTATTTTTAACGTTTATATAGTTTATTTTTAGAGGGAGAGAGAGAACATAAGCAGGGGAGGGGCAGAGAGAGGGAGAGAGATTATCCCAAGCAGGCTCCTCACTGTCAGCACAGAGCCTAATATGGGACTTGATCCCACCACCGTGAGATCATGACCTGAGCCAAAATCAAGAGTCAGAGGCTTAACCGACTGAGCCACTCGGGTGCTCTAATATCTGGAATTTTTAATTGAATATCTAAAATATATCATTGAGCAATGGAGAAAACCCAACCAGTATAAAGTAAATAAAGTTGATTTAGCTGCATCTCTGACAATGAACTTCTATCCAACTCTTCATACATGGCATGGGGCATACGATTTTATCTCACTCCTACTAAACTATTGTAATTTGATTTCTTTGGAAATTCTCTTATGCTGAGAGAAGCTTATTTCATTGTAATTTCTTTTCAATAATTGTTAATGATGTATGATCAGAGATGGAGCTAGAGAGTTTATCCATTGCTTCCTAGCCACTGATGTCCACATTGGATACAAAGTATCCTTCAGTTAGCTGAATTCGGTCCCTGCGGTTGGCAACAACAACAATAAAAAAAGCTTAACCAATACAATGATATTTATTCTTTAATGAGCATTCTTTACATATATATATATACATATATATACATATATGTATATATATATGTAAAGTTTTCAAAGTATTATCTAACCAAAAGTTTTTCAAAGTATTATCTAATCCACAGTTCACCATTTTAATTAATAGGAAACTGTGGTCAAAAGTCCTGCTAAAATTAAAATACCAGCCCTACTTTTAACTTCCCTTAATCTGTCAGTCCAATGACCCCATCAGAAGTCATCAACAGACATAGTTGTATTTAAAATCAAGTTCCTAATCTGTAAGCTCATGGGTCACTTAAAATAGAGGGCCATCTCAACCAAAACCATTACATGTTATGATCATACAGGTAAAAAGCCCTTGGTAGTATGAGAGTTTAGCCAAACCAGACCCTTTATTACCTCAAGGAGGTCATCTCATTTTATGCCTGATAAGGTCAGTATAAACAGTGTTACCATGATTTAAATGCAAGGAAAATCATTACTAAATGAGACTAAAGAGTTTCATATTACCAGAACATAATGCTTCAATTTAAGTGTATCTTAACACCACACTTCTGAGAGGAAAGCTAATTGCTTTTGATTAACTCAGTGACTCTTGCACCACTGATAACATTGAGGGCTTGTTTTATATTACTGTTGCTCAGGACTTTCTTTTCTTAGATAAAGATGATTTAAAGGGCCTCAAAAGGCTTACAACTGAAAGTCAAATCACATTTAGTTTTGTTTTATAATTAGGAATTCAAAAACCGTACAGTTCTAATTAAAATTGGGAAACAATAAATAAAAAAATTTCCAAACTCATTGCAACTATCATTTACTTATTACATTGTATACATTGGTTCTATTAGAAACTTGTTCATCTCAGGAGATTAAGAATAAACTAGGGATTTTTTGCAATATGCACATTTATGTTTTGCAAGGTCATGGCTCTGACACCATCTAAAAATATCTGGACATTATCTGGTAGCAATTTTTAACCTGCTATATGGTAATTCAGTTGGTATTTGAGTTATTTTATCTAAGAGTTTTTAACTTTAAAGTCCTAATCAAGGCTAATCTGAATGCATCTAATTTTGAAAATTACCATGACATTACTCTTTCATAACACCCAATCCAAGGGATTTTTGGTTTTTGAACTCCTGCAAGGTTCTTCATAGGAGATTTATTCTGTTCAGGTGTATTTCAGTGAAAGCCTTAGTATAACATCAAGCACACTACCTTAATTCAGACTGAACACTTGCATAGATAAGGCATAACAAAGATCATTTTCAATTCCCATGTTTCACCTGTTATTTCCTTCATATTTCATTCATCTTTTCTCAGTATGAATTGCTCTTGAGTAAGTTACAGGAACTCAAAGGAAAAGAGAACACCATTAGTGTGGGAACTAGGTCATTACAGAAAAGAGCTATGATGTCTGGCAAATCATTGCTCAGATATAGCATGCTATGCAATATCATAAAAATTTAGATGTTATGAGCATAATAAAAAAGTAAAATAAAAAAAATTTAAAGGCTTCATGGAAGTAGTACAAAATAGGATTTGGACCTAAGGGCTTTATTAAAGAAATATATTTCTTAGGCTATATTTTCCATTGGCATTTTGTAGAGATTATCCACTTTTTCACAATTTTTCTCCTTGCATGTTTATGACCGTGTTAATATATTTTATGGCCATGTTTTGTGAGCATGTTATTGTTAACTCTTCTGAAATTATTGCTGATATATCAGTGAATGTTATTATGTAAAACTAAAGCATACAGTACTTATTTTTTTACTGGAAAGTATATTTTGACTCCTATATCCTAAGTAAAAATTTCTGTATAATAGCTGCCATTGGTTTCTGCCCTGAGATGTTTATAGAGACTCTATTTCCAGCATGTGCTGGCTTAGCTACGAGTATTTATTGATAGAGTTAGTTTTTTCAAAATAGTATCTGTATTTTTTTAGGTATGCAATGTTCTTTTGAAAAGATAGCAATTATAATTTGTGATACAGAACATAAATATATTTTATATATATATATATGTATGTTGTGAAAGTAATATATTATTTATATCAATTTTAATAAAAATATAGAACAAAGTAATTTTTCATGAGTATTCTTGGGTAGCTCTCTGGGTCTTTTGAAAGTCTTAAGCTCATAATGAAGAGATATATATATTCATATATTTATCAATATACACACACGTGTACACTCATGTATCCAAACACACATAAAACTTTAATAATTTTTCAAAATTACCCAACATCAAATACAAAGCATAGAGAAATACTATTCTGTTAGTTCTAGCAGCAGAGAGAGAGAGAGATAACCAGCTTCACTCTTCATTTTCATTCAACTGGTTTATGAACAGTAAGCTTAATCAACAAGTCAGCAGGAGTGGAATACAAGAAAGGACATGCTCATGAATATATTATAAAATATATGGTTCCAAAATATTTCTAATATTTAAAATATTATTTTCAGGTGACATTTTCTCCTGTGTTGGTTGACGCTTTCTAGGCAACTTTTCATATTACCTTTCTCTTGAAACCCATTCTATCTTTAAGCAGATCTAAAATAAAATATTGTAAGAATGGTCTAAAAGTTCCAATGTAACTATAGTAAGTTTTTCTGCCGGGGAATCCTAGCCTATATTTTGTAAATAAGAGAATGGAGCATATAGGACAGCTAACAAGATTCTGGTGGAGGAACATGCATTGAGCAAATTGGAAGAGGTCAAGGAGAGTAACTCTAAACTCACATGCCATTGTGTAAAAGGAATATTGTTCTCTCTCTTGCTCTCTCTCTCTCTCTCCTTTAATGTTTATTTATTCTTGAGAGACAGAGCATGGGCCAAAGAGGGGCAGAAATAAAGGGGTACAGAAGATGCAAAGCAGGCTCTGAACTGACAGCTTAGAGCCTGACGCAGGACTTGAACCCACAAACCATGAGATCCTGACCTGAGCTGAATTCTGACGCTCAACTGACTGAGGCGCCCAGGCGCCCCAAAGGAACACTGTTCTTTTTTCAAGAACTTTTACTCCTGGGCTTTCCAAATTGTGTGAAGTACTGAGGAATTTCACTACCTGCCTATTTGACATGAACTGTCCCTTTTATAAATATTAATGCGCATTTAAATTGTGAAAAACAGTTCAGCAATATTGTAATTTGATATTTGGAGATACAATTGATTTTCAGTTGGAATGGAAATGCTCTTTGTCTCTGGAGACATCAGAATGTCTGGTTTTTAAGTCTTGGACAAAATAAGGGCAGTGGAATGCATGTGCTGCTTTAGGTGTGTAATATACAATAGTTACCACCAGGGCTTTTTTGTTTTTTGGTTTTTGGTTTTTTTACTAATGGTTTGCTAACAGTTTGAAATGCTTGGCTTGATCATTGAAAGGGCTACTGAAAGATTTTTCCAGGGAGATCCCCCCAAAGCCAAGATCCCTTGCACAAATATCAAAAGTTCAAGCCAGAGACTGGCACAAAAAAGAACACTGAGGAGGTCACAGTACAGAATGTCCCTTGTACTGCTTACACTTGCACTCACTTTCTTTCACTATACTATACCCTTTGCTTACACAGGTATATTACGTACAGTCTGCAGAACATACTCTGCAATATTTGCGTTTTGGCATATCTTGAAATATCAGTCGGGGACCTAGTGTTTTAGTCTCCTTTAAAGCCCTGAAACGTTAATGTCTTTTAAACAATGTACCTCAGCTAATGTGTAAAACTTCTTCCAACATTGACATTGTTTTTCCTTTCAATAACCTTCACGTGGAAGTTCTTAGCTTGACCCAAAGATAATAAAACCTTGGTTTGTGAGCACAATTTGCTTTGGAAACATGTTTGTCATCCAAAGCATTTGTTTGTCAAAGTGAATTTCCCCATAAGAAAAAATGGAAACTGAGATGATTCGTTCTACAACCCAAAAATATTCATATAAAATGATTACAATACTATAATACAAAATAATAAAGAAAATACAAAATATAAAGAAAAATAAACAAATTAACCTGCACTTACTTTTGAAAACCTTTGTGATTGGTGTGAGGGAGACAAGAGAGAGGAGGGTTATTGTGTAGGACGACTTTCATTATCACTGTTGGATATTGACTACAGTACAGTATTAATAAAGTCTTCTCATATACTACATTTAATGTACACTGGAAATAAGGCACCAGGGGAAAGGGTCTATATCTGTAGGCAGCTTGACCTAGAAAGAAGCAAGGCATTCCTAAGCGTACTCTTGTATGAAAAAGCAAAGGACTGTCCACAGGTGCCCTAAAGTGACAAAAAGTAAACCAGTGCCAGTTGTGAGCACCTTCCAACGTTCTGAAAAATCACTGATACCTGCCAAATATCATGGCCTGAGACCAAGCATCCAAGCATGGGAGACAACCACCCACAATCCCGCAGTGTGTGTGTGTGTGTGTGTGTGTGTGTGTGTGTGAGAGAGAGAGAGAGAGAGAGAGAGAGAGAGAGAAAGAGAGAGAGAGAAGAACCACTGGCTCAGTTGTGATCGTGTAGTACGACGATCATTCACCATACTACTAGTATTGCAAGACATCACTCGTTTGTCAAGTTAAAATTTACTAGAAATGTTCGCTCCTCTTACAGAACACTCACAGAACAAGTTACTCACAATCCAAGGTTTTACAACCCAAGGGAGAGGCTAACGCACCCTGAAGCTGAGCTGCCCTTGCAGCACTCTATCCATCACGCTATTTCCCCAGTCAGGCACAGGTGGGAAATGGCACTGGTGGATTTGCTCTGAACTCATGATTTAGAACAAGATATGCAACCCCCATCTAGTCATGATAAAAACAACAATTTCTAATTGAAAACATCCTGCAAAATGCTTGATGTACTCTTCAAACTGTCGAGATCTCAAAAAAACAAGAGAAGTCTGAGGACTGTCACAGATAAGAGAAGCCTAAGAATAAAAGACTATTAAATACACTGTTGTACCTAGATGGGATCCTGGAACAGAAAAGTGACACTAGATAAAAACTAAGGAAATCTGAAATAAGTGCAGACTTTAATAATAATACTGTATCAATATTGGCTCATTAAATGTGATGAATGTACCATACTAACGTAGGATATCAATGGGGAAACTGGGTGTGGACTATATGGGAACTTTCTGAAATCTTCACAATTTGTATGTAAATCTAACACTATTCTAAAATAAAACATTTATTTAAAAAGGCATTCAGATGTAGTATTTTCTTTTTATATATTTTTTTTATCTTTAATAACACTTAACCAAAATTCATTTAAATCACACTTAAATCTGTTTCAAGACAATAGGTCATAATCACCATATAATTTACTCTAGATATTCAGGAACAGAGTAGCAAGCATTCAAAATCAGTATTTTCAAGAGCACCTACAGTGAATATTTATGAATATTAAACAAGACCTTTTGAATACAAAGCATAACAAAAATTAGAATGTGTCCAATTTCTACCATTGGTCAAGTGCAATGTTTTTCAGATGTGTACCCACAATTAGATATTTCTATGACCTAAAGACAAATATTTGTCAAAGTGAAAATACTCTGAGAAATTCTTCAGTAAGCAAAATTTTTATTGAAGTTTTTATTTCTATGTATTAATAAATAAACCATTAGAATTCCTCTAAAGTGAGATAAATATATATAGTTTGTTCTTCTCTGCACTCAACAGACATTATTCACAATTGGGTTTGGGTTACACAGAAATTTTACTTGTGGGAAACATAAAAACAAAATCTGAAAATCAAATTTGATTTATGGAAAGAAACCCCATGGGAAGTACTTAGCTATATTATAAATTAAATAGTTGAAACATATTCTATGAGAACAAAATATTTTGTGCACACTAAATACATATAAACACTAAAGTGAACATAAAAGTAGTATAGTAAACTAACAAAATAGGGCTCAAAAAAAACCTTGAGTCACAAGAATGATACTTAATCATTCTTTTTTAGTCTTAATAAACATTGTAAACTGTAATTACTTTTCATTTTTTCTAAGAGTCATTTCCTAGGACAGTCCTGATTTAGAATATTCTTGAATTAAATCTTTGATGTTTCAACATATTTTTGTTTTACTAGTTTAGATTTAATTCGCATAATAAAAATATTTGCAAGTATGGCTGTTCAGCAAATACAGCAATTCATGATCATCTATAATTCCACACTCCACAAAGAGCTGCTACATATCAAACTCTTAAATTGTAACAAGAACAAAATTTTAAAGTATTTTCTTAATATAAAATTGAGTCAAAGGGTCAGAGCATTTTTAAAAACTTTCGGTAAAATTTCTCATTCAAATATGCATAAATTTATTGCCCAGCCAAGAAATATGGTTTACACCAATTTGTGCATGATCAGCATGCATATTTTATGTGCATTTTATGTTACTAATCAGGCAAAGAATTATTTAATTTGCAATTCTGGATTAACACTGAGGTTAACATTTTGGGTACACATATGGAAAAGTACACATATAACCTCTATCTCACACCATATACAAACGCCATTTCCAGAGGAATATAGATCAAGCTGTAGAGGTTTGATAAGAAACTTTCCATAAGACAATGTAAGGTAATATTTTCATGACCTTGGAGAAGGGAATGATTTCTTTAAAAGGATACAATCAACTTATCAATAAATTAATTTCGATTACTAAAATTATTAAATTATTGATTGATTATGGTTTTAAAATTAAGAATTGTATTTATCAAGCAAAATGTTAAAGAGTGAAAATGCAAGCCATAAAATGGAAGAAGATACTAGCAGCAAATTTAGCTGAGAAAAGACTTTCATTTGGACAATAGAAAGAACTACTTTCTTTAAAATAATAAGAAAAAGATGCCTTGACAAAACAGAATGAATATGAAAATCAAATACAGATTTCTAAATCAAAGTATCCAAATGCTCGCTAAACATATGAAAATGCTGAACTTTATTAGTCAGTCATTAGGGAAATGCAAATTAGCACCTAGTGAGATGCTACCATAAATTCACCAGGAGGACTAAATTTAAAAGAACACTACAAAATATTCCTGAAATGTGGAACCAGAACCCTTACTGTTGCTAGTCAGGGTGTAAATTTATGCAACCACTTTAGAAAACTATGAAAGTATCTAATGAATTTAAACATATACATCTTCTATGATCCAGCAATCCACTCATAGATTTATGCAAAAGAGAAATGTACATATGAGCAACAGATTACATGTATTATATGTAATGTATATTATATTCAAATTGTTTTTAATATTATATCACATTATTTTTAATAGCCCAAAGTAGCACACAACTCAAATATCTATCAACACTAGTGTAAATAAATGAATAAAACAAAATACTATAATTATGCACAAGAACAAGATAAATTTCAAACACATAGTTTGGAGCAAAATAGGCACAAAAGAATACATATTTTAATATTTGATTTATGTAAATTTCAAAAACAGGGACATTATAGTGGGTTAAAATTCAGAGCAATGTTTACTTTTGGGAATAAGTGAGAAGCTCATGATTTGAAGAGGGCCTGAAAGCTGGCTCTGAGGTTCTGGGAAGATTCTATTTCTTGACCTGGTGGTGGCTACATGGCTATGTTTATTGGGTAAGTATTTATTTATCTGTACATTCATGATTCTTGTTCTTTCCTGTACATTAAATTTCAATGAAACATTTGTTTTTGAATGAATGCAGTCTTAAGTAGACAGTTTTAAGAAATAATACTTCCAAAAATTGTATGAAGTTCAAATTTAAAAAAAAAAAACTTGGGACACCTGGGTGGCTAAGCTAGTTGAGTTACTAAATCTTGATTTGGGCTGAGGTCATGATCTCGCGTTTAGTGGTTCAACAGTGGGACACCAACAGTGTGGAGCCTGTTTGGGATTCTCTCTCCCCCTTTCTCTCTCTGCCCCTCTCCCACTCGCACTCCCTCTCTCTTTCCCTCAAAATAAATAAACATTAAAAAAATAAACATCTTTTAAAAAAGGGAAAAAAACTTACTTTTCTTCTAGCTTTTTAAATTGTTTTGTATCCGCAAAAATAAGAATTATCACAGGTTTACATTTGCCCAATAGTTCATTAGGAATTTCTACGATCAGTTTGAGTGAAGAGGAAGTGTACAACAACATTTAATTTGTGAAACACCACTAAGTGGCTAGCCCTATCTGCATCTCATACGATATAATCATATTGTATATATTGGGAAGGATACAGAAGAGCTCAGATAGATAACAGAAATGATTCCCAGTGAATACCTGACTGACTGTAACCATTAATCGATTCCAGAATGTGGTATTGAATGTCACATTAAGTGGTAAGTTATTATTCCTATACAACTGTATGTTACTAGAATGCCAAAACTACTGGTGAGTAACTGATCAGGATGTAATAGAAATCTATTTACAATTTTAAAAATACTTTCTATGCTATCATGCCTGCTGATACAGCATGCTCTGTCTTCACGAGCTATTTTATAAAACATCTAAAGATCTGAAATAAATTCTAAATGCCATTCTTTTAAAGAGGACATATTTCAAAAGAGAGATCAGATTTAACATTAGTAAAATATTTATAAGTTCTAGTTAAATTCTAACTCAAAGCAGTTTTTGTCTTATAACTCTGGATGCAATGTTGAAATGTAGGTGAAAATGCCCTGGTCATTTACTATAATGCCATAGGCCATGTGTGGGAAGCATCAGGAAAGAAAAAAGATGAGCCTGAGGTCATATTCTGACTCTGTCACTTACCAGATGTGTTGTCTTGAGATCAGTTAGCCTTCCAATTAAAAAATATATAAAAGTGAAATAATATTTACCTCCAAGGTGTTTAATTAGCATGTTTTATACTGTTACTCTCTTTCTCTGTGCACTGCCACAAACAGATAAAAATGTCTGTGGCTTTGATTAAAGTTCCCTAATAAATATTTTAAAAATGTTTCCCCATTTTCATTGATTAATAGATTAAAATCTGGATATGTGCCTAATTCCTGAGTTATAATCAAATGTTTTTTTATTTTTAATTACACCAATGACAAGGCATTGTTCTATGCAAATAATAAATGTTATATGCAAATTACACATTTATTTCATTTATTTACTTCTCTGATCTTATTATTATTACTTTGGTTTAAGGGTATGTTGTCCAAATATATCTCTCCACATAAATGATAATTTTTATGATCCAATTATAGTTCTCAATTATGATAACCAGCATGAAATTTATGCATCCATAGAGACCTATTTTACTACAAGTACATTAATCAGTATAATGAATGCAGGTGAATAAAATTGTAAACATGCTAGAGAAAATGGAAGGAAGATGCATAAGTAATTATCACATTATACAGCATTAAATACTTTATCTTTTTTATATGTTAACCAAGAATAACAAGTGAGAGCCTCTGGAAGGTATTATGAATTTAGCTATATTTATTCCTTCAGTAAAACATAGTGAACATCTACTTATTATGAGTTACTATAGTCTATCAAACTAGGAATATAAAAGGAATAAGATATGAATCTCTGCTTTAACAGAACTTAACTTTTGTGTGCACGAGAGAGAGATGATAAATATGTAGGTAAGTGTATACATAATCCATGTTCAGATACTGGTAAGTGTCACCAGAAAATGACACTGAAGTAAAAGATGGAGAAAATTGGTGGGCAGAGAATTAAGCAGGGGCGTTCGGACGGTTAGGCCCTTTCCTCCTGTCTCAGAGACCTTATTCCATGTAAGATAGGGTGGGGTAGGCTAGGTCTCTTACACTAATGCTGATTTAGGGGTTAGAAGGAACAATGATTTTTAATTCAGTTGAGTTTACTTTTGCTTATATTTAATATTCAAGTATTAAGAATGTATGCAAGTCAATTCGGCTGCAAGAAAAATGATGATATGGGTGTACATGGCTAACAGAGACAGATTGGAAATTCAGTGCTGCAGGAGCCAAGTGAGGAAAAATTCTGCCAACTCAGAAGTGCTTATGCCTGTGAACTTTCCTGTCTTTGAGTGTTGTTTTAGAACAAATCAAAGATTCCTCTGAAGACCAAGAAAAAAGTGTATACCCAGCCATAGTTATGGACATCCAACTTTGTTTCTTGTTCACCGTTAGCTTTACGAAAACTTTCTCTGACAGTCCCGGCCATGCCCAGGTGAACTTTGAGTTGAGTCCTAAATGAGAACAGCAATACAGAGGTGTTAAGATCTGGGGAAAGAGAACAAAATAATCTAAGCATATATTTGAGTAGGAGGCTAAATATAGGTGGTGTCTTGATGACTATGTAAAAGTGTGTCTATTTTTCAAGCGCAATGAGAAGTCAATGAGGGTTTTTAAGCAAGAAAATTTTATGATCTAATTTGAGTTTGGATAATTTTGGATTATCACATTGACTATTTAAAAGGGAAAATCTGCCATAGGGACACATGGGAAAGCATGGAATCAAGCTAAGAAAGTAGAGGCAATTATTACTTGGACTAGAATATTGCCCCTGGAAATGGATAGAATTTGGCAAAATCCAGTTTTATTTTGGAGAGAAAGTGATAGGACTTCCTAATGTAATAGATGTGGGTGTTAAGGAAATGAAAATAATTAAGGGTGCTTCTGAGGTTTGGGGATTTAGTAACAGTAGAGGATAGTAACATTCAGTAAAATGGAGTTGATTGAAGGAACACCTTGATGGGAAACAGGTTACAAGAAGAATACAAGACTCATTAATTTGACGTTTTTTTAAATTATTTTTAATGTTTATTTATTTTTGCGAGAGAGAGAGATGGGGGGGGGGGGGTAGAGAGACAGAGAGACACAGAGTCAAAAGCAGGTTCCAGGCCCTGAGCTGTCAGTACAGAGCCTGATGTGGGGCTTGAACTCACGAACCAGGAGATCATGACCTGATCCAAAGTCAGACGCTTAACTGACTGAGCCACCCAGGCACCCCAAGACTTATTAAGTTTATAATAATATTTCTAGAGGGCATATTAAATTTAAGAGACCTATGTCATATACGTGTGCCTGTAACCTCGGATACCGGGTGTCCTGTACAAATGAATTTAGGAGTTTTTATCACATGGATGCTATTTAATGTTTATGGAGCTAGAGGAGATCACCAAACAATAACATATTAAGAACAAAGTCGTGGGGGGCAGAATTAAGCTCCGTGAATTACTACATGAGAAGTAAGGGAGAGAAGAAGGAGCCAATAGGGTGACCCTGATGGAAAATTTAAAAAAAAGTATTTTGGGGCTCCTGGGTGGCTCAGTCAGTTGAGCATCTGACTTCAGCTCAGGTCATGGTCTTGTTCGTGAGTTCGAGTCCGGCATCAGGCTCTGTGCTAACAAACAGCTCAGAGCCTGGAGCCTGCTTCAGATTCTGTGTGTGTCTCTCTCTCCACCTCCCCTGCTCATGCTCTGCCTCTCTCTGTCTCTCAAAAATAAATAAATGTTAAAAAAAAAAAAAAGTATTTTGTCCTTGGGACAAAGAGAAGTTTGTGTATCAGGAAGGGAACTATGTTAAATACTGAGATCAGGAAACATTTCATGTGACCTCTGCTTTGGCTAAGCCAGAGCAGTTCTAGTGGAACATAGGAGCAGAAGTCCAATAGGAACTGACTACAGAACTGGAGGTAAGAAAGTTAGAGTCCGTTTATATAGAATATAACAGAATATAATTTCTAAAATGTTCACTGTGAAAGGGAAAGAAAAATGGGGTGATAAATTTGAACAGATGCGGAATTAAATATTTTTTTCTACTTTTGTTTGTTTTCATTTAAGAACAGATATTCCTTTTGTTGTTGTTGTTTTTAAATGTTTATTTATTTTTGAGTGACAGGGAGAAACAGAGCACAAGCAGGGGAAGAGTAGAGAGAGAGGGAGACACAAAATCCAAAGCAGGGTCTGTGCTGACAGGCCAGAGTCTGTCGCCGGGCTCAAACTCATGGACCATGAGATCATGACCTGAGCCATAGTAGGATGCTTAACCCACTGAGCCACCCAGGTGCTCCTAGACTTGTTTTAATGTTAACAGAAATGATCTAGTACAGTAGGAGAAATTTAAGATTCTGGGTAAAGATTATTTCAGGAATTAATTCTTTAAGAAGCCTAGGGAATATGGGAATTAGAGAAAAAGTTGAGGGTTTGGACAAGGCTTTCATGCGAGCAGGAAGTACAGTTTTCCTTATAAGAGAATTGAAGGCAGGAAATATGAGTAAAGGAGCAGGTAATGTGGTATTGCAAATATGAAGCATTTTAGGAGTCTTGTTTGTATAATTTTCTTAGCAAATTATGAGGCAAATCTCAGGGTAGGAGCAGAAGATTGAATTATTTAAAGTCTAAGAGGGAGGAAAGAAGATAGGAACTAATTTCATTAAGTAGGAACATAAATTTCTCGGGGAAATGTAGTATTAAAAGATAGTAGTATGATTTATTTACTTGATTATTTTATACTTCTCCAGCATTTGAAATATTTTACAAACATTAATGATTTATGGAATTCTTAGAAATCAAATAAATACTTTAGCATATAAAATAATGACTGGTCTAAAATTTTGGAATGGATTTATTTCGTGACCATAGGTATGAAGACATAGATTGAATTTGTCTAACACAACTACGTTTAAAGTCAGATGTTTACAAGTCATTAAAAACAATTACAAACATGGTTTAATTCAACATTTCTCTCAGTGAAAGAAACAGTATGATTTTGTTTCTGGCTGGTCAGGCTTCATGCCTGAGCATGTTGGGACCACTCCTTTTTCCCTACTTTATCTGTCTCCATATCTAGACAGGCATGTGCCCCCAGAGATTTTATATATTTTAATCTAATGTCTAATGTCTTCTGAGCATACATCATTTTGAAAAATTTACACACTGCCTTTTATTAAACTCCCTTCTTTCCCTCTTTCAACATCCTCTACTCTATTTTCCTAAATCAATACACGTACTACAAAACGTATTCTACACTTTGCACACAATGGTGTTAATCACATAATTATCTTTAATAACAGTGAATTGGAAATAAGCTCAAAGGACTAAAATAGTAAATGATAAAGTGAATTATGGAGAAATGTAAACTTGTAAAGTCATTGAACTAAGACTATGTTTATGTACCTTTTCAATACCACACAAGATTTTTGTTATGATACTAAATGAAAAACATACACAAATTACATATGAACTACTTTTTAGCACATCTTACTTTGTCCCCCCAAAATTTTAAGATAGCTTGAAAAATCCCATACTATTCAACATGACAAAAACACATAAACTTTGGGAAATGATTTAAAAGGGGAAAATTATGATGTTAAGGTATATTCCTTCTATCTCGACTTTATTGAGGGTTTTTATTAAGAAAGGATGTTGTATTTTCTTTAATGTTTATTTATTTTTGACAGAGAGAGAGACAGAGCATGAGCAGGGGAGGGGCAGAGAGAGAGGCGGACACAGAATCAGAAGCAGGGTCCAGGCTCTGAGCTGTCACCACAGAGCCCAACGTGGGGCTCGAACTCACAGACCACGAGATCATGACCTGAGCCAAAGTCGGACTCTCAACGGACTGAGCCACCCAGGTGCCCTGAAAGGATGCTGTATTTTGTCAAACACTTCTTCTGCATCTATTGACAGGATCATGTGGTTCTTATCCTCTCTTCTATTAATGTGATGAATCACACTGATTGATTTGTGAATATTGAACCAGCCCTGCAGCCCAGGAAGGAATCCCACTTGATCATGGTGAATAATTCTTTTTGTTTCCTGTTGAATTTGGTCTGCTAGTATCTTGTTGAGAATTGTTGCATCCATGTTCATCAGAGATATTGGCCAGTAATTCTTTTTAGTTGGGTCTCTGTCTGGTTTGGGAATCAAGGTAATGCTGGCATCATAGAATGAGTCTGGAAGCTTTCCTTCCATTTCTAATTTTTGGAAGAGCTTGAGAAGAATAGGTATTAAGTCTGCTTTAAGTGTCTAGTAGAATTCCCCTAGGAAGCCATCTGGCCAAGGACTCTTATTTGTTGGGAGTTTTTTGATAACTGCTTCAATTTCTTCACTGGTTATGGGTCTGTTCAGATTTTCTATTTCTTCCCATTTGAGTTTTGGCGGTGTGTGGGTGTCTAGAAATTTGTCCATTTCTTCCAGGTTATCCAGTTTGATGGCATATAACTTTTTCATAGTATTCTCTAATAATTGTTTGGATTTCTGTGGTGTTGGTTGTAATCTGTCCTCTTTCATGATTTTATCTATTTGGGTTCTCTTTTCTTTTTGAGAAGTCTGGCTAGGAGATTATCAATTTTGTTTATTTAAAAAAAAAAACAACTCTTAGATTCATTGATCTGTTCTATTTTTTTTTTTTATTCTATATTGTATATTTCCACTCTAATCTTTATTATTTCTCTTCTTTGGCTGGCTTTGGGGTTTCTTGGCTGTTTCTAGTTCCTTTAGGTGTGAGGTTAAGTTGTGCATTTGGGATCTTTCTGGCTTCTTGAGATAGGCCTGAACTGTAATGTATTTTCCTATTAGGACTGCCTTTGCTATATGACAAAGGGTTTGGACTGTCATGTTTTCATTTTCATTTGCTCCCATTTATATTTTTAAATATCTTCTTTAAATGCCTGGTTAATCCATTCATTCTTCAGTAGGATGTTCTTTAACCTCCATGCATTTAGAGGCTTTCCAAATTTTTTCTTGTGGTTGATTTCAAGTTTCATAGCATCGTGACCTGAAAATATGTATGGTATGATCTCAATTCTTTTATATGTGTTGAGGGCTATTTTGTGACCCAGTATGTACATATTTTGGAGAATGCCCCATGTGCACTTAAGAAAAATGTGTATTCTGTTGCCTTTGGATGAAAAATTCTATATCTGTCAAGTCCATCTGGTCCAGTGTATCATTCAAAGCCATTGCTTTTTTAATTGATTTTCTGCCTAGAAGATCTGTCCATTGTTGTAAGTGGAGTATTAAAGTCACCTGAAATTACCATATTATTATCAATAAGATTGCTCATATTTGTGATTGATTGATTTATATATTTGGGTGCTCTCAAGCTGGGGGCAGAAACATTTACAATTGTTAGCTCTTCTTGATGAATAGACCCCTTAATTATGATATAATGCCCTTCTTCATCCTCAATGGGGAAAAACTGAGGGTTTTCCCCTGAGATCAGGAACACGACAGTGATGTCCACTCTCATCACTGTTGTTTAACATAGTGTTGGAAGTCCTAGCCTCAGCAATCAGACAACAAAATGAAATAAAAGGCATCTAAATTGGCAAAGAAGAAGTCAAACATTCGCTTTTCGCAGAGGACATGATACTCTACATGGAAAACCCAAAACACTCCACTGAAAAGCTGTTGGAACTGATACATGAACTCAGCAAAGTCCCAGGATACAAAATCAATGTCCAGAAATCATTGCATTTCTAAACACCAATAATGAAGCTACAGAAAGAGAAATCAATCCCATTTACAATTGCAACAAGAATCATAAAATACCTAGGAATAAACCTAAACAATGATGTAAAATATCTGTATGTTGAAGACTATAGAGAACTTATGAAAGAAATTGAAGAAGAGACAAAGAAATGGAAAAACACTCCATGCTCATGAATTGGAAGAACAAATATTGTTAAAATGTCAATACTCCCCAAAGCAATCTACACATTCTATGCAATTCCAACCAAAATTGCACCAGCACTCCTCTCAGAGCTGGAACACATAATCCTAAAATTTGTATGGATCCACAAAATACCCTGAATAGCCAAAGTAATGTTGAAAAAGAAAACCAAAGTGGGAGGCCTCACACTTTCGCTTGTACTACAAATCTGTAATTATCAAAACAGTATGGTATTCACATAAAAACAGGCATATAGACCAATGGAATAGAGAACCCAGAATTGTACCCACAAATGTATGGATAACTAATCTTTGACAAAGCAGGAAAGAATATCCGATGGGAAAAAAGAGTCTCTTTAGCAAACGGTGCTGGGGAGAACCAGACAGCAACATGCAGAAGAATGAAACTGGACAACTTTCTTACAACATACACAAAAATAAACTCAAAATGGATGAAAGACTTAAATGTCAGATGGGAAGCCATCAAAACCCTAGAAGGGAAAACAGGCAACAACCTCTTTGACCTTAGCCACAGCAACTTCTTACTCAATAGCAAGGGAAATAAAAGCAAAAATGAACTATTTGGACCTCATCAAGATAAAAAGTTTCTGCACAGCAAAGAAAGCAATCAACAAAATGAAAAGGCAACCAACAGAATGGGAGGTGATATTTTAAAATCACATATCGGATAAAGGGTTAGTATCCAAAATCTATAAAGAACATACCAAACTCAACACCCAAAAAACAAATAATCCAGTGAAGAAATGGGCAGAAGACATGAATAGACACTTTTCGAAAGAAGACACACAGATGGCCAACAGACACCTGAAAAGATGCTCAACCTCACTCATCATCAGGGAAATACAAATCAAAACCATATTGAGATACCACCTCATACCAGTCAGAGTGACTAAAATTAACAACTCAGGAAACAATAGATGTTGCAAAGGATGTGGAGAGACAGGAACCCTCTTGCACTGTTGGTGGGAATGCAAACTGGTGAAGTTGCTCTGGAAAACAGTGTGGAGGTTCCTCAAAAAATTAAAAATAGAATTACCCTATGACCCAACAATAGCACTACTAGGAATTTATCCAGTGGATATAGGAGTGCTGATTCATAGGGGCACATGTACCCCAATGTTTATAGCAGTGGTATCAACAATAGCCAAATTATGGAAAGATTCCAAATTTCCATCACCTGATGAATGGACAAAGAAGATGTGGTTTACATATACAATGGAATACTACTTGGCAATGAGTAAGAATGAAATCTTGCCACTTGCAACAACGTGGATAGATCTGGAGGGTATTATGCTAAGTGAAACAAGTCAGTAAGAAAGATAGATATCATATGTTTTCACTTAAATATGGAATTTGAGAAACTTGACAGAAGACAATGGGGGAAGGAAAGGAGAAAAAATTGTTTCAAACTGAGAGGGCAGAAAACCATAAGAGACTCTTAAATACAGAGAACAAACTGAGGGTTGATGGGGGGCCGAGGGGAGGGGAAAATGGGTGATGGGCACTGAAGAAGGCACTTGTTGGGATGAGCACTGAGTGCTGTATGTAAGCGATGAATCATGGGAATCTACTCCCGAAGCCAAAAGCACATGCATACACTGTATGTTAGCTAACCTGACAATAAATTATGTTTTAAAAAAATAAATAATAAATAAAATAAAAGGGGAATATTTTTAGGGAAAACAAAATGAAAACCAATTGGAATTTATTCCCAAAAATCTTCCAAAAGATGCTATATTTGGACAGAAATTTTACTCTAGGTATCTTCAATACCAAGTTTCTCTAATTAAAAAAAATAATAATAAGATTGGTTCTATAATTTAGAGTATCTGCTAGAGAAAGTAAACCAGGTATTCCAGGAAAAGCCCACTAAAACTGACTTGAATACCTGCTCGACTTTACTGTCCTGCCTCAGACTCCTTAACATGTGTGAGCAAATTTATTTCTATTCAGCAGAAAAGAAGATGAAGCAGAAGAGGAACATATAACTAGTTTTCTTTAAAAACTTATTGTCATAAATATACAATTAAGAAGAGGTGAATTACTCTCTGGTTCATCAAGAGACAACTCATTTATTTCCATTAAAGTGAGAATTTGCCTCTGTTACTGTTGCTACTGTTGCTGCTGCTGATAATTAATTACTGTTTCTACAACATCTTCTAGGTAGAATAAGCCACTAATAGGTTGGTCTATAATCATACTCTCTCACTAATGTACTGTAATGATAATGACATAGGAGCAATACAGGTATATTCTCCCAATTCCATGACCCCTAGCCAAGGGACCAAATGTGTATTTTAATGTATTTTTTTAATTTGATAAGTAATACAAAACATAGACTTCAGGCTATATTACACCTCATAAACAAACCTATTAATATTTCTGCAGGGGAGCACGTGGATATTTTCATTTGGTTGGATAAAAGAAGACTAACGTAGCAGTTCAAAGCATAATTTCCTACTAAATGAATTTACAAACATTTATAATAAAACCAAACTTTTAGTTTTTAGTGTTTTGCCTTGTTTTCATTTGGGAACAGTAGTTATGAGATCTTGGCTCCAGCATTCCATGCAGGTTGTTACAAAGGCTAAGTACAGAGATTTAAATCATTTGCCTGATGCCTGTAGAATGCTCATAAGTACTATGTACCTATTTTGTCCATGTTCCTGGCAGGCTATTTTTATAGATGCTTGTTGTGCAAACAAGGGATGTAGAACATCTTGCTGAACGCCCAAGTGGAGCCACAGATAGGTTTATGCGGGACTTTTAGGCTGGAAGTAACGTATGTTCGATATACTATGGCAAATACCATGCTCTTAAGATATTTACTTTCAGATGCCAAAAACATCAAACGTTATCTTGGTAGAACAACATATAAGGATGAAAATATTAACCCTTTTATTAGAGGCAAAAGTTGAAACACTGAAATCTTATTTCCTAACTTATTTGAAGGGAGGGCGGGCATCAAACACCTGCTCTGTATAGTCTGATCACCAGACAGTATATCTGTATTCTCGGATCTAGTGGTAGTTTATCAAAAGATTCAAAGCTCTATAGATGCTAGAATAGAGAGTCTCTTAAAATTTAAGAGATTTAACTCTGTGTAATACGTGGTCAATATGATTTTATTCTTACTGGTGGGCCCAGCTATACAGAGCCCTCTCTCCTACTCTCTTGAGTCTGATAACCTGAAAAATGGAATCTTGACCATGAAAACAGGATTGATGAATTAGCAGGTTACATATTAAAAAATTTACAGGCCAAATTTTGTTTTTCCTAATTTTACTCAAAATAGATAGTTATATCAAGCATCAGTTATTTCCCATACCATGAAAAGACCCTGTCTCCAGCTGCCCATGTCAGGCAGATTTCCTTGGATTGGGGTTGAATAAGGTTTTCATGACAAAAAGAGAAACAAGATATGGCTGATAAAATGAGAATTTTGAATATTTCATTCTTGATATTTGGCTTTCATTTGATTTTCAGTACAAAAGTAAGACAGGTATGTTATATTCTAATGTAAAATCCTGAGACCTAGAGATATTAATTTTATTCATTCAATAAGATTTTACAAAATTCATATATCATGAATGTTCATGCCACCAAAATTTGCCTTCCATTGAAGGGATGGAATATGAATCTGGGGACAATCTGGTCACTGGACTGGCCCCACATACCTGTGTTATTGGTATTTAAGACTGATTCGTGCCATAACTGGCACGAATATAGTTAACCCTAGCTCTTAAAACTGATTGAAATTATATGATATATAAATGCCATTTAAATCTTTCTCTTGAAATATAAGGATTTTTTTGTCAAAGGTGATCCTTTTCTGATATAAAGCACTGATAAAATATCAACAATTAATAACTAAAGAACTATTTAAACAAACGATTTCCTTCCTTTCCTCGTTACAAAATGATCTTCATTTTGATAAGTTCTAAAATTTTAACACGTTCTAAGATACCTTAAAATCCAGGATTTAAGACAAATAAGCAGATGCATATTCCACATGGAATTCTTTCCTGTGTTTGTTCTTTTTCAGTGTCTTTTTTCAATCGTAAAATTACTCCAATATGACTAGAACACCTGAAACCATCATTCTTTCTTAATTAGTGCCAAATAATAAGAAGGAAGGGAATCATTAAAGATACCTTTAACTTTGCTTCTGTTTGGAAAATGTTGAAAATATGAAACTATTAATTTAAAATGCACACACACACACACACACACACACACACACATACTTGCATAAACACCAACCTGTTTTCCTTCCTTCCTCCCTCCCTCCATCCCTGCCTTCCTTCCTTTCCTTGATTCCTTCCTTCTTTCCTTCCTTCCTTCCTTCATCATCATTTATTCATCAGCTATCTACACACACACACATAACATAAACATTAGATAGAATCCATACTTCATATCCCTCTCTCCCTCTCCCTCTGTGTCTTTTTGCATGTTTTAGGTACATTTTGAAAGTTTCCCTCAGAAGAAAAATTGTTGATAATGTGTTTGCAACAGATTTAGATTTCTCAACTCCTTATGATATTTATTGCTTACTATTTTGAATTGATAATCAAAGATTTCCAATTGATCTTCACTAAAACGCAAAAATAAAACTTTAGTCACCACTATCAACCTCAAGTCGTGTTCCACGTTATTTTTATTTAAAAAATTTGTGTAATTATACACATCAATTGACTATCAATTCACAGTTGAAGATCCACTGATACGCTGAGTTTTTGTTGTTTTGTTCTCTTTGTGTTGAGAAATCTAATTGCATATGTTTCTGCAGAGCACAAATCATTATTATTCTTATGAATCCACAAAAGCATGTATTAAGGTAGATTTGCCAAGGAATAATGAGCTTTTTTTTTCTTTTTTTCTCTATAATAAGACCCACTCCATTAAAGAAAATGCTCATTAGTAACATATTTGTTTGTGCCTTGAGTGAGGACTACATTAGGAATCATTATTTCATTTTGGAGCAGATGATGTATGAAAAACTCCAAGAAAACTTCAAGCCATCATCATCTGGGCTAGTCCAAGTGATTCCAAAAGCATTTTAACATCTCAATTTTATAAGTAATGGACCAAGAAGAGAGAAATCTTGTTTTTTATTTGCAAACCTGCTGTGATCATCTCCCTACAGTCACTGGAACTGAGGAAAATTGGCCAAAAACTCTCTTTTGAGGTAGTGAACTGAGGTCGGCTGTCATGAAGGTCATTACTTCATACAGAGCAATTATTATGGATGGCTCTTTCAAAAATGAATTCTGGGTACCACTAGGATAGATGGGACTTTAGACTGAATAGATAATTTGTTCTGTGGTTTATTCTTATACAGTTTAATAAAATAAACATATCTGACCCATTATTAAGAATACATTTTCTCTAAGTATCATCAAAATAATTTTTAGTTATTTAATAAGAGTAACACTAATTTTTTCTATATTCCATGTTGTTTTTTACTTATCTAATTTCACAACAACCTCAAGTAGGTGCAATTTAGATCACTGTTTTACTATGGAGGAAAGAGAGGGTAGAAAGATTAAATGCCTTACCCAAGGTCTCAAGCCAGTATTCAAATTCTAAAGTCAGGATCTTAACATTAGACAACAGATATGCTTATTCTTATCAAAAATAAAATCAAACTTAAAGTACTGAGCAGATCTAAGGCAGATGTAAGGCTACAGACACCTGTTGATATTAGGGTAAAAGGCTGAAAGTGTAGAATGGAGAGCAAATGAGTGTTTGAAAACAAATTAGTAAACTAAATCATTATTTTATTTTTAAAAGTGTTTTAAGTTTATTTACTTATTTTGAGAGAGACATAGAGAGTGAGACAGGGAGGGGCAGAGAGAGAGGGAGAGAAAGATCCCAAGCAGCTGTCAGCACAGAGCCCAATATGGGTCTCAAACTCTCAAACCCTAAGATCATGACCTGAGCCAAAACCAAGACTTGGAAGCTTAGACAACTGAACCACTCAGGCACTCCCATTGTCTTATTTTAATTTTAGCTGAGCAGTATGTAATACTATATATATATATCTATATATAGATAGATAGATAGATATAGATAGATATAGATATATATAGATATATATATATATATACATATATACACACAGATATAGATATAGATATAGATATAGATATAGATATAGATAGTATTTCCAAAACTAATTTGGGAGGGGAAAAATAAAACAGTGCCTGGACATAGGTTGAAAGGGTGGAGAGGAACAAGTAAGGGTTATGTTAAATTATAAAATTGGGAAACAATGTGAAAAAATGGAAAACAAATGAGGTGAGCCCTACAATTATCCCAGCTTATTATCTTGAGAGAATTTGTAGGCTGCAGGACAGAAAGGATGAAACAGGGCAGAAATCAGCATATTTCTTACCTTGAGGATATGGAGAAAGCCGAACTGGGGAATATTTTAGATAACTACACATGGCCTCTGCTAGTAGTCAGTATAATACTAATAGGTAAAAAAGTGGAATATGGAAACAAAGATCAGTTGGGAAAAATAGTAAGATGATACATTAAGCATAATATTAATAATCATATAAAATATGATGACTGAGACCCAGCAACTAAAAGGCAGAGAATGTCACATTGGATAAAAAAGCAATATCCAACTATATGCTGCTTGTTGAAAAAAACATTTCACATATAAAGATATCCATAGGTTAAGATTTAAGTTATGGGAAAATATATACTGTGATAGTAGTGGTCAAAGAAGGCTGGACTTTATATAAAAAATGTCAAAGTCAATTTCAGAACAAAGAATATTGCCAGCGATAAATAATAGATCATTTCATAATGACAAATGGATTGGCTCTTCAAGAGACTTAACAATCCTGAACATGCATGAACCTAATAACAGAGTTTAAATCCACGAAGCAAAAGTTCTTCAAGGAGAAACAAATTGACAACTGTAAACAATTCATAGCTATAATCAGATATGTTAATACCCTTCTCTCAATAATTAATAGAATAAGTAGGCATAAAATCAGCAAGGATATAAAAAAATCTAAAATCCACTACCAAACAGCTTTATCTAATTTACATTTGTAAAACACTGCCTCCAACAAACAAGAGTAGACTACACATCATTTTCAAATGTACCCAAAACATTTACCAAGATATACTATTTTCTAAAGTATAAAACAACTCTTACTAAATATAAAAATATTTAGGTCATGTGATATATGAGCTCTGACTACAACATAATTTAAGTAGAAATCAATAGCAGAAAAATATATAGAAAAACCTTCAAATGTTGTAAAACTAAATGGCACAATCCTAAAAAAGGACATATATCAGAGAATAAAACAAATAGTGAATAACTATTTGCACTGAATGAAAGTGAAAACACAGCATATCAGATTGTGTTTGATGGTATTAAAGAAGTACCCAGTGATAAACAATGTAAATTCAGTAGTGTTAATGATTTTAGGTTTTTGGAGAGTCAAAGGACTATTGAGATCAAGATATTAGAAAAGGAAACTGGAAATAATAGAGGCGCTAATTGAAGAGTGGGGTTCTTAAATTTTGATTATGGAGAAAGTGCAATTTGTTACTGACAGTATGATAGTTAAGGTATAGTCATGGGAATGAGTGGCTAGGGCAGAATGAAAAAGGAGTTGAGAGATCTGAGTTTTGAAATTTTCATCTGCATGGATATTGAAATCATCAAGAATTATCAAAGCACAAAATTTGGGAATTGGAACTTTAATCAAGGTTTTTATCCTCCTAGAATGAGAAGGCCAACTTGGGTGTCTAAAAACATCTGGATGGGTTTATTCTGATGACATCAGATTCAAAGTTGTATGATTTGAGGAAGAATAGAAGGTTCTAGAAGTAGCATTGGGAAGTAAGACACAGAGATGCTGCTCCTAGCACTTTAAAATCAATGGAGTACACAGAAAAGTGCCACGTATATGAGTAGGACACTGCAGCATATGCAGCAGAGTCAATGAATTTTGGCACATTTTTTAAATGTCTATTTATTTTGGGGAAAGAGAGAGACAGAGTTTAGGCGGGGGAAGGGCAGAGAGAGAGAGGAAGACACAGAATCTTAAGCAGGCTCTAGGCTCCAACCTGTCAGCACAGAGCCCAATGCGGGGCTCGAACTCACAAACTGTGAGATCATAACCTGAGCCAAAGTCAGACGCTTAACCGACTGAGCCACCCAGGTGCCCCAACATTTAGTACATTTTTGCAGAAAGTGTCTCAGTGTGTTGAGATAATTGAAGATTCTAGTTGAGTTACTCTGTTCTAAACTGTATCCCCTTAGAACCTATAAACACAAAATTTACTCTCAGATTATGTCTATTTTTCCTATTTTGAGAAACATAAAATTTAACTCTGTAGTTAATGAAAAATGATTTTTTCCAATATAAAAAATAATTAACACAATCCCAAGTAACAGCTAGTGTGTTAATGTCTTAATTACTAATATCCACATATAATTTAGATTAGATTAGATTTAACATCTGCATCAACATATAGTTACCCAGAAGCAGTAATATCTTTAACTATACTGAAAGGTACTGATTTATCGTTCTCTGCCATATTGTAAGGACAGTAAATAAAAGGAAGACAACACATTTTAATCCCACTAACCCCAAGTTAACAATTCTATTGATTAAATAAATGATCAAACATCACCTCTTTAGTGATATTTTATAAATGATTATAGATTTTTGTCATTGTGTATATAGGGATAAATGTAAATGAAACCAAACAAAACTAAAGTATTAGTTGAACTAAAAGAATTAAAATGAGCTTTGCAGGGCACTCATGATGAGCACTGGGTATTGTTTGTAAGTGACGAATCACTAAATTCTACACCTGAAATTAATATTACACTGTATGTTAACTAGAATTTAAATAAAAACTTGAAAAAGAAAAAAAGATATGAGCTCCACAGATAGCAAATGCAAAAAAAAAAGTGAAAGCAATGCATATCAATTATTGATCCTTGATATTTAAAGCTTCTACCAGAAACTAGCCCAAGCTGCACATATATAAATAAATGTGTCACCCTTATGTATAATTGACAACACATAACAGTGTATAGTAAAAGGATGAATATTTGCCTTCTTGTGTGTGTATCACACGATTGAATGGGTGTCAGGTTCTCTCCTTCTAACCACGAACACTCTATAGCCAATCTACACTGAAGATTTTGTTCCATTGAGAAGTGCCTTCCCACCTTGCCTTTGTACATATTGCCTCTCAGGCCTTTCTCTATACTACTTTTATAACTCCCCAGCATGCCATCTTATCTTTCAAATTTTTACCCCAATATCAATTTTCCTTAGGAAATGAATGTCAAAATTTAATTCCGCCCAGCATGTGCTCCATAGTTGTTTGTTTGTATCTTTACTTGGAAGTCTGTTGACTTTTATTACAGTAATTCACTTCAGTGACTGTTCCCTTGGACAAAACGCACACTTCAGCTGGGAAAATATCACAAGCTTACTCATGCAGAGGAGGAAAAATAAATTTCCCTCTACATTTCTAGGTTCTTGGCAGAGATATCCCCTGTAATAAAAGGGTGATTAACAGGAGAAAAACAAATTTAATCTTATTTCATACATAAGGGAGTCTAAAAGATATAAGACCCAAAGAAATGACCAAAGTAGACAGCTTTTATACCCTTTTGACAAGGAAACAATAAATTTGTGAAGAATTGATAAGACAAAGAAGTTTGAGCTTAGGGTAGGAAATTAGAGAGGAAGTAACAAGTAACAAACAAGGCTTGTTTATATAGCCTTCTTAGCTCCAAATTCTCTCTCTCTGGTTGTAAGGATGTCTCCTTTCCTTTTTATACTGGGAGGACACCCTTTCACATGGGAGATTCATTTTCTACATTCATGGAGAAAGGAGGGTTAGAGTGTCCTTGCATGGACTATTTCTTATGTAACTTTAGCTCAAAATAATCAATCTGCCAGAGTAGCACCTTTTGGGGTCACCTGCTTTGAAACCCATCATTTATATATTCCAAACTAAAACAACATCTGACCTATAAAGGGTGATTAATAATTGTTACAATGAATACCTAATTTTGCCTTATTCCTTTTTGTTTTGCAAGGCTGTGAGATATTACAAAAGAGTGAAATTCTTCCCTGCTAGTGTGATAAAATACTTGCCATCTTAGTCTGTTTTCCCTCAGTCTCTTTGTATGACTGACTTCTTACTTTTCACTGTAGTTACACCTCTATTACCTTAGAACAAATTCAGAGACAAATACTGACCATGTAATTATAGAGATTATTCAAGCTATGTAATAAATTCGATCGAGTACTAGGTTTCAAGTTGATTCCTAAATTATAAGCATTGAGGGTTTTTTCTTCTTCATAATTGTACTCTCTGTCACAAAGTGCAACAATACCTGTATTATAGGCCTCCCCTGGGTCTAAGTGACAATGACCTAATAGTCCTAGTTGGTCTACTTCGTGGATAAGTTTGGCAACATTTTAATTCTATGAAGATTTCCTCTCTACTCTAGCAATTTGAACCTCTGCTAACAATCCTTTAATTATTTTTTGTCAAGAAATTTTCTGATGAATTATGAAATAATTTTAGTATTAGCCTGAGAAAAAGTTGATTAAAAACATAAGCCACTGTCATAAATAAACCAAACATTTTCCCAAGTCAGTTTTCAATAAAATTGTGTATTTTATTATTTCTTTTTAATTTGTATCATAAATGCTAATGCTTAATCTAAACAAGTCAATTTAGAGAATAGTTCTAACAATATTAAGTGCTGACCGTCAACTCTAAAATGATTCAGGATTACAAATTTTCCACCAATGAAATATAAGATTGGAAAACATGGTAAGTACCAACATTCCTTTGACTTACTAGAGATTTTTCTGTGGAATTACATGTTGCTGATTGTTCTTTATTTATTAAGTATAAATGAAGAAATAAATCTATTTAAATTCAGGTAAATGAGGTAAAAAAAGAAACAACAGGAAAATGTTGCTTTTCCTCCACTTATGTTAATGTACTTTACATATGTATTCAGTATATCTAAATAATTTTTATTTGATAAGCATTGTCTGCATTTTTTGTAATGACAAAATAGCCATATAAGAATAACTATAGCAGGGAAATTAGCAAACTGAGTGCTTAAGGGTGTAGTCTACATTTTGACAATAAATTACTATCACAGAGGATGAATGGACACCTGAACTAATAAATGTCAACAAGATCATACAGAAAAATCAGACTCTGCTCACTCATATCATATATCTTATAATTTTGTGGTTGCATTATTAATAATATTCCATGTTATGTTTGAGCTTTTCACATTAACTTAATACAAAGCAACAGCATAATAAATACTTTTTAACAAACTAAGTCTTGTTATTCCTTTAATAAGAAGAATCAAATGGTCTGAGCTATTATTCAAATCCTAATGGTAATTTTGTAACTATTTGGGTATATTACTTTTCCTTTGTTAATACAGATTAACTATTTACATTTCTAGAATCTTTGCTTTCATAAATCATTCCCCTGTCACTTTTGAGATGAAGATCCTCTGTCTCAGAAAAACTGTTCTTGAAATTTGCATATGTAAAAATCGCAATCATAATAACTAATGTATTCAAGAAGTTTGATTTGTGATTTATTCATACTAGTTTAACAGAAGAGAGCTCTTCTTACTGTAATAGGATTTAATTCTTAACAATAGTATACTTCAGTAACTATGAATAACATTAAACGTTCAAAATAAGTACTATTGAAAACATATGTGCTATTTAGGGGGAAATGAAACATTTTTGAAAGTATAATTATGGAGAGTGCTTTATTCCTTTTATGTTTTAGTTTTCTTCCACTTGTTTTGTCTTGAGTTAAAAAAATGTTTTTGATCACATTGCTTTTGTGGGGTTTTGGAAGCCTTTGGACAGAGTGTTTTGCTCATGAAATCGTTTATAGGGAAACTAGTATGTGAATCAAAATAGTGCTGCACCAGTTCCCATTTTATTTTTCTGGCCAGTGTTCCTGAATTCAGTAATATGCAATTATAGTAACTGCCAAAATGAACACTAACCCAACAGAAATAAGAAAACAGGCCTGGTGTTCTTGCTTCTGAAAAGTAATTACATAGCTGCATCAAGAAAATAAGAATCATCATGTAAAAAATACCAAAGCTAAGCTAAAGAGGAATACTGGAAAAATTTACGGCAGGACATAAAGGCTACTTGGATTGTTATGTGTAAAGCAGGTCTACAAAAAAACCCATTCAACATAATATCTGTAAATATCTCTGAATTGCTCTTTTCATACCGCTGTGTATAGGCTTTCTTAGAAAGACAATTTTGGCCTGACATGAAGAGATGGAGGCAACATTTTTCAAAGGGCTTTTTAGTTGAGGCGCCTGGGTGGCTCAGTCGGTTAAGCGTCTGACTTCCACTCAGGTCATGATCTTCCAGGCTCATGAGTATGAGCCCCATGTCACTGGGCTCTCTGCTGTCAGCACAGAGTCTGCTTCAGATCCTCTGTCCCCTCTCTCTCTGCCCCTCCCCGCCCATGTGCTCTCGCTTTCTCTCTCTCAAAAATAAATAAACATTAAAACAAAGGAGTTTTTTAGTTTAGAAACCCTACCTCATCTTCATTATCTCCCTAACCTAGACCTTGGGTTATAGTTACTGCCTACACAAAATTAGTCTTCTCCCTTATGTTGGCAGCCTATGTAGCTTTGCAGTTTCCAGTACATATCCAGGTCACTCTAGCACTGACATTAAGAAAAAAAAATATCCTAGGTTTCCCCAGGGGTGGTCTCAGCATTCATGAGAAAGAACCAGCTCTTAGTCTAACAATCCACGAGTGAGGTACAGACTACAATTTTATGATGTCCCATCTCGGAGGATTATACGTTCTCCCCAGTGTCCTTCTTCTTTTTCCTGAAGAAGGACAGCCCTCAAGAGAACTATCCACTCATCAAGTTAGACCAGTTTAATAGATGAAATTAATTATTATTTACTATTTAAAACAATTTTAAGTGTTTATAAAAATAATTTACCTAAAAAGGTAAAGAAAAACATTAATGTAAGTATTTTCCATACTTTTAGAAACTATTCCAAACAACACAGTGGAAACAACACCTTGTTTGAGAATTAGACTCAGATTATAATCAATCACATTCCTAATTCCAGGTCATGACTGGCTAGGGTAGCTAGTGGTGAATAAAACACTGGAATTCCCATTTGCTTGTATTAGCATAATATTCAAATTAGGGCACTGTGGAGACATACAGAACTGCTTTAGAAGCATGTAAAAATTACAGATGCCGACTTCCTTCCATGAATCTGAAGTGCCTACTGCTAAAAGCTCTGGGATCAGACCCTTACCACGTTAGAACCACTGCTTATTAGAGCCTACATGTTTTTGTTTAAGGTGACTCAGTTGATTACACCCTCAGAAAGAAATTTTTTTTCAATTGCAATTTTTATTTTTGTGTTAATTGTTATCCCATTCCAGCTATATAGTTTAGAGAGAGTTCAATATTCTCTATATTCTTTTCCAGAAATGTTACACTCGCCAATAAGATCTTCGAAGACTTGTATCTATTTAGGAAAAGGATTTTTGTCTGCCTTGTCAATTACTTATAAGGCTTGCTCTGTAGAGTATTTTTGTTTTTAGAAAACAATTCATTTCATCTAAACATTTTAGTTGATTAGCCTAAATTTATGTACAAAAGACTCTCAGAATTTTATCTATTTACTCCCTATCTGAATTTATTTTCCTGTTTTTGTTTTCTTTTTTTTTAAATTTTTTTAATGTTTATTTATTTTTGAGAGAGACAGAGACAGAGTGCGAGTGGGGGAGGGGCAGAGAGAGCAGGAGACAGAGAATCTGAAGCAGGCTCCAGGCTCAGAGCTGTCAGCACAGAGCCTGATGTGGGGCTCAAACTCATGAACCAGGAGATTATGACCTGAGCCGAAGTCAGGTTCGACTTTGAGCCACCCAGGTGCCCCAACCTATTTTTGTTTTCTAAGGTTGTGTATGTATCAGCAATCAAACTTGCCAGTAGCCCAAAAGATTAGCATTGGGTTTTACTAAACAGTAACTACAATTTTCTATTTAGAATTATTTTCTTTTTCCTTGAGTTTGTTCTATAGAATAGGTTCTCCTAAAATAAATCTTTTGTTAGCATTAGCCAAATGCTAACCTCATACATTTTCTTTGTTTCTAATTTACACATTTTCTTGAATTAATCATACCACATATGTAATATTTACATAATTAAATAACATGAATTATTATTTTCTTCTTGTCTAAGAATTATTTAGAAAGTGTATTTTGTTTTAATGGTGAAATAAATTTTTGGCTAATATTTCACACTTTGAAAAGTATCTAGTAGAGGTAGGCTTTTTCTTTTTAAATTATCTGAGACTTCTTTTAAGACTTAACATGGAAGCTGTTCATTAATATTTCTGTAAATGTTTAAAAATAATGCAAATGCTGGGCTTGTGGGTATATGGTTCCATACACATCTATTAGGTCAAGATTTTCGATTGCGTCATTCAAATACTCTTCATTCTATTCTTTTGTTGCTGTTGTTTACTCAATCTATTTTTTTTCTAAAAGAATCATGTTCAATTCCTTCATTTTTGTTGTAGTTTTTTTTTTTTTTGCTATATTACATATCTGTGTACTTGCATGAAGATCCATGAATATTATGATCATCCTAATACCCATCCTATCCACTGAGATGTTTTTATGATCATAATTTATTACAATCTTCACAATTTTTGTCTTTAAATACTGTCGTTGCTGTATCAATATAATTTTCTCAAATTTCTCTTGTAGCTCAAAATAGTTTCTGCACTCCCTTTTTCTTAATCTTTTAGAGATGTGTGGTGTCCAGCCATTTGCAAGCCTGGTTCTCCATTTCTTATCTGTTCCAAGATCCCATTCCATCTTTCTTTGGCTGTGTTGCCAAAATATGGTTAAAGTACAAGTTTAGTTTTATAATTCTGTAACGGTCACAGCACATCAGGAGTAGACATGGGGACCAAAGATGTTACAACTGTAATTAAAGAGGATTAGACATGCTTTATTTAAAAAAATTTTTTTAACATTTATTCATTTTTGAGAGTGAGACAGAGCATGAGCGGGGGAGGGGCAGAGGGAGAGTGAGACACAGAATCCGAAGCAGGCTCCAGGCTCCAAGCTGTCAGCACAGAGCCCGGCACAGGGTTCGAACTCACCAACCGCAAGATCATGATCTGAGCCGAAGTCGCACACTCAACCGACTGAGCCACCCAGGCGCCCCTAGACATGCTTTATTCAAGAAGAGTTTGTCATTTTGAAATAATACATGTGATAAGTCATGTACCTGGGATACAGCACAGATAAGAATTTACCAAAATGTAGGTTATTTTAAAACCTTGGAGGAAAATGTGTTTTATTTCACATTCAAGTTTTCACAGTCAAGTTATTGTGTTTTTCCATGTGGTTTTACTCCTGTTTGTTTAAAATCGCAAACCAACATACACAGCAAGCATACACTTTCAGCAATTTTGTTTCCTGCTTTTCTTCTAGTTCCTGGAAAAGTGCCTGGTAGAGGGTAAGAGCGGTAAGAGCTTTCTTTCTTTCTTTCTTTCTTTCTTTCTTTCTTTCTTTCTTTCTTTCTTTCTTATGTTTTTTTAATTTATTTTGAGAGAGAGAGAGCAAGCGAGCAGGGGAGGGGCAGAGAGAGACAGAGATAGAGAATCCCAAGCAGGCTCTGGCTGTCAGTATGCATACCCACACAGGGCTCAATCTCATGAACTGTGAGATCATGACCTGAGCTGAAATCAAGAGCCTGTTGCTTCACTGACTGAGGCAACCTGGCGCCTCAGAGAGTAAGAGTTTAAAAAAAAAAACTGATTCATAAATAAATTAAGAGGTTTAAAAATACTAAAGAATGGTGGGACAAGTTAGACAATCTCTAAGTATGAAGGAGAAAATTACATATCAATAATAATATCCCTGTTTGGACTGCTTAATTTCTTTGAAGTATATTTAATGTGATAATTGCACATTGAAATACCCTTAATGTTACTCTACTGTCTTCTGCACATTGAAATACCCTTAATGTTACTCTACTGTCTTCTCTATATTTACCATAGAGACTAAGAAAAAAACAAAACCATCTGAAGAAAATTGATTTAATTTGTTCTCTGTGCTTCTTTTACCTATTACAAAAGATTTTCCCCTGGCAAAAGAAAAGTTAAAAATGATGAAAAATTATATCCTTTTGGCAATGACAGTATAGTTTTATTTCTTTCATGTCTTTAAATATCTTGATAAACTATAGCTTCCATAATGTTGTGAGAGTTGAGTGCCTTTTTAAACATACTATAAATTTTATAGTATATAAAAACTATAATAATTTTCTTACTGAGCTTCCTATTTTCCTATTTTTAAAACTTTAAACAGACATGTAATTCTAAAGTTACTACTGGTCTGATTGAATACTATTTGCCTTGATTTATATAACAAAACTCAATATGATGTTGAAGTATAGATTTTTTTTAAAGGGCTCTACTGTGTTTTGCTTCAAAGTGTTCTGTTCTCTCTGTACTAAGCCTTTCAGCTTAATGTTAAAGATCTTATTCTCTCTTGGACCCAATTTAATCAGAATTTTATCTGCACTACCCCAAGAGAACTCTTTACCAAGGTCACCGTTAGTTTCCATATTATTAAATTCAACCATCATTTTTCAGTTCTCATCTTACTGTCAATAGAATTTGACATAGGAAATCAGCTCTACTATTTTTCACTTGACCTTAAGAACATTTTTTTACTCTTGAATTAACCCCTACTTCACTGCCTGCTTCTTCTAGTCTCCTCACTTATACCTCTTCTATTCAACTTCTTAATGTTGGTAGAGTCCTGAGTTAGGTATTGATTTCTCATCTCTTTCAATCTACACTGACTGCCTTGGTGATCTCGCCCAGTCTGATGACAAAGAACCTACTTTATTTTTATCTCTAGCATGAACTCACCCTTCAATCCAGCCTCACATACATAATCATAATACCTAGTATCTTACGTTATATCTCTAAAAGATACTTCACGTGTAGCATCTAAAAACTAAACTAGTCTTCCTCAAACTTACACATTTGCAGTTGTAACTATAATGAGTAATGGCAATATTGTCATTTCATATGCTCCAGCCAAGAATTTTACAATCTTTTTTGACTAATCTTTTTCTTGCACCATCCATGCAATCTATTAGAAATTCCTGATAGCCTTATCTTTCAAACATACCCATAACTCAACTACTTTATTCTGCCTACCCCAACTGCTACCATTATGGTCCAAACCATCATGATATGTCATCCGGATTACTACAATAGTCTCATTGTAGAACATTGATGCATTTTCACCCATGCACTCTTACTGTCTTTGTTCTACAGCTAGACTGATTCCTTTAAAATCTAAACCAAGTTATGTAACTCCTCTCCTAAAAACCTTGTATGTTTCTGTTTTGTAAAAAGATAAAAAAAATCCTTATTATGGCCTGCAAAGCTTTATATAATCTTCCTCCCTTGTTACCTCTCTAATTAACCATTATTCACTCAACTCTATCTCCTCAGACTTGCCTTTTGACTGACCTTGAAATATGCCTAGGGCATTAGCATTAGTTACGCTTTTTGCCTTGTGAATTCTTCCCTCAGACATTCTTATGACTCAAAGATTACCTTCTCAGTATTCTCAAAACAAGGAACTCTATTCAAAATCACAAATCATCCCCATTTCCAATACTCCTAATGTCCCCATCACACTTATTTACTTTCATGTATTTATTTTATAAAAAAATTTTTAAATAGGGTCTGCAACACTCAGGGAGTCCTTGAGAACTTCACAGGTCATCTGTAACACCAAACTGCTTTCATAGTAATATGATGATATTATTTGCCTTTTCCACTGTGTCATCATTTGCATTAATGATGTCAGAGCAATAATGGGTAAAACCGCTGGCATCTTGGCACAAATCAAGGGATGACACTACCCAGTACTAGCAGACTAGCAGGCAACATGAACAAGAAGTCATTGTATTGTTCACCACCACGCACATATAATTTTTTAAAGCTATTTTCAATTAAGAATATTCTTCATAAACTGATAGCAATTATTAATTTTACTGTATCTGAATCCTAAAGCACACATTATTTGAATATTCTATAGGATGAAATAGAAAATGTATTTAAAGCGCTTCTACTGTGTAAAGTTTATCTCAACCAAAATCAATTGAGCAATTATTTGTGATGCAATTGAACTAGCTACTTTATTTTTATTTATTTACTTACTTATTTAGAGAGAGGGAGAGAGACTGTGAGCAGAGGAGGGGCGGAGAGGGGGAGAGAAAGAGAACCAAGCAGGCTTCAAACTGCCAGTGCTGAGCCCAATGTGGGTTTGAATTCACAAACCATGAGATCTTGGCCAGAGCCAAAATCAGGAGTTGGACACTTAATAGACTGAGTGAGCTACCCAAGTGCCCCTGAACCAGTTACATTTTAATGAATATTTATTTTACTGGAAAGAGCAAGTGACGGAAAAACTATGGTTATTCAGACTTGGGTATTTCCAGATATTTCTTTAAAATGATGTGTGTGAGTCTGTTACTTAAAGGAAAACACCTGACTGAATTTCTTGCCTGCTGTATGGAATCTCAGCCTATTGACAGTGATGTTCTTAGCTAGGGATGCCCAAGGCACTTACCCGGGCCTGCATTCATGCATCGCGAGCTCCACAAATACTCCCCACCACCACCACCACCAGGGCCCATGTGGTCGACCAACCCTTGTGACTGCAGGACACAACTTAGCAAAATCATGAGTGAATTTTGAAGAGCAAGATTTATTACTCACAAGTGCTGGAGGATACGTGACACACCTGAGAGCCACACAGCAAAGTTTCGGGTAGAGAGTGGGAAGGAAAACAGACCTGGACTCTGCCTTTATTAGGGATTAAGGGTGAGATACCTGGAAATTCACAGGTTCCCTCCTTATTGACAAATTTAAACCATAAGAATTAGAATGAGGGTGTGAGAAGGGAAAAGTGGGGTCATTCAGGCATTCAGTTATCCTGTTACCCAAGACTTTATAAAAGGGGAACTTCATGATGGAGCACCATGTTTCCTAATCAGTTGTTTTGTTAATAGCCGGTCATACAGCTAGAAATATGTTTATTTGAAATTAATGTCTTTGAAACAGATGCATTGTATAAGTCATACACTTATAATCAAAAAGCCTAATGCTAGACATTAACAGTAGATTGCCAATAATGCAATTCAAATTTTAAACAAAAATTAGAATTCTTGAAAACTTCTATCAGTGTCTTAGTATTTAATGGCTTTTCTGTTGAAATTGGTACTGATTTTTTATATTGTATAATGAAATGTATCGATATAGGAAATAATCTGTATATACTTAATGGGCAGGACATGAAGTTACAAAATCATGCTTGTTTCAAAGATCTGTTCAAAGTACAAGAACCACCAGTGGATTTTAATGTAAGAGAAATAGAGAATTTGTTGATATGGTTTCAGATACCTCACTGCAAGCAAGCTTTAAGAAACTAATAGTTATGGAGTGTTGGCATTATCAGAGGAATATATCCACAGTCATTTTCTTTAAGGAAAATGACATATCACAATAGGTTGAGTGAAGGGCCAGATAGATAAATCCAGTTATTATCTAATCAGTCAGATATGCAAAACAGTAGTCAGATTTGCAAAAATTGTAGAAAATGCCACTTTTTTCATTATTTTTATATTTTGAATTTGGAAAATACAGTTTTTTCCATGAAAATATATTGTTAGCCTGTCCTGTGTTGTTTATTGCTACTTTTAAGAAATACACATAGTTTAAAAGTCTGTTCAAATATCCAATATGGTATATATCAATAGATATCATTAACAGACAAAATTTTTTGTGATCTGTAATTATTTATGAGTGTGCAGAAATTCTGGCTCCAAAATATTTGAGAATAACTCTCCTGATGTATTCTTATTCATTTGTATATTATGCTCATTGTGTCCTGACCTATATCAGTTATTTATTGTTATCTGACAAACCACTCAAAATCTTAGGGGCTTAAGCCAACAACTCTCTAGGCTCTGAATCAGCAGGGTATTTCTGTTGGGTGATCTGAGTTGGCCTCATGTATCTCCACTGCTTGGGAGAATGCCCTTCTTATAGTAGATACTCAATAAATATTTGTAAGACAACAAAGAAAACACAAGAGGGGTTAATCTGATAGAAATTAGTGTCATATCATTGTTTTCTTGAACATTGAAATATACTATCATCTACTGGATAAAGATCCCTAATATAATTTAAGCTCTTTGAAAATAGGAACTAAATTTGGCTCCTACTGAGTCCTCAGTAAATATTTGTTGTATTAATAAATAGATCTCTTCAATGAATGAAGAAAACTAAATATGTAAAGAAATAGAAAATTATTATGAGATTTAAATAATTAATTATTTATTTATATGCTTAGTTAATATTAGTTAATACCTCTAAGAAGGTAAGCATGTAGACAAATATTTTACAGAAGAAAAAATAAAACAAATTACAGAATGTACAGAACAAAAACAGGAATAGGAAAAGGAAGATTCATATTAATGTTTGCTTAACATTTTCTTTCTTGGTCTTTTATTTGCTCAATTTGCTCTTTTTATTCTCTGTCATGTATACACACCCAGGAGATAGTAGAGATTCTAAAGATTCTCAAAGGAAATTTAAATATAAAATTTTTAATTGCACGATTATTCATAATTTTAGAAAATGCAAGCAGCAGAGGCATCTGGGTGGCTTAGTTGGTTAAGCACCCAACTCTCCATTTCAGCTCAGTTCATGGTCTCACAGTTTGTGAGTTCAAGCCCCACATTGGGCTCCATGCTGACAGTGCAGAGCCTGCTTGGGATTCTCTCTCTCTCCCTCTCTCTGCCCCTCCCCTGCTCATGTGGTCTCTCTCAAAATAAATATTTTTTTTTAAAAAAAATGCAAACAACAAAAAATATTTGCAGAGCAAAATCAATGAGTCAAATGATGATATCAAAATAATTATTATGGGGATGGCCGAGTGGCTCAGTTGAGTGTTTGACTGTTGATTTTGGCTTCGGTCATGATCTTGCAGTTTGTGAGTTCCAGCCCCACATTGAACTTTGCACTGACTGTGGAGCCTGCTTGGGATTCTCTGTCTCTCTCTTTCTCTGCCCCTTCCCTGCGCTCTATCTCTCTCTCCCTCTCTCAATAAATAAATAAACTACTAATAATAATTATTATGAAATTATATTGAATTAAAAAAAATTTTTAGTCTTTATTTATTTTGAGAGAGAGACAGAGTGTGAGCAGGGGAGGAGCTGAGGGGAGAGAGACACAGAATCTGATGCAGGCTCCCGGCCCTGAGCTGTCAGCACAGAGCCCAATGCGGGGCTCAAACTCACGAACTGTGAGATCATGACCTGAGCCGAAGTCGGACGCTTAACCAACTGAGCCACCCAGGTGCCCCATACTGAATTTTTTAATACAGAGTAAAAAATATCAAATTGAAATCATATGAAATGTGCAAAAATAAATTTCAGATCGGATATATTATTGTCACTTCTGAATGTGTATCGACTTTTGCAGCTATTCTTTCCTCAATTGCTGACTGAAAATATTATTTACAGAAGAGATTTTCATCTTCACCTAAAAAAAAAAGTATGCTTAATAATTCTAAGTGTAGTAAAAAAAAGTATATGCTCCCTTTATTATAGAAAATCTCCATAAACAATATTCTCTAAATCATCATGCTTGCCTCAGGACCAGTAGAAATACAGACACAATTTCTTAAAGATCAGAATTATAAAACTTTCTGCTTGCCTAGGGTTTCACAGTGTGCAATGATAAAATATGCTTGCTCTAGTGGCCTCTAGGTTAGACCTTGCTACTTTTCTGGTGCAGACAAAATCTTCAGAGAGCCACAAATGGTGTGGATTTTACAAAAGTGTTCTCAGCTGAAATATAATGGTTATAACTGCACTCCATTCTTTAGTTTGACTAAAATATCTGTCATCGGTAAGACCAATGAATTTGACCTTTCTGGGACTTTTGGATAGGTTCTGTATTTAAAAAAAATACAGTTCAGGTCTTAAATTTATAGCTAAAAGCTTGAAAATGTGTAAGTTAACTCAAAACAATTGTAATTTTCATTCATGACCTGCGCTATCGAAATAGGTAATATTCGCATGTTCCAATCAATATGGATAAAATGCAAAATTAAAAATCATACATAGTCTATAGACCAGAGAAAGCCATCTCTGTCATAATTGTAGTCTTTTGATACCTGCTAGTTGCCTAACATGAACAATTTTGTGCAATATTATAGGAAAAGAATCAGAAGATTATTGAATCTCCTAGAGAGAAACAGCAGGAATCTTATCTAAGCTATTCTTGATTGTTCTATTTTCTTGAAATTTTGTTCTTGCAGGAAAAGAATACTTTTCCAATCTCACATTAATTTTTTTGCAAACCATTTTAGAGCTAATAAGCATAGACCATTTTTATATATTATTTTTCAGGATACATTAGTTTATACTGCCATTAACAGAATCATGGAAAATAAAATAGCATATGATTACTCTCACTTTTACTCATAGGATGCTTCACAAAAAAATTTAAAAAAAAAACAAAAAACCAAAACTTACTATGCTAAAAGTAAGTTAAGAACTTACTATGCTAAAAGTAAGGTGAGAACCTTAAAGTAAGAAAAATAGGGGCACCTGAGTGGCTCAATCAGTTAAGTGTCTTGACGCTTGGTTTCGGCTCAAGTCATGATCTCATCGCTGTCCAAGCTGGCAGCATGCAGCCTGCTTTGGATCCTTTGTCTCCCTCTCTCTCTGCCCTTCCCCCACTTGTGCTGTCTCTGTTTCTCTCGGGATAAATAAACAAACTTTTAAGAAATAAATAAAGTAAGAAAAATAGAATATATAAGGTAAGCAGAGGGGCGCCTGGATGGCTCAGTGGGTTGAGCCTCCGACTTCCTCTTACGTCATGATCTCACTGTTTGTGGGTTCAAGCCCCACGTCGGGCTTTGTGCTGACAGCTTAGAGCCTGGAGCCTGCTTCAGATTCTGTGTCTCCCTCTCTCTCTGGCCTTCCACTGCTCACACTCTGTCTCTCTCTGTCTCTCAAAAAAAATGAATAAATGTTAAAAAATAAAAGTAAAAAAAATAAATTAGGCAGAAAGTCATTTGTAATTTTTGGAAGTAAGTTAAGGGAAAAAAACATGCTTAAAAATATGGTTTGTGTGTTTTGAATAAGTGTGTACAGTCTTAAAATACTGTTTATTTGGAGGTGTATTTTTATACATGAACATGCATACACACACATGCATGTGTAGACACGCACACCACATATTCTTCTCTAGAACATGGAAGTTACAGAGTTAAATATTAAAGTCAGTGCCTTCAGAATTTCAGTAGAAAAATAAATTGAAAAATAAAATGTCTCATTTTATATCTTCCACATAGTTCATGATGTTTCTTTATATTATGGTACTGAATAGAGAAAGTTCACTTAATGTCAACCCTAATAAATTTCATAGACCCAAAATAGGTCCTGTGATTTTTTTTTCTGAAACTTTGTTTTTGGTCATGCTATTCTCTTCACTCATCCTATTTAGCACAATTTTATCTCCTTGAAGCCTTCTCTGATCAACCTGGAGAGCAGTAATCTCTTCCATCAATGAGCAACTATAGGACTCTTAATCACCCTCACTTATTTTTACATATACTACTGATATGACACTTTTGTGTATTTATCTTGCTTTTGTATCATTTATTTATTCATTCAATAATGCCTACCACATTCTGGTTACTATTGTAGATACCCGGGATGCAGCTTGAACTAAGCAAAGACCCTATACTCAAGGACTTTTCTTTGTATTTTAGGCAAACTATAAAAGAGTAACTGTGTCAGCTGGTAAAGAGGATAAGAGGAAAACAAGTAATGTGTAAAAGAATAAGGAAGCTATTTTATATGGGGTAGCCTAGGAAGGCCTTTCTGATCAGATGCCTAACTCATCTGTTTTGTGGAATTGTCACATACTTGTCACATAGTATGTATGACTTGTATTTCTTTATATAAACTCTAGAGTTCCTAAATATTACTGGAAATGGCTGTAGCCATTCATACCCATTTACAATGGTTTCCCTACGTTAAGAGGAAACAAGACTTCTGGTATCTCTTCATTCCTCATTCATCCTCTCATTCTTGCATAAATTCAGTTTAGGATCATGATCCAACTCAAGCCTAGCTCTATCCATTTGTCTCCCCTTTTCCTTGGGAGCCAACTTCTAAAACGAGCATGTACTCTATTATTCTCAGCAATGTGGTGAAGAACCAATCCCCATAAGGGAAGATAAAGAATGGTTCTGCACTGTTATTGACTGAGTGGCTCTGTTTATATTAGAGGTCTGTTATTAGGAAGACCACTAGCCCACAGACATAAGTCAGAATTTTAAATGACCATTTCATCATTCATAAATGCTATATTTTGCTCCCAATTACTTAACTCACTTCTTTAATTTTTCAATTCATTTGGAATCCAATGAGGAAGAAGGAGGTTATTCAAATTACCACATGTAGGAATTATGTGGAAAGAATAAGTCTAGGGAAAAAAATAGTCTAGAGAAAAAGAAACAAGAAGAAACCCAAGGGTAAATCTTATCAAGGAATCAAAACAACAGTAGTTCATTTGACAAAGGGAGAAGCAGTCACCGGATTTAATCTCTCTGAAAATTGAATAAAGTGAAGACATAAAAGGGTATGTACCTTTGGATGGGACAGCAAAAGACTCATCTGTAACAATGGAAATGATAATCTCAGTGGAATGGAGCAGGAGAAAGCCATGTTGGAATGAGGTGAAGAGTGAAGGGGGCAGGGGACCCAGGCTCATGTGAGGCTAGCGTGTGACAGTGATGTAGATGCTGAAAGCTTTTGTGAAATTAAGGGAGAATTTTCCTTTGAAACAATTTTTTGGATTAACTGTATGCTCGAGAGATTAAGGAGAACAATGATGTGTGAGAAAAGGGATCAAAGAGGAATTAGCATTTGCTGGAAGACCTACTTTATTCATGGCAGAAGATGGTTTCAGGCACACCTTGGGGAGATGAAAAAGTTCTTCTCTATATAATCTTACAGACATAAAGCACGAGCTGAGGATATGAGTTGGAAGGAGGAGTAAAGGGAGCAAGGTGGAATTAGAAATCCGGGCACATTAGGAGATGTGTGTAATAACCTTTGTTGAAAATGAGGAAACCAGCTTCAAAGAGCTAATCAGAAAAAAACAAAACTACTGGGTGTTGTGGAGGGTCAGTTTGAGGTTGGTGTGAATTCAATATAATATTATTCTCAGCTCTGTGATTTATGCCAACAATTCTCATTTTCAATGAAGTCAACTTAGAAGCCTGTCTTTCTGGGCTTGCATCCTCTGTGTTTTATCCCCCCGCGTCTTCCTTAGTTTCTCATCTTATCCTGCCTCCTCTTTATATTCCCCTTTATTCAATCATTTCTTGCAGAAATGGCATTACTTCCAATTACATCATTAAATTAGCTACTGTATGTGAAAATATTTCACAGTGTTCCTGACAAACAATAGTTTAATTCCAGTTAAGTGTTAGAGTTTTTTTTTCTTTTTTAGAGATGTAATGTCCTTTGAGAACAAACTATTCACCTAATGAAGACTGAATTCTTAAGCAAGTGCTATGCTAATTCTTAAATATTACACAGAGACAGCTGCTAATTAATTATACAGAAATTTATTTAGACGGACACCTGCCATATTCCCAATAAAGGCTAAGCACTTAATTAAACTTATGTGCTGTTTTAGTAAATGCTTTCTTTAAAATTCTAAACCATTGAATCATAAGCCTCTTACTAAATTAATAATAACTGTTGAATACAGAGTAAGACTCCATCAGGTCCTTTAGCGTGGTGTTAAGATTGAGAGATAAAACACCAAACTCTAGATGGAAGAGAAAAACAAACACACTTCCATTACCACTTCATTTTTTCAGAAAATTTCGCTAAATGAAAATTAACGATATGTTAATTCTGTACCCATAATCAATATTTAAGTTTAATTAAACAAATATATTTGAAGACTTTATGTGTGAAATGTTGTGGCAGAAACCGCTACATTTTCACCAGTATTAATTATTTTCTTCCGTCCTTTAAAATAATGCCTGCCAAATTTAATCTCAGCAACTAGCACATAGAAGACATTTCTATTCCTGGATCCTACAGCTCAAGTTAGTATGTGGTTAACATTATTTTAGCTCAGTAAAAAGTGAGAGGGAATTAAAAATGAAACTTCCCCATTACAACCTTTAAAAGACAACTATGTTCCAGTTGGCATAAACTTTGTAGCTGTTCAATGAACACATTTCCTTTCCTTCCAGCATATAGCATACAGCTAGATTGTATTTCCTAACCCTCCCTTTAGGTCAGGTGTTGCCATGTGCTACATTTTAGAGAATAGAATGTTCTGTAAATGATCTGTGCCACTCTCATTGCTCCAATAGCTCCCAAATTGCTACTTCATGGTCTTTCCCCCTCAATCAGCTGGAAGACCAGCATGATAAACCTGGAATTCACTTGTTGACAATAAGGAAATCACAAAAAAGGGGGCTCAGATCCTTGAAGAACTTCCTAGAAGAGATCCACCGATGGGCAGGAACACCTGTTTAGGACTTCATGTAAATAAGAAATAAACTCAGAATGGCAAATTCACTGAGATCTTGGGGTTTATCTTTGGAGCTATAAGCATTACTTTCACTAACAGTTCCATGGCCTCCCTTTCCCACTTCCTTGGGCTGAAATATATGCGCCTGTTAGTGAGCCAGCCTCCAACACCCTTAGAAAGACAGCAACTGGGGCCCTAGGGCAGAGTCACCTATAACTATGATACATGGACTGATAGGTACTATTCTCTTACATCCGGACTCCTATTTGAAGGAAAAGCAAATATCTGTTATCTTTGAGCAACTGAATTATGGGAGTGCTTTGTTCTAAATTTTTACCCTACACCATAAATCAGCACTTCTCATAACTTAGCTTGTAGTAGCATCACTTATCGGGCTTCTTACAAACATAGATTGCTGTTAAACAGATTTCAACACCCATGATGAAACAACAGATACGAAAATAGCATTGTAGAATATAGAGATTGCCTTGTGACATTATTTTATCTTAATTATTAAAATGTATTTATGCATAAGAAATGACATATAAAAAAAGTCAAAAAGCTAAGCCTTAAAATACAGTTGTGTCACTAAAGATGCTATATTTAAGTTAGTCTTTGATAAAACAGGGCTGTGCTCTGTAACCGAAATGCATTCTACCCTCAAAGTAACATGTCTTCTCTTTACCTCAATTGTTCAAGTATAAAATTGTGAGCTTCTTAGTATAAGTAAATTTCATGAGATATGACAATGAAAACAGAATCTTGGCTTTCTTAATATTTGATTGTAATTATATTCACTTCATTCCTTGCTCGCCTTTATTGGGTTTTAAACCAGTCTGGACTCTAAGGAAGTCTGAGAGACCAAGTATAAACATCTATTCATCTCAATGAAAACAAAGTCAAGTATATGACATACTAAAAATGTGGATCCTGACAAACTTAACAGAAGACCATGGGGGAGGGGAAGAAAAAAAGAAAAAGGTTAGGGATGGAGGGAGACAAAACATAAGAGACTCTTAAAAACTGAGAACAAACTGAGGGTTGATGGGGGGTGGGAGGGAGGGGGGGTGGGTGATGGGTATTGAGGAGGGCACCTGTTGGGATGAGCACTGGGTGTTGTATGGAAACCAATTTGACAATAAATTTCATATTAAAAAAATAAAATAAAATAAAAATAGGATAGACCAATATAGGGAATAGAAAAAGTGTTGAACTACAACAAAAAGAACTAAGGCCTTACTCATGACACTGGCATTAATGGAAACATCGTTTAATATTGTTGGTTTTCTTCCGGTTCATTTATAAAATAACAATAATATTTCTTGTCATAATGATCTGACCACGTTTATATTAAGTAGGTAGAAGTGTCTTCTTCTAAAGTGCCATGCAAATGTGTTTTTTGGTGTGGCCATGCTCACAATATAAATATAGGTTAAATCAAATAAGTACATGCTTCTTTTTATTAGGAGTGCTCTGGCCATTAGTTTATTTTTGAACATTATCTATTTACTTAGAATAAGAAGCAAGCTAATTAGAAGTTACTTAATGTGTATTTGTATGTGTGCACATTGACTCTCTTATTATACTTTTCTTTGCCCATAAAGTAAGGAAAATACTGTTTGTAAACATGGCAAATCTACGTATCCAAATGAAAACACTTACTCCAAAGGGAATTTTTGCTTTATAGACAAATTAAAAACCAGCTGTGCTAGACTTTATGTAAAACATTACACAGCAACTGATTTGCCCACAAATGAATCATTTCAATGAATGCAACATATAATGCTGCAGGTGGCATTTATTTTGACAAACTAGTTTTATTAAGGTGGTTGAGTTTTTTAAAAAGGAGATTTCCTCTGCAAAAGAATTTAGAATTGCTCTAAAATGCTATCTTTTAAGTTTAAAAGAGAGAGTTCTTCCTACCATAATTTAGTTTCTAAGATTTTCTATTGCTTTAACATAGAGATACCACATAGATAATACAAAATAATGCATATTAATTTAGATAAGAGTCCTACAGTACAAACTGGAAAATCTACAAATAGGAGTCCTATTGGCAACAAGCTATCTTTATGTAAGATAGATGAGATAGATAAATGATAGATAGATAGACAAACATTAAACAGCATTCACTGAGTTCCAACGATTAGCTCTAAGCATTGTTCAGACTGCTAAAAAATTCAGTACTAAATAATTCAGAAAAATCATTACTCTGTAGAGTTCACAATCTAATAATGGAAAAACAGATATTAAATAACAGATTATGTTACTGATATTTAATTATAATTTTAATAATTTCAATTATGTATTTCCCAAGGTGACCCAAATTAGTGCATTGTAATTTGATTTTATTTAGAAGTACATATTTTTAACTGTGTGTCATACATGACTGTAGAAGTTTTGAGATATAGCAGTAAGTTTAAAAAAATTAAATCTGTGCTTTAATAGAATTTAAATTCTCATGAGAGACAAACAACATTAAAAATTTATAAATGTGGGGGAGGAGCCAAGATGGTGGAACAGCATGGAAGCTTTTTGTGTGTCTCGCGTCCATGAAATACAGCCAGACCAACACTAAACCATCCTACACACCTATAAAACTGATTGGAGGATGAACACAACAATCTGCACAACCTGAACCACAGAATTCAGCAGGTACGCGGTGCAGAGAGGTGAATTTGGGGAGGGAAAAGCCGGCGGCATGCAGGGAGCCACTTTTGCAGGCAGAGAGAGGACGGAGACTGGGGGGTGGGGAGAATACTGAAAAAACACCCCTCCCCAAAAGCAGCTGGAGAGAAAGTAGACAATTGGAAACAGCCGCAGGGACTAAACTAAAAAGGGAGAAAGGAGAAAGGAGAGGGTTTAAATTCTATTAAGACTGTAAACAAGGGGAGCCCAAAAGCTGCAACTCTGCAGCTCATACCTGGTGGTGTTCTGGTGGGAAGGGCGAATCCCCAGGAACAGAGTGGGGTCCAGGAGGTTCTCAGGCCACACGGGGAAAAGCGGGTCCACTGCTGGAAGGGCATTTGGTAGAGACTGTTGAAGCACCTGGTCCCAGCAGACCCTAGAAGGCAGCCACATTGGCTCGTGCTGGAACAAGGTCATTAAGGGTGAAGCCTGGAGCCAGATGTGTGTTGTGATTTTCCATAATCCCTGAAAAGCTGCTGCTACACTATCTTGCAAACTTTTTCTGGCTGGCACCTGGCCGCAATCTCTAAACATCGACAGCAGCAGGGTCCAGCAAGCGTTCCTGGGTGCAGCCATTAGACCATTGCTGGGTGAGACCCTCCCGCAGAGGGGCGGAACAGGTCAAAGCCGCTCCAGTCCTTCAGAAGTAAGGGGCCGGGGAAAACAGCCGCATCTTAGACAAAACTCGAGACAGCGGTACTGCCTGGGGCCTGGTCACAGAGACTGAAAAAGCAGGGAGTGGATGAGAGCTAAAGACAGGACAGGTGTGCAATTGCTGATCCAGGAGAACAGACTGGGTAGCTGGGTGACACCAGGTCCACCACTACCGCGCATGCGCATAGGCACCTACGAGCACTGCAACAATCCACCCCAGTAGGCTAGCAGCGCCATCTAGTGGAGAGCAGAGCTGTTACACTGAGCTCAGCCCAACTGGGCCAACCTCTCTCTTCAAGAACACAAGTCTCGCTGCCAGCTTATAGGCTATAAAGCGCTACATACACTGACTTCTAGGGGAAAACGAAGTAATTTCAGTCCTACTTCAATCTGCTAGCAGGTTCATCTTTTCAATTTTTTTTTCCCTTTTATGCTTCCTTTCTTTTTCTTGACTACAGAAAGAAAAAAATTCACTTTTATTTTCAATTTTATTAAAAATATTTTTCTTTAATTTTTATTACTATATTTTATACTTTGTGTAAATTTTTTCAAATTCTATTTTACTTCCATCATTTTATTTTAATCTATTTCAGTGTATTCAGTCTATTTCAGTCTATTTCAGTGTATTCACCTTTTCAAATTTTCAAACAATTTTCTTTTCTTTCTTTTTCTTTTTTCTCTTTTTTGTTTCTTTTTTCTTAATTACAGAAAAAGAAAAAAATTCATATTTATTTTTAATATTTATTAAAAATATTTTTCTTTAATTTTTTCTACTATATTCTTTACTTTTGTATATATTTTTTCAAATTCTATTTTACCCCCATCATCTCATTTTAATATACTTCAGTGTATTCATTTTTTCAAATTCTCAAACGATTTCTTCTTTATTTCTTCCCCCCCGCTTTTCTTTCTCTAATCTGTCAAACCACTTTCAACATCCAGACCAAAATACACCTAGGATTTAGCATCATCTATTCGAATTATGTGTGTATGTGTGTGTGTGTGTGTGTGTGTGTGTGTTTGTTTAATCTTTATTTTTAATATTTTTTATTTTAATTTTTTTTATCCACCAAGACCTAACAATTATAAACATGTATGCGCCAAATGTGGAATGAACCCAAATGTATAAATCAATTAATCGCAAACATATAGAAACTCATCAATAGTAATACCATAATAGGAGACTTCAACACCCCACTCACAGGAGTGGACAGAACATCCAATCAAAAAATCAATAAGGAAACAATGGCTTTGAGTGACACACTGCACCAGATGGACTTAACCGATATATTCAGAACATTTCATCCTAAAGCAGCAGAATACACATTCTTCTCCAGCGCACATCCAACGTTCTCCAGAATAGACCATCTACTGGGACACAAATCAGCACTAAGTAAGTACAAAAAGATCGAGATCATACCGTGCATATTTTGAGACCACAACGCTATGAAACTCGAAATCAACCACAATAAAACATTTGGAAAGATAACAAATACATGGAGACTAAAGACCTTCCTATTAAAGAATGAATGGGATAACCAAGAAAAAGAGGAAATTAAAAAGTACATAGAGGCCAATAAAAATGGTAATACCACAGCCCCAAACCTGTGGGACACAGCAAAGGTGGCCATAAGAGGGAAGTCTATAGCAATCCAGCCCTTCCTAAAGAAGGAAGAAAGATCTCAGATACACAACCTAATCTTACACCTTAAAGAGCTGGAAAAAGAAGAGCAAATAAAACCCAAAAACAGCAGAAGACAGGAAATAATAAAGATTACAGCAGAAATTAATGCTATCGAAACCAAAAAAAAAAAAAAAAAAAACAGAACAGATTAATGAAACCAGAAGCTAGTTCTCTGAAAGAATTAACAAAATTGATAAACCACTAGCCAGTTTGATCAAAAAGAAAAAGGGAAGGACCCAAATAAAATCAAGAATGAAAGAGGAGAGATCACAACCAACACAGCAGAAATAAAAACAACAATAAGAGAATATTATGAACAATTATATGCCAATAAAATGGGCAATCTGGGAGAAATGGACAAATTCCTAGAAACATACACTACCAAAACTGAAACAGGAAGAAATAGAAAATTTGAACAGAACCATAACCAGTAAAGAAATCAAATTAGTAATCAAAAATCTGCCAAAAAACAAGAGTCCAGGGCCAGATGGCTTTCCAGGGGAATTCTACCAAACATTTAAGGAAGAGTTAACACCTATTCTCTTGAAAGTGTTCCAAAAAATAGACATGGAAGGAAAACTTCCAAACTCTTCCTATGAAGCCAGCATTATCTTGATTCCAAAACCAGACAGAGACCATACTAAAAAAGAGAACGATAGACCAATTTCCCTGATGAACATGGAGGCAAAAATCCTCAACAAGATATTAGCCAACAGGATCCAACAATACATTTAAAAAAGTATTCACCACAACCAAGTGGGATTTATACCTGGGATGCAGGGCTGGTTCAATATCCGCAAGACAATTAATGTGATTCATCACACCAATAAAAGAAAGGACAAGAACCATATGATCTTCTCAATAGATGCAGAGAAAGCATTTGACAAAAGACAGCATCCTTTCTTGATAAAAACCCTCCAGAAAGTAGGAATAGAAGGAGAATACCTCGACATCATAAAAGCCATATATGAATGACCCAACCCTAATATCATACTCAAAGGGGAAAAACTGAGAGCTTTCCCCCGAAGGTCAGGAACAAGACAGGGATGTCCACTCTCACCACTGTTATTCAACATAGTATTGGAAGTCTTAGCCTCTGCAATCAGACAACACAAAGAAAGAAAAGGCATCCAAATCGGCCAGGAGATGATCAAACTTTCACTCTTTGCAGATGACATGATACTCTATATGGAAAACCCAAAAGGTTCCACCAAAAAACTGCTAGAATTGATTCATGAATCCAGCAAAGTTGCAGGATATAAAATCAATGCACAGAAGTCAGTTGCATTCCTATACATCAACAGTGAAACGACAGAAAGAGAAATCAAGGAATTGATCCCATTTACAGTTGCACAAAAAACCATAAAATACCTAGGAATAAATCTAACCAAAGAGGTGAAAAATCTGTACACTGAAAACTATACAACGCTTGTGAAAGAAATTGAAGAAGACACAAAAAAATGGAAAAAGATTCCATGCTCCTGGATAGGAAGAACAAATATTGTTAAAATGTCGATACTACCCAAAGCAATCTACATATTCAATGCAATCCCTATCAAAGTAACACCAGCATTCTTCACAGAGCTAGAACAAACAATCCTAAAATTTGTATGGAAGCAGAAAAGACTCCAAATAGCCAAAGCAATCTTGAAAAAGAAAACCAAAGCAGGAGGTATCACAATCCCAGACTTCAAGCTATACTATAAAGCTGTAATCATCATGACAGTATGGTACTGGCACAAGAACAGACACTCAGAACAATGGAACAGAATAGAGAACCCAGAAACGGACCCACAAACTTATGGCCAACTAATATTTGACAAAGCAGGAAAGAATATCCAATGGAATAAAGACAGTCTCTTCAGGAAGTGGTGCTGGGAAAACTGGCAGCGACATGCAGAACAATGAACCCGGACCATTTTCTTACACCAGACACAAAAATAAACTCAAAATGGATGAAAGACCTCAATGTAAGACGGGAGGCCATCAAAATCCTTGAGGAGAAAGCAGGCAAAAACTTCTTGGATCTTGGCCGCAGCAACTTCTTACTCAACACGCCTCTGGAGGCAAGGGAAACAAAAGCAAAAATGAACTACTGGGACCTCATCAAAATAAAAAGCTTCTGCACAGCGAAGGAAAACAATCAGCAAAACTAAAAGGCAACCGACAGAATGGGAGATGATATTTGCAAATGACATATCAGATAAAGGGTTAGTATCCAAAATCTATAAAGAACTTAGCAAAATCAACACTCAAAAAACAAATAATCCAGTGAAGAAATGGGCAAAAGACATGAATAGACACTTCTCCAAAGAAGACATCCAGATGGCCAACCGAAACATGAAAAAATCCTCAACATCACTCATCATCAGGGAAATACAAATCAAAACCACCCTGAGATACCACCTCACACCTGTCAGAATGGCTAACATTAACAACTCAGGCAACAACAGATGTTGGCGAGGATACGGAGAAAGAGGATCTCTTTTGCATTGTTGGTGGCAATGCAAGCTTGTGCAGCCACTCTGGAAAACAGTATGGAGGTTCCTCAAAAAACCAAAAATAGAACTACCCTACGACCCAGCAATTGCACTACTAGGCATTTATCCAAGGGATACAGGTGTGCTGTTTAAAAGGACACATGTATCCCCATGTTCATAGCAGTGTTATCAACTATAGCCAAAGTATGGAAAGAGCCCAAATGTCCATAGATGGATGAATGGATAAAGAAGATGTGGTATATACATACAATGGAGTATTACTCAGCAATCAAAAAGAATGAAATCTTGCCATTTGCAACTACGTGGATGGAACTGGAGGATATTATGCTGAGTGAAATTAGTCAGAGAAAGATAAAAATCATATGACTTCACTCATATGATGACTTTAAGAGAGAAAACAGGTGAACATAAGGAATGGAAGCAAAAATCATATAAAAACAGGGAGGGGGACAAAACAGAAGAGAATCATAAATATGGAGGACAAACTGAGGGTTACTGGAGGGGTTGTGGGGGGGGGGGATGGGATAAATGGGTAAGAGGCACTAAGGAGTCTACTCCTGAAATCATTATTGCACTATATGCTAACTAATTTGGATGTATATTTTCAAAATAAAAAATAAAATTAAAAAAATTATAAATGTGTAGAATGTTACTAGGGGATTAGTGCTATGAAAGAAAATAAATTGAGTAGGAAAATAATGGTGTTTTAATTCAATGGTAGACTTAAGGAATTATATCCTGGGATGAGCCAAATATTGAAGCACTTGAAGGAATGAACTATGGATGAATAGATTCCCAGGCAAAGAACAAGAATGTTATGAGGCAGAAGTGTGTTCAATGAATGAACGGCAAGATTATTAAGGTGCAGAGGACTAATCAAGATGATGAATAGAAGATCATGGTAGAAATATGTCCCCCCCCATTCCATATCTTGAAGCCCTAATCCCCAATATGATGATATTTAGAGACGGGGCTTTCGGAAGGTAATAAGTGTTAGATGAGGTCATGAGTATGGGAAAATCAGGAGTCCAGCATAAGACATACTAATTTTGGTGATAGACATCTAAGTAGAGATTTCTTATTAGGCAATTTGATAACAAAGTCTGTTCAGGGGAAAATTATTGCCTGGTTGATACCTTTGGATTTACCAATATTGTGGTTTGCCAAGGAAGTGAACTTAGACAAAAGAGAAACTTGAAACATAAAAAAAAAAGAGAGACAAATGAGAGAACCATTGGAATAATTAGGCCTTCCAACATTTACAAGTTTGAAAATGGAAAAACAGAAGAAGGAGGAAGAGGCAGAAGGAAGGAGAAAGGAGAAGGAGAAGAAGAAGGAGAAGAAGGAGAAGAAGAAGAAGAAGAAGAAGAAGAAGAAGAAGAAGAAGAAGAAGAAGAAGAAGAAGAAAGAAGAAGAAAGAAGAAGAAAATCAACGACAACAACGATAAAGACAAGTGAGTTAGAAAGGGTAAAAAGGTATCACCTAAGGCAATTAAAAAGTGTTTTTTTAATTTATTGTTTGTTTTTATATTTCCACAAAAGAGAGTAACTCAATTCTTTATTAAAAAAAATTTTTTTTACATTTATTTATTTTTGATAGAGACAGAACAGTGGGGGCAGAGGGGGACAGGGTGCAGAGAGAGAAGGAGACACAGAATCCAAGCAGGCTCCAGGCTCTGAGCTGTCAGCACAGAGCCCGACACAGGGCTCAAACTCACAAACCCTGAGATCATGACCTGAGCCAAAGTTGGACGCTTAACCGACTAAGCCACTCAGGCGCCCCGAGAGTAACTCAATTCTATAAATGCTACTGAGAGGTAAAATAAAATGAGAATCAAAAATTGATTGACAATTTGATTTAGCAATCAATATCATTATTGAGCTTCATCAGAACACGTTTTAGAGGGTGATGGAAGAGTAGGACTGATTGGGATTTGGATCAGAAGGAAATGATAAGAGAGTTATAATTCCAGCATGACAGCCTGAGAAACTCTATGGATCCACTCACCATGGAAATTGGTAAAAACACTTTTCAAAAACCATTTGAAATCTATGGTAGACATTTTTCTCCTGCGGTATCCAAGTTCTGGTGGTTATTAGTACTCAGACTTACTGTAATATATATCTAAAATTCCCAATTCCCAATAAAACTTGAGGCATGTAAAAAAAGTGAATTATGACACATACATAAGGAAAAAGGCAGAAACTAAACTCCCTGTGAAAGCAAAGAGATGGCAAGTTAAACAAGGACTCTAAATTGGCCATTATAATATGTTCAAAGAACTAATGGAAACCATGATTTTAAAAAAATAAATGAAATTGTGATGATAATGTCACATCAAATAAAAATAACACTAAAGAGAGAAATTATTTTTTTAAAGAACAAAATGTAAATTCTGGAATTGAAAAGTACAATAATTGAAAGAAGAAACTCACTAGTTGGGCCTGACAGTAGATCGACTCTTGCAGAAGAAAGATTTGGTAAATTTGAAGACGTATAGATAGACAAAGAATAGAGAGGAAAAGAATGAAGAAAACGTGAACAGAAACTCAGAGATATGTGCTCTCCAATATTTGTGTAGTGAGAGTACCAGTAGGAAGGGAGAGAAAGTAGCAGAAAATAAAAGTCAAAGAACCAATGGCTTCAAACTTCCCAAATTCAACAAAAAATATGAATCTTCACATTTGGGAATCTTGATGAACTCCAAGTGGATGAAACACAAAGAGATCTGTGGTGCTGGAGTGCTGGAGTTCCATTGCAGCAATCCATTGCATTCAAAGTAACAAGGTTGTAGTACCCAAGATACCAGGAAATGTCCATGTGTAGAGAAATTGCTGTAGCCTAGCAGTCAGATGTGTATCTGCAGAGTCACTTGTCAGTTAATATACCCAGCAGCTAGGCAAATTCCATGTGATGGCAACTACCTGGTGTAGGCATACCAATGAATTTGGTAAGGTGGAAGTCACACCGGCCACTCTGTGGGACTGAGACAAGAGAGGTTGGATTACCTCTCTTCGTCTTTCCCATGCCTGGGCTCAAAGGTTGGAAGGTACTCAAGTTCTATAGTGATGGGAACTTTTCTTAATCAACTGTAACGTGGGCAGTTTGTCCCTTACCATGAACAAGAGTAGCACCTCTTTATCCAATCCACAGAATGATGAACCCAAAGTTTTTGATTTCTATCTCCTTGTGGCCTAACAAAAGTTTTTATTCTATATCCATCACATGTGGCTACTTGGAGCAAAGCACTTTCAAAAGCATTTTGAAAAACATTTTCAAAGGGAAATGTTGAACTAGAGACTTCAAATTGATGGTCATCATCTTAGAAGCCCTTGTAGACAAAAATCTATGCTGTGCATCTGGGGGTTAAAAGAAGGAGGTTACTATCTTCCATATCTTGTTGTTTAACAGCCATTCTAAACTTCCATCTCTCAGACTCTTCAGAAACGGGTCAAAGAGGATGCAAGACCCATGCAGGATAACCTTGTGGCAGGAATTAAAGGTGTATTGTAACCCATTCCACATAAAAGCAAACTGATTTTTATCATCCCGGTGGAGAAGGATGGCTTAAAGGGACCTTTGTGATGTCAGTGACCAAGTTCCCTCAGCCTGAGCAATAACCTGTAACTGTCACAATGTCATGTAAGTACTGCAGGCACCAATGGCTGAACTACAGTGTTGAGCTATCTATTATCAATGGTGAGGCTCCAGGCGCCTGACGCTTTCCACACAGACAAGATAAGACTACCAAACAGAGAAATAGTCTCATGAAAGGCTTTGGCTTCCTTTAGCTCAGCAGTGAGGGAAGTTATTTATTTTTTTTCCACTGGCAACTACTAATAAAACAAACAAACAAACAACAGCTTTAGGTGCAGATACTAAGGTTTGTAGCATTCCACTTGCCCCACCAAGATGGCCTCAACTGCAGCATTTCCTGACAGGGCTTGGAGGTAAACATAAGCAAGAGTACACATATATAATAGATCTATAGAGTCAGAAGGGGGGGGGTGGGAGGAGGGGGGAGGCATAACAATAATGGGTTGTAGACCCTAAGGGATCCACGTATAGTCAGGCTTTGTCAGTGCTCCTGGTGGTGGTGGCCTCAGCCCTCAAATAAGAGAACATTATCTATTTTTCACTCATCTTGGTTCCAGGGGTTTTAGGGACCACAGTCTCCAGTGCACTAGTACCTAAAAGACTGAAAAGCTGCAATTCTTCCCTACCTTCCCATTGAACTCTAACCTTGGTGTAAATCTTCATATTTTCCTAGAAATTGATGGGCACCCCCACCTTCACTGCCTCACTCTGCCAACCTCTAGTATTGTTTATTTTTGAAAGGCAAGAGATCTGGGTAAAAGTTGCCAGGGCCTTCTGATTCATCTTCAGATTTATCAGAAAGGTCATTGGGGATAGTGCTGATATTAGTTATAGGGGCTATCATCACAACGGTCCTTACAGGGTCACCTGCAGCACTCTGTATGTCTGGTACTTGGCCTTGAATTCCTTAATGGTATTCTTAATCTCCTCCATTGTGCCTTTGTGTTTGAGTAACCAGATCCATAGATCTCTTTGTGAAGCTCCTTGCCCGGATTGTCCAGGGTAGGGTGCCTAATTACTGTTTTACCTCCTTTTTGTTGGTCAACGTTTGCTGTTTTGGCAATAGCTGACTTTTCCATCCCTGGGTTTGTCAGTTAAGATCTGGATTGTGTCATGGACAGATTAAACTGCCCTCATGAAGAGCTTTAATTAGGCTTGATAACCAGCAGGAGCTACATAAATATAGAAATCTGAGTCTGATTAGTAGTTTCATCAGCTATGATTCCCACTCTCTGATTGTAGATCCAAGAGACAACCAAGGTAACTTTCAAAGCCACTATATCCTCTGTGAGAGTAGTCTAGAATGTTTTTCATTGGTAGGGTAAGTCAAACCTGAAGGAGCCCAAATAGTACCCAGCTGAAGAAGAGAATCTCAGGAGTTTATATTCTCACCTTCTTCCTCTTCTTCTTTAGGCAAAGGGACAGATCCCAAGGTTTTTGGAGGAAGGGGTTCTATTCTAAGGAAAGCAAGGCTGGGTTCAAAATTGAAAAATCTATTAATATGAGTCACTTATTTAATAACAAATTAATCAACTAAGTGAATATAACTATATTACCTTCTCAATAGATGCAAAGAAATCATTTGACAAAATCCAGCACCCTTTCATGATAAAAACACTCAACACACTACAAATAGAAAGGTATTTCCTTTGCCTAATAAAGGAATCTATGAAAACCCCTCAATTAACAACATACTTGATGATGAAAGATTGGATACTTTTTCTCAAGATCAGAAAAAAGGTAAGGATGTCCACAATTGTCATGCCTATTCAATGTTGGATTAGAGATTCTGTCCAGAGCAACTCCGTAAATAAGTAAGTAAATAAATAAATAAATAAATAAATAAACCATCTAGATTGGAAAGGAAGAATTAAAATTATCTCCATTCATACATGACATGATCTTGGATATAGATAATCTTAAGGAATACGTCAATAAATTTGAACAAGGCTGCAGATGCAAGACCAATATACAAATCAATTGTATTTCTATATATTTGCAATGAAAAATCCAAAAATGGAATTAAGAAAAGAATTCCATTTATAATAGCATCAAAGAAATTAAGAATAAATTTAACCAAAAAATATGCAAAACATAAACTTTGAAAACTACAAAACGTGTTGAAAGAAATTTATAAAAATTAGAAAATTCATGTCATGTTCTCAGACCTCAAGAATTAGTATAGGTAAGACTGCAATACTCACCAAATTTGTCTAAAGATTCAACACAATACCAACCAGAATCCCAGTTGACTCCTCTGCAAAAATTAACAAGCACATTCTCAAACTCATGGAGAATGGCAGGAGACATAGAAAGCCAAAACAGTCTTTAAAAGTAAAAACAAAGTTGCAAGACTCAGAGTTCCCAATTTCAAGTCTTATCACAAAGCATAATAATCAAGACAGCATGGTATTGGCACAAGGATAGACACATAGACCAATTTATAAGAATCAAGAATCCAAAAATAAAACTATGTATCTATGGTCAATTGATTTTCAATTAATGAGCCAACACTATTCAATTGAGAAAGAATAGTCTTTTCAACAAATGATGCTGGGACAACTGGATAGCCATATGCAAAATAATGAAATTAGATTCTTACCTTTCACCATTTTGTAGATACAAAATTCATCTGAAAATGGATTCAAGATCTAAATGTAAAAGCTAAAGCTATAAACTTTTTAGAAGAAATCATAGGGACAAATCTCTGTGAACTTAGATTTGTCAATGGATTCTTAGAAATAACATCAGAAGCAATAGTAACAAAAGAAAAAAATTAAAAACTGGACTTCATCAAAATGAAAGCATTTATTTTTCCAAGGGAAATATTAAGCAAAATGAAAAGACAGACAACAGAATGAACAAAAATGTTTGAAAGTTATATCTCTGAGAAGGTACTTCTATCTAGAACATAAAGAGAACACTTACAGCTCAATAATAAAAAGACAACCTAATTTAAAAATGGGTGGAGGATCAGTATAGACATTTCTAAAAAAACATATGTGATTGGCCAATAAGCACAGGAAAAGATGCTCACTGTAATTAGTCACCAGGGTCATTATTTCTTTAGTGAACTGGAATTTTTTGGTCCTAAATAAGTTCCATTCTCTTTCATAACCTGGGATTTGGTTTTATTTATTTATTTACTAAAATTAAATCCTAATTTTATTTAGTTTGGTTTATTTTTTATAAATTCTAATTAATCTTTTGGGTCCCCAGTTTCAAAACAGTAAAATTATAGGAACTCTAATATATATACATACATATATAATATTCATATATGTTATATCTATATATCATACCCCTAATATATATATCCATATCCATATATATGCTATATATAACTCTACTATATATGCATATACATACATACTCTATATGTAACAGAATAACTCTACAGCTATGTTTGCTGCTATTACAGCTATTTCATTTTGGTACAGCATAGATTTAGAATTTAAATCATGATTCCAGTTTTTCTGCTGCAATAATCTTGTTTAAATTATTTCATTCCCTCTACCCTCATTTTCCACAACTATACTTATCTATAAGCACGTTAACATGTGTCTCTTCTGTAACAATATTAAATAAAAATGATATATAGAGAGCACCCTCCCCTTGTGTTTAAGATGCCATACAGTTTGGTTCACTTTACATCACCTTTAGTGGTTAATATCACATGAAAACTTTTCTCAGTATGTGTATGCTCAGTAATTTCAATCAAAATCAATAATTATGTGATTAAAAAATGCTCTAGGCTCAATATGGAAACCTCCCTTCTAAATCAAAGCATAGCTTTGAACTCAACAATGGAGGAAAAAATAAAAGAACTCATTATCAATTCCATGAGTTATTCAATATTTTGGAACATTACCTCTGGTTGAGGAAGAAAAGTTTAAAGAAGTCATTTTTCATTCCCTGAGAGGTGTAATTATTTAACTCATTAACAGGAGTCAAACTGCTAAATTTTGGGGGATTCATACCAAGTAACTAAAATTTGAATATTTTTCTGGTACTCCTTCACAACGCCAGCTTTGAAAACTGAGAAATGATACAGGACAATAAGTTTCTAACAATAATGGATGTTCTTTTTTGATGCAAAAAGGGTAACTTAAAGCATTTCTTATTTAAAAAAACTCAATTCTTCCCAGCTAATTTGAAAACCTGGTGCAATCTGAGTTTACAAAAAAGCTAATATTAGAGCTCTCATTAATCTCTCATCGAAGATGATAGAAATTCCAAAGTTCTTGAAATATGCTATTGCCTTTAAAAGTATACTTATAAAGCTACCCCTTTTTTTCAAAATGTACTTCATGCATCCAAAGTCATACTAAAAACTCAGCTTTTTTTTCTGCTTCTCCATTGTTCCGTGTCTAAAGCCTAACTAAAAATAGAGGTATAGCAACTGTGTATTAGCACAAAATACTGATTGTTGTGTACAATAAAGGCAATCAGTTAATAAATAAGGTATACTTTTGTTTACACATAGAGGAATACATTAGCTGTTAATTTTTAGATCCCTTTTCTAGCTTTGAGAATGTGTATCCTATATGCACACACATTCTCTCATTTGTATATGTATTATATCATTTTTACTGACTCTAAAATGCACAATTTTCCACATTATCACCTTTCTGATATCATAATGCTTTTATAATCAGGGGAGTCAATTGCTGTTTGGTGGGCAGGAATAGTAACGTAGTTGTCATTGCCTGGTACTGGACTTGAATTTTCCTCTTTGCAATACATCAAAGTGATATATATATTTAATAAAAGGCTATGTTATAAGACTGCATTGTATTGTACTTTTAATTGGCAAAATATTTTTTTAATTTCTTATTAGTACATAAGATAATGGTGATTTAGATTCAGTCAATGGTATCGTGAATTCAGTATTATACACAATAAACACATACACACAGTTAGTTGACTTTGAAATCACTTCCAAGCATATGTACTCTCACCCCAATTACATTAAAATGTGTTTATAATCATTCTCTCCATTTCCCCCTGCTCATTCACTGTTCAATTTATTGTTTGGCTTCTGTTCCCAGCACTTGATAAAACATTTTGGGGGAATGCAATCAATGTCTTGAATATTTAGTTCTCTTCCTGTGTGACCTACCTGCATTTCAAACTTTGACTCTTCTTGAAATTTTTCTCCTTTAGCCTTTTGGCACTTTCCTTAATCTTATCCAATATTTATTACCATTATTTCTGCCTTATACCCAGGAATATCTTCCTCTTAGCCACTTAAGTCTTGCTATTTCCCACAGTCTTGTCTTTATTCCTCTCACTCAATGTCTACTGACTTCCTCTTAATTTTATCCTAACAATATGGTGTCAAATATCACTTGTTTGTGAATAAGTTCCAAATCAATATAGTTTTTCATACATCTCCCTTGATAAGCAAACCATATATATCCAACATTTTACCATATATGTTCCCCTGATAATCTCACACCTCTATCAAACTCCAAATAGCTCACAATGAATTGTAACTATTCATTTACTTAATCATTTCAGAAGATTCTGCCAGAAAATGTGCTTTGATTTGCAGAATCATTATTTCACTTCTAGACTTTTATTTATGCCATAGTCTACATAGTTTCTAATACTAGTAATCAAGGACACGCACAGGACTTCTCATTTTCTTATATCCTCACATTAAACTAATCTTTAGGATCAGGTAATTCTACCTTCTAAATATATCTCCAATTCTCTTCCCCTCGTCAGTCCTACTGTCACTCTCTTGATTTCGGTCTTCCATATACTTCACACTTCACCAAGAAGGCCTCCCTCTGGGTGTCCCTTCTAACTTCACTTTTTAAACCCACCCTTCAGATTGTTATAACGATTGTTTGGAGGGAAAAAATTTTTGATTATTTCTATCTCCTAATGAAATCCTCTTAATAGCCCCCTGTTTCCTTCTAGAGAATTAAGCCACCATGAATTCTATAACTTCAAGGAAATACATTCTGCCAACAACAACATGACCTTAGAAAAGGATCCTGAGGGGCGCCTGGGTGGCTCAGTCGGTTGAGTGTCCGACTTCGGCTCAGGTCATGATCTCACGGTCAGTGAGTTCGAGCCCCGCGTCGGGCTCTGTGCTGACCACTCAGAGCCTGGAGCCTGTTTCAGATCCTGTGTCTCCCTCTCTCTCTGATCCTCCCCTGTTCATGCTCTATCTCTCTCTGTCTCAAAAATAAATAAACGTTAAAAAAAAATTTTTTTTTAAAAAGAAAAAGAAAGAAAAGGATCCTGAGACACAGATGACACTACAACTTGTGCAGAGAATCCAGTTGAGCTGTGCCCAGATCTCTGACCTTTGGAGACTGTAAGATAAGAAATGGGTATTGCTTCAAGCCACTCAATTTAATTTATTATTAATGTATTGCTATGCAGCAATAGGAAACAAATACCTGTGGTGTACAAATACATATTCAATGTCACAGGATGATAAACACGGAACAACCTAATGGAAATTGTATAGTTACTGCAATTTTAGAGAAGAATCACTGCTTTTGAAGTTTATTCAAGAAGCATATTTGTCTGATGGATTGAGATTCAAAATTCATGTGAATTTTTAAGGCATTATCTGAGTCTTCAAAGATACAGCTATGTTTACTAAAATTTGAGGCCTGAAACTGTTGTTTTTCTTCCCTCTAACCTTGAGTGTTGTGAATGAAAAGATGAATGATATTCCTCTGTCTTCCATGCCTGAGGCAGTTTGAGTGTTGACTAGATGTCCTTTTAAACATATTGCTGAAATTCACCCAGCTAGAAGATAACCCAGAGGCCTTAGGGGTTGCCATGTATAAAGTTCTTATCTAAGAAGAGTTTTAGCAGGATATGCTTCACATATCTAGATTTCTAATATTTATTTATATTATTCCAGTTTATTTATAAAAATATATTCCAGTTTACTTATAAACTGGAAATTTCTGGATTTATAAGCCATAGGAGCTGTGTAATAAAAATTACTCATGTATGTTCTCTAGGTACATGGTAAATGGGGTATAAAAATTTTAAAGACTCTGACCTGAAGTAACTCCCATGCGCTATCTTGGACAGTACAGATAATTCATGCTCCCAAAATGCACCCCAGTACAAAAAAAATTGAATTTGTTGGGAAACTGACAGTGCTTAAAATGTTTATATCTCCTTGATTCATTGATTTTGCTTTGACAAAATATTACAAGGATATAATCATGACCCAATGCCAAATTGCTTTTTAGTAATAACACAATGGTATTTAAAGTTTCTGTGCTTGGGGTGGCTCAGTCAGTTAAGTGCCCAACTCTTGATTTCAGCTCAGGTCATGATCATTGTGTGATCGAGCTCTGCACTGGGCTTGGAACCTGCTTGGGATTCTCTCTCTTCTCTCTCTGCCCTTCCCCCAACTCATGCTTGTGTGCTTTCTCTCTCTTTTTCTCTCTTTCTCAGAGTAAATAAATAAACTTTAAAATAAAATAAAAAAGTTTCTATGCTTTAGGCAGCACAATTATCATTCCTGGAATGTCCTTAATTCCCTTCCTTTATAGAAATAAGACCAGACATTGTCTTATTTATCTTTGTAATCCTTTTGTAATTTCTTGGAACATGTATTTCCTGAATGATTGAAAATAAAACCTGTATCTGACTCTTTGGATTAGGGTAGTTATATGTCATATTGGTCTACGTATTTTCTTCCACAGAGATTTAGCATGTATATTTTATTTTCTAATTAAAAAATAGATCCCTTGTTTTTAAAAATGAATACCTGCAATAATGTTTGAAATAGTCCAGTAGTTTATCTTTCCTTTCTTGCTTATATTACTTGAACAAAATTGGTCCCGAGAATAAATTCTCATGGAAGCTTGAATGCATCATATGCTAAGGATGTGTTACTTTCCATGCAATCACTGAATTGAGCCAACTTTTCTGTTTGATTATTTGTTTTTAATTAGTGTGGTTGATACACTGTCAACAACCTCCCGCCTCTCTGAAATGGCTTAGTGAGTTCATTTGGGCTTTATCTGAGAAGTTAAATTTTCCAAAATTACTTAGGGATTAATTAGGTTTTTTTTTTTTTTTAATTAGAAAATTGCTGTTGATTTTTGGGATAGTGTATGAAAGTTCCTAGCTGCCTGAGGCCACATCCAGAATGATGATGGAATTACATGGGCCCAACTGAGGGCAATTTGGGTATGGATGTGTCTTCTTGATAGTTTGTGAGTTTGTGAGCATTGAGACAAAAAAGATGATGGGAATAAAGTAGCTCTGCCAAATTTTCTGGTTTAATTGTTTTTAATATTCAGTCTAAATGTTTATTTGAATAATGTTTCTTGACATTTTCAAATGAATTTACAAATATATAATTCAGCAAGAAGTGTCAACTTTTTTACATCGTATTGAGGTAAGAAATAATACTTAAACATGCACCCTCAAAACAAAAAGACTAACTCAGACTTGAGGGATGACTGACATGTTACCTAAGACTGAATGTCATTTTTGTAACTGTTTTAAGCAGAAATGAATCAATGGGCAACATTTCAGGCAGAGAGTTTTCATATCAATGAAAATCATCCAACATGCAAGGCTGTAGAGAGAGGAAATGTGCATTATTATAAAGTGGCACTTTCCGATTGGAAAATATGCTTAATTCAATTTTAAATTTATGTACAGTAAAATTCACTCTGTGGTGTACAACTGTTTGTTTTGACAAATGTGGTATTGTCATTTTTGTCAATTTTTAGCCATTGGAACACATGTATAGTGGTATGTCACTGAGGTTATAATGTGCATATCTTTATGGACCAATGGGGCATATTTTCATATCCTTATTTGCCATTCATATACCTTCTTTAGTGGAGTTTCTATTCCAATCTTTTGCCCACTTTTTTATTGTGCTGTTTGTTTTCTTATTGTTGAGTTTTAGAGTTATTTAAGTATTCTGGATACAAGTCCTTTCTCAGATATGTAATTTATAAATATTTTCTACTGGTCTATTGTTTTTTTTCATTTTCTTTAAAGCATGTTTCAGTAGAACCAGAGTTTTTATTTTTATAAAGCCAAATTTATTAAAGTTTTATTTTCATAAAGTGTTTTCATTAATGTATCTAAGGCTTCTTTGCCTATCCAAAAGTCACAAAGGTTTATACAAACTTCTATTAAAAGTTTTATATTTAGGTGTCTGATCCATTTTTAGTTAATTTTTTAATAAATTTAAGGCTTATTTTTAGTAGACATTCCATTTTTACAGCACTATTTTTGTTTTAAAAAATTTATTTATTTGTCTTTAGACCTTGATCAAAAATCAGCTGACTATATTTCTGTGGGTCTGTTTCTGGACTCTGAACTCTGTGGTTTTGATATATATGTGTGTCCTTTGACAATCCCTCACTGTATTGAGTGTTTCGATTACTGCATATTTATAGTAGGTCTTAAATCAGGTAGTGTGAATCCTGCAACTTATATTTTTTGAAAAAATTATCTTGAGTATTCTTGTTCCTTTGCCTTTCCCTCTAAATTTTAGAATTAGCTTGTTACAGAAAAATCTGTTATATTTTATTAGAATTGCATTGAATCTGTACATTTGTTTAAGAAAAATTGACATCTTGGGGTGCCTGGGTGACTAATTTGGTTAAGCATCCAACTCTTGATCTCAGCTCAGGTCATGATCTCACAGTTCATGGTGTGTGCGTGGCATTGGGCTCCATGCTGCCAGCACCAAGCCTGCTTGGGATTCTCTCTCTGCCACTCCTCTCTTCACTCTCTGCCTCTCCCCTGTGCATGTTCATGCCATCTCTCTCTCTCTCTTTCTTTCTTTCTCTATCTCTCTCTCTCTCAAAATACACTAATAAATTTTTTAAAATGAAAGGAAAAATTGACATCATATTAATATAATCTTTCAATGCATAAATACAGCACATTTATTCATTAAATAGTTTTTAAATTTTCATTAATGTTTTATGGTTTTCAGTGTAAAAATCCTATTTATATTTAACTCAGTTTATATGCATTTACTTCTTTTGCTATAATAAATGATACTGTTTCTTTAATGTCAAATTACAAATGTTCACTGTCAGTGTTAGAAATGAATAGATATTTGGATTTTATAACTTGCAAATTTACTAATTCACTAATTCAAGAAGTTTTCCTGTTGACTGTTGTGTATTTTTATATAAATAATTGTGTCAACTGAAAATACTCACTTGATATCAAGTTAAGGAAGTTTCCTTCCATCTCTAGTATGTTGTGAGTATTTATTATGAAGTGGTATTGAATTTTGCCAAATACATTTTCTGCAACTATTGAGATGATCTATTGAACACTTGTAGTAATGGACAGTATAACCAAAGAAGGAAAAAATGTTTTTGAACAACCAAAAAAAAAAAAAAATGGAAAGAACAACTAGAACAAAAGTCCCATTTTTTAATCCCTTCTTAAATTTAATTAGGTTTTTTAGTCCATATGTCTTCTAAGTCTATGTATAAGATCATGCTACCTACTCTCACAGACACCTACTCTCACAGCATACACACATGCACACACACACACACACACACATTCCTAAAATATACAATGTTTCAAAATATGATGAGCATTTACTTCATTTGCTTACAAAATTAAAAGTCTTATTTCTTATTAGTAGTCATATCTCTCTTAGTTGGTCATCCAATACCTCAGTCTTCAACATACATAATACGTGGCTTTTAGGATCACTGTGCCTTTCAGTGACATGCTGACAAAAGGGAAATAGCATGGATGATCACATGTGGAAGGTCTTTATGGAACAAGGCTGGAGTGGCAAACATTCTTCCCTTTACATATCAATGGATTGCACTTAGTCATGTAGCTATGTCTTATTGCAAATTAGGCTGGGCTATGTGCTTTAGTTGTTATGTCCAAGAAGAGCAGAAGTTGCATAACTTGCTAACCTTTGTCATAGCCACCAATGATTTTGTAGTTGAGTTTGAATTGAATGTTAATATTCTAACAACTAAATTTACAAATACATGACTGGAAAATTTTTGCATTTTCTTTATTTTTAAAAACAGCATCCCATAAGCATGAAATTAATAGTGTTAAAATAATGTTTCCATTCTTCCATAAAATTCTGTATAATATTTGAAGCAATATGGGGCACCTGGGTGGCTCAGTAGGGTAAGTGTCCAACTCGTGATTTTGACTCAAGTCATGATCTCACTGTTTGTGGGACAAGCCCCTTTTTGGGCTCTGCGCTGACAGTGTGGAGCCTACTTGGGATTCTCTCCATCCCTCTCTTTCTGCACCTCTCTCTCTCTTTTTTTTAAAAATGTTTTTAATGTTTATTTATTTTTGAGAGAGAGAAAGAGATAGAGCATGAGTGGGGGAGGGGAAGACAGGGAAGGAGACACAGAATCTGAAGCAGGCTTCAGGCTCTGAGCTGTCAGCATGGAGCCCAATGTGAGGCTCTAACTCACCAACAATGAGACCAGGACCTGAGCCAAAGTCTGACGTTAACTGACTGAGCCACCCAGGTGCCCCTCTCTCTTTCTCAAAATAAACAAACATTTAAAAAATATTTGGGGGCGCCTGGGTGGCTCAGTCGGTTAAGCGGCCGACTTCGGCTCAGGTCATGATCTCACAGTCCGTGAGTTCAAGCCCCGCGTCAGGCTCTGTGCTGACAGCTCAGAGCCTGGAGACTGTTTCAGATTCTGTGTCTCCCTCTCTCTGACCCTCCCCTGTTCATGCTCTGTCTCTCTCTGTCTCAAAAATAAATAAAAACGTTAAAAAAATTAAAAATAAAATAAAATAAAATAAAAAATAAAAAATATTTGAAGTAATGTCAACATATTTATGAATTATATACTTGTATATACTTATGAATTGTTTTTCTTATATAACAATGCTTAAATTTTTCTTCATAGTAGCATAGTTTTAAAAACTCACATAGAATTATTGCCTCTTTCATACATGTAAACATTTGTTTTCTCAAATGTGAGGATATAAAACATACATTTGGTATATTCTTGGATGTACCATATATTTGAATCTAGCAGTGTTCAATATGAATATTTCATATGCATTCCTGATCATTTTTAGCCAGTCTTGTAATTTTTGGAAATAAATTTTAAAAACTAGTTTAATTTATCATAAAATATAATTTTGAAATTCTAATTTTATTTTTATATGATATCAATCAATAAGCTAATGATAATATATTCACATCTAGCCACATGTTTTACAAAATTTTAACCATTAGTGTGAATTTAGTTGTTTAAGGTTACATAACACAGACAATGATTCCCAATTTTTCTTCAAAGTACTATGGGTCCATTACCTTATTGTCATACTAAGAAAGAACTAAAGAAAGCACCAAAGGTAAGAATCAGGGGAACTGTAACTTACTGATGAAATTTAGTAAATTAGAAAAACTGGCTCCAAAGAAAGATTTAAATATTAAAATACTGAGTAATTGAAATATTGTTGATATTACTAAAATATAAATTAAATTACAAAAACCTATGCTTAATGGAACCAAGGGATTCTTTTTTAAATTGTAACTACAAATAAAATATTTGGCATCTAAGATGAGTCTAACAAACTTGTATGCAGTGAACTTAGGGGAAAAAATAGAATAGCATCATACTCAAATTATACGTTATACAAGATTGGATCGTAGTGTGTTTTAGGAAACCTCAACAATGATACCAAGCACAACGCTAGTAAAGCAAAAATGTTATGTTAACAAATATCCTATTTGTGCTTCGTACTAAAATAATATTTACATTTAGATTTGGATTTTATTACATTGGTGTTTTATTTACACTTTGAGTTATAACATTAATAATAGTAGGCTAAATCAAGTTTAGCTTAATTTCATTTTCCACAAACTTCACTTTTATGCACATTTGCATAATTTCCAGCAACAGTAATCACAGTAATTCAGATATCTATAACCTCCTCTAACCATGTCATTCGTAATTGCAGAAAATAGAAATTAACCTTTCTAGGAACTCAATAGCATAATATCGTTTGCTATTATGGAAAAGGTAGCAGGTGTGGCATTGGGCAGCAGTCATTTGTCAACTTAAGTAAACCATAATGGTGGCATCAAGAAGAAAATTATGCTAATGTAAAAGTAATGTTTCTCAGTGCTATTATTAGCACTCTATACCAGCAGAATAATGAGAAGCAAATCACTCCTGAATTTCCAAATTATTTTTTTCTTATGGTACAGTGTTTTCCAGATTCCTTTTTAGATTCTATAAGCGCAGAAATAGACACATGGAAGGTGCTTAAACAACTGTAAATGAATTGAATGTAACCTAAAGATTAGTCATAATTGGCTAATTTGTATTCCTTCATGTGATGAATGTATTAATTTTTTATAAGTGTAACAGTTTTCAGTATTTATGTTAGTTAGATGTTTAATAACACATTAGGATCCCTTCTTGTCCCTCAAACAACTTACATGTTTAAGTTTGTTAGTAAACAACATGTCAAAAATATTCTGCTCTTCCTTGGGACTCAAACTTACAACTTAAGTTTGAAGCCTGAATCTGCCCTGGATATATGAGCTTCAAATAGTAAATCAATCTCTCTTATTTTGTAATACCTTTATCTGTTAAAAAAAAAAAAAAAGAAATAGTCACCATTTTCTTTGTTTTAAACTTTGTAAGGGTTGATGATATTATGTGTATAAAAATCACTTAGTGAATTTCAAAGCACAATATGTTATTAAAATATAATTCTTACTTAATATCACTGGACAAAAATTAAATTCCACTAAATTATGTCAGTGATGAGATAAAATATGCAACTATTTGTAGAATCCAAATGTTGAAGTATAACTGGTTTTGTAATTTTCTGTCTTTGTCCAAAACCTGATAAATCAAAATAATATCAAATAGCATAATAATATGGTTAAATGTAGAATTCTCTCTGCCACTTGTACATGGCAAAAGATTAGGTGAAGGATAAGCAGTATCATATTTAATAAAAATAAAATATTTAAGGTAGGCATATGTGCCCCATGATGAGAGTAAAGAATGGAAGAATGTCTTCCTCTATTGTAGAGCTAAAAATGCCGAGCACTGGGATTTTTACACTGACTACTTTTACTGCCAGACACCATATTCATAATTTCTAAGCCAAAGGTATGTAACTTCTCAGAATTTATGAATCAATGAAATTATATTCAACAAAAGGCACCTGGGTGGTTCAGTTGGTTAAGTGTCTGACTTCGGCTCAGGTCATGATGTCATGGTTTGTGAGTTCGAGCCCTGTATTGGGCTCTGTGCTGACAGTGAGGAGCCTGCTTGGGATTCTCTCTCTTACCCTCTCCCTCTTTCTCTCTTTGCTCCTCTCCCACTTGTGTTCTCTCTCAAAATAAATAAACTTTAAAAAATTATATTCAAGAAAATCTCTGTGGAAAAATAAAGATGGCCACAAAGTTTTTGTATCCTTCCCATTGAGTGGTAGATTTGAATTCCCTTCCCACTGAATCTGAACTGGTTTAATGGACTGTATGACTCAATTGAATGTAGTAGAAGTGACATTATGGAACTAGCAAGGCTAGGTCATAAGACACCTGATAGCTTTCACCAGGACCGCTTAGAAGACTCATTCTTGGAACTCTGAGTTGCTATGTAAAAGATTGACTGTCCTGCTGAACAGGCCACATGGAGAGGCCCAAGACTGCCTGAAGAGTAAGAGTCCAGCCTCCCCCACAGACATCCTTTTCAAGGTGTCAGAAATGACCATATTGGAAACTCCAGACCACCTAGCTGCCAGCTGAATAATGTTGGGTGACCCATGTCAATATTAGGTAAAATAGAAGAATGGCCTAGCTGATCCTTGTCTGAATTTCTGACCCACAAAATCATGAGATATAATAAAATAGTTGTTGCTTTATGCCACAAAGTTTTAGAGCAGTTTTAAAGCAGAACACATGAAGACCACAAATGTTAGGATAAATAAGAAATGATTCTCTACCATTTTATGATAAAATAAAATATATGTCATAATAATAATAATAGTTACATATCAACAAAATGGTGAATATTACAGATAATTTTGAATATGTGAATTAATCCTAGACTAAGAAATTTGGAGAGATTTCTTATTGAAGTTTACTTTCATTTGAATGTCAATGCCCACCAGATCTCAGCTTAAGATTTGCAGCAAGTGATTTTTATCTATCCTGAAAAAGAATGCATTATGTTCTGTTGGATCATTATATGTGTGTTTTACACTTCATAATTCTGTATTAATTTACATGATGAGGGAAAAACAATTTCAACAGCTATGAAAATGGCCATATAATCAAACCATTGGTATCAGTCAAGGGAAACTCTCATATTTTTTCCTCAACTTTAAAAATAATATTTTGCTCTGGGGCACCTAGGTGGCTCAGGTGGTTAAGCATGCGACTCTGGCTCAGGTCATGATCTCACGGTTCGTGAGTTCAAGCCCCGTGTCTGGCTCTGTGCTGACAGCTTGGAGCCTGGAACCTGCTTCAGATTCTCTGTGTCCCTCTCTCTCTTCCTCTCCTGCTCATGCTCTGTCTCTCTGTCTCTTACCCTTTCTCTCCCTCTTAGAAACAAACATTAAAAAAAATTTTTTTAATAATATTTTGTTCTTAATGTGGTAAGTTTAGTCTGTGCTTCTATAAAATAGGTATACTCAACACTTCTTATAAAAATCATGCAAATAATATTTTGAAAAACATCATGTCTCTAAAATTTCATAGGTAGGAATATATCTGACAAGTACAGGTAGCAGAGATTTGAAATGGAAACTGTAGCACATGAATCAACATATATGTTTTTAGTACTCAAGACCCTAAAGTGAGTAAAGCATGAAAGTTGACTAAGATTCCTGCTAAACCAACTGCTTTTAAAAGAAATTCAATATCTTTTGACGTAAAGAGAGGACATGACTATAAAGTTTATAGAGAAATGTTTTTCTTAAAATAAAAAAGGTCTTTTTAAGAAAATAAATCATAGAATTCTCATCTTAAAATAGTCAAAATTACACAAAATACAGACACAAAATCCCCTTGGAAAAAACAATAAGGATAACTGCAAATATCCAGGTTAATACTGAACAAAACATCATTCCCCATGGTATCATTTCATATAGGCTGAAGAGGACATGATGGCAAGCGAACCCTTTACTTTTTCCTAGCATACACTATGCAGAACGGAAAGGACAGCCACATTTTCCAACAAAAATAACTTTACTGTTTCACTTCAGGAAGAAGGAAAGTAACCATTCTGGGTGTTATGATATAGTTCCATAAAAAAAATAAAGTCAAATTAAAATTTAAAAAAAAACCCACAGAATCTTTAAATTCATGTCCTAAACATGAAAGAAAAATAGCAAGATTATCATTATTCAAAAATACAAATAAATAAACACATAAGAACTTGTATCTTCTTCTCCATGTAGTGAATAGAGGATAGAGGAAGGGCAAAATGAAAGCATGAGGAATAGTTATGGGGATTTTGAAGGGGTCCAGGTAGGGGGTGTTGGTACATTATATTGGATGCATCCCACTAGAAAGAAATGAACCAATTATGTTTAGGTTGCAAAGACAGAGGAATGGAGAGTTGAGAGAATAAGGGGAAACAAAGATGTCATTTAAATTTCAGACTTGATAATTGGGTATCACTTAGAGGTAGAGAACACCAGTCTGATAGATTGCAAAATGTAGCCACACCTTGCAGTGCCTTCCCTCAAGAAGTGAAATCTAATTTCCCAGTTCTTAAGTCTGGGTTGGCCATGTGACTTGTGCTGGCCAATGGAACATTAGCAAATGTAACCAGAGACACTTGAAAAGTATTTGCACATTTGAGTTTGCTCTCTTATAGAACTTAGAACTCTCCTGCCATTTGGGGGAACAATTACAGAATACCCCTTGCATGTGTAGAGAGGGCCAGGTTAATTGCCATCCCAGCCAAAGCCTTTATGAAGCATCCTTAGGTGCTGACCTACCAGCTGGCAGACACATAAGCCAATCATGTGTAGACCAATCAGTATAGAGCCAATCAGTATAGACCAGAAGATCTATCCAACCTGCAGAGCTGAGAGTTAAATGAATAGTTGTTGTGTTAAGCCACAATTATTTAAGGTTTGTAGTAGTTACCTTTTGCTGTGTAACAAAGCACAACAAACTCAGTAACTTAACATACATTTATTATCTCATAGTTTCTTGGTTCAGGAGTCAAGGCATCACTTTGCTGTGTCCTCTGCTGGGGGGTCTCTCAAGGTTGTAATTAAGTATTAATAGACCTGTTTTCACCTTGAAGCTTGACTGGAGAAGAATGAACTTTCAAATATACTCAGGTTGTTTAGGAGACCACATGGCTTAGTTGGTTAAGCTTCTGACTTGATTTCGGCTGGGGTCATGATTTTAAAGTTTGTGAGTTCAAGCCCCTCAATGGCTCTGTGCTGACAGTGCAGAGCCTGCTGGGATTCTTTCTCTCTCCATCTCTTTCTCTCTGCCCCTCCCCCACTAGTGCTGTCTCTCTCTCTCAAAATAAATAAAGTTAAAAAAAAGCAAAAAAATACACTGAGGCCATTGGCAGAATTTATTTCCTCATGGTTGTAGGAGAGAGGGATCAGCTTTTTTCTAGCTTTCTGCTGGAGGCCACCTTCACGACTAGGGGTTGCCCAAAGCTCCTTGCAGTATGGGCTTTGTCAGTGTGGCCGCTTACTTCACTAAGCCAGCAAGAAGAGTCTCTAGAGCAAATCTGCTAGCGTGACAGAATTTTATTTACATAGGTAACATACTCAGGAAGTGACATGACATCATGCTTGTCATAGTCTGTTGCTTAGAAACAAGTCACAGATCCTGCCTACACTCGGGGGAGGCGATTATACAAGGTCGCAAACACCTTCAAGTCTATCTGCCACAAGGTCATTTGTAACACAGGAGAAGTTATTAATTGATACCAACCAGCAGGTAAAAGGCAGTTACTTTAATGAAGACCTTATGATGTTATGGTTAAAAGAGTAGATTCTGTGGCTAGACTGCCTAAGTTTATATCCCAGGCGAGCCACTTAGCTGTGTGCCACAGGGCCATTCATCGAACTTTATTGTTAACTACCTAAATAATTGCTATTTTAAGTATTGGTAGATTTTTTTTAATCTACGGGAATCCTTATTATTCACAACAAAACAAGTCACAATCATACTGATACCTTTTGCTCTTACCATAAAAAGAAAAGAAAATTGAAGTGAGATGTTGTATGTCTGTCACAATTTTGTACCCAAACAACTTAACAGTAAAGGACCTTTTTTAAGAGTATCTGTGAGCATCAGCACTGTAGAAAACAACCCGATGCAAAGCAGTGCTACTGCCTCAGGCACCTTTCGGTGACATAAATATTGAAGCCACTGAGACATTAAACTATAATTTGGGATTCATGCTGCAGTGATTTGACTCTATGGCATAGTCTGCTAGGATTTCCCACCTGTTTTTCCATAAAACTGAAAGTAGGAAACCACTGAAATTCAAGTAGGTTTTCCCTTAAATGTGTTTATTTGTAACATCTAAAAAGGCAGGAGGTAACAGCTAAAAGAATACACATTCTGATGCCAACAAAGTAATTCTAAACTTTATTCTGTTTAAATTGCAAAGTATTATCTATACATGCTCTCCCACTGTACATATTATTTACACATCTGGCTTCTAATATATATTACCAATATTATTTGTATGTTACGTTGCAACTTGGTCTGAGTGTTAAGTGGCATACGTTGAAATAATATAAAAATGAAGCATTATTACTTGATTCCTACATTTTTACTTTAAACACTTGAGTAATTCAAGAGTATGTTTTTCAAATCTTGACGTTTCACTACTTTCAATGAATAATTCACTCATTACATATGAACACAAATTGTGAAACCTCACTATGTTGTTTTATTTTATTATTGGCTAGTTTGTGGCAGCATAGTTTTAGAAATTCCTGATGCCCTGTTAATAATTGTACATGGAATTAGCACATACTTCTTGATCTTTTCTAAAGCAAAATATATTTTTCTGTATTATAGTATGTTACTTGCTGATACACAAAAACCACTGAGTATTCATTACCCTACACGCTTTCAATGGTTCATTGTCATTACTTCAAAATATGTATGAGTGAAAAAATGTTCCCGCATGAAAAATATCTGAAGTTTAACTCTTATTTAATTTGAGAAACAAGCTTTCTTATTACTAAGCAAATACTTCTTCTTTGAGACATTTAGGTCACTGAGAACTTGTGAGTTGGAAAAGTAACTTGTAGAATCATTAGGATGCTAAGATGTGAGAAAGAGAGAAGGAAAAGCACTAAGTATTAAGCATAATGATCTGCACCTGGTTTCAATCACGACTTTCTTCCTAAGCATCGACCATTTTGGAATACAAATTTCAGTGCTTGCACAGCTGGAATACAATGCTACTTTCCAGACAGTGGAAAGTCATTAAGAGTACACAAATAGACCGCAATATGATTTCGTAAGACTGAACTATGAAATTTACTGAGGGGTAGGACTGTTTAAAATATGTTGGGTTTGTTCAGAACTACTTTTCTTAAATAGCCTAAAAGTAAATACAGAGAAGATCATTCCATTGCCTGTCTGGGATTGATCTACAAGGAGTCTATAAATACAGGAGTGATTACCATCCAACGTGGGAGCTATTGCTGCTGTCCGAAAATAAGCCTCCCTGTATGGCTCCAAAGGGTAAAAATTCTGCTACCAAGGGAACAGACTTGACTTTCCACTTATCTTTTAATGACTTCCTGCAGGCAAAAACCTGGAGCCAAAATCCTACTGACATCTGTTTGTTGGTATGGGTCTTATTTAGAACCCCAGTACTAGATAATTATTCATTATTTGTTGGCAGTAGGATCGTGCAGCTCGTAATGTTTTGCAACATTTAAGCTATAATAAATAAAGGAATAAACAAAACTCTTCTCCTAAATACTCATTTATATAGAGCATCAGCAAAACAAATGGAGAGCTTATCACAATTTATTGCTAGATAGTCACTGCTTAAAGTTCACATTTATCATTAGCAAATGCAAGGAAAGAAAACTATTAGCTTTTTCATCTTATATCAAGTGTGACATTTTAGTGATCAAGAACACTTCATGTTGTAATTTATGCTATTAAATGAGTCAATGTGTGGAGTATTTTATTTTATCCTTAATATTTACTTTTAAGGCACTACGATTTTACTGAAGAAGAACAGGGTTTCAGCTAGAAAAAAAAAAAAATGTGGATTTGAGCCTCAACCTGACATTAGAGATATTAGGAAAATCACTTAACCTTCTTGATCTTCTTTACCCATGTATTATATGGTGATAACAATATTTATCTCAAAAGGTCATAGTGGAGAATAAGTTAATAGGGTATATGACATCACTGTCTTAATAATGTTTTATTTTCTTCTTAATCTTCTATTACTTGCTTTGAAGTGTTTAGTTTTAAGCACTTGTGCTTAAGTCAGTGCTGACCAAGTGATGTTTAGCATTGAAAGACAACTGAGTTAATTCAATTTAAATATAGGTATGTGGGACCACTACAGGATAGAAATATTAGGCACTTACAATGTGAGAATGATCCAAATATGGACCATGTCTATGGTAGGTTAAAAAATGTCCCCCCAGGATATCAGGACCTAATTCCCAGAACCTATGAATATCACCTTACATGACAAAAATATGTGATTATTTTTAAGAATTTTGAGATGAGGACATTATCCGGGATTATGCAGGTGGATCCTGAATGCAGTCACATGTCCTTATAAGAGAGAAGCAGAGATAGTGTTAGCACAGAGAGAAGAGGAGACACCCAGAGAAGATGATGTGTCCATGGTGGCTGATCTTGGAGGAATATGGATGCAAGTCAAAGAAAGCTGGTAGCGGTCAGATGTTGGAAGAAGAATGAAACAGATTCTCTCTTAGATCCTCCAGAGGGAATATGGCCCTGCTGACAATTTGATTTTGAACTTCTGGACCCAGACTGTGAGAAAATATATTTCTCTTGTTCTACATCAACAAGCTTGTAATAACTCATTACAGCAATATCAAATACTAATACAGTGTTCTTTATTATTTATAGCTAAGTGGGATTGACTAACAAATGATCCATGACATTGGAAGGGATAAATACTAGAAGTTTGATCCAGTTGCTAGGGAACCATGAGAGAGAAATTGTTGAGTCATAAATCATCACAAATGTGATATTTGAGTGGGCACTGGACCTTATACAGAATTCACAGGAACATAAAGAATGGAAAAAAGACATTCTAAATGTATCACATACATGAAGGCAAAAAAGATGGTTAAAAAGTTAGAAAGCACTGGTTAGTGGATGCTTTGGTTTGGGTTTGGTTTGCTTTGCTTTTGCTTTTGTGTTTGCTTTTTTGTTGTTGTTTTTAATGTGAGCTCCTTCCACTGAAATGGAGGAACCATGTGGAGGAAAGTCAACTTTGAGACCTAGTAGTAAAGGACATAATGTAAATAGTACCCAGGAACTGGATTGAGCTACTTGCATAGATAAGCATGCGAGCAAAATGGAAAATGTTCTTTATCTCTGAACCTCAGGCACTGTGGAGATGCTTTCTCTTCATGTAATACATGTGCCCTAAAAAGGGAAATCAACTTGTCTGGTCTACACTGGTGGGTACAGAATGGAGTGGATTGCAGGCTAGGACAGTATACAGACAGTAGAAGTATAATGGATAACGGGCACCTTGAAAGAAAACAAAGCAGATATGTTAAAGAGAGAGCAAGATCTGGTCAAGATTCCCAACCACTCATTAGGGCAAAGAAATTGAAGAAGCATCAAAACCACTTATTTGTAGGTATATATGTCAGTGGTAGTTTTATTGATGATATTGGTATGTGGTGAGCATGAATGGGTTCATCTTATTACATTAACTGTTTAGCATATTACATTTATTTAATAGCTTTGTGTATGGTTCATGTATCTAAAGGGAGCATTTGTGTTGTTTTTCCCCGAGTTAAAATAGCCATTCGGTATTTTCATGAAGAACAGTATTTTGAAGGGTAGAGGACAGGAAAAAAAAAAAAAAAGGCCAGTATTTTGAATCCCTGCATAAGCAGATTAGGTAGGTACTATATTACCATTTTAATAAAAAAGTCTCGACCACTTTCATTTCTCTCTAATTTTGAAGAAGCTTACTCATACAGAAGGGAGAATACCTGCAAAGATGTTGAAGCATGAACAGGCATAGCCGTTTAGGAAAAGTAGAGACACCACTGTTAGAATAAAAGGTGAATGACCAGGATAATAGAAAAGACTCAGTGGTGGTTTGCAGCAATGTTGAGAAGATCTTATATGGCAAGCTGAAGGGTTTAGAGGTGAAATGCATAGGACGAATTAAAAAAGAAAAACTGAAGGCAGAGAAACCACATAAGGCAAAGAAAACTAAGACTAGTAAATAATTTTAGACAAGAGAAAATGCCAGCCTGAACTCAAATATTAGCCCTGCCACAAAAAGGATACCTAATATTTAGTATATAAGGCTTATTTTGAGGACCCTGGGGAATGACAAAATGAGGCAGCAAATGCATATCTCTTTTCCCCTCAATACACTTTCTGATCTGATTAATAATAATCCTTTGATCTCCAGGTTTGACTATCTCAAATATTCATAAAAACTCTGAATTTATACCTAATATTTAACATGCAGTAATATACAAGTGGACAGAACTCTGAATGATAATCTGTACAAAGAAACAAAAACTGAAAGCTTTTAATGTTCCATCAAGGTATATAGGGTTGTCTAAAATAAAAGTACAAGTGTTTCAGATAATATTGTCCCCTACAATAGTAGAGATGCAAAATTGGCATTTCATTATAAGGCAATCCAAGTTAAAATGAAAACCCTATCACTTAAAAAAGATTGACTGATGAACATATAAATGGAAAAATTGCTTAAATTTGGGGGACTAGTAACTCATCACCAAGGAATAGAGTTTCGTGCCAAGAAAAATATTAGAAAGAAATTTTATTAATCCAGAGCAATAATAACAAACAAACATGAGAGGGTTTTTTTTTCTGAAATAGCCATGTTTCATAGCATGAAATTATTTTTGATTTTTAAAATATTCTTTTGATTTAAATATATGGTCCATGCAGTAGCTAGATAAAAGCTCATTAAAATTAGATGAGACCGCTACCAATTACAGTAATTGTCAGAAAAGCAGTTGGCTTTGGAAAGTTAAAATTATTGTCTAAAAGCTATTCTGAATAACTATTGAGATGAAATAATTTAAAATTCATTTTTCATTTACCACAAAAGACCTAGATAGAAGAGGCTGTATTTATTGGTTTTGGCTAATAATAAATTGCTTTACCCTTATGGGAAATATTTTAAATGCTTCATCCATTAAGAAAGTTTGGAGTTGATTTTTCAGTTTAAAACATTTGTATAAGTATGTAACTATATTTTTTACACCAGCTTTAAAAATAATAATATTGAAATTAGAGTGGTAGTGTCCATAATAGAGTTTTTCAAACTTTTAAAAAATATGATAGTTTCAAATATTATCCTATGACGGTATTAAAATATAAGACTGTCCATGAAGTAGATCAAGGATAAATGAGGATTAGAAGATATTTTCAATTTTAATTGTCCAAAAGGCTGTTATAAACAACTTTCTAGTGAGAAAAAGTTACATGAGTGGTTTTAACCATGTACTTTAAGTATAGACATTAGAGGATAATATCAAATATCAGAGATAGAGATGTAACAATTGAAACCATTCTCGGAAGAGAAATGATTCACCTCTAAAGCCCATTTGAGAGAACTTTATAGATACAGTGTATCCTTGAAGCCAAGAACTATTTTTCTATGTACTCTCAAAATTTAGGATTTTGGCTATTATGTAATGATAATATTGTCCATTGTAGGGGTACCTGGGTGGCTCAGTCGGTTGAGCACCCGTCTTCGGCTCAGGTCATGATCTCACAGTTTGTGGGTTGGAGCCCCGCGTTGGGCTCTGTGCTGACAGCTCAAGCCTGGAGCCTGCTTCAGATTCTGTGTCTTCCTCTCTCTGCCCCTGCCCTGCTCGTGATCTGTCTCTCTCTCAAAAATAAGCATTTAAAACAATAAAAAAAAAAGAAGAAACTGGAAGATATTTATAAATAAATAAATAAATAAATAAATAAATAAAATTGTCCATTGCATCAAGTGTGTTCAGTAAATGCTTAGGAAAGGAATAAATGAGCATCATGAAGTTATTTGCCAGGCACTTTTCCCCAGTGAAGAAGCTCTTTCCCATGGAGTTCCCATCCTAGTGAAAAAGGAAGCAAGATGAGCCCCAGGATTGGCACAGTCCGCCAAGCAATATTACATTTCATAATTAGAGATGAGTCAGCTAATGACAGCACGAAACGGAAAAATTCTGGTCACAACATCTCCGACATACTTTTTTTCTTCTAAGCATTGTCAGTAAATCAGGAAAAAAGGCATGAGTATTCAGGCGTTTTAAAAAGGTTCATGTTGCTATAGAAATTAATTCTAATTTGCATATCAATCTAAGTTGATATTACTATGAGGTATAGTTGACCTTTGCTTTTTTTCTAAACACTTGTGTTTGCTTTCATCTGCAGATTTTTGAAAATACAATTAGAGAGGTTGCTTAAGCCTTTAACCTTATGTTAATCAAAGTAAGAATTTATGTACCAAACATAATTAGAGGATGAGAAAATGAACTTCCAGCTAGCACATTGACACTTTCAGTTAACACATATCTTCTTTTCTCATATTTTGACCTAAAATAATTTTTACATTTGCTCTTTGGCATCATAACAGCCGATTGTTGGGCTTATTTAGAAGAATGGTTACATTACATTATAAATGATATTGAAGATGAATGATTACATTATCTGAACCACTTTTTTTTTCAGCAAATATGCATAATTCAGCTATACCTTGATTCTCAGAATCTGAATTCCTGGAGGTGAGACTTAGACATTACATTTTAATTAACTAGCTGGGATTCAGAACTTCTGCTACCAGACACGCTCAGGCACATTTCACACCTGTTCCCCTCCACCACCCTACCTCTGGCACCAATCTCGATGTGGAAGGAAAGCTTAAACATGATTCAAGGACACAATTAGTACACTGTGCTAATGGGATAGGTTGGGGATTATAAACAGATTTACACTAAGACAAGCAATCTCTTGGCTTCTCCTCCGAGATATCATCCTCTTTCAAATTTATTCCTTGTTTGTATTGGTTCTTTTGTCTTCATCCCCTATGCAACTGGTACAATAAAACAAGTCTCATGCTACCAATCGTTTTGAAAGGACTCCCTTTTATTAAAATTTGTAGCAGATGCAAGGAGGCCCATAAGAAGGGAAGTCTTAAGCTAAAATATATTCTTCCTTAGAATATATTTTAATTTCTATTTCTACCATAATTTCTCACCACTCATTCATTCACTCAATCAGTTAATCAGTTAACCAGCATTTGTTGAGTTGCTACTGTATGATAGGCAGTATCACAAACATTGTTGGCTAAGCCCTAACAGTGGTCACAGAACCTACTCTCATGGAGATTATCTCATGGAGGGAGTGGGCCATAAACAAATCCTAAGGAGGGAAACAATATTTCAATTAGAAGTCCTATGAGGGGGAAAATGAACAGTTTAATGGGGATTGGGACTTTGCTGGAGTAAGGAGTTCAGGTAGTGTTTTAGATAAGTGGTCAGGGAAAGTTGTTAACAAAAAACAAAACAAAACGAAAGAAAGAAAGAAAGAAAGAAAGAAAGAAAGAAAGAAAGAAAGAAAGAGAAAGAAAGAAAAAGAAAGAAAGAAAGAAAAGAAAAGAAAAGAAAAGAAAAGAAAAGAAAAGAAAAGAAAAGAAAAGGAGCATACCACAAAGTTATCTGGGAGAAGTGCAGTCCAGGAAGAAGCCTGAAGATGGAGTGTTTGGTCAGTTAAGAGACAGCTGGGAGGCCAGAGGGACTGTACTAGAAAGAAAAAGGAAAGGATGTTAGGAAATAATGCCAAACACACAGTGAGTAGGAGACCAAATGTAGCCTTGTAGGTCTGTATACAACATAGACTTTGGCTTTTATTCTTAGTGATTTGACAATCTTTGGGAATTACCATGTCAGAATAGAGAGACCAGACTTGCCAAATCACATTAAGAATGCTTTGTCAGCCTCTAGCATATGTAAAAAGAATCGTTGATTTACTTAGCCCAGCTTACATTTAATTTGCACCTTCAAATGGTTTAATCAATTAGATGAATGTCAAAGTTATTGCTCATAATAAATATAATTTCTTGTCTAAAATACCCTCTTTGGTAAAGAAATATGTCATCTCACACCCAACTAAACTAAAACGATACCAGTCTTAAGACTTGGCCATTTTATTAGTGAATGTTTCAGCAAGAAACAGAATCAAATTCAATTTTTCAAAGAACTTGAATTAGGACAACATTTACAAAAGTGTAGGAATATTATAATGAAACAAACAAAAGATTGATGAACTCAGAGAATAGTAATAATAGTAAGCTATTGCCTCTCCTAGGACTGAAGGGGTCCAGTAGCCTAGTGAGAGATCAGGCCATGAAAGAAAAGCTGCCCAGAGTTGCACTGAAAAACAGCCACTGCCAGAGATCTGACTCAGACCCTACCCATGAACAAGCATAAAACCAGACCTGTCTTACCTTCCACCCTCTAATCTTTCTTTTTTAACTTGTTTTATTTTTTCTTTTTTTGTATTCACATCCAAACTACTTAGCATATAGTGCAACAATGATTTCAGGAGTAGATTCCTTAGTGCCCCTTACCCATTTAGCCCATCCCCCATCTCCCACACCCCTCCAGTAAACCTCAGTTTGTTCTCCATATTTATGAGTCTCTTCTGTTTCGTTCCCCTCCCTGTTTTTATGTTATTTTTCTTTCCCTTCCCTTACGTTCATCTGTTTTGTCTCTTAAAGTCCTCAAATGAGTGGAGTCATATGATTTTTGTCTTTCTGACAAATTTCACTTAGCATAATACCCTCCAGTTCCATCTACGTAGTTGCAAATGGCAAGATTTCATTCTTTTTGATTGCTGAGTAGTACTCCATTGTATATATATACCACATCTTCTTATATCTGGGGGCTCGGGTATTTGGCGCATAGACATTTATAATAGTTAGCTCTTCCTGGTGGATAGACCCTGTGATTATTATATAATGCCCTTCTTCATCTCTTGTTACAGCCTTTAATTTAAAGTCTAGTTTGTCTGATATAAGTATGGCTACTCCAGCTTTCTTTTGGCTTCCAGGAGCATGATAAATAGTTCTCCATCCCCTCACTCTCAATCTAAAGGTGTCCTCAGATCTAAAATGAGTCTCTTGTAGACAGCAAATAGATGGGTCTTGTTTTTTTATCCATTCTGATACCCTATGTCTTTTAGTTGGCGCATTTAATCCATTTACATTCAGTGTTATTATAGAAAGATACGGGTTTAGAGTCATTGTGATGTCTGTATGTTTTATGCTTGTAGTGATGTCTCTGGTACTTTGTCTCACAGGATCCCCCTTAGGATCTCTTGTAGGGCTGGTTTCGTGGTGACAAATTCCTTCAGTTTTTGTTTGTTTGGGAAGACCTTTATCTCTCCTTCTATTCTAAATGACAGACTTGCTGGATAAAGGATTCTCGGCTGCATATTTTTTCTGTTTAGCACACTGTAGATATCGTGCCAAGCCTTTCTGGCCTGCCAAGTTTCAAAGGAGAGATCAGTCACGAGTCTTATAGGTCTCCCTTTATATGTGAGGGCACGTTTATCCCTTGCTGCTTTCAGAATTTTCTCTTTATCCTTGTATTTTGCCAGTTTCACTATGATATGTCGTGCAGAAGATCGATTCAAGTTACGTCTGAAGGGAGTTCTCTGTGCCTCTTGGATTTCAATGCCTTTTTCCTTCCCCAGTTCAGGGAAGTTCTCAGCTATAATTTGTTCAAGTACCCCTTCAGCACCCTTCCCTCTCTCTTCCTCCTCTGGGATACCAATTATGCGTATATTATTTTTTTTTAGTGTATCACTTAGTTCTCTAATTTTCCCCTCATACTCCTGGATTTTTTTATCTCTCTTTCTTTCAGCTTCCTCTTTCTCCATAACTTTATCTTCTAGTTCACCTATTCTCTCCTCTGCCTCTTCAAGCCGAGCCATCGTGGATTCCATTTTGTTTTGCAATTCGTTTAAAGCGTTTTTCAACTCCTCGTGACTGTTCCTTAGTCCCTCGATCTTTGTGGCAAGAGATTCTCTGCTGTCCTGTATACTGTTTTCAAGCCCAGCGATTAATTTTATGACTATTATTCTAAATTCACTTTCTGTTATATTATTTAAATCCTTTTTGATCAGTTCATTAGCTGTTGTTATTTCCTGGAGATTCTTCTGAGGGGAATTCTTCCGTTTGGTCATTTTGGAGAGTCCCTGGCGTGGTGAGGACCTGCAGTGCACTTCCCCTGTGCTGTGGTGTATAACTGGAGTTAGTGGGCGGGGCCGCAGTCCGACCCGATGTCTGCCCCCAGCCCACTGCTGGGGCCACAGTCAGACTGGTGTGTGCCTTCTCTTCCCCTCTCCTAGGGGCGGGATTCACTGTGGGGTGGCGTGTCCCGTCTGGGCTACTTGCACACTGCCAGGCTTGTGTTGCTGGGGATCTGGCGTATTAGCTGGGGTGGGTAGGCAAGGTGCACGGGGGCTGGAGGGGCAGGCTTAGCTCGCTTCTCCTTAGGTGATCCACTTCAGGAGGAGCCCTGTGGCAGCGGGAGGGAGTCAGATCCGCTGCCGGAGGTTTGGCTCCGCAGAAGCACAGAGTTGGGTGTTTGCGCGGAGCGAGCAAGTTCCCTGGCAGGAACTGGTTCCCTTTGGGATTTTGGCTGGGGGATGGGCGGGGGAGATGGCGCTGGTGAGCGCCTTTGTTCCCCGCCAAGCTGAGCTCTGCCGTCCGGGGGCTCAGCAGCTCTCCCTCCCTTTGTCCTCCAGCCTTCCCGCTTTCCGAGCAGAGCTGTTAACTTCTGACCTCCCAGACGCTAAGTCGCGCTTGCTGTCGGAACACAGTCCGTCCGGCCCCTCCGCTTTTGCCAGCCAGACTCGGGGGCTCTGCTTGGCCGGCGAGCCGCCCCTCCGCCCCGGCTCCCTCCCGCCAGTCCGTGGAGCGCGCACCGCCTCGCCACCCTTCCTACCCTCTTCCGTGGGCCTCTGGTCTGCGCTTGACTCCGGAGACTCCCTTCTGCTAATCCTCTGGCGGTTTTCTGGGTTCTTTAGGCAGGTGTAGGTGGAATCTAAGTCTACCACATCTTCTTTATCCATTCATCCATCGATGGACATTTGGGCTCTTTCCATACTTTGGCTACTGTTGATATTGTTGCTATAAACATGGGGGGTGCATGTGTCCCTTCGAAATAGCACACCTGTACCCCTTGGATAAATGCCTAGTAGTGCAATTGCTGGGTCATAGGGTAGTTCTATTTTTAGTTTTTTGAGGAACCTCCATACTGTTTTCCAGAGTGGCTGCACCAGCTTGCATTGCCACCAGGAGTGCAAAAGGGTTTCTCTTTCTCCACATCCTTGCCAACACCTGTCATTGCCTGAATTGTTAATGTTAGCCATTCTGACAGGTGTAAGGTGGTATCTCATGGTGGTTTTGATTTGTATTTCCCTGATGATGAGTGATGTTCAGCATTTTTTTCATGTGTCGGTTGGCCATCTGGATGTATTCTTTGGAGAAGTGTCGATTCATGTCTTTTGCCCATTTCCTCACTGGATTATTTGTTTTTTGAGTGTTGAGTTTGATAAGTTCTTTATAGATTTTGGATAATAACCCTTTATCTGATATGTCATTTTCAAATATCTTCTCCCATTCTGTCGGTTGCCTTTTAGTTTTGCTGAATGTTTCCTTAGCTGTGCAGAGCTTTTTATTTTGATGAGGTCCCAATAGTTCATTTTTGCTTTTCTTTCCCTTGCCTCTGGAGATGTGTTGAGTAAGAAGTTGCTGTGGCCAAGATCAAAGAGGTTTTTGCCTGCTTTCTCCTCAAAGATTTTGATGGCTTCCTGCCTTACATTGAGGTCTTTGATCAATTTTGAGTTTATTTTTGTGTCTGGTGTAAGAAAGTGGTCCAGGTTCATTGTTCTGCATGTCACTGTCCAGTTTTCCCAGCACCACTTCCTGAAGAGACTGTCTTTATTCCATTGGATATTCCTTCCTGCTTTGTCAAAGATTAGTTGGCCATTCGTTTGTGGGTCCATTTCTGGGTTCTCTATTCTGTTCCATTGTTCTGAGTGTCTGTTCTTGTGCCAGTACCATACTGTTTTGATGATTACAGCTTTGTAGTATAGCTTGAAGTCTGGGATTGTGATACCTCCTGCTTTGGTTTTCTTTTTCAAGATCGCCTTGGCTATTCAGGGTCTTTTCTGGTTCCATACAAATTTTAGGATTATTTGTTCTAGCTCTGTGAAGAATGCTGGTATTACTTTGATAGGGATTGCATTGAATATATAGATTGCTTTGGGTAGTATCGACATTTTATCAATATTTGTTCTTCCTATCCAGGACAATGGAATCTTTTTCCATTTTTGTGTCTACTTCAATTTCTTTCACAAGATTTCCATAGTTTTCAGTATATAGATTTTTCACCTCTTTGGTTAGATTTATTCCTAGGTATTTTATGGTTTTTTTGTGCAACTGTAAATGGGATCGATTCCTTGATTTCTCTTTCCATCGCTTCATTGTTGGTGGATAGGAATGCAACCGATTTCTGTGTGTTGATTTTATATCCTGCTACTTTGCTGGATTCATGAATCAATTCTAGCAGTTTTTTGGTGGAATCTTTTGGATTTTCCATATAGAGTATCATGTCGTCTGCAAAGAGTGAAAGTTTGACCTCCTCCTGGCTGATTTGGATGCCTTTTATTTCTTTGTGTTGTCTGATTGCAGAGGCTAAGACTTCCAATACCATGTGGAATAACAGTGGCGAGAGTGGACATTCCTGTCTTGTTCCTGAACTTAGGGGGAAAGCTGTCAGTTTTTCCCCATTAAAGATGATATTAGCAGTGGGTCGTTCATATATGGCTTTTATAATCTCGAGGTATGCTCCTTCTATCCCTGCATTCTTGAGGGTTTTTATGAAGAAAGGATGCTGTATTTTGTCAAATACTTTCTTTGTATCTATTGAGAGGATCATATGGTTCTTGTCCTTTCTTTTATTGGTGTGATGAATCACGTTAATTGTCTTGCGGATATTGAACCAGCCCTGCATCCCAGGTAGAAATCCCACTTGGTTGTGGTGAATACTTTTTTATTTTTTTTTTTTTTTTTTTTTTGTTTTTTGTTTTTTTTTTTTTAGGTTTTTTTTTTTTTATTTTTTTATTTTTTAATATATGAAATTTACTGTCAAATTGGTTTCCATACAACACCCAGTGCTCATCCCAAAAGGTGCCCTCCTCAATACCCATCACCCACCCTGCCCTCCCTCCCACCCTGCCCTCCCTCCCACCCCCCATCAACCCTCAGTTTGTTCTCAGTTTTTAACAGTCTCTAATGCTTTGGCTCTCTCCCACTCTAACCTCTTTTTTTTTTTTTTTTCCTTCCCCTCCCCCATGGGTTTCTGTTATGTTTCTCAGGATCCACATAAGAGTGAAACCATATGGTATCTGTCTTTCTCTGTATGGCTTATTTCACTTAGCATCACACTCTCCAGTTCCATCCATGTTGCTACAAAAGGCCATATTTCATTTTTTCTCATTGTCACGTAGTATTCCATTGTGTATATAAACCACAATTTCTTTATCCATTCATCAGTTGATGGACATTTAGGCTCTTTCCATAATTTGGCTATTGTTGAGAGTGCCGCTATAAACATTGGGGTACAGGTGCCCCTATGCATCAGTACTCCTGTATCCCTTGGATAAATTCCTAGCAGTGCTATTGCTGGGTCATAGGGTAGGTCTATTTTTAATTTTCTGAGGAACCTCCACACTGCTTTCCAGAGCGGCTGCACCAATTTGCATTCCCACCAACAGTGCAAGAGGGTTCCTGTTTCTCCACATCCTCTCCAGCATCTATAGTCTCCTGATTTCTTCATTTTGGCCACTCTGACTGGCGTGAGGTGGTATCTGAGTGTGGTTTTGATTTGTATTTCCCTGATAAGGAGCGACGTTGAACATCTTTTCATGTGCCTGTTGGCCATCCGGATGTCTTCTTTAGAGAAGTGTCTAGGTGAATACTTTTTTAAATGTATTGTTGGATCCTGTTGGCTAATATCTTGTTGAGGATTTTTGCCTCCATGTTCATGGGAAATTGGTCTATCGTTTTCCTTTTTAGTGGGGTCTCTGTCTGGTTTTGGAATCAAGGTAATGCTGGTTTCATAAAAAGAGTTTGGAAGTTTTTCTTCCATGTCTATTTTTTGGAACAGTTTCAAGAGAATAGGTGTTAACTCTTCCTTAAATGTTTGGTAGAATTCCTCTGGAAAGCCATCTGGCCCTGGACTCTTGTTTTTTTGGCATATTTTTGATTACTAATTCGATTTCCTTACTGGTTATGGTTCTGTTCAAATTTTCTGTCTCTTCCTATTTCCATTTTGGTAGAGGATATGTTTCTAGGAATTTGTCCATGTCTTCCAGATTGCCCATTTTATTGGCATATAATTGCTCATAATATTCTCTTATTGTTTTTATTTCTGCTGTGTTGGTTATGATCTCTCCTCTTTCATTCTTGATTTTATTTATTTGGGTCCTTCCCTTTTTCTTTTTTATCGAACTGGCTAGTGGTTTATCAATTTTGTTAATTCTTTCAAAGAACCAGCTTCCACCCTCTAATCTTGTGTCAATTCTTCTCATTACTGGATTGTAGGATGTTCTACCTAGATCATGGTAGGTAGATGGTTGATGGTTCAGAGTTGCAGAAAAATTCTCTGATAAATATCCTGGGCCTTGGCCTCAGAGAACTGCCTCACCGAAGGAAACTTCTCTCTGAAGAACAATGCCCAATAATGATTAGTTGTGGTGGGACTACAAATGGAACCCACTGGAACAAATCTGAAGGGCCAATCACAGCTCCAGAGCTCACCCTCAATGACTGAGGCTTCAGATGTCCTCACATAATAGGACAGCATCTTCTTCTGCTAATACTGCCTACTTGACTTCCTTGCAAGTGTATCTTTCAAAGGAATTCCCCATTGATCTCCAAATAACTCACCATCTCAAAGTCTATTTTTAAGTAATTCAATATCAGGCACCCTCGTTCGCTGAACCAATCCCAACTCAGCCAGCAAGAGAGCTGAGGCAGTGAATGTCATAGCAGCCAGTCTGCCTAAGCTCAAAGCAGAGGAAAGACAGACTGAGAATGAAAAGGAATGAAAGTAGGGTTGGGGTAAAAAGGCTGAATAATAAATAATCATCCACAAAATCTGGAAGAGTCACTTATGTTTTACAAATTATGACTTTTTTCCTTGTTAATAAGTTTACATAAAATTTAAAAACAGCCCTCAAATTTCAGTAATACATAGGATATTATTCTAATAAACATTTTCTACAAATACCTGCATTGTTACTGCACCTTATACCTTTGAGTTTCAATGTCTAAATATGACACCAATAATTGTGTCATGACACCCATAAAATATCTGAGATGTTCCAAGCTTCTCTTTTAAATTTTCTGTTTCTCCCGCAAGTCTTCTGATTATATAAATATAGGTAAAAATAATATGTTTCCTAAAATATCTGTGGCAATGCTAAAAGGCCCTATCCAATGTTCCCTCAATTGTAGACATAAGACATATTAAGATGGACATGAGGGAAGTATAAAATAGTGTCTTAAAAGCTCTATTCCAAGGGTGTCTGGGTGGCTCAGCAGGTTAAATGGCCAACTCTTGGTTTTGCCTGGGGTCATGATCTCACAGCTCATGATCTCACAGGTTCAAGCCTCACATCAGGCTCTGAGCTGCTTGGGATTCTGTCTCTCCCTCTCTCTCTGCCCCCTCCCCTACTTGTGCTCTTTCTGTATCTCAAAATAAATAAACTTAAAAAAAAATGGTTCTATAATGCTGAAAATGGTTTTATTTTTCAACAATTAAAATTGTATAATTTAGACTCATTGCAGAGATTGTTCAAAATCGAGTAGGATAAATGAGGTAGATCAAGCAACAATCAGAAAAGCACAGCTTGATGAGCTTACGGTTTATGCGACTCTTTCATGGAGCTCACTAACCTCACAAATGTCAAAAAATAAGGAAAGACTTGCACCTAAGGAGGAAAACTAACAGATGCAGCAAAAAACCTTTGAATCAATGGATGACTTAACCTTGCTTCATCCATCCTCCCAGCCTCCATCATTCAGCAAAGAGATGGTTGCTTCCGTTAAAAGGCAAATTGGACTTACAGACATTGTATATTTTGTTTTGTTTTTTTAACATGGGATAAAATGTTTGTGTTACTCTGTTGATCCAGTAAAAACAAGATGATTTTTTATCAGATAGTGAAAAGAATTTCTCAAGACACATCTTTGTAGGCAATAAGTGTGGGAACATGTGTATTAGATGAAAGCACAGAGAATCCATCTTTGGTGAAAAGATGTAGGATTAACATAGGATATATATATATATATATATCCTATTTTTTGAAGAAAAAAAGAGAAAGTAAAATGGTCTGCTGTGGGTTTTTTTTTGTTGTTGTTGTTAAATTTTGTTTTCTGGTTAGCCTTTGCCAGATTAAAGAAGTTCTCCTCTGTATTTACTTTGCTAAAAGATCATGAGGTTGTTACTCTTTTTATAATGAATGAATGCTGAATTTTTGTAAATATTATTTCTGCTTCTACTAAGGTGAACACATTGTTTTATTTTTTAATCAGTTGAGATATTGACTTACATTGTTTGATTTTTAATGTCCAATGAAACTTGCATTCCCTGAGATATATCAAATTTGTTCAAGATATATTTTCCTATTCATGTATTTTCTGATTTTGGCTTGCAATTATTTTTGAGAATTTTTACACCTATGTTTTTATATGAAATTGGCTAGTAATTCTCCTTTCTTATACTATCCTTATCAGAGTTGACTGTCAAGGTTTTCCAGTCTCATGAAATGAGTTGAGCTTTCTTGTTCTATTTTCTAGAAGATCTTCTACAATATTAAAAATATTCCTTTCTTGTCTGTTCAGTTATAAAAAAGTTAAGTTGTCATGACCTTGAGGTTTACTTGTAGAAAAATATTGATGGCATTCAATATTTTAAAAAATATAGAATACTCATTTAATTTTTTTATTCCACAGTCAGTTCTGACAAGTTGTTCATTTCATATCTATTTTCAAATGTATTGCTATTAGATTGTTTATAATATTTCTTTATATGATCTATTTAAACTCTGTGTATTCCACCTGTAGTCAGCCACTCTTTTTCATTGCTAATATTTATACCTTTTCTCTCTTTTTTGTCTCTTCATAAGTAGCCACTGTTTTGCCAATTGTACTATTCATTTCAAAGAAACATTTTTTTTGCCTTTGTTGAACTTTTTGTTGCATGTATGTTTTCTACTTATTTTTCTCCGTTTTTATGTTTATTTATTTATTTTGAGAGAGAAAGAGAGAACCTGAGCTGGGGGAGGGGCAGAGGGAGAAGAGAGAGAGAATCCCAAGCAGGTTCCCTGCTCAGTGCTGAGCCCAACAAGGCCCAGTCTCACACACCCTGAGATCATGACCTGAGCCAAAATCAAGAGTCAGATGCTTAGCCGAATGAACCACCCTGGTGCCCCTGTTTATTTTTTTCTTAAATTTTTCTTCTGTCTACTTGTTGGATCTGTTTTGCAACCTTTTGAAGTAATACTTGATTTCTAAGTTATACATTTAAAATTATAAATTTCTCAAAATGCTGCTTTAGTTATTTCAAATAAGATTTGGTATGCATTATTTTGTTATCCATTAAAACATTTTTTAATTTTTTTTTTGAGAAGGAGAAAGAGAGAGAGTGGAGGAAGGACAGAGAGAGAGGGAAAGAGAATCTTAAGTAGTCTCCATGCCCAGCGCAGAGCCCAACACTGGCTCTATCTGTTAGATCATGACCCGAGCAGAAATCAAAAGTTGGACACTTAACCAACTAAGCCACCCTGGTGCCCCTAAAATGTTTTTCTTAATACATTCATGTTCTTTGTAATATCCAAACATATGGAGGATATATTATTTATAGTTTGCCACTGATTTATAATATAATTTGTACTGTATTCAAAAAATATACTTTGATTTCACTGTTGAAGTTTTTTGTGATTTGCTTTTTTGGACTAGTATGTTTGTATGCCATATTTACAGTGTTTGCAAATGTACTTTGTAGGTTTGAAAAATAATGTATAATCTAGAGTTCTTAGGTATAGTAGTCTAATTTGTCCATTAGGTCAAAATGATTCATTATAATTGTTCAAGTCTTCTAAATCCTAACTTTTTTGGTCTATTTTCTACTTTTTAAAACTTAATATCTATTTTTATAGAAGATTATCTTATTTTTCTAATGAAATAAATTGTATCTACTTTAGAGATACTTTACTGATTTCCAAAGGAAGTTGAGCAAAGCAGGTAATTACAGAAAGAACACAAGTCACCTATCTTCCCATGTACTTATTCCACCAAGCTATAAACTATTTTTATAGAGCAGATTTAGGTTACTGATGAGTGAATGTATTTGAATCTATTCAAATAGTTTCAACCAACTTGTATTTCTGCCCTACCAGAAAAGTTTATTTACCTCATAGCCATGAGAGAATTTCTTTAAAATACAGGATACATTGTCCATTTGAATTTCAGATGATGAATAATGTTTTACCATAAGTACATCCCATATAATATTGGGGACCTATTTATTTTTTAAATGTATTCATTTTTTATCTGAATTTGAAATTTAACTGGGTAGCCTGTGGTTTTTACTTGTTAAATCTAGAAGTTCCTCCTCTGCCCAAAACTTCCCAATGGCCTCCCTCCTCTCAAGGAGTAAAAGCCAAAGTAAAAACCATTGTGGACATGGGAATCCATGCTCTGACCTTGGACTAACTCTTGGGTCTCGCTTTCTATAATAACATCCCAGTGTTATTCCAAAATATCCACATTGCCCTTCTTGCTGTACCTGGACTACATCAAACACACTTCTGCCCCAGGGCCATTCTCACTTTCTTCAGGTGCCTGTGAAAATGGGTCACTTTTTGAGAGAGCTCCTCCCTGACCAGCTTATATAAAATAGCAATCATTTCCATATTCCCTGCCCTCACTCTCTTATCTTTCTTTCAGATACTTAGCACCATCTGATGTTATCTAATTATTTTGCTGCCTCCCTTCCAATTAGATTTAGGCTCTATGAGGTCAAAGACTTTGTTTTGTTCACACTTGTATATACAAGGCCTAGAACTACACCGACATGTAGTAGGGGCTCAATACATTTTTGCAGATGGAATAAATGGAATAAAAATTGTGTATCCATAAAGTAACATAATGTTTGCCATTTATAGTATTTTTTCCAGTGTACCATCACTCTAAGCATTGTATACACAACTCAAAGGGATTTTACTAAGAGAATTAAGGTGATTTAAATGATTGTTCAACCAAAATTATATTTAATCTTCAACTGGAAAAAGTAATACTTATTTAGATGGGGGAAACAGCATTTATTTTCATGTCTTCTTATGATTTATTTAAAATTAAGCAAATAAGTAAGAGACATTGAAGTTAATGACACTATCATTCTACTATAGTGTTGAAAGCAATTAAGATTTTTTAAATAAATTTTAAATACACTCACTTATAATTTTAAATTTATTCATGCAATTATTTTGATTCATCAATATTTTTACATCAACTTCTATGTTTTTAAAAAATCTGATTACAAGTTCTTTTTAAAAACCAACATATTATAGAGTATCATAGTAAGGTCAGAGATGCATATAAACCTATCCTCACAAATGATGAAAACTAGCCTCATAAGTCCAGTGATACTTAACGATTGTACTTTAAGAAGATATTCTGAGACTGGGTTGGAGTTCCAAGTAACAGCTCATTCAGTTCACCCTCACCTGCTAAGGCATAGTATCTAAAGAATAATCTAATGCCAACCAAAAGTGGTTGTGCCCAGTGGCTTATAACTTCAGCTATACACTGTGACAACCCACTACATAAATAGTCAGACCATCGAGTTTACATAGCCACCAACAAAGGCCTGCACTTCCCTCAAAGTGAATTCTGTTAAGAATTTGGATAATTTTCTTTCCAGAAGACATGACTTAGAAGCTTCCCACCCTATTACAGATGTCCCAAGAATATTGGGGGAAAGAGGTCCTGATCTCAATTACTTTCCTCCTAAGAGGCTCCTTGACCATGTTCCAAAGGTGATCATAATTTAGTGTTTAGTGTTTAGCATGGCAATCCAAGAATTCTATTCTCTACGGAAATGAGTGCTTACTTGCTTTACATTTGCACAACCAGAAAAACAGCCGTTCAAGGAATTATTCTGTAAGGAAAGTGTGGGCTATGCACCAATCTGGTCTTTATGGAGAAACAGTGCCTCTTCCCAGGTGCTCTGTCGCATCATCATGAAAGTATAAGAAAGAAAACATGGAAACACAGCTTCATTAAAAGAAAAAAATTGCTACTACATTCTGATTTCTTTTTGTTTTCATTAAAAAATTTTTGTTAACATTTATTCATCTTTGAGAGACAGAGAGAGAGAGAGAGAGAGCGTGAGTGGGGGAGGAGCAGAGAGAGAAGGAGACACAGAATGTGAAGCAGGCTCCAGGCTCTGAGCTGTCATCACAGAGGCCAATGCGGGACCCGAACTTACTGACTGCGAGATCATGACCTGAGCCGAAGTCGGACACTTAATAGACTAAGCCACCCAGGCGCCCGCACATTTTGATTTCTTAATTCAAATGTTGTTAACATTTGCTCTAACACTTGGTTTAAAATATGACTTTGTAATTAAGATTAAAGTTTAGATATGACCTATTTGCAGAGACTATAATTTGTTGTCAATATTTCTACAGCTTTTGGGTAATCTATCATATTATTAAAATGCTTCACACACAATGAAGGAGAAAAAAATATTGCCTAGTTAGCACTACAAGACTCTTCTCAAACATAACTAATATTTATTTTGAACAAAATTGCTATAGAAAACTAAGTTGTATGAGATTTTATATGATCTCTACAACTACTAGGCAGTATCATACTGTGGAATGACTATATTTTACTTCATCTGTGACACTATTTTTTTTGGTGGAAAAGATCTCTTAATTATTCTGATTTTAACATTTACCCTGTGGCTTAAATTCTAATAATATTTCTGAAGGTATAAATAAAATAGTTCAGTTCAAGATAGGAGCAATAATCATTCCCAAGTTCTCTCTCATAATGGTTCATTGCAGGGAGAATGCACCAAAAAAATAGGAGGCAAGGACATTTTCCAGGAATTACAGCTGCAGGATGTACTAATAACCTGGGTTCGGGTATCACGTTGACATTTCTGCTCTAGTGACAGTTCCATCTTAACCACTCAGCTCTGCCCTCTGTCTGTCTCTTTATTTCTCCTCTTCCGCTCAGTACTGATTCTACTGCCCGTTTCTACGCTTTCTCTCTGGGTATGACATTTAAAACTCCCAAACAGAGAGAATGTGACTGTTTTGTCACTATCAAATCAAGATCATCCCTGTCAGGTGCATTTGCTTGTTTGGTTTTTGCCTTCGCTTTTAACAAGGGATGCTCTTCATTCCAGTCAAAGATGGCCTTTTGTTTAAGAGGCTGATTCCTGCTTCAGTTACTTATGGAATCAGAGTCAAATGTCAAATCAAAGGGCTGTGAGGGTGAGTTATTTAGAGTTTCCTAGTCTGTTGAGTACTCTAGATATATTTAGCCATAAGCATGGAAGAAATATATTATTTTGGATATATTTTCAATTAAATAATTAGTGCTTATGAAGACTCTAACAATAACGTACAAATCCTTACCTGACTGAAAACGGCATGTTCTTCTTGTAATTGTTACTCCTGCGGCCCTCTTAGAAAGCATCACCAGTGCAAATGCACGTTATCTACATGTGTTCTTTCACTTAAGAAAATATTTTTAAGTGTTTCTTTGTGAATTGGCTCTCTTTTTCATTTTGTTTTCATCTTAAAAACTTTAATAAAAAAATTAAAAACGTCATCACTTAGCTTTTGTGGAATGTTTGCCAGGGTCATAGCTCAAATTTATTTATAATAATGCTATAATTGTAACAAACCAAATATCTTGTACTAGACATAGGCATTCATTGATTCGCATTTACATAAAACTAAAGGTTAATTTATTAGAATTTTTAGAAAGAAGATACAGAAAATGAATTTGTCAAATAAGTATTCCCCCAATATCAAAATTTTCATACTGATATTATAACAATTATAATTCTAACACAGTGGTTGCCTTATTCCTGAAAGAAAAGGGAAAACTTAGCAGATGGAGTAGACGCTGACGAGCCTGGGAAAACCAGGCAGATAGGAGTCTCTCAGATCCCCCTCTGCCTAATGCCCCAGGTGTTATTTCCATGCTACCTTGGCCATTTCACAGAGAGATCAAGACTTCTTCCACACTGACATTGGCACAAATTCAGCAAAGGTCCCACTGCTCTGGAAATCCCAAACAAATTTAAGGGGTTTTAATGACCCCCTGAGAAGAATTTTGACCCCAGGAGAGGGCAAGGCACAGAAAGATAGCTTTTCAGCACCGAGCTTTGACTATACACTAGTCTCACTAAATTGTGCCAAACCTGCCACTTGAAATCCAGGACAGACTGTATGACCACTTGTAGGTTCACTCTATCGTTCGTAGTCCTCCCGGCTTCAACTTTGAGCTCAGCAAATATTTTTATTTTTCAAAAAGGCAGATTTATGCATAAAACGGTAGCTCATAAGACTAACTTTTCACTACCGACCTGTAAGAAGTTTAATTTGAAATTCAAAAATGATCTGTGACATTTTTTGGTCCATGCTGTATTTGTTTCCCCTGAGGCGACAACTGCTACTGCCTTTGTAAATCATGGGAAGGTGAACATCTAAAAAATTTACAAAGAAGCATCTTTGTTAAATGCTTTCCCGTATTATTTGGCTCCACTAGTCTCAGTAGTTGTAAACCACAAAAGGCAGGAACACAAGATATTCATAAATAATTCTTCGTATAAAGTAAAAGTAGTGACACACGTAAACGAAAGTTTGGTCCAATAATTTTGTGACCTTAGTGTGAAGCAACTATTATTTTATTTTGCATACATTTTGTACAAACTAAAAACAAACACCTGGAATGTAACCTGCCACACTAGAATCTTAGTCCAGTCTATTTCTAGAATTTAAATTCGAGATTTTTGACTTTGGAACAAACCTAACTATTAAAAGAAAAATACTGTGCTAGACACTATGTCTAAAGACACGACGCTCTTGAAAGGTAAATAAGGCAAGCACACGAATAAGTATAATAACATAAAAAGTTAAAATAATTGTGAAAGTTAATAAAAAGAACCATATCATTGTAGAGAAAGGAGTAGTAGTTACGAGAGGCCTCTTTCTAAACCAGACTCTAGTACAGGAGATGTGATTTTAATAAGCTGGCTGCTTCTTTAAATATCTTCAGAGAATTTCCCTGACTTCCCTGTGAAGAAGGGGACTTTACTCATTATGTAGGGGGGACTTTACTCATTATGTACGGTAGCCAATCTCATGCCTGCCCAGTCATGAGAATTATTAGAATTTTTTGACATGACATCTTAAGGTAACCTTTGATAGATATACTATAAAGTAAGAACTCCTTGGTCTTACCCGCCTTAAAAAAATCCTGAAGGTGTCCGTGAGCATTTAACATATAACAAAATATCCTTCACCTGAGAGTACTTCAGTTTAATAAGCCAACACCGGAAAAGTGTGAGTCATGGAGTTCCTGAGAGAATCTGCGTAGGACAACAAGGAAAGTATATGTTAGCACTGTCTTCACACTTGCCCTATATTATGCAAGCTTTTAGCATGCTTGATATTTTATAATGTCAGAGAATACAAGGAGATTCCACTTACTATCCCCAATGAGAGGAGACAAGTTATAATTGATACACTGCCCTGAGTGTACGGGGGGAGCGTTTCATTTCAAGTAGAAAAATAACAGCCGGTTGTATCCATAGAGGCTGTCCATTAACCAAGCTCTTCCCCCACTTCTTTCTAAGATGGTGGGTGGCACAGCCAGTTCCATAGTTCTGTGTGGACCTTTCAAATACATGCAAAGAAACAGATCTCACCACAAGACTTTTTTTATTAGAAGACTAAGAAAACCCATGCTTTAAAATGTCTTTGCACAGAGGTGACTGGGTGGCTCGGTTGGTTAGGCGCCTGGCTCTTGATTTTGGCTCAGGTCATGATCTCATGTGAGACTGAATCCCCTTTTTGGCTCAGTGCTGGGCGTGAAGCCTGATTAAGATTCTGTCTCCCTCTGCCTCTGTGCCGACCCGACTGGTGCGCTCTCTCTCTCTCAAAACAAACAAACAAAAAAAGTCTCTGCACAATAGAATACTTTTTTAAATGTTTATTTATTTTTGAGAGAGAGACAGTGCATGCACAAATGGGGGAGGGGCAGACAGAGAGAGAGAGAGAGAGAGAGAGAGAGAGAGAGAGATACGGTCTGAAGCAGGCTTCACGCTAACAGCAGAGAATCCCACATGGGGCTCGAACTCCGGAGCTGTGAGATCATGACCCAGGCCAAAGTCAGACACTTAATAGACTGAGCCATCCAGACGCCCCTACAATAGAATAATTTTTAAACAAATAAAAATATAATGTACACTGGGCCAGCACTAGCACAGTACATCTATTGTTAAAATTACATCATTGAATTTCAATTTATTCTCCACCCTAGTGAACTATGGGCTCCTTGAGGAAAAGAACAGTCCTTTATCTAACCTCTGTCTAACAGCCCGTAACATCATCTCCATCATGTAGGTTTTCCATATGCTAAGAAACCTCAGGAACCTATAAAAAAACCTATTTAACCTATAATTGTGAACATTGACATTCTCAGCCCAAAACTACCAAAAATTAATGTAGCAAGAGCAGTAGTTAAAACAACAGGAAACAAAAGAAAAAGAAAAAGAATTTTTTTAAATAAATCTTTATTAATGTATTAGTGCTTGATTATCTACCTACTTATTAGAAAATGATATAATTTGTAGGATAATTTGAATTGATAGTTTCATCATATATGACTATTATTGATTAATGATAAGGACAATATTTAACCTTATTTTAAAGTTTAGATTTGTCCTGTTTTTGGCTGTTGATATATATTGGCAATCCTAAACCATTTGACTATGATTAAGATAACATTGTGCTTTATTTTAAAGATAGAAAGAGAAATATAATGGTTAAAGGGATCCACAAGTATAATTAAGGCATGCTAAACTGGTTACTTTTCTAAATCACTTTAAGGGAAGTGAAGCAACTTCCCTTGAACAAGGAACTATTTTAGACGATGCATTTCCTCAGCTCAGACATCCCATTTGTGACAAAAACCATCATAGATACTAACTAAAGTAAGACAGGCACCATGGCAGGACAGCTGAGATTAGAATTGGTTTAGTAACATTCCTGATAGCAAGGCACTAGAGGAAGTGATTTTTCCATATGTCACCTGCAAAACAACACATATGACACCAATTAGCGTTCAGCATTTCAAAAATAAAGCATCTCTTTTTTGTTTTATTTATTTTTGAGAGAGTGTGAGCAGGGGAGGGGTAGGGAGAGAGGGGAACAGAGGATCCAAAGCCGGCTCTGCACTGATAGCAGTAAGCTCGATGCGGAGCTTGAACTCACAAACCCCCGTGACAATGACCTGAGCCAAAGTCAGAACTCAACCAACTCAGCCACCCAGGTGCCCCCAACAAAGTATCTTTTTAAATATTTGAGTAATTTCTACATATTCTATGTTTTATCTAATGCCTTTCATTTAAATTTCAATTTTATTCCTGGAGTTAAAATCACTGACTCGGAAATAAGCTCCATGAAGGCCGGGACATTTTGCCTTGTACAGCAGTGTATCCACTACCTACACAGTTTATGACACATAATAATCCACAGTTCACCAATGATTATTTTTAATATAAAAAACATTAGGGCATGGGTAATTGAAGATTCCTAAAGGCTTGAAAAAAATCCTAGGTCAACACTCTTGTAAAAATATGGTTTATAATGTTTGCATTAAATATATATCATGCCATAAAAATACGACAAAATAATGCATCTTATATATTAAATCAATATTACTACTTATACTTCATGATATATATCCTATAACTAACAATGCATATCTTAATGGTTATGTATTTCTGCCAACAATTTGTTCAAAACTATACCCTGAATAAAAACTTAGCTTCAAAGAATAGTAGTTAAAGTAACTTCTAAAAGTCCTAAAGATCTCAACTTGTATTTTGCCTTATTTTAAGCAAATATAAATAAATATATATAGTCATTCAAAAAATAACACAGAAAAAGTAATTTTTCTGACATATATGAAATCAGTGAAAGAGTCTAAAGCAGTTCATTTCATTCTGCTACAAATTGAAGAAAACCAAACTGGCATAAACAGTAATTAAATTTCAGGCACTGTTCTGCAATGCATGTTCAGCTTCTGAAGAATAAGCAGCTGCTTGTAAAATGTGGCAATCTCTTCCTCTTAAAAGAGGAACAGAAAACCTCTTGAAAAGCAGAGAATCCCACAAATGGAAGACTTTTTAAAAAATCTATGGATGAATAATAAACTTTCATTTGAACAAGTAGAAAACTGTGATACAGCCCTCTGCATGAATATTATAGAATGTTAGCATTTCCATTAATTTCTTCTTATAAATTGTCAGGTTGAACACAAATCATTCAACTATTTTAGAAACTGTAAACTCTACATTTTATGCTATCTATAATCTCAGAAGGACACAATATTTAACATCAAATCGAAAGCCATCCCTAACACAGCTCAATAGGTAATGATCACATGTATTTAAACCTATTTTCAGATTAAATCTGCTGCAATGGCTTTCAAATAAAGTACCATATCTGAAATCCCAGCACATCTTTTATTTGAACCCAAACTACTTCAAACTGAGTCACTTCTCCCTGATTAAAGCCTTGGCAACCACCACTGAGAGCTTGCTTTTAACATGTCAATTCATAGACTCCAAGAATTCTACTTTTTGTAATAAAGTTCACTCAAAGTTTGACAAATAATTGCAGATGTCAATTCAGGGGAGAGATGAAACCAAGAAGACCTATTTAAGGATGGTCACCTTTTTTCATATTTTCCACCTCTGCTGGAAAATTGGCAGATGAACAATAATGACAAAATGGAGTTTCTCAAACTGGATTTGACTTCTGCTGGCCAGAAAAAGCCCAGAGGTCACCACCAAGCACAGTCCTTCTCCAGCACAGCATATGCTTCTCAAAGAGTTTCTAGTGTTTTCCTTTTTGTAGAAACTACACCAACTTCCACCATCATTTTAAAATGCAGATAACAGAACAGAGTGAGGAAATAAGAGCTTTAAAATTGCTTAAAATTCAGCATGCAAACCTAAACGCTTGACTCAGGAGGATTCCTTATGATGGTTATTCAAAATTTATTTGCTTGTTATTTATACACCATGAATAACTGATTTCTTGTAAGGAGAAAACACACAAAAGTTTAAATAGAGTGTTTTATAAAATGAGAAATACCAACCACAAGGACGGAAATGGATAAATACAGTTTTTCCATGGTAACACAATTTAGATCCAAATGATAGCCTATTATCAAAAAAGTGTCAGCTCTGTTTAGTATATTTTATTTAAGAAAACAAGGAGGCATGCATTAAATGATTTACAAATATTTCCAAAAGGGTCTAATTTTTATATTATTATCAATGGAAAATAAATGTATTTAAAAAAAAAACAGTAGACAAAAATGCTACTTCATCCTTAATATTGCTTTTTAAATGAGAAGAGATTCCCTGTGGGAGATTTCTGGTTGGAAAAGATTGGTTTCTTAAGTAGCCTCCCAGACACTTAGGGCATGAAGAAAATTGCTTCAGTGCATTTGAATCAGACTTAGAAGAAAACCTAATATCAATAACATGTTCCCCCCTGAGGTAACTAATTTAGTCATTAGTCAACAATAAATCAGGCAGATTTCTACCCACTTTGTGGAAGCACTTACACCAAGAAATGAATAATTTCTTATAAAAAATATGTATCTTTGGTGTAATTGGGAATTTATATAAAGAAATGAGATTCAAACAAGTATAACTCAAATTGTGATTAAGTTACGTAATACAATTTCTGGTTTAAATAGATTTAGTTATAATATAAAGAGAAAAAAAAATCCTTTCTTCCCACTTCCTATCTCCACCTGTCATTCCAACCTCTACTCCCCAGTTTAGTTCTATAATGAATATAGAAATTCAAAACATAAGTGTTCCTTTATATGACTATGCTAGGACTTTAAATTTTAAGCAATTTATGGGTAAATTTATGAACAAGTGAATTTCAAAACTTACTTAGAACCCAGAAAGGGAGAATCAATGACTTTCAGTTCATTACATTTGCTCTATCACAAATATTTTTTGCTCTTAAAAATGTCTGGTACAGGAAATAAAGTACTGCCTTTTCCCTTTCCAAAAACATTACATAAATTTTAGCCAAGATATTTTGTTGAGTGACTTTGTATCCAGAATAAATAAAGGTGAGAACCAGTTATTGGCAAGTACTTAACAATATTTTTTTGTTTCTTTCAGTTCTTTTTTTAAAGTTTATATTTAAATTCTAGTTAGTTAAGATATAGTGCAATATTGGCTTCAGGAGTAGAATTTAATGTTTTGCCACTTACATATAACACCTAATGCTCTCTCTTTCATTTCTTATAGAAATGTGATTGGGGAAAGGACAGTGAAAAGAACAAAGATCTAACCAATAATCTCCATAAATTTCTTTGTCACATCAGGCATACTTTTTGAAGGAAAAAACTCACCACTTATATAGAGCTAACCCTTTAAAATACAAGGATATCAGAACTAATTGTCTCACAATCTCCTGATATCTCAAAAGAGAGAAGTAATAATATCAGGATTATTCACTGTTGTGGGGTATATTTTCTGTTTATCCAAAGAAGAATATTTGTAACTATCTGTTCTTGAATTTTCTTTGGGAAGCAAATGTTCCAAGTGAGATGATTATGTTTTGTACGTATTGAAGAAAAGAAGATTCTGCATTGCTTTAAAAATTCAATGTAACCTAAGTAACAATAACTTAAGAAAAACACATTCTAAAGTGAAAATAGCTTTTGACCTTATACAACAATGTCAGATTTTCAGTATCAGGAAGAGATCATTATTCTCAGCATGGTGCCATATATGTTGCAAAAGTGCAGTGTCTAAAGAATTTTTTTGTAGAAAGCAATTTTGTCATATTATGTGCTTACCAAATTATCCCTTTGGGATGAAAAACCTTTGGCTTTTGAGTTAACTCTTGGTTCACTTGGATCAAAATGAAATGTGAAAAACAGTGAAAAATAATAACATGACTTCATAAAATGTTGTATAGCTCAAATGAGTTTTCTGTGTGTGGAAAGTGTCTTTAAAAAACATTATAAAGGGGCGCCTGGGTGGCTCAGTTGGTTGGGTGACCGACTTCGGCTTGGGTCATGATCTCCCAGTTTGTGGATTCAAGCCCCGCGTTGGGCTCGGTGCTGACAGCTCAGAGCCTGGAGCCTGCTTCAGATTCTGTGTCTCCCCCTCTCTCTGTCCCTCCTCTGCTCATGCTCTGTGTCTCTCTGTCTTTCAATAATAAATAAATGTTAAATTTTTTTTTAAAACATTATAAAAAAAGCTTCAATTTATAATGATGATCAGTCATAATGATAAATAAAAGAGTCTGCTTCAAGATTTTACTATTGCACGACAACACAATTTGTCAGAAATTTAGGAGTCACAAGATTATCTGAAAATACCTAGATGTTTAACGTGAACAATTCATTTCACTACAACCATCATGCAAAGATCAGACTCCCCAAAACTGGCAATATGAATTAAATAAAATGTAATACAAAATAAACATAGTAAGATATATATCAAGTATGGTAACATAACTTTCAAGGCTTTTGTTTATGTTGCAGTAATAAAGGAACAATTTAGACAAAATGTAAATATAAAAATTTATATCTCAGGAGGATTCACTGCAATGTTGTATTTAAACACTAATACAATGTTTAATAGTATTAATAACATAATATTCTAATTTTCCTAGATTAAAGAGGCCCTTAAGAGTAAACATTTACCCTTATACATTAGGTCCTGGAATTTGTGGGCTCTTTGATCTTGCACGCATTCTTCCATATTAAGTGCATATTGATTTAGGCAGTAATCACGTTGTTTTTTTTTTTTAAATATGTTTGATGACACGCGTATTTGTGTGGAAGGAAGCCCCTAAAATGCCCTCCAATGATCCCAGTCTTCTGGTATTTAAAAAAAAAAATTTAATGTTTTACTTTATTTTTGAGAGAGAGAGAGACAAAGCCCAAGTGGGGAGGGGAACAGAAAGAGAAAGATGCAGAATCTGAGCTGTCAGCACAGAGCCTGACATGGGACATGAACCCAGAAACTTGGAGATCATGACCTGAGCCAAAGTCAGATATTTAACCAACTAAGCAAGCCACCCAGGCGCCCCCTAGTCTGCTGGTATTCATTTGAGCCCTTTTGTAATACCTTCCCCTTAGTACAGGATATATATATTGACTTGTCTCTGAAGAACAAAACGTAGCAACAGAAATAATAAGATGTCTCTTCTGAGATCACTACAAAAAGACTATGGCTTCTATCTTAGGTGCTCTCTCTCTTGCCCTTGCTTGCTTGCTCTGAAGGACGGCAGCTGCCAAGCTGTGGGTTTCCTGGTGGAGTGGGCTGCTGTGGGGAGTCAGAAGATTTAATTACAGATCAAGATGGAGCTGAGAAAACTGGACCGCAAGACGTCAGTGTTACATAATGAGTCTTTAGGGCCAGTGCCTAGACTGAGTTGCAGGGTGAGGGGATGTCCCTCAGGACAGGTGACCTTCCAGAGACAGAAGTGGAGCCATAGCCCAGAAAGACAGGAGGACAAGAGAACTTCAGGATGAACTCTAGAAAATCAGAATGGGTCCTTAGGTATCTAGGTGAGGCCACTGAGCAGCAAAGTAGGGAGACGGGGTCAGAAATCTCCAAAGGCCAGCAGTGGTTTAGGGATTTTACAGTCACAGGGTCTGTCTTAAATATGGCTAGCAGATATTGGGTGCAATTTCATGAGATATGCCAAAGAGGAAGTCTCTAAATTGCTAACCAGCAGGCTGATTTGAGTTCTATTTAAGGAAATTGGATGTGTAAGAATTTTAGTTTTGTGCCAATGGATTTTGAGCCAATGGTCATAGCCTTCTGTGAAGAAGTAAACAATATCAGGCCAATATGTAAGGGCAACTTTTGGCATTTTTATTATGTAACACCCACTTGATATGGAACTGGGTTTTTCAGCCAACAGACAGAGGGTATTTGACGCTTGCCACCAGCCACCTGGGTGAGCTTGGAGGCAGATCAATTCCCCATGCAAGCCTTGAGATAACTTGAGTCCCGGTGAGCAATGTGATTATGGTGTGAGACCTTGAGCCAAAGATGCCCAGGTGAGCCATGCCTAGATGCCAGATCCATGAAGCCTGTAAGATATTAAAAGATGGTTGTTTGAAACCACTAAGTTTTAGAGTAATTTGTTTCCCAAGTTACATGATTATTATAAAAGGGATAATCCTATGCTTTCTTCACCTAGAGCACTTTGAGATCTATATTGCTGATTTATATTTAAAACAAAAAAAATAACACAAACAAAAACAGTTGAATCCCACTTTTCCAAGTTGGAATGGATATTCACTCAACAAATTTGCTAAAATAAATGCTCATTGTACATATGCAATTTTATAATTTCAGTAAAATGGACTGAAAACAAAATGCCTTATTATGTATTTATTAGAATAATAATAAATCTTTTAATAGAGAAGCTGAAAAATACATAATAGATCCATTAAGGGAGAAACTTATTTCTTGTTCAACAGATTCTAAAATCACTATCTTGAAAGTGGGTAGGGTTTCCTCTAAACAGAGAAATAGGGACCAGTTTCCTTTTATCTCTGCCACATTCAATAAACTGTCAAAGTCACCAACCCCATTTACATCAAGTTTGCATAAGGTAGGGAAAATGGAGGAAAAAAATGTGGGGAACTATCTATTTCTTAATCATACTGGCCTCAAATGCTATATATCACTTCAACTCTTATTCACTTGGTAAGATCTGCCACAGTGTCAGATCTAAATGGAAAGCAGGCCTGGAAAATACAGGCCTTAGTGAGGCATCCAATTCTCAGACAATATACTATTGCCAGGAAAGCACACATCTTTGGCCTGCCCTTGTGGGTACGTATATTTCCACATAATGAAGGGAACATACTTGCCCTCACCAAGAGTAACAACACAAAGCATAACATGATTTAAACTGAGTGCAAAAAATGTTACACTTCGTGCTCATATGCTTGACGACAAAGGAATGATATTATTTCACTAATAGAAATATGAAGCAAGATGTTTGGGCTAATCTTCACTTTTTCATTCAACTTCTAATATTCAGATATTCCTATATTTCTTTCTAAGAATTTGTATTATTCTCATTTTTTGTGTGTGTTTTAAGCACTTTAAATCAAGACAGGAAAATGACAATGAAATCAGATGCATGATTTTAGAAATGGGCCAGAACAGGGGCACCTGGGTGGTTCAGTCCGTTAAGCATTTTCAGCTCAGGTTATGATCTAATGGTTGATGAGTTTGAGCCCCATGTTGAGCTCTGCACTGATAGCACAAAGCTTCCTTGGGATTCTCTCTCTCTCCCTGTCTCTCTGCCCCTCCACTGCTCATTCATGTATTCTCTCTCTCTCTCAAAATAAATAAATAAGCTTAAAAAGGAACGAAATGGGCCAAAACAGAAAGCAGTAAATACCTAATTAATAATGATGATTAAACAGATTTTTTTTTTAGCATTTAATGCACATATAGTTGGGTCATCAATATAATAGAATTTAAATTTCAGTTACACTACTTTTTAGATGTGGAATTCTAATCTCATTACAAGCTTGCAGTTCCAAGAAAACGTATTCAAAATGAATCTTAAAATTAACACTCTACACTCATCACTCCAAGCCCAGATAAACTCATTGAGGAATATTCTGTAACATTTAAGGAACAACATCAATTATACAGAAAATAGGTGAGGAGGGATGACTTAACAACCCATATTAGCAGGCCAGCATTGTTCTTATAACAAATTCAGTTAAAAATGCCATAAGAAAAGAACATAGATGCAAAAATGCTTAACAAAATAGTAGCATATCAAATCCAAAAATACATAAAAAGGATAATCATGAGAACTAAGTAGGATTAATTCCAGGTATTCAAGTATGGTTCAGTATTTGCAAATCAATTATTAAAATCAACCTTATTAACTAAACCTATTAACTGAATAAATAAGAAAAAAAAGATCATAAGATCATAATAATAGAAATTAAAAAGTATTAAAGTATTCAAACAGTTCAACATTTATTTATGATTTAAACTCTCTGAAAATTAGAAATAAAAGAGGACTCCTTTAACCAAATACAGTGCCTTCAAACCCCTATGGTCGCATACTTAAAATAAAAGACTGAATATTTTTACCCTAGGATCTCTCAGCTACTCAACATTGTACTGAAATTCTAGCTAGTGCTATAAAGCAAAAACAAAACTATACAGATTGGAAAGGAAAAATGAAAACTCTTTATTCACAGAGAACATCATTTTCTATGAGAAATTTCCAAAAATTCTAATGGGACAAAAAAGTAAGTTCAGAATGGTAGCAAGATGCATAGTAAATATACATAAATCAAATGTATTACTTTATATCAAAAATATGTACTGCATCAAGATGTTGAAAACTAAAAAACACTAATGAAATAATTTACAGAAAATCTAAATAAATGGAAAGATAGATTGTGCTCATAGATTAAAATACTTAGGATTATAATGAAGGTAATTCCCCCAGCTTCAATTTTTAAGATCAGGATAACCCCTATCAAAATGGCAGCATAAATCTTTGTAGCTATCAATTGTTGATTTTTAAATTTATGTAGAATGGCAAAGGACCTAGATGAGGCTTCTAAAAATTCTGAATAAAAAGAATGAATTTGAAGAATTAACATTGCATGACCTTAAGGCTTATTATAAAACTAATTAATCAAGAGGGTGTGGTATTGGCAAAAGGCACATTTATCAAAGAAAATGAACAGAGAGCCTAGAAATAGACACACAAAATATAGTCAATTCATTTTCAACATCCATGGAAAGACGAATTAGTGAAAAGTCACTTCAGCAAGTGGTGTTGGAACTATTGGATGTATATATGCAAAAAAAAAAAAAAAAATTAAACAGCATCTATCTCACAACTCAAACAAAAATAATTCAAAGAGGATCAGATATCTAAATGTAAAATGTAAAGCTATAAAGATTATGAAAGAAAGCAGGAGAAAATATGTATGACCTTGGGTTTGGTGATGAGCTTTTAGATACAATAAGAAAAGTATAATCCATGAAAGAAATTAATGATAAATGGGACAATGAAATTTTACAACTTTTGCTTTACAAAAGACGCTGTTAAAAAAAGATAAGCAAAAAATATTTGCAAATCACATATCTGATAAAGAACATATCCATAATAGAGTAAGAACTTTCAAACTCAACCATAAGAAAACAACTGATTTTTTAAAATTTTTTTAACTTTTATTCGTTTTTTGAGAGAGGGAGAGAGAGACACAGAGTGTGAGTGGGGGAGGGGCAGAGAGGGAGACACAGAATCTGAAACAGGCTCCAGGCTCTGAGCTGTCAGCACAGAGCCTGATGTGGGGCTCGAACTCATGGATTGCGAGATCATGACCTGAGCCAAAGTCGGACACTTAACTGACTGAGCCACCCAGGCACTCCGAACAACCCATTTCTTTAAAAGATAAATAAATAAGCAAAATTGGTCAGGCACTTCACCTAAAAAGATGGATAACAAGTAATATTTTTTTTTTCCATTGGGACATTATTTTTCATCAGGAAACATGAAATTAAAATCATAATGAAATATTACTACACACTTATTAGAATTGCTGACCATATCAAAGATGTTAAAAAGATGCAGAGCAACAGAAACTCTCATTAATTGCTAGTGGATATGAAAAATGGTACAGTCACATTGGAAGATAGTTTGTTAGTTTCTTATAAAGCTAAACATACATTTATCACTTGGTCTGGAAATTTCACTCCCAGTTTTTAATCCTAGTGAATCGAAAATTTATTTCATGCAAAACTCTCTACATGAATGCTTATAGCAGAGCTACTCATTATCACCAAAAAAGACAGCAACTTAGGGGGGAACATCCCTCACCATAACAACAGAAAGCCTCCTAAAACAAATAATTGTTATAGCAAGTTTCCAGGATACAAGGTTAATATGCAAAAGTTAATTGCTTTCTTATAAACCAACACTGAATACTTGGAATTTGAAATTAAAAATTACAATATCATTTATATTAGCATCCTCTGAAAATGATTAAGTATACATTTAACATGATATACAGAAGACTGTATGAGAAAAACTACAGAACTCTAATGAAAGAAATCGAAGTGCATTTAAGTATATGGAGAAATATTCCATATACATGTATAAAAAGACTCAATATTGCTAAGATATCAGTTCTCTTGATCTATAGATTCAATGCAATCCTAATCAAATCTTAATCAAAAGTCCAGCCAGTTAGTTTGTAGATATTGCGATTCTAAAGTTTATGTGGAAAAACAAAAGACAATCAAAAGTATCAAGTCATTAAAAAAAAAAAAAAAAACACTGAGAAACTGTCACAGACTTGAGGAGACTAAGGAGACATCATGACTAAATGCAATGTGGTTTCTTAGATCTGATACTAGAACAGAAAAAGGGCATTGGTGGATAAACTGGTGAAATTCAAAGGAAGTGTGGAGTGTGGGTTATAGTAATATGCCAATATCCATATTTTAGTTTTGACAAATGTACCATAGTTATGAGAAAAATTAGCATTCAGGGAAATTGGGTAAAATGTGAATAGGATCACCATACTACCTTTGCTACTTCCCTATAAACCTAAGATTATTCCTCCAAAAAATATATACTTAGAAAAAAAAGGCAGCCAGAAAAAATAAACATGCGTTACTTCAAAAACTAATTAGATTTTGTTTTGCAGTTTTCGACAGAAACAATTAAACTTTTTGCACAGTTTTCGACAGACACAATGGAAGACAAAGACAATGTAATTACATTTTTAAAGTTCTGTGTGAAAGAAAAAATCTACTGATCTAGAAATCTATAACCAATTTTAAAAATCCTTCAAAACTGAAAGTGAAATAATGACATTTTGAGGACAAAAAAGCACTATAAAAATTATTAAAGACAGTTCTTCAGGCTGAGAAAAAGTAACATCAGATGAAAGCACAAAATTGCTAGAAGTCAAGAACACAGAAAAAGATTAAAATGAAAACAAATATAGGAGAATATTAATGGTTTAATGAAATAATAATATTTAAAAGTAAAATATGGCAATAAGAGCACAAAGTGTGGGATGAGGGGTATAAATCAAATTAAACTATTATTGAATTTTGTGGTTTTTTAAGTTGTTTTTAATCTTGTTAATTAGGGAAGTCATAAATGCACCATTGCAATCAATGTACACTATAATAAATCAATGATGCTTGTTTCAATTGATGGTAATTTTTTTTAATTTATTTTTTTAACATGAAATTTATTGTCAAATTGGTTTCCATACAACACTCAGTGCTCATCCCAACAGGTGCCCTCCTCAATACCCATCACCCACCCACCCCTCCCAGCCACCACCCATAAACCCTCAGTTTGTTCTCAGTTTTTAAGAGTCTCTTATGTTTTGGCTCCCTCCCTCTCTAACCATTTTTTTTCCTTCCCCTCCCCCATGGTCTTCTGTTAAGTTTCTCAGGATCCACATAGGAGTGAAAACATATGGAATCTGGCCTTCTCTGTATGACTTATTTCACTTAGCATAACACTCTCCAGTTCCATTCACTTTGCTACAAAAGGCCATATTTCATTCTTTCTCATTGCCATGTAGTATCCCATTGTCTATATAAACCACAATTTCTTTATCCATTCGTCAGTTGATGGACATTTAGGCTCTTTCCATAATTTAGCTATTGTTGAGGGTGCTGCTATAAACATTGGGGTACAAGTGCCCCTATGCATCAGTACTCCTGTATCCCTTGGGTAAATTCCTAGCAGTGCTACTGCTGGGTCATAGGGTAGGTCTATTTTTAATTTTTTGAGGAACCTCCACACTGTTTTCCAGAGCAGCTGCACCAGTTTGCATTCCCACCAACAGTGCAAGAGGGTTCCTGTTTCTCCACATCCTCTCCAGCATCTATATTCTCCTGTTTTGTTCATTTTAGCCACTCTAACTGACGTGAGGTGATATCTGAGTGTGGTTTTGATTTGTATTTCCCTGATAAGTAGCGACGTTGAGAATCTTTTCATGTGCCTGTTGGCCATCTGGATGTCTTCTTTAGAGAAGTGAATTGACAGTAATTTCTAATTTCTATATTTTCTACTATATATATTAAGTAAATATATACTAACATACGAAATCACAAAATTTGTAATTCTTTTTAAAATAATCTTGAGAGGCACCTGGGTGGGTCAGTTGATTAGGCATCAGACTCTTGATTTCAGTTCAGGTCATGATCTCACTGTTTGTGGAATCAAGCTCTGCATCAGACTCTGTACTGACAGCACAGAGCCTGCTTGGGATTCTCTGTCTCCCTCTCTCTCTGCCCCACCTCCACTCATGTGCGCTCTCTCTCTCTCTCTCTCTCTCTCTCTCTCTCTCCCTTTCTCTCAAAATAAACATTAAAAAAATAAAATAAAATAAAATATTTTTGAGAACTTCCACTTATGACCATGCAGAATAAATATGCCTTGTTTGCATTCTCATCATAAACACAAGGAAAACAGAACAAATTATATAAAGCTAACTTTTTCTGACACTGGCCAAAAAAACCAGTGCATGACCAAGAATTCTGGGGAAAAGTACACATGAAGCAAGATTGGTAATCTTCCCCAGACCTTTGACTAACGACATTTTTATCCTGCAGCACAAGCAGGATGACCCCAGGCAGAGATGGCAGCCATACTGAGTTATGAAGATAGAGATGGAAGTCTTGGGAGAGTCTGAGGCAGCTGAAATATGTAGAGCAGAATAAATAAAGAGGGCAGAGTTATGCAGAGAAAATTTTAAAAAATCTGCATAGGCTACTCCATAAGAAATTTGCTGATTACTAAACCATAAATCATGGGGTGAAACTCCATGAGACCAGGGAAAGAGCAGTTGTCAGCCACACAGTCTCAGAACTTAAAAGATGTCTGAGTACTGACCATACAGCAGAGGGTTGTCTCACTGAGCATTAGACCTATCAGTAGTAATAGGAGAAGAAGGACTAAGATATTTGTAGATTAAAAGCTATTCTAGACCTGCCCTTAAGCTTAAAATCAGATTAGAAGTGATCTAGCTGATCTGAAAGTAACTTAATTGCCTGCCATAAAGAAAGAAAGAAAGAAAGAAAGAAAGAAAGAAAGAAAGAAAGAAAGAAAGAAAAAGAAAGAAAGAAGAAGGAAAAAGAAAAAACAATCAACATTCTAGGGGCGCCTGGGTGGTTCAGAATCAGTTAAGTATCTGACTTCAGCTCCGGTCATGACCTCACAGTTTGTGAGTTCTAATGCTGCATCGGGCTCTGTGCTGACAGCTCAGAGCCTGGAGCCTTTCAGATTCTGTGCCTCCATGTCGCTCTGTCTCTCTGTCTCTCTCTCAAAGTCAATAAACATTAAAAAGTTTTTTTAATCAACATTCTACCTAGAAATCCATAATACAACATTCATGGTAGGCAATATTCTTTCAAGAGTTACTAGATGCAAAGTAACAGAAAAGCGTGACCCACAAGCAAGAAAAAAATGAGTCAGTAGAATGAGACCTAAAAAGCAATGGAAGACATTTAGAAGACCACAGAAATAGAAGACAAAGATGTTAAAACATCTTAAATAGAAGTATTTAAAGAAAACATAAATTTAGCCAGAAAAAAATAACTTCTAAAGCTGTAAAACTCAATATCTAAAGTAAAATTTTACCAGACAGGCTCAATACTAGATTAGAGTATGAATAAGAAAAATTAAGTAAACTTGAAAAAATAGCATGCCTAACTCCAGACTGTTGAAGCAAGGGAAAAAAATTAAACAGATGGAAAGAAAGAAAAGATGATAAGAAGAGAAAGAGAGAGGGAAAGAGAGAGGAAGGAAGGAAGGAAGGAAGGAAGGAAGGAAGGAAGGAAGGAAGGAACAGAGGGAGGAAGAAGGAAGGAAGGGCGGGGGAAAGGAGCAGGAAAGAGGCTGGGAAGGAAGGAAGGAAAGGGACAGACATTCTTTGTGGGGCAATACCAGTTTACCACATATGTATTGGAGTCCAAGAAAAAATAGGGGAGGATAAAAATATTTAAATAAGATGTGAAGGAATAGTGGCTAAATAATCAAAATGATGAGCATTATAAACCCACAGATCCAAGAAACTGGTGGGTAAATAAACTAAGTCTTTTAGAAAGACAACATTCTTGTGTCCTGGGAAGAGAAGAGAGTATGTATGCATCTGAGTTAGGAAAAGAAGAAAGAATGAATGATGTGTTCAGTCTTAGTGTCTACCACACTGCACAAAAATCATTACATTTCTTTAATAAAACATCCTACTAAGGGGGCCTGGATGGCTCAGTCTGTTAAGTATGACTCTTCGTTTTGGCTCAGGTTATGATCTCACGGTTTGTGGGACTGAGCCCCACACCCGGCTCTGTGCTAACAGCAGGGACCCTGCTTGGGCTTCTCTCCCTCTTCCTCTCTCTCTGACACACACTCTCTCTCTCTCTCCATCTCTCTGTACCTCAAAAATAAATAATTAAACATTAAAAAGAACATCCTACTAACTCACATGTATTCATCAGTAGGAAGTAGAGGATTAAAAAGAAAAAGGAGCAGAATCAATTCATAAAAACAAAAACAAACAAATTTTTTTTTAAAAAGCAAAGAAAAATATTCAATCCCTTGGGGTACCTGGGTGGCTCAATTGGTTAAGTGTCCAGCTCTTCATTTTGGTTCAAGTCAGAATCTCATAGTTGAGATCAAACTCCATGTTGGGCTCCAAACTGAGTATGGAGCCTGCTTGGGATAATTCTCTCTCTCTCTGTCTCTCTCTCCCCCACCACTCACTCTATAAACAAACAAACAAACAAACAAACAAACAAACATTTTTTTTTTTAAATATTCAATCCCTTGCAAATTTAAATGAGAAACAACTTTAGACCACAAAGTGGACATAGTTTGATTTTGTTGTTTTGGTAGTTATGTGAGTGGCGATATCCAATCTTACCTAACCTTTTGAGATAAATGTGGAGTTACATAGGATCTGTGAACACAAATTTATAGTCATCATAGGATGCTGTGGAAATCCAAGGATAAACTGATAGAAATCATTAACAGTTAATAAAAAATAATTATCTCAATATGTATGTTCCAGAGATGGGAAGAGTAGTCATTTTATGTATCTCTTTGCTGGCCACAAAATAAAAATGTCATCTACATTAGACTTTTGCCATCAGCTTCTCATCCAATATACACGACTTGTATCTAGATTTTTCTTCTAAACCTTGATATTTGGTTATTTATAAAAGCATGTATTTATAAATGACTATATTGAGATTTAGAATTTATAAAAGGTTATAAATACCTTTTACGTGGACAATGGGACATCCATAAACAAACTATTTCATTTTGACTTATGTATTTTTTCAAATGTTTTGCTCTCTTGAACCAGGTCCCACAAGTGTCAGTGTCAAACTGTTTCCTCCTGAATATATATGTTATGTAATATATATAAGCTATTGCATATAACATGAAGTTAGAAATAGAGAACACTTGGACAATTAATTTGTTCATTAAACGTCAGCTACTACCAGTTTTAAGAGAATACAACTGTCCTTGATAAAATTTATCCTATGTCTTTTAGAGATTAGTTTATGAAATACTCCTCCATGGAGATTGCTGCATTTTTAAGTAGAACTGTGATAACTGATCTTAGTCTTGGGATAAATCTGCTTCAACTTCACGTATTTTTAAATTGCTTTCACAGGCTGAAGCTCAAGTCATCTAAAAAGTACCTTGTTACATGAGCAGCAAATGTTTTAAGAATCCCATTTAAAATACAATGAAACTTAGGTCAATACATTTATAAGAAATGAAGATTGTGATGTTCATCCTTCTAATTCAGTGTTCTTTCCTCTATGGCAATGACTTACTAATTGTCTTCTTTACACTCTAAGGTTATACACGGAGCACAAAAACACTAACAAGCATGTTTTGTGTCTCTGATTACCACTGACTATAATGTAGGTGTGTTTTGAAACTTTGATTTTAAGGGTTGCTACATTTCAGGATGACTAGGAGTGAAAGAGTGTCTTTAATGTTTTACTGAAATTTAAAATAAATACAGATTTAATAAGCTTCTGTCAGCTATGGGATTGGAACTACAAGTATATTTATTTGTGTTTCATCTCATTCTTTACACTTCACTGCCATTAAACATGTAGGAAATCACAGAGGTGAATTGCCCTGATAAGCTTATACTAATTTCCCAATAGCATATTAGTTTCATACATGAATGCAAATAGAGTGGTGTTTGGCAGTTTAACTATAATTAACAGCGGGCTATTATACTATATGGTAGATAAATAAATAAAATACGCTAAATATTATACTGTGCTAATATATTAAACAACCCTTATATAGATAAAAATATATCCCCAATACACATATATATCTGTATATATCTATTTAATTTACAATTGATACTGATAAAGATTGATAGATTGATAGATTGATAGATTGATAGAGCTTGCTATCGATTTGTGTAACAAAATATAAATTTTTGTAAAGTATGTATTATTATTTTCATTATTTTAATTAATTTCACACATTTTTCACAGGGCACCTGAGTGGCTCAGTCAGTTATGACTCTAGATCGCAGCTCGGGTCATGATCTCATGGTTCATGAGTTCAAGCCCCATATCTGAACTGTTAGCACAGATCCTACTTTGGATTCTCTTTCTCCTTCTCTCTCTGCCCCTCTGCTGCTTTCTCTCTCTCTCTCTCTCTCTCTCTCTCTCTCTCTCTCTCTCTCTCTCTCTCTTAAAAATAAACATTAAAAAAATCTTAAAACAAATTCACACATTTTTCTTTCATACTCAGAAGAGAAGCAAAAATATAAATATCTAAAGATCTTCATTTCATTTTGCATTTTCATTTCATTTACTTTGCTTTCATGTAATCTTATTCAAGAAAATATCACAGATAAAGGGTAAATAATAATTTCACGTTCATAAGTGTTCTAATGAAAAAGAAAGGTAAGTAAGATTCATTGATACTGAATAGTGAACAGATTCAAAAGAATAAAAATATCAAATATGTCATGATGAGTGAATTGAAATCTAATCTACACATAGCACCCACTCCTAACTACTGAATCTATGAAAAAAATGTATATATGCCATGTTAAGATTTAGACAGAGTTCCCTTTATCCCTGATAATTTAAGGATTATTTAGAATTGTGTTGGGAGTTCCCCGGTACAGAATGCCTTTGATGTACATAGTGATTGATGTAGTTTTGAAAAAGGTATAAGAGACAAAAAAAAAAATAACAAAGGTGTTACAGAACATTTTTTTCTAATATTTGAGGCATATAACTTCATTTCAGGTTGTAGAGTTAGAGCATACAATTTGAATAAAACTGAAATCCCCAACATCTAAAAGCGTTACCAAAAAAGTCAAGAGATAATGTTTTGACCAATAAACCAACAGTGTTTATTTTATACTAGAGAAGAACTTTGATGCACAATAGGGAATTTGCAAAAATAAGCAAGTTTGTTGTTGTTTTTAAAGTTCAGATTCAAAGTACTGAGTCATTCCAAATGAATTAACCTTAATTAGGAACTATAGGGATTGCACGAATGTGTTATGTAATTCCTGTGCAAATATAGTTCAGAAGCTTGAACTAGAGAGATTCAGAGAGAAATAAAATAATATACCATCAACGAAGACATAAAGCTTTATATTCTCACTCATAGTTTGCCAAAGCCTAAACCATTATAATTGTTAAAGCAATTGCAAGAAAAATAAGGTATTCTAAATCTTCTAAATTTCAAGAAATAGAAGTTCTGTAAATCAGAGTGAAAGGCAGTATGGTGGAATAAAACAGAGAGAACGTGTGTGGTCCTGTGTGTGTGTGTGTGTGTGTGTGTGTGTGTGTGTAAATTCGAGCCTGATGCAGAGTTTGATTTTCAGCTCTAGTACTTATTTATGTTACCTAATTTCTTTGGAGCACAGTTTTCTTCTCTCCAAAATAGGACTGATAGTACATACCTTGTAACATTGTTGTAGGTATTCATGTTAACACATGTAAAGTCCTTTGCTCAATGTTGACACACAGAAAGACTCAATAAATGCTACCAATTATTTTCAACACAGTACATTATTTGGAAAAACTAACCAGTAAACTTATTCAGTTCTTGAAAACTCAGAATTATGCAATCATTTACATTTAGTAAAATCCTATTTAGTATTGGTTGATCTCATGAATGTTATAAGAAGTAATTTAGAAAGTCATAAGTATTACTCTTTTATCAAATATTTTCTGGGGGCACCTGGATGGCTCAGTTAAGTGTTCATCTCTTGGTAATTAAATAAATAACATTTAAAAAATATATTTTCTGAATGTTTTGTATCCATTAGGAAATATAAATACTAAAGCAAGATAATGTACAAGAAATACCACATGGCAGAACTTCATATAGTAAATATCTATTCTTAGTTACTCAAATTCTTCAGTAATTTAGAATTTTTAAAGAGGGTTTCACAGTACGAGTTGTATGGTTCTGAATATGTTTCTCATCTTTTCTTCTGTTCCTCTCACCCACATATACTCTATTCCAGCCATTACAAATCATTTCCATTTCTCCTAATAATTTTGTTTCACAACTTGTGCCTTTAATTATGCTGTTCCCTTGGCTGGGAATTCCTTTCTTTACTATAGACTGTAAGTTACAAACAGGCAGAAATCATTCTTTGCTTTTTTAAGGGTTCTACACTCACTATATGTCAAGTACATAATAATATCTGTAGAAAGAATAAATGTCCATCAGAATTCCTCCTTATTCCCAAGATGTGTCTCCAGACAAGCTCAAAATTTTTCCTTGGTGAATCATGTTGGACATTTTACAGCCATCTACAGAATTATATACCTCATCCTTTGAGCTTCCAAAACATCTTATGTTTGCAACTAGTTAAAGTTTAAAATCAACACAGTCTCTTCAGAAGTGAGTACTGAAAAAGGAGAAATAACATTAAACTCTTTGAACTCTATCTAAAATCATGTAATAATACACATATCAATTCCCAGATTCAACATTCTATAGCCCTGAAGGTGTTAGTACAATATTGGTGATGTGGTCTTTAATAAATCATAATTCTCCTCAAATTAACATTTATTTAAGGTAAGTTATGGAAACCTACCATGATGTTTCTACATAGATTTTTATGAAACCACAGTTTTATGATAGATTGTGAACATTCAAATAGACCAGTAACCTCAGAGTCCAAACAATAAAAACCAAGTAATACCTATGGATTGTGAACACAGATCTCCAGGTGTCACACATTTTTGTAAGCTTTAAAGAAATAAAGAAAACATAATCAATGATAGCAAGTTGAGTTATTAAAAGGAAGAAAAAAAAAACACCAGAGATTATAGAAATTCAGCCAGTGGAAGGAATAGCAAAATAAGAAAATAAACTATAGGATTGTATAATAGCAAAACTGCTTAAGATTTATTTTAAGAATTTAAGACAGAACACAACAAATCTTGATGTTTCCTGTTTTTCTAGGAGTGCAATAATAAGCAAATATAATGACACTATTTTAGGTATAGAAAATGTGCCAAAACAGGTCTTTTTAAATTTGTAGGCATTGCACATTTTGCAAATAAACTTACTATTATCAACTTTAGATTAGAAATGGGAAATAAAAAAACCTTTGACCCTCAAAATCTTCTATTATTCTCTTTGTTTTGCTCTTGACTGCATTAGCAACATGTCCCAATTTATTATCATCAGCTTCTGTTTTTAAAAAATGCTGTCCAGAGTCTGTCATCATCGGTCTTAGGGTTTTCCAAAGTGATTTATATCATGTTGGCTTTCCTTCTATGAGCTTTATGGTTGTCTTACTCTTTCACTGTGACTTTTTGGTACTGGAGAGGAAACAGCCTCAAGATAGCCTGGGAAGTTGTATGTGTCAAGGATTAGTGGATCATTATAGCCTATGTTTTCTTTCCATAGCCTGCAATTATATTTTTAACTGTAAATTTTGTTGACATGGTGATAGTGAAGAAGTGAGAAGAGCCAACTATTTATCAAACATTTTCTGTGGTAGATACCACTTTTCCCTTGGAGCATCTGCTTCTTTTCCATGTGGAAATAGCTTTTCTGTAATGGGAGTGAATAATACAGTGTGAAAATTGTAGCAAATCCCAGATCTGTCTAATTCAATGAAGTCCTAAGCCTAGTCCTTCCTAAACAACTTTCTATTTAGTCCACTCATCCATAAACCCAATGCCTAACATTATACTTTAAGTTCTAGCTAGATTCTCTACCTTGTAGAGTTTTATAATTGATTCTTCCTGCTGTATTAAAATATAGTCAACCAGTTAAATAATGTTACATTAATTTAGCATTTTTTATCTCAGCTTGTATTTTTATTTTTTTTTATTTTTTTCTCTTTAATTTTGTTTGTTTTTGTTTTGTTTTGTTTGTCCCCCAAATGATGCATACATTCATTCATCCACCAATTAACTGAATAAACATGTCTTGAGTAATTTTACCAGTCTTGGTAATGTGTTTTGAATAATGGACTAAAAAGAATTTTATTTCACCTCCTATATCCCTGTCCTAAATGTAATATTTTAGTATGTTCAAATTTTAGAATAGTAATCTCCTATTTTTGCATGAAATGCTTAAATGTTTAGAATTACATTGAAGGATTATTATAGTACATGATATGCACTCCCAGTTGACATCATTTTCATGTTGCTATAATATTAATCCAATAATCTAGAAGCTTTTAAGATCATTAAACTTGAATTAAGTTACCAAAAACTAATTAGCTCTTTCTTCCTTGCGCTCATAGCTCATGTTAACCAGTCTTAGGCACTTTATATTCATTAGTCTAATTTCTCTTTGATTATATTTTTATTCTTGATTTTTTTTCTAAAATTTTCTTACAATGACAGATGTTTTAACAAGGCAAGAAATGAGAAGAAAATCTAGACATCTGTAATCCCATTTACTAGGTATAAAACACATGGTTAGTATTATGTTTGCTCATAAAAAAAAATATTCTTCCAGGCAAAACAGTGAGCATTTAGATGCTTCTCTTTATGAGAATTTTGCTATCCATAAATAAACATTTTTTTTTTTAATTACTATCCTCCTTAGAGGAAAGCATGCACACTTGAATGAGCAAGGGAGGGGCAGAGGGAGAGAGAGACAGAGAGAGAGAGAGAGAGAGAGGGAGAGAGAGAATCCCAAACAGGCTCCACACATGGGCACGGATGTAGGGCTGGATCTTATAACTGTGAGATCACGACCTGAGCCAAAATCAAGAGTTGGTTGCTCAACCAAATGAGCCACCCAGGTGTCCCTGTTGTCTACATCTTAATATTAACATTATAATTGTGAGCACTTTCCAATCCTGCTAAATATTTTTGAAAACATTTCAATGTTCCCATATTAGTGTACTGTACTCAATGGTTTAAGATATCTGAGTATACCTTTCCAAATTTTAGTATATTTGTTATATTAAAATTCTTTGTACCTATCTTTTCCCACAGTTCTATTTCCTTATTTTGTGTAAGAAAATATATTGAGTTAAGTATGTCACTTTAAAAGCTTTGGAAGGTATTGTAAAAATAATTTAAAGTTACACCTATTGTTTGCACCTCACAAAACACTGCTTCCTTTCTCACATTTTAGGATGGCAATAGTGAAATGCTTATGTTCCCACAAATATCTTGCTATAATTTATCACTATATGTTTGCCTCACTAAGTTTTATTCAGTAATTAAAATTTAGTTCAAGAATTACTTCAGAAAGCTTTACCGAATCTCCCAAGGTAGCCCCCGTGACCAGCACAAAACCTAGCATGTGGTAGACATCAAATAATTTATTTTTACATTAATTATTCAGTTGATATATTATTCAATCATAAATTTGATCTTCACAATAAACTTTCCATGTGGGCAAATGTTATTTTCCACATCATACTGAGTGAAATAAGCATAAAACAGATTACTTGCCTGTAGTTATATAGCTGGAAAATGTATCCAAGGTGTTTTGGTGATCAGATATAGACCATATGAATCCTATTATATTAATCTCCCAATTCATCAAACTTGACACAGGACATCTGAAATAGGTTTGGAGCTAGGAAGTGTTGGGTTACAATAAATATCACTACCTTTGGTTACATGATATTAATAGTGGATTTCTATTATCTTTTCCATTATGCTTTAGTTCTACATTTTTAATTTCTTCAGAATTATAAAATAATATGAATGAGATGACATTAAATAATGCATGATGATAAATCTTTCTTAATAATTATTCATCTATGAATCTATAGAGGGAGGATATGAGAAATACAAGATGATTAATAAATTAATTATATTTGAAATAGGATTTTTCAAAAAGCATATGGTTAGCATGTTATGTAATATTGTTCCTTTTTTAAAAAGCTTGGCCTTAGTGGAGTATTTCTAGGAAGTTTATTTGTACCTACCGCAATAAATTACATTGTTTTGAAATGCCATTCTTCACCAGTATAATGAAAAAGAGGAAATAATATGAGCTTTGGAATAAAATAAAGATATTGTTGATTCTGATGAATGTTAAAATTTGAAAAACATTGTGTAAAGCAAGTCTCCTGTGTTAGTTTTCTATTTGTCCGTGACACATTACCGCAGATTTAACAGTTTAAAACACCTGCTCCTTACCTCACAGTTCTGTAGGTCAGAAGTAAGCTCAACAGTTGGAGTGGGCGGTTAGTTAGGTTCCAATAGGATGCCTGGAGACCAGCAAGGAGGAAGTCATGGCCAACCATGAGAAAGTCAGAGGCCTGTCCTGGCAGCATTCCAAAAGGAAACCACAAGAAAGTTGACCAAACCAGATAGGTCCAAAATGGGTGACAAAGTAGGCCGGAAGTTCCTGACCAAAAAAGGAAGGAAAGGCAGGTAACCCGCATTCCTAGAAGAGACCACCTGCTTTCAAGAAATGTTTGTTCCAGGTAATGAATATTCCATTGCCTTGTTAACAACTGTCAATGAACCATCAAGACCCAACCCCAGTGCACAGTCCTCCCTTGAGCTCGTCTGTTCTCACTTCTCAAGAGCTATTTTCCCTTTAATAAACTTTTCTGTTTGTACTGCTCATCCACTGTGCTGTGTTTCTCTTGAATTCTTTCTCCTGATGAGACCAAGAGCTGTCAGCGACATCTTTTGGGTGGGCTGGGTTGAAGTCCCAGAGCCTCAGACCGCTCAAGTCCACCTGACAATACAACTATGTTCTCTTCTTAGGGTTTCAAAGGCCAAAATCAAAGTGTTGACAGCACTGGCATTTTCTCTGGAGGATCTAGGGAAGAATTTGAATCCAAATTCATTCAGGTTTTAACAGAATCAATTTCCTTGATATTTATTTCCTATAGTGTGAGATCCTCATTATCTTGTGGGGTGTTGGCCAAGGGTCACCCTCAGCTCATAGGAATAGCTCTGGGGTCCCTTCTGTTTCAGCCCCACCTTCTTAAAAGCCGGCAATGATATATCCTCTCATGCCAAATCTTTCTCACACTTTGAATCTCTTTAATGTGTCCTTCTGTTACCAGCTGAAGAAAACTCTCTATATTTATTATTTTTTAATGTTTATTTATTTATTTTGAGAGAGACAGAGACAGCACCAGTGAGGGAGGGGCAGAGATAGAGGGAGAGGGAGAGAATCCCAAGCAGGCTCCGTGCTGCCAGTGCAGACCCCAATGTAGGGCTGGAACTCATGAAACTGTGAGATCATGACCTGAGCCAAAACCAAGTCAGATGCTTAACCAACTGAGCCACCCAGATGCCCCAAAAACTTTCTATTTTTAAAGGATTCCTGTAATTAGGTTATATTAACAGATAATTTATATTTCTGCTTTTTAAAATAATTTTCTGCATTTCTTAAGTTTTCTATAATCAACATATTTTTTTTTTCTTCCAGTTAAAAAATGTTTGCTTTAGAATAGAATTTGGCCTTACCTTGTATAATTTTTAATTGGTCATTTAAATGAATAAAGCCATATTATTCTTGTTTAGTAGAAGAAATTTGGAAATCCTGTGGGTGCCCAGCATGGAAGCTACTGTTTAGATGCAGGAAAACTTCCCACTAGACAAGTTTTGGTTTTTTTTTTTTTTTTTTTTTTTTTTTTTTTTTTTTTTCAACGTTTTTTATTTATTTTTGGGACAGAGAGAGACAGAGCATGAACGGGGGAGGGGCAGAGAGAGAGGGAGACACAGAATCGGAAACAGGCTCCAGGCTCCGAGCCATCAGCCCAGAGCCTGACGCGGGGCTCGAACTCACGGACCGCGAGATCGTGACCTGGCTGAAGTCGGACGCTTAACCGACTGCGCCACCCAGGCGCCCCTAGACAAGTTTTATTGAGAGACAAACATTCCAGATACTTAATTTCTTAGCACCTGGTAAGCGCTAACTTGGGCTCAGTTTACCAGATGCCCTGCCCTGGATATTGTATCCAAATATCTCAAATTTTTAAACTAATGACGCAGAGAGACAGACTAGACATTTCCCTTTGGCAATACAGTATTAACAGCAACATTTAGTCTCCAGATAAGCAGATGCAGCAGTGACTCCCCAGTTTCCTTCCTAAATTGTGGCAGTTTTAGAAAGCCAGTATCAAAGAATTTCTCTGGAACCAGTTCAATGAATAAGGATTTTACTAGCATTCCACTACTATTAAGACTGCATGCATATCAGTTTCCAAAACAGAACAATTAAAAGCTCTTGAAGAGCTTTTCAAAAAATTGTCTGAAGGCAGTGGAGAGCTGCCAGACACTTGAAGGGAGTAAAAACATGGAAGAGGGGATGATTCTGAGTAACTTTCCCATTTTCATTGCTTCTAGATGAAGACGGATACAGTCTGTACCATGTGGGGTAGCCAAACTCAAAATAGAAAATTCACTTTCTTAAACTCTGGAAAGCAGAGAGGACAAGATGGTAAAACCTAAAATATGTCAAACTCAAGAAGACATCGATTTCCCAATGTCAAAAGAAAATTGAGAGAGATTTACCTGAAAAGAATATTTTATTGAGCGGGAAACAAACTTTCTAAGAATAGGGAGACTTCAAAACTGAAAGTGATGAGAGGTTGGGCTCTCAGCAGGTTACAGCTCAGTTTATAAAGAGCAAATGAGGAAGTGTATTGTTTTCAGTTGTGATTGGTTACTAAATACTTACATTTCTATTAAGGTAGTAGCTCTGATTGAGCTTATTTATGTGTAGCTGATTGGTGAGGAAGCTGCAAAATTCCACGGACATGAAGAAAGCTTAGATTTTGTTTAAATTCAGAGTTAGCCCTTAGGGGAAATCAGCATGGTTTAACTTTTGATTATGTGACTATAGGTGGTTCCCTTGAGAGTAGCCTCCATTTTGGTTTAACACCAATAATAGCAGTTTTCAACCATAAAGAGAATTTCAATTTTGTATTACTTTATACTTTACCAACCACTATCACATACTTTGTTAACCCTCATTAGAAATGATAAAATACATATAAGAGTAGAGAGAGTGATTCTGAATATTTAATTAACTTTCCTAAAATCTGAGAAAGTGACATAAATGAGTACCAAAATCTGATATCCAGCTTTAACGTTTTGTGTTCTTTCTCCTTGATCCAGAGAGTCTAATTACTTAGATGTGAGGTGGGGCCGAGACAGTCCAGGTGATTTTGAAGCATGTGGTTCTTAGATAAGGAATCTGCTAAGAAGAAAATGGGTAAGAGTCATTGAAAAGGAGAGCAGCAATTGAAAGGACCACTCCAGTCCTGGCAGACTGCCAACTTTAATGTTCCCACTTTCTTGGCAAGTCCAAAGCACATTCTGCATTTTCAGCTCTTAGAACGAGTCAGATCTCATATCAAGACTTTTTATACCCTTCGTCTATTTTTAGTACTCAGAACAACCTGTCAGGGTATGTATCCCAAACTCCATATTGTAAATTAATAATCTGTAGTACAGAGTGACCAATAACTTGATCAAGGAACACAGACAGAAAGTATATTAAATTTAAGGGGCACCTAGATGTCTCAGTTGGTCAAGCGTCCGACTTTGGTTCAGGTCATGATCTCAAGGTTCATGGGTTCGGGCCCTGCATCGGGCTCTGTGCTGACAGCTCCAAGCCTGGAGCCTGCTTCAGATTCTGTGTCTCCCTCTCTCTCTCTGCCCCACCCCGCTTGCTCTGTCTCTCAGAAATGAATAAATGTTAAAAACATTTAAAGAAAAAAATTCAAGGTGATTTGATTATCTCTAGTATGTCATGTGTTATCCTAAGCCATTCCTGACAATTGAGCTATTCCCATGCAGGAAACTTCAAAATACAAAAGAGAAGTATGCGAAGAAAAGATTTCTTTCTTTCCTGGAGCTTCTTTCAAAATACTCATTGTAAATAGGTGGGGAAGAATCTTTTTTTCTAAATCTAGACTTTTGTCTCAGGACAAGTTTTTCTCAACATTTGTTTATACTAAAACATCCTAACATTATTAGCAGATCAGTTCCTGTAATTTCAGATGCTTCTTAAAGAAGAGAATTCATTTAACATCATAAATTTTACTTAAGAGTAGGTTATCAAAGATTAGAATTATTTGAATGAGGTTGTAATTACTGGCTTAAAGTCTTTAATTTCGAAAGAAGAGGCACAAATGATTGGAATATTTCCATAGCTAATTTTTGTATTTTTAACTTTCTTTTCTTTCCCATTAATGGCAATGCTTACATTTTCTTTTTCACTGAACTTGCTGCCTCACCTGTTAGAGCGGCTCACTCTGCCCTACTTCTTCTTCTACAATTAAAATTTGGCCTAAAAATGTCTTGGCTCTTTGTGGGTGTAAAATCAACTCTATTGAAATTTCCTCTTTAATATGAAGTCAATGCAGTTTGGTAGAAAATATCCTAAGGTTTTCTTTGTCTTCACGCTGAGTGGTGGGACACTGTTAGGATGCCTTACCACTCAAGCTTTATTCCACTGTAAAATGAAAATTAAAATCCCATTCCAGAAGTTTACTGTGAGAAACATTAAATATCTATGTCAAGTGTTTTTGTACAATAATCAACATTAGTCTACCAGAGACTCTTATTTGCCATTGTGACACTTGAATGATTTTCCCTATTCAAATAGATAGCAGTTGCTTATTTTAACACTCGGGTAATAATCACTAGGGCTGAGGCACCTGGGTGGCTCAGTTGGTTGAGCATCCTACTCTTGGTGGTGTCGGCTCAGGTCATAATCTCACGGTTCATGAATTCAAGCCCCGCATGGGGCTCTGCATCAGCAGTTTGGAGCCTGCTTGGGATTCTCTCTCTCTCCCTCTCTCTGCTGCTCCCCTGCTCATTCTCTCTCTTAAAAATAAACAAAAATAAATAAATAAACTTTCAAAATAATCACTAAGGTTTACTTTTTTATTTGTAGTATATTTCTTATTTCTATATTTCTTATTTAGAGTATAGAGTATAACTTTAGTTGTACTTTCTTATTTAGAAACGAATGTTGGAGAAGCACACTGATTTTTCAGGATTAAACTCACAGGATCCATATGCCCTAGAGTTTTAAAGTCACAGTCTTTTGGCCATACTGAACCCCAAATATGAAAAATTCGTATTTCAATTATTTAGATCTTTAAAGAGACTTTATGTCAATTCTTGGTATTATTAAATATTAGTAAAAGAAAAGAGCAGACTATCTGAAATGAATTATTCATCTCCATGTTTGTCTTTATGAATAGGTTAAATCTTCATTTTTAACCTTTAAGAGATATTTTTGCGTCTCTTTGTTTAGTATTAAACATCAGTAAAAGGTGTAAAATGTTACACTCCTCGAATTTTAGCATGATTACAGTTTTAAAATGAAAATGCTAATTCTCTAGTCTCCAAATATGATTAAACTGTGAAAACACTTGCTTAACATTATTGTAGTTAGTTACATTCCAAAAGTTAGCTTTAGATATGTTTTTTGCTTCATTCATTATAGTTACTTTAATGAATATTTTGACAAATATATCGTTCCTATGAGACTACTCCAAGCCACAGTATCAACTGACCTAATAGCATTCTGAATTTGTCAGTGAGTTATCACGTATTACTCTAGATCAAGTGAAATCACATTTCTAAGTATCTATTCACTGTTCTTAAACTAATAGGTCATTACTACAATTCTGTTTACTAGTGAACAGGATTTTGTTCCTACTGTTTTGAGTAGAGTCCTGTAATTAATGAGTCTACATAGGCATTAATCATATCCTCTATCAAGTAGCCTAATGACGCTGAGGAGGTTGTATCATTATGGTGTTAAATTATATTTTGCCTGACAGAAGATAAAATTATCTCTCTCTCTCTCTTTTTTAAAGTTTTTTTATTTATCTTGAGAGAGAGAGAGAGAGAGAGAATGAGCTGGGGAGAGACAGAGAGAGCGAGAGAGACAGAATCTCAAGCTGTGCTCAGCACTGTGAGCACAGAGCCTGACACAGGGCTCAGAACCATGAACCATGAGATCATGACATGACCTGAAATCAAGAATCAGGTGCCTTCCTTTTGGGATGAGCATTGGGTGTTGTATGGAAACCAATTTGACAGTAAATTTCATATATTAAAAAAAAAAAAAAAAAAAGAATCAGGTGCCTTGAGGCACCTGAGTGGCTCAGTGAGTTAAGCATCTGGTTTGGGCTCAGGCCATGATCTCATGGTTGCTGAGTTCGAGCCCCATGTTGGGCTCTATGCTGACAGCTCAGAGCCTAGAGCCTGCTTCACATTCTGTGTCTCCCTCTCTCTGCCCCTCCCCTGCTCATGCTCTGTCTCTCTCTCTCTCAAAAATAAATAAACATTAAAAATTTTTTTTAATTCACCAAGAAAAACAAATGAATTAAAATGAAGAGACTTCAGAAGAACGCTATTCAGAAGAGGATGAATATTGCAGATTAAGAGTTCTGGGGGGATAATTATAATTGGAAATTAGCAGTGGTTTGTCTTTGCTTTAAAGACAAAGAAAGAATAGAAAGCCTTCCATTTTAAACTCAAATTAACTATGGAAGGATAGTGGTTATTCTTGATGCCTTCCTTTTGTTACCTTCTACATCAAATATGTAATCCTCACCCACTCTTGTTAATCTTGCCTCCTTTACATCCTTCAAACTCCTAGATAGTCCTCTTCATCAAAACAGGAACAATCCAGTGTCATCTCTCATCTGTATTCATGCATCATCTTCCTAGGGAGATACCTCCCATCTTCATATATGCTCTTTCTTCCCTGGGTTCATCCTCAAAGTTAACTTCTGGAACAAAAAACTCACCTTCTCTCTCCTGACTAAAACTTCAGTGTCTCCTATAATGGTTAATTTATGGGTCAACTTGGCTTGGCTACAGTGCTCAGTTGTTTGATAAAATAATACTCTAGATGTTGCTGTAAAAATATTTTTTAAGTTGTAATTAACATTCAAATCAGTAGATTTTGAGTGAAGCACTTACCTTCTGCAATGTGTGTGGGCTTCATCCAGTTGGTTGAAGGCCTTAAAAGAAAGATTTTGCGAAGAAAAAGGAATTCTCTTCAAGCTTTAAACATAGAGACCTTGCCTGCATGAGTTTTCAGCTTTCTCTTTACCTCTATTTTGATAGATTAGATAGATAGATGGATAAATAGATACATGCATGCATACATACATACATACATATGTACATAGATAATACATTATAGATAGATAGATAGATAGATAGATAATAGAGATAATAGGTATAGAGACATAGATATAAGTATTCATATCTATATTTTCTGTTTCTCTGCAGAATCCTGACTAATACATCAATCTCCCCAACACCTTCTGATAAAGTGTAAGCCTAATACCAGGTGCTCTGTGGCTGCCTTACATGCTCAGCCTCTTCTGTCTCCAATCACTCAACACTCCTGTCATATTTAATTTGCCATATCTTTTTCTCATCTTCTGGGCTACACACATAGTCTTGGTATATTTTGAACTATTTAATACCTGACTACCGTCCTTCAGAGCTCAACCCATACATCATCTTCTTTTCTTCTTCCATCCCCCATGCCTGCAAAACTGGATTGGGAAGTTTCTCCTCCTGGAACATCTTTGGGATACAATTATAATACCACTTGTCACATAGAAATCATGAACTTCATGTCTAGCTCACCACTATAATTTTCTAAAGGGCAAAGCCAACATATTTGTCTATGCATCCACCTAGTCTGTTGTTATTCTAGGCCCACATTAATTGTTAAATGAATCAATCTATAACAAATTCATCAGATCATGTAATTCTACCAGGCAAAGGCTACCAGATAGGCTACTTATTCTCTTTCCTGTTTATTTGATTCATTTAAAAATACATATGCATATATATCTATATCTATATATGTGTATATAGATATAGATATATATAACACATATATTAACTTTTTAAGACTATGTAAGCTGTTATGGAACTAAGAATAGAATGAGAAAGAGGAGTGATATCAAAGTGTTTTATTGGAAACTCTGTGTCAAATGCTCAAACTAGAGAAGCAAATATACTCTAATGATAAGAGTGTTTACTGTATATCAAGCACTGGTCTAAATACTTTATGAACTTTATGAGAACTCTATAAAGAACATAATGTGCTTATCTACAGATAAAATACAGATGGATTCTATCGAAGAACACCAAGACACAGAAAGTTTGAGCAATTTGCCAAAAGTCACATAGATAGAAAAGGACAGAGGTGAAAAGAAGACCCATGAAGTTTAAATCTAGCATCTATATACTTAATCACCCCATAATATCTCAATGTGTGAGGTACCAGATACATATTTGGGGAACAGTAAATATGAGTAAGTAGCTACTCTTCTCTTCCTTCTAGTTTAGCCATTTGTGTAATAGCCATTGTTAAATTTGGCCAATTTAAGTGGTTAAGCAAATATTAGTAATTTGTAATTAATAACTATAAACTTCTGGTTATTCTCTTTCTTATGTTTATTTTCAATATGTACTTGGTCCAGACTTCTGAAATCATGTCAAATATATTTTAGCCAGAGGTAGGTTTTTAAAAAGCAGACAAAGTGAAGAAAAATAAAAACAGGTAAAAATAAACTTTTATCATGACAGTAACTTGGTAAATGTGATAACAGTCTAATTTGGGTGTTAATTGCCAGAAAAGAAGAGGTGATATCGAAAGAAAAAAAAAGGTTCTTACACATTTTGGAATTTGTATTTAATAATGGTTATACTATATGGTTATCTAGTTTCACCTTAGAAATAGAAAGAACATGTTTCTTAGACATTTTTAGCCCTGAGAACAAGCAGATGAAAATCTCTATTTAATGTCAGTAATAATCTGTATACAGTGACTTAAGCATTAGCTTCTATAAGAATCCATTTCCAATTACCAAGTGACAGATATGAGCAATTTGTTTGTAGATTCCTTAAAATGAACAGTCTTAGGGTTGTAGCAGATGTGATTATGAGCTCTCTCTATCATAGACAGAAATACAACCAATAATAACCGTGAAGGGAGTAGCCTTAATCCTTTTTGGCCATATTCTTTGAGGATTAATCTGAGGCACCTTTTATTTATTAAAGAAAATAGCGAATTGAATTGTTTCATTTATACTGTACTGCCAAGTTGGATTCCTAAAATAAAATGTGAATATTTGATTATTATAAAAGCAATATAAGATACTGGCAGGTCTAAGTTTCAAGCCTTAGCAGTGCCCTTTGATGGCTGCCGGTCTTGGCCACACCACTTGACTTAGTGTATCTACCCATCTGATATGAAAACTAAGCAAGACACAGAGAAAAACACTACATTTTTTCTTGCTGTTTCTACTTTTGGTAGCATAACCATTTCTAGGCTATTATTTTTTAATATTGATTGGCAAAAAGAACACACTTTATTCTCAAACTGTGTAACCAGCAGTAGAAATAATGAAGTCAACAGTTTTTGCTTCAGAAAAACTCCATTTTATCCTTACAGTTCTTTATTAAGAGATGATTTCTTGATCTTCATGGTGGGTGTTTTTGTATTTCAGACTATTTCTCTCTCCATTAATGAAAAGCCAGCTTTACCTACGTCCTAAGTGATTAGTCTTTCATTTCCAAGTGACTGAAGAATTTTAACCCCGTTAGTATAAGGAAAGTTTATCCCCTGAAAATCTGTTTATTAAATTTCCTACTTAAATGTTTCAAAATCTTGTCATGGATCAAAAATCAAAGGAGATAGTACAGAAGGAATCATAGTGATGACCTTAAAGTAAACCAGCCAGTTATTTTACCAGCAAAATGGGTTTATTTTGGAATAGCAGAGGAATTACAATTTGGGGCATGCAAACTGTGGTAAACCACAGGCAAGTCCAAAGATACAGAGGAAAAGTCAGCTTTTGTTAGGCTTCAGGAGGAAATTGGGGAGGTGGTGGGGGCTTCATTGAAGTGATGGGGGCTTCTCACTGGCTGCAAGTGGTGGTTAGTGTGTTGTTGCTGGGGTAGGGAGGGATCTTCCCTCTTTTTCTTAAAAGCAGGAGATAAAATTCCAGTGTAAAAAATGATCTTCCTTGTCAAAACAATTCTTGTCTTCTTTCTGCTAGTTATTTAGGTTACAAGCAATGGTATGTGCATGAGAGTGCCCCCTTCAGGGCTTCCAAACTCCATTTTTTTTTAAATTTTTTTTTTAACATTTTTTCATTTTTGAGAGAGAGAGACAGAGCATGAGCAGGAAGGGGCAGAGAGAGGGAGACACAGAATCTGAAGGAGGCTCCAGGCTCCAAGCTGTCAGCACAGAGCCCAACGTGGGGCTTGAATTCCAAACTCCATTTTTAAGGAGGTTTCCTTTACTAATTTTCACAATTAGATTTAAAAAATAACTTTTCTTTGAAAAGAGAACTTTGCTAATTTCTTAAATCTATATTCTAAATGACAAAAGAACCACATGCTAGTTGTAATAATTCTTTAAAAATTATATATATATATATATATATACATATACATATATAAAATTATATATATACTCACATATACATGTATATATGTGTATATATATATACATATATATGTGAATACCACCCCTTTGTAACAAGGTAATCCTTGGTAGTACTTTGTTCACTTTGTTCTATACTTTTCCCATAGTATATTTTTATTGTGGCAGTTTGTGATTGGATGATAATTTCCAGATTACTTGCTAAATTTTCATAGCAGTTAGTGCTTGTAGAATTATTACTTTCAGGATAGTATTTGTGATAGCCAAAATATTTCTCAGATGATAATGTTGTAAGAAGGGTGGTGTTGCTTTTACAAATGCAGGCCAAATGTAGGATAGTTTAGGAAACTATCACCTAATATAAACTTCTTATATTCAAGCTTATTAAGAATGTCCACAATAACACAGATATCCCTCTGTTGCATAAGCCACCTGTGTTACTTCAAACATTTAAAAAGTTGTCAAAATACTTGAAACACAAATTTGCCAGCAGTTTTTTAACTTTCAGTGAAAAGAGGACCGACATTGAAGTTTCACTGGTTGAGTGGCATCCAGTAACACCAACCTCTGATTTGCTGCAATTGCCATCTCAAAAGTTAGTTTCCTGAGAAAGCAATTAAATTTAAAATTTTCCATTCATCTTAAATAAAGAGCTGCTACAACTCACGTCACCTTGTAAATTTTTAAAGAGCTTCCCTTCCTCATCAGCCCCTGTGGCATCCATGGTGGTCAAGTTCAAACAATTCCAGAAGTAGCCTAGGGCACATGCTGCTTACACGTGATCAAAAGAACTGGTCAGAACTAAAGGGAAAAGCTAAAATTCCAAGTCCTTCAACATGAGATTATATCAGCCATTTAGTTTGAATTTCACCCTGTTTCAGTGGCAATCTTATTAAAGTTACTAATATTTCTAAATATATACAAAGCATATTTTATGTTTAATTTTCAGCATTTTCTCCTTGTTTATGATCTGTTTATTTCCATTATTCCTGGATATTTAGGTTCCATAGTTTTATCTTCTCAGATATAATGCTTTGTATGATGGTTTGCAAACCCTGAAACTTTGTTATTGTCTGTCATCAAAGATCTTAGCAAGTTATCAATGATTTTCCCTACTGCAAACTTGGAATTCTCAGCAACATTCAGTGATTCAAGATTATGCCTATTTAAGTGAATATTAGGAAATAACTTCATTAGCCATTCTCCACTAAAAAAAGATATGTTTATTTTTAAAAAATCATATAGCCCAAGAACAACACAGTTTGAAAATAACAGCAAGGACTCAATTACCTGGATGTGATTCCTGATACTCTTGCTTTTAGAGTCATATCAGTGGTGTAAGGAATCAAGTTATCTAGTCAACTAATAAAATGGATATGTTTCTTGGGAAAGGTGGCATATTAATTTGCTAATATTTGGTACCAGTATATTTAGTAATATGTGAACTCAAAGTGACCGATTGGGTCATCTAGATGGTACTGGAAAGTAGCACATACAGCTGAAAAATACTAAACAGGTAAATTTAGATTGTGGCTTTCAGCACTGTGGTAAACTGATTAATGGCCCTGAAGAGACCCACATCCTAATCATCCAAACTGTGAATATTGCCTCATATGGCAAAAGAGACTTCATAATCGTGATTAAAATAAAGATCTGAAGATGAAGAGATTATCTTGGATTATCTTAATGGGCCCTAAGTGAAATCACAAGTGTTTTTATAAAAGGAATTTGGAGGAGACTTGGCACAAAAGAAGCATCCAGTGTGCGGACTAAGGCAAGATGCTAAGATGCTAAAAGTCTGGCTTCAAAAGTTAAGAAAGGGTCCCACAAGTCAACAAATGCAGCTCTAGATGCTAGAAAGTGCAAGGGAATGGATTCTCCCCTAGAGCCTCCAGTGCGATGCTGAGCCTTGGACCAGTGAAACTAATTTCAGACTCCTGATCTTCAGAACTGTAAGAAAATAATGTGTTCTTTAAACAACCAGGGTTGTGGTGGTTTAATTACAGCAGCTACAGAAAACTAATACAAGGACTGATATGCCTTTATTGTTTGGTTTGTTATGTTGCTTGGCATTTAAACTGTGATTTGAATGAAGGCTCAGTAGTGAGGAATCCTTGTTTTTCCATGTATTACACTTAGTAGGTATTCAAGAAGTGTCTATTATATTGATGCTAGCAATAATATTAAAAATAGTGTAAATGGCAAACTGAAAAAGATGGAACAACAATGCCTCACCAGGTTGGGGAACTAATTTAGAGAAACCAGGATCTCATGAAATAGGCATTCTGTTTTATACAAATCTGAAGTGCTACCTTGTGGCAGAGAAGCTTGGGAATCTTGGAAGCTTAGGTGTAAGCCCGGGCCTACACCAATGGGTTAACAAGGCACAAAGAAACACAAAGTCATAAAATGCTCACACTCGAGTTTGGGTAACCAGATTGGCACTTCAAGAATTGGGAGGCACAAAGGTGCCAAGAATAGGGAGGTGCAAAGGCACCCCCAAATAAGGAGGGGGTGCTGAACCCCAAAAAAATAGAGAGAGAGAGAGAGAGAGAGAGAGAGAGAGAGGCAAAGGCCTGAAATAGAATTTGTGCAAAGGTGCCCAATACATAGGAGTAACAAGATTAGATATTCAGGATGAAAGCACCCCAAGTTTAGTACTATAGCAGAAATCTGCTTTCATAGGAGAATAGGGCCAGGGCAGGTAAAAATTGGTGAATTGGACTTTGGAACACTGCACTGTAGGCAAAGCAGCCCAAAGCAGAGATGGTTAACAAAAGAAAAGGTGTCTTGTTAACCCTGAGGTTATTCGCCCTGTCTGTCTCATCCCCTAGGCTGGCAAAGATAAACAGGCACGGCATCTCCTGTCTGCCATCCACCCACCTGCCCGGCACCTGGAATTTGTTTTATATTGACCCAAACCCCAAACACTGTATATCTTCAAAATCCCCTTTCCGTCTCACATCCACAAGTTAATGTTCCTAGTTTCTTTGTCTCTTTGTACATGCCCATCACGTTCGCAAACCTTCTGATCTGAATAAATGCGGAGCTAGGACCCTTATTCGGGGCTCTTGTCTTTTTCCTAGACATTAGCCATCTCTCTTTTTAATCCTGCATCCGCTCTTTGCTAGACAAAAGAGAACTTTAGACTTAGAGTCTACAACACTACGTAATTTGTAATGTTAGAATACAAATTTAATCCCAAACTCATCAGCGAAATAGAGCTAATAGTACCTAATTCACATATGCTATGAAAAAATTAAGGAACACAAAATGGCCTATATAGCCCTAATATTTAATGGATAAAAAATAAATCTTAATTTGTTTCCCTCTTCATGTCTGTAGTCAAATGTCACACTGGCTTCAAATAAACATGGTTGGAAGTGGCAGAGCATTTTAATTTCAGCATTTATAAGTGGATCCAGGCACAATTATTGCTGTAGGCAGGGGTCCAAATGCATATGAGAACAAAGTGGGTAACATGTTATTATAGGACAAAACAGGCACTTCTACCCCAGTTCTAACATTAGATACTCCTAAAAGTTCTCAGTTGTTTATTTATCAAATATACCCATATCTAGGCCATAAGTTGGAACAATATTCACAGGTCCATAGGACCTCAGGAGCAGACATTTACAATGGCAATATTAGTCATCCGAGATGGTGATCATATGGTACCTCTGTACAACGAAACTAAGCCAGCAAGTGATCCAGAAGAATATTTGGAATATTTTCTATGCATTAAATGACAAGTTCCTGGAAAAACCTTGTCGTTCTCTTCTAAAATGGAGGAATAGAATTTTTAAAAAATGAACTCAAGAAAATGCTTTGGACAGTTAATACACTACTGATTTAGCCAGATGATTTTTGAAGCTTTATCACAAATGAGAAGGTCCAGACTTTCAGAGAAATCAAAAGTGAGTTTGGAATATAGTACACATTAGATACTCAGTAAATGAATTTTGATGTAATGAATAAATGAATCTGTGCCAGAAAAATGAGTAAAGATTTCACCTAACATGCCATCAAAATCAAAAATTTTTTTTGAAGGTATAAACAACAAACAAATACCTGTTAGCTTAAAAAATATATAGGCGCGCCTGGGTGGCTTGGTCGGTTAAGCATCCGACTTCGGCTCAGGTCACGATCTCGCGGTCCGTGAGTTCGAGCCCCGCGTCGGGCTCTGTGCCGACAGCTCAGAGCCTGGAGCCTGTTTCAGATTCTGTGTCTCCCTCTCTCTGTGACCCTCCCCCGTTCATGCTCTGTCTCTCTCTGTCTCAAAAATAAATAAACGTTAAAAAAAATTTTTTTTTAAATAAAAAAAAATATATAAAGGATCAGTGATGGGAGCAAGACAGAAAATGCATTAGTTAGGTGTCAATTTCATTATTTATATAAAAAATTGTTGTTGTTTTGGATAAATATATTAATTTCTTAGGGTCATGCTCCTTCTGAAGGTTCTAAGGAAAATTTGTCCTATGACTCTTCCTAGCTTCTGGAAGTTGCTGGCAATTCTTGACACCCCTCACTGCATCCCTTCAACCACTGCCTCTGTTGTCACCTTGCCTATTTCCCTCTGTGTCTGTGTTTTCTGCCCAAATTTTCCTCTTATATAGTCACTTAACTAACCATATCCATATAAGATCACATTCACAGGCTGAGTGCACATGAATATGGTGTGTAGGCACACCAATCAACCCAGTGCCCCAGGTATTTCCTGTAAAGATACAATGGTTCCCAACTAGACACTATTACCAAAGATCCTTTTAGGAGTATTTTGTTGGTGGTGCTGTTTCTTTACAATATAACCTAGGTATGTTCTAAAATTGTTGAAAATGTTTCTCTGTTTCTTATACTTAAATGCTTTCTTCTCTTAATTCAAATAAAGTTTATTTATCAAAAGTAAATTGAAGATCTAGGACTCGTTAATTTTCAAGTTATTAGTTACAAAAGGGTTTTGTATAGTTTTTCTGGACTCTTTATGGTGATGCTGAGACAATAACTAATTTCTTCCCTCTTTTGTAAATGTATAATTTTGTTCAAACTGCAACCTCATTTTCCCCCAAGCCTTTTTAATGCTACAGCATTTTCAAATGATGTATTTTTTTTCTTTTTCATTGATCCATCTCTAAAATTATGGTGCTTTCAGAGCGCTACACACCATGTCTCCTACTTCAGTCCCGCATTTTCTGTGGCTGATAATGGGTGTGCAATTGGAAATGACTTTTTATTTTTTAACATTTGAAGCTATCATCTCTTATTATTGCTTTTTTCTCATTCTATTTCTACAGAGAGGGAGATGAAATGTAGTAACCTTCCAAGCACAAAATTATTTTTACTGATTTTAGTAAAATGTTAGAAGTCATACTTAGAAAAACTCATATTCTGTCTGTGGCATTTTTAATGAAATGTTCAGTAGGAATATATTAAATTCTTTGGAAAAATGTAAAGGCTTTTGAAACTATAAATGATCTTAAACTAAAATTTTAATTCATTACTATTTTATGAAAATAAAAGACATTTTTATTTAGGTATGTTTCCATATATCTAGAAGTTATTTAATTTTTAAAAATTGTCTTATAATAGTTTACATATAAAACCAAATAGGAAGGGAGCTTATTTACAAGTGTTTTAACATGTATGTATATAATAGGATGAATGTATGATCAGATTATATAGTACAACCATATAAAGTAAAAAAAAAAAAAAAAAATGAAATGACTGTTTGAAATCAAGGTTGTTGTTTTTTCTATTCCATCTTGCTAAAATATCTTTAAAGTAGAATTTGTGGTTCACTGAGTTTAAGATACCCTTGATGTTCAAAGTCATCCCAGTCACAGGAAGGGGTTGCTGAGATATCTAAATAGAGCCCTTTGGTTTTTACCATCTCCATGGTTATGTCCCTAGGTCTCCTGGTCCCTGAGTGCTCTGCTGGTATCTGATAATAGAATTTGCAATTAATGAGCACAGATCTGCCCTTTGAGCTCTGGCAGTACTCAACTGGCACTGTGGTTTGAAGTTTGGCTATAACCCTCATTAGGGCTCTGACTCAGAATGTTACAGGTCTATCTGTCCTCTTTCTGTAGTGACCCACTCAGGCACATTTACCAGCCAGAATCTATGGCTCACTACTGAATCACTCCTCAAACAATACATGGATTTCTGTCTGTAGTCCAGAGCATGAAGCTCTCTTGGTAGATAAATTCTAGATCTCTGTCTGCTAACCAGTGTTGGGTCAAAGAGTCACAGAGCCAGGTCAGTTCATGAGGTCTTCTCTTTAAAGAGTTTAAATGGGAAACATCTGCCTTAAGTCTCCTTCATATTTGCCTGTTTATCAAGCCATACGCCAGGCTGTCACGAGGGGGAAATGGAAAATGCTGGAGCCTTAACACCTGTAGTCACACCTCCATTAAAAATGCATGGGGCCCGGAGCGCCTGGGTGGCGCAGTCGGTTAAGCGTCCAACTTCAGCCAGGTCACGATCTCGCGGTCCGCGAGTTCGAGCCCCGCGTCAGGCTCTGGGCTGATGGCTCGGAGCCTGGAGCCTGTTTCCGATTCTGTGTCTCCCTCTCTCTCTGCCCCTCCCCCGTTCATGCTCTGTCTCTCTCTGTCCCAAAAAAAAAAAAAATGCATGGGGCCGGATGTGTTCCAGAATTCAGATTTCAGGGGTTTTAGAAAGGTAATCATGTATTTATACTATATATTTCATTATACTTTCAATGGGATCTAAGGCAATACTCCCAGCAAAACACATTATTTCTGTGTGCTTGTGTGCGTGTATGTTTGTACACACATATACACATTAAAAATAAGTGTGAAAAACAAAGATACAACTTCTCATCAGTTCAAATTACGTTCTGCCCAGGGTTCCTACAGTAGAAATGAGTATGAGTGACCCAGACCACCAGAGTAGGCTTCAGTAGATTGAGAATACCAAGGATATGCCTGCTTCCTGAGAGGCAAAATACATTTAGAAAGCCCCTCTCTCTTCATGACTCCCAACTTCCGTGTATTTACTTACCCAAAAAAGTCCAAAACCGACTTCTTACTGCCTTGAGTCACAAAGTGTCCAGGTTCAAACTTTGATGAGGCAGGCTGCAAAAAACACAACAGGGTGATTAAACATCAGTATTTTAGGGGCACCTGGGTGGCTCAGTCAGTTAAGTGGTACAACTTCAACTCAGGTCATGATCTCACCATTCCTGAGTTTGAGTCATGCAACTGGCTCTGTGCTGACAGCTCAGAGCCTGGAGCTGGCTTCAGATTCTGTGTCTTCCTCTCTCTCTGCCTCTCTTCTTCTCGAGCTCTGTCTGTCTGTCTATCTGTGTCTCTCTCTCTGTCTCTCTTTCTCTCTCAAAAATAAACATTAAAAACTCAGTATTTTAATATTCAAAATTCAATATCTACATTGCAGTAGTAAGGGTGAGGCCATGAGTCATATCCCACTTTCTCTAGCTTCAGAGCCCTGACTCTTGATCACTATTCTGTCTCTCATCCACCTTTTATGTTTACTGTGTGCATGACACCTTTTAAAAACCCTTACAATTATTAAATATTTTAATCTCACAATAGCTTTGGAAAGTACAATTCGGGGGCCACAAAATAGGACATTAACTTGACCAAGTTCATATGGGCAATATTGGAAAGAACCAGAATTTGAAATTCAGGTGACTGACAAGCTCTTTCTACCATCTCTCACAAAAGATTCAAGATTTTTAGATGCAATTCATTTAGAAAGGATTCTACCCAAACAATGACTCATAGATTGAAAACTTTACATTGGCTCTACGCTAAGAAGAAACCACTAATTTGTTATTGTCATTTGTGCTATTTTGTTTTCTCTACACTTTAAGGAAAATGTGTTCTTCAGTGATATCACACAAAGAAGCTCCAGTCTACCTTTCTCACCATGCCATATGATGAGTTTTTTACTGTAACGAGCTCTGAATAAAAAGGAAGTTAATGAAGAACGAACACATTAAGCAAAATGCACCAAGGGCCCAGTGCCAAAGGAAATGAAATAAGATGCTTAGATCTCTTCATTTCAGATGGTCACTGTTGGTTTTTAAGAAACTCTGAAATCTTGGTTGGCCTATACATTGTTAGACACTGTCCAAACATGACCGTGTGTCCCAAAATGGGAACAATACAAGAAAAACTAGAGCTAAATTCTAGCATCAATTTCATTGTTTATTAACTGTGTGCATTTACACAAAATGTTCTTTAAATCTCTAAGATTGATCTAAACATAAATATTTATGAGATGTTTATTAAAATTAAATAATACAGTCAATGATAAATTACACTGCAAAATATAACACATATATATTTAATATATTATATAATTATATAAACATATGTAATATGTTTATATATAAAGATATAGGAAACAAGATACTCACTGTACTAATTACTTAATAACTGCAAAAAGAAAAAAGAACCTCTACAATGGAGAAATCTGGACCATACCACCCTTAAAAATGTTATCACATATTAGCATTACCAATTATGAAACAAAATGAGTTTGTACTAAGAAGGACACAATATCATCTATGCAATGTTCTTGAGGAAAATTATTCTAATTAGGAGGAAACAATCAGACAAATTAAGACAAAGATAATTCTACAAACCAAACTATCCAGGCCTCTTAATATAAAGAAAAGTTTTTTAAAACCTATAAAGTGAATCAATGAGGCTAAAGAGACTTGATAAACATATGTGTGATTTTTGACTGGCTCCTGGATTTAAAAGAGTGAAGACATCATTGGGCCAATAGAAGAAATAGAAATATAGACTGTATGTTAGATGATATTATGATAGAAAATTTAGATTTCTTGAGCCTGATACAAGTAAACTAGTCATGCAGGTGAATACCCTTGTTCTTTGGAGATGCATGATGCAACAGCTGGGTTGAAATGGTTCGGTAAAGGAATCGGGGGTATGTGTGTAAAAGAGAGAGAGAGAAAAGGAGAGATGGAAAGGGAGTAAGAGAGAGAAAAGATAAAAGAGAGAGAAAAAGGCAAATATGGCAAATGGCAACAATTAGTGATTCTAGCTGAAGGAGGAATATATGGGTGTTTATTAACCGATTCTTTTTTTTAAAGACCATATTTTTTTAGAGCACTTATAAGTTCACAGCAAAATTAAACAGAAAGAGTGGAGATTTTCCATGTGCCCATGATTTTCCCCCAACACATGCACAACCTCCTCCATTATCAACCCCCACCAGAGTGGTTCATTTGTTTCAATCAGTGAACCCACACATTGACACATCACACCATTTCAAGTCCATAGTATACATTACCACTCACTCGGTGTTGCACATTCTATGTATAATGGCATGGATCCGTCATTATAGTATCACACAGGTATTTTCAATGCCTTAAAAATCCTTTGTGCTCTGCCTATTCATTCCTCCCCACTCCCTAACTTCTGGCAACCACTGATCTTTTTACTATCTCCATAGATTTGCCTTTTCAGAATGTCATATACCTGGACTTCTAATAGTACGTAGTCTTTTCAGATCAGCTTCTTTCAGTCAATAATAATGAATTTATGTTCCTTCATGTCTTTTTATGGCTTTATAGTTCATTTCTTTTTAGCAGTGAATAATATCCCATTGTCTAGATGGATCACAGTTTATGTATCCATCCACCTAGTGATGGACATCTTGGTTGCAACCAAGTGTCTTCAACTACTCTGGGTAAATACCAAAGAGCACAACTGTTGGATCATAAGAGTATGTTTATTTAATAAGACACTAAATTTTGTTTCATAAGCTTTATAAGGCACTAAAATTTTGCAGAAATTTTTAATTTTAATGATGTTCAGCTTATCAGTTATTTTTTTTTTCATGGATTGTGCCTTTGGTGTTGTATCTAAAAAGTCACTGCTATGTCCAAGGCGATCCAGGTTTTCTCCTATGTTATATTCTAGAAGTTTTGTAGTTTCGCCTTTCATACTTAGGTCTATGACGCACCTTGGGTTAGTTTTGTAAAGACTGTAAGGTCTGTGAGCAGATGCATGTTTTTTTTGTTTGCTTTTGCTCGTTTTTTGCATATGATGCTCAGTTTGTTCTGGTATCATTTGTTAAAAAATATGCTATTATTTTAGGTAGATAAAATTTGTTTCAACTATAAATATAATAGTAAACATTAAATATTTATTTGCATTTTACTTGAGATTTGGTGGAAAGATTTCTGTCAAACAGGAAACATAGATCCTACTCTGCTACTAATGATGTAACTTTGCTGTTTAATGTCCTTTTCAGCTTCTGTATTGGTAATGGGTTAGGTCATCTGCGGAGTATTTTTATCTCTAAAATCATGAAATATTAGATTTTAATTGATTCCTACAAGTTCTAGGAGAAGCATCAACTAAGGGAAACTTAAAGTGTTTAGCATCGTATCTTTGAATAGAAACACGTCTTAGGGAAGGGTAAAGAAGCCCTTGAAATAAAGATGAGTCACTTTCCCTCTACTCCTGCGTTCATCCAGCATTTTCCTGTTGTAATTCAGTTTATTCCCCTTTTATCAATATTCTAATTTAAAAATTATCTGAATGGCAATTTTCATGAAACATTTTTTCAATACAGAGCTGTTTACTTAGCACAAAGATGAAATACAAATCACCAGTGTTTTTACTGCTTACAAGAGAGAAGCTGGACAATTTGATACATCTGTGTAAAGTATTCAGGAAATCAACATAACATTTTGAGGTTCATAAAAATCACTACACCCAACAGACCTTCAAGACACCACATAATAGATTGATTTTTAATGTAGTATAGTGATTAGTCTCAGTGAGTAAAGATTATTGACTATAATTAGTTTTGGTGACTTAGAAAAAATATAATATATGGTGATTGATGATACTCTAGTTATGTATGTGAGAGTCAATAATTAAATTATATTACATTGAAAACATAGAGAAATTTTGTGCTATTTTATTTCTGCATCATATATTTATTGTTCTTATCTCAGAATTCTTCAGTGTTTGGCCACTCTAATTTTATATCCATTGATTTACATAAAAATTTTATGAGCTATTAATTATCTGGAAAATTTCAAACCTGATATGTGATTCTGCTTTACATATACATTTCTTTTTTTTTAATTTTTTGATGTTTATTTTATTTTTGAGAGAGAGAGACAGAGCATGAGCACGGGGACCAGGGGAGGGGGGTGGGGGGAGGCAGAGAGAGAGGGAGACACAATCCGAAGCAGGCTCCAGGCACTGAGCTATCAGCACAGAGCTTGACTCGGGGCTGGAACTCACAAACCATGAGATCATGACCTGAGCTGAAGTTGGACCTCAACCAACTGAGCCACCTACATATATATTTCTGATAGAATATTTCCACATAATTATTCTGATTAAAGGATATTTTAAAAAATATTTCTACTGCAAACAATCTTTTTTTTTTCCTCTGAGACTGTGATTATGTCAGTGATAATTGAGTAAACTAACGATTTAATCGGTCTAATTAATTGCCTTGATTCATGTAATAGAAACCTCTGCCCAATATAGAAAAGCATATAATTTATTGTCTTAGTCAAATATACATTCCAGATGCTGAGATAATAAGCCTAGTGTGTTATATTTCCAAGTTTGTATGTAAACAGTTTTTTATAATCTCCCTTCATTAAATAATCTATACTCAGAATATGATGGTTGAATCTTAGTATTCTAAAATATAGACATGATCCTGTCTCATTTTCAGATTTTTTTCTATGCCTTCCTTTCAATTCTAAGAAAAAAAGTATTACACAAATTTTGCATGACATGATAGCCCTCACTGACCTCACCCCACAGATGTTTCCGTCTAATCCTAGAATACATGTGAAGCTCCCCTCACACTGGATAGTCATTAATCTCCAACCATCTGTACATTCTCATGTTCTCATGCCTTTGCTTATGTTTAGTTTGGTAGTCGTAAGGGTCAATGGAGTCATAAGTGTCCTACTTCACCTTTTCCAAGAAAATGGTAACTATACTTTTCTTCTTTCTTTGAAGAGTGATGTGGACATATGACTTATCTTGTCCAGTTAAACTTGAGCAGAAATCTGTCCATTCCAGGAGGGAGCTGTAAAGAGCTAGTGAATTAATCACTACACCCTCTTTTTCTTCCATGAGGCTCACAGAAGCATGTGTTGAGATCAATCTCCATTAGCCTAGGCTTCCTCATGTCTACCATGGGCAGAGCTTCTGTATCAGTCAGGCTCCCAGCAGAACATAGAACTCAACTCACTTGGTTCAAATGGAGATAATTTAATAAAGGTACAACTTGAAGAAGTGGAGCCAAAGTTAAGGGATATCACAATAAATGTTGAGACCCCCCAAAAGTGAAGGTGAGGAAGAGACCATTCCAGGTAAAGGAAGTAGCATGTGTAAATGCAGGAGCGGGGCTAAGCATGAGTTTTTGAACAACTAAAAGAAACAATATATGGCTCAATTACAGATACTGAGAGGGAGATAATCATGAAACGATAATAAAATGTAATACTAATACTGTGGTAAATTGATGTCTGAATGAAAGACACTGCTGAAAGAACTTTATATGTATTTGCTTATTCAATTTTTAATTTTTTTAATGTTTATTCATTTTTGAGAGACAGATAGAGACAGAGCACGAGTGGGGGAGGGGCAAAGAGACAGGGAGACACAGAATGTGAAGCAGGCTCCAGGCTCTGAGCTGTCAGCACAGAGCCCGACCTGGCGCTTGAACTCACGAACCACAAGATGATGACCTGAGTCGAAGTCAGATGCTTAACCAACTGAGCCACTCAGGTGCCCCTATTTTGAAAACAATGATATCAAGTAGGTACTACTAATGACTTATCTGAGAACTGAGGCACTCAGTTCCTAGCTCCTACAGGTGAAGTGTGAAAGAGGTTAGATTTGAACCCAGGTAGTGTGTCCCCACAGCTCTTGTTTATAACTATGCCAGCCATGCTCAAACCGATTTTCTCTTTCTCCTAAGACAAATAAGAATCCACTGAAGGGTTTTAAAGGGCAAATGGAATAGATGTGATTTCTAAAATGACGATCTTCTTTATAGTGTGGGAAATTGATTGGAGAACAGAAAGTACATATTAGTGAGACTAAGTAGGAGGGACCTTTTTTCATACAGATAAGAGATGGTGTTGTTTAGCTTAGAGTCATAGTGTTATTGATGTAGAAAAATATTGATGAATTTGAGGGATATTTAGGAAGTGAACTTGTAAAATCTCAATTATGTATTGTATATGGGAGGGAGAGGGCGGAAGCATTTAGGACATCTGTCTTATACAGTCAGATTCCACCATGGGGTCATTCATTAAAATGGGAACAGTGAAGGAGAAAAATTGAAAGAGAGATGATGAGTTTGGTTTAGGACTGGCTGACTTTGAGCTGATTTTCATTTATTCATACATAGATACTGATTAAGTAATTGGTATTGATGTCTGAGTCTCACTAGTGCTATGGATTCAGAAACTATTTTCTACAGATGGCATTTAAAGTAATAGTCATGGATCAGATCACCAGGAGAGAGAATGTAGAGTGAATAAAATGTGGTCTAGGACCAGGTCTTAATTGCTCTGACATTTCACAGCTGGAGAGAAGATGTAAGTATTTAGCAAAGAATTAAATCCCTGACAAAGAAAAATATGAGAAAAAGACTATAAATAGTACAAAGAAGAGTAATAAGATAAATGTAACCAGATACTTATAATGGAAAGTAGAACAGAGAGCTGACAGAGAAACAAAGGAAAAAATGAAAAGAGATGCACAGAATTGAAAGTTGTTAATAGTTTGAGCAGTTAGAAAAATAAATTAACTGTTCATGGCATCAGATAGTACCCCAGAAAGCAGCTATGCCAAATTTATTGTTATTAGTATGTAAAATGGAGGTCCAAAGAATTTGAGGGATATGAAATGTGTATCTTTTATACTATGGTATGCTTAGTATCCATCATTATTTTCTCATTTAATTATCTAAAATAGTTAAACTGCTTTATATACTCAAATGAAAAATATATTGTCATTTATTAGGGAAAATTTCCCAACATTTGTAGAGAAGGCAAAGAAGATGTGGTATGTCCTTTCAGTGTTATGCAGGGAAATTGTTTAAAACAATCATGGATAAATTACTTAATTCTCAAGGAGAATATACCTGAGTTAGACTTTGCTCTTTACTATTTGATTAGCACCTGGACACTGTAATGTCACATCTTAGCTTATAGGTTTCTCATCAGTGAAAAAAGGTAACCTCAAATTTCATAGTTTCATTGACCCATAGGACATTAACCAGTGTCATATACAGCCTGGTATTTTTTGTATTTCTTATTTTACTATTTTTAAATGCCTGTAACTGTTCTTCAGATTTCCTTTGAACTAGTTTTAGTATCTCTCTAGTCCCCTCAGTAATGAAATAATTTTTTAGATACATTCATTTTATGTTTATATGAGTAACACATTTTTTTTCCAGTTATAGTTTGGCATAACCAATTGGTTTACTAGATTAAATCACTGTTTTACTGTAGTAAATGGTCCAGTGGTAGCCTGAAAACAACCAGATTATGTGATAAAATATAAAATAGCTTACCTGGATATATTATTCTTTAGCAGTCATATTTTATCATGCATAGTATGGTATCAAAATTGACCTATCTCATTTCTCACTTTCCATCCCAGTTTAGGCTGAGGCTCAAACACAATGGATGCAAACTGTTTCCATATTCCAAATTGAGTTATTAGTCTGCTATCTAAAATGGAATAGAGGGGCGGCTGGGTGGCTCAGTGGGTTAAGCGTCCAGTTCTTGATTCGGACTCAGGTCATGATCTGACAATTTATAAGATTGAGCCCTTTATTTATTTATTTGTTTAATTAATTAATTAATTAACTAACTAAATGGAATAGAAAGCAAGATCTTTTGTTGTTGTTGTTGTTTAATCTTCTTAAGTTTCTTGACTACAAGACTACATAAAGACAATAAAAGTGTCAAAATTTAGAGATTAGAAAAAAGACTTTTAGAGAGAGTTCTTTATGTGCTGTGATTCCCAACCAGAATCCCAAAGGGAAAAGTGGGAGGTACTTCCTTTTTCATATAATGTGAAAAGATAGAGGGTTTATAAAGACCATTCAGATAGCCTAATATGGCTCACCTTGAGCTTGAGAAGTACAGTATATTGTTTTCTGACCCATCTCCTCCTGAAGAACAAAAGCTAGGATCACTAACTGTTATCAGAAGAAAGCAAGGATAGAGAGGTCTTAGCCGAAGTTGGCCACCTGTTGAGTACTGATAATACCTAATTTCTTCACATTGCCACTTGTAAGACCAGAGGCTTCAAATAGACATACATGAACACTAGAAGTGTTCTCTCTGAAAGTCTCCCAACCAGGTGATATGTTGCAATGAAAGCCAGGCTTATACCAAATTCTACCACACTCATAGAAAAAGTCATTTACAAACAGACCCCAGAGAGTCATGTCACCTATTATTGTAGCAGTATTCTGTTCTACATCTAGTAGGTTATCATTTTGTAAGACAGCAGATTCCCTCCATAACATGGCAGTACATTGGACTGAATACAGGCATAGACCAAAACTCCCACTGGGAAGATGTTGGTTAGTTAGTTAGTTAGTTAGTTAGCTAGTTAGCTAGTTAGAGCTCCCTAGAGCTCACAAGTTTACTAGTAAATAAACATATCTCAATCACTACCCATTCAACAAATATACATATATAAATACCTTAATGCTGACTTACAAATCCTCTAATACAGACCGAGATGATGATAGTTCAACGGTTAACTGAAATCAACCTCTGACTTAAAATTCTATGGATTCCTTATTTCTCTCAGTAGAAATAGAAAAAGCTCTTAATTTTCAAAAGCTAACACACTACCCCTAGAGTATTCCAGATTAAAGTATTTCAAGTGTTTACCAAGTACCTACAAATACAAATTACATAAAAATCACACCTGTGATACTGAATTATTTTTAAATAAATAACTCACAATATAAACCAAAGGTCTATAGGTATTCCTGGCAACAGAATGGGCAGGCTATTTGCGTAAGACAAGATGCAAGCAATGGCCCAAAGTAACCAGCCAGAATAGAGTTGCTCTTGGTTCTCCTTAAGGCAACTCCAGGTGAGAAAGTCCCTGTGGGCTCTGATAAACTCACACACCGTGAGTGAAAGTGTTAGCTTTAAATATCTACCAGGCACACACAACATTATTAACCAAGTACCAACTTTCATTCCACACTGCAACACCCAGAGTGGATCACAAACTTCTCTCCTGATAGGGAGGGGTATTTCAACTTAAAATGAAGTTCCTAATGTTTAAATTAATACGCTGGATTGAACAAAATAATTACTGAACGGAGACTGTGTGTGGAAATTGGAAGTTACTGGAGGATTTTTGTTATCTAAAAGTGAGCATGGCAGGCATGGGGTATGCCCTACTTTTGCCCAAGGGAAGCAAAGGCAAAATGAATCTCATGGCAAGGGGTGGGGGTGGTTGGAGATGGACGGGAGGATAAAAATAAGGTTCCTTTATATTTGTACTCAATTAGTCCCATTCTTTCAATATGATTCCTGTTCCAAATTTCTCACAGACAAATAGCACGAGTACCTCAGGAACCTAGTTAAATGCTCAAGCTCCACATGACGCTACCATAAAAAGTCCCTTGTAGCTTCCCTTTCAGCATCCTCGAGCCTTTTAATTGGACCGTGAAAAAATTCATATGGGCCACAATTAACAGAGAAGTTTCAGATACCTTGTGATCCCATCCTATCACATGAAGGGCTCAGGAGAAAGGATTGCCTTAAATACAAGTTATCCTGGGCAGAGCTCTGGCAAGAGCAGAGCTGGTGCCCTGCACCCAGGAGGCAAAGGGCGGTGGCAGCGGCGACCTGCCTCTGGTGGGAAACAAGCTGTGATGAGAAAGCACTGCCTAGACCTAAGAGTGGTCTTATTGGTCATGCTAGAAAATAGTAATTGTATTTACATCCCAGTTGTTACCAGAAGTTTTGGAGGGAGTTTCCTCCCAGGTAGAGTTCCTCATGAGGAAAGGTAATGACCGTCCTAGCGTCTCCCTCAGTTGAAAGGATCCCACATCATTATGGACCTTAGTCATGTAGGTCACATATTTGATTTGCCCTTCAGTCCATAAAGAGTCAGCTGCACATGGATATCTTGGGCTCGTGTTTTTTCTTTAGTCATCTTTACTCCCTCCTGCCATGTCGCCAAGAGCATGACTTGGTTTTAGCAGTATGCTGCCAGGGTAGAGCCATGGAGAACTTAATCCCTGGCTCGATTCTGGGCAGAATAGAAAGCACATTCAAAACCTCCATAGGAATAAATGCTTCATTCAGATTATTCAGAATGGAGCATCTTCAAAACAAACATTTACTTTAGTACTTCACCTTTCACAGCATAACTACTGAGTTAAGTTCTTTTCCAGTAAGAGCAAGAAAAAGAAAGAAAGATAAAGTAAGTTAGGGAAACTGAAGACACCCAGCTGCTCCATATGTTTCAGGACACTTTACCTGCAGTTGTTCAGAATTTCAGAGTTTAAATGATGTATCAGCTGATTGGCTAAATAATGTCAGTCAATATGCCTTCCACTAGCTGTCTATTACATGTAGGTTTTCTCTGGGTTAGAGTTCTTCTGTAACAGTCTCTAAGTGACTTTGGCCTAAAAGAACATATTTTAGAAAAAATGTAACTGAAGAAAGGATTGCAGATTAGGCAGAAGTTTGACTATTATTATTTATATATATTATTAATTACCTTTTCTGCTTGCAACAGCTCTAAACTTTCACTACTTAGCATTAGTAGGTTCTTGTATATTTCTCCAAGAAATTATCAAATGTGCCAATTAATTTATAGAAAATTTTGTCAACTAATTTTATTATAAAATAAGTTATTTATAAAATATTGCACTAGATGAATGATCCTTGATAAATTAAAATTTGTTTTTGCTGTCCTCAGTGATACTTTTGTTCACATACATAAAACTAACCAGGGTGACCTAATTCTGCCATGGAACTAAGAACCATCACTGCATTTTAGAGGCGGAATGGGTGGTTCTGAGGAATCACAGCTGACCAGCTGAACCAGGTGTTCACACTACTTCCCAAGAGCTGAAGAATTGTGTATCACAGGTAACATGTCAGAGCTGTCCAATGCCAAGCTGACATAAACCAATGTTTATTGACATAAACCAACGTCATCACTGACATCATTTCCGTACAAGACCCCCACTCCTCTCTATAAATTAATTGAAGTCCCACTGTAGTTTCTCACTTTGATATGGGTTCTTAATCTATGATGAATCCAGAACTCTACAATCAGTACAAAAGCATATTTTGGGTTGGGTGAAACAAGTTATAATTAGAGCTAAGTGGACTGCATGTTGTTATACTTGGGATAACTATCAGTGATAAATGAACTATAAATGCACACACATTTCCTTTGAGATCAATTCAGGGAAGAAATGAAAACATGTAAATAATTAGACAAAAGTCAATATGGTGGCCAAACATTACATCCCCAATTAAAATTATACAGTGTATAAAGCTGTATAAAGCTATACAGTGCATAGCTTTCCTTCAGAATAAAGGGTTAATTAGGTTTCCTTGAAAGAGACTGCATGTCAACAAAAGCAAAAATAAACAAGACTTGAAAACAGAATGGAATGAGCTCTTCCATGAATCTGTAAGACGTAAAGTAAATGTGTGTGTGTGAATGCATGAGTAGTTAAGATATGTTGAAGCAGGAAGAAAGATCTGAGACCTCCCTGCTTTTCTTTCTAAAAGAATTATGGTTAGGATGTTCTGAAGGTTCTGCATTTAAGAAATATATTGATAGAAAGAACTAATAAAACTCCCAGCTATAGGAAATGTAATTTTTAGAAATTGCTCAACAGGAAAATAACAAGCAGGTAAATACTAGCAAAAAATATAGAGTCAATCTTGAGGATTAGCAATCACGAGATTTTTCCATGAAGACTTTCAGCTGCTGATATGAGGTTTGTATTTGCCATAAAGTAAAACAAGTAAGTACTTATATTAAAACTTGAGAGAAAAATCACTTTTTCTTATAGCCTAGTAAATTGCAATCAATACTCTGCTTGCCTAGTAGTAGAGATATTTTTATCAATTTATCTGCAATTACCAAAGAAATACCATGCAGAGGTAATTATGTGCTGTTCCCACTTTTTGAAAAGTAGTGTTTTATCAAACAGTGCTTGGATATGTCTACTGGCCCTGTACAAATTCACAGGGAATCTAGAGAAACTGCAAAGGGAAATGTGTCCTATTTCACGATTCCATTTCCAAGTTCTGTAGAGTTAAGCACCCAACTGCTAGATATAAAACGGTTATGTGCCTCTATTGGTCTGACTTTTATTATTTTATCAATATCTCTGTGGAGATATTGGAGAGGCCTATACTTAAAAGATACACTATTTTACTTTTATTGACTAAAATCTTTCCTTTTTTTCCTTATGTTAATTATAAATCTTGTGCTTTAGATCCATATGGGTTTTTTTTTTGTAGTTTATTAGCAGGCCAGAAGACAATATTATAATGGGTAACATTTAATGAGCATTTATCATATGCCAGGCAGTATTTGAAGAACTTTACATGAATTTTCTTATTTAGGTTGCACAACAAATATTGGAAGTAGACATTTTGTTATACCTCGATTTTACCAGTGGGAAGAAATAAGGCACAGAGATGTTGAGGCATGTGCTTGGTTGCAAGACAGGCAAGGAGCAGAGCATTAACTATGTTAAAATACATAGTTATCTCTGCAGCCCAATGCCTGACCACAGATCCATATTCCCTCTGTTACAAAACACTCAGCCAAATAAAAGAAGAAAAATGTTTTCTATCAACAGCCAGCTTTTCAGGCAAAATCACCAGTTGCTTACAAAAGGTGATATTATTTAACATAAATAAGTAAAAATTACAATGTTTTATGTAGCTTAGGAAGAGATATAAAAAGACAGGTGTACATAGTTTTTGCACACGTAAAATATACCAAGATAATGCCAAAACCTCAGTTATGGTGAGCACATAAAGTATTATTTTAAAACAAAATACATCAAGAACTTAACATATTAGAGGCTGTTGTTCCTTTGACACGATGGCTCAAAGGTAGGGGAAGGATGACTTGATCACAGGCAAACTGTTGTTTTTTAAAGACTACAGAATTATTTTTTTCATGTCATGGATTATAATAATTTTTAAATAAAAATGCCCTATGTTTAATACTGTGTTTGAAAATCTTTTGTACAACCTTTTAGAACTATAGTGGTTTGCAAATATTGGAGAACCAAGTGTGAGAGCACCTCTCTGTGGTGGGAAATTATTACAATTTTAAAGAGAAAAACTGATTTTTTCAAGAGCTAACAATTGTCTTGTGGATTTTCTGACCTGTTTTTCTCCTGACTCCTAAATTTTCTCTTTTTTCTCCTATTAATTATTGCTAGTGGAGAAAGATAAGCAATATTTAGGATAGTATGCAACTCCTGACTTTCAGAGAAAAAAGCATGATGTAATTATGGATCTTGAGGAAAATCAAGGATAAATTAGTGACACCATATTTGTTTCTTCTATATTTCTAAGAGAGAATGTATTCATTTCCAGAATACAAAGAAAATATTTCAGTGTAAGTTCAACCAAAGAGGCAGAACCCCTAAGAGATTATATACCACCTTCCCTCCCTGATTGCCTGTCTATGGACTCTAAACTCCAATATTAGACATAAAGCAATAGTCTTAACGAGACAATCCCATAAAGTCAAATCCCTATGATTTGTGTCTGAAGCTGGAGCTTGAAGGTTACAAAGTAGGCAGTGATAGAGAGAAGATATGTATGAAATACATCAAGAACAATCAAGGAGCCATAAACAAAAGCTGGAGGCCACAAGAAGAGTCTAAACCAATGTTAATTCCTAGGGCCTCTGACCTTAGTTGTGTGGTTGTCCTGCAGAAGTGAAGGCCTTTCATCATGGAACTCCATACCTACATTAGTCTAAGAGTAGAAGCAGAAGGAAGATCCAATGGAAGCTGGAGGAATTAGAGTGCTTGCCACTGCCTCTCACCAATGGGAGGAGCCAGTAGATGAATGCCGATATGCGTGAGCTACAGAATGGCTGCTGCTTCCTTTCCTAACTCCAATCTCCCATAAAACATTCTGTTGTGCTTCACCCTAACCAGAACTGTACAGGAAATTCTGGAAAATGTAGTTAAGCCTAGCCACGTAGACACATCACAAAGCCACCACAGTTTACTGCTTGTCAACTCAGCACCCACACATATCTCTTAAACTATGCTAATCTCCAAATATGGAAACTGACAAAATCATGCTTCCACTCAACATGGCACAACTATCTCTGATGCACCTGCAAGCTGACTAACCCTTTCCACAAAAAGAATACAGAGTCTCTTTTTTGTCTCTGGGTGATATCATTTTTCTACCTGTTGGCTCATACTCTCTCATTGATATCCTGTAGCTTAAATACAGAGATGTAAAGTTAACCACTATTAACCTTAATCTTATTTTATATGATTAGAGGATGAGAAAGGAAAGAAAAACGACAAAAAGTTGTGTGATGTTAGTATGTATACACAAAAACATATTCACATCAAAATAAGGAAGAAATACTCATAACTGTTACAGTCCATGTGTCTCCAACAGGTCACATGATCATAACTGGTATGTATAACAAGCTTCTTCCACTAACATTCCAGAAGCAGGCACTTCTGTTGGTCACTGTTTCTTCTGGTGAAGTTACCCAAACCTTCATTCCTGAAGGATCTGGGCCATTAGAAGTCCAGCCTGAACTGGGTTAGGAGAGTCTCCACTGGCTTGAATGACAGGGCCTAAGAATATTAAGGGGCACCCTGGAGGATCTGCATTCTGTGCATACCCTCCTTAATCTGCATTGTTGAGTCAGCCCAATGTTACCCTGATCAAAAAATCACTCCAACGAGTACAGAAACCCTATTTTTTTTTTTTCTGTTAATTCAGGAGCCTAATCAGGCTCGTCAAAGTCTCCACTTCCAGTTCAATGCTATCATTGTCATGTTCCTTGTCAGAAGCATTACTCTCTTTGGAACTAAGATCTCAAGACTCCCCAGACTTAAGGTCAGGGAGATAAGAAGCATACATTTTGTTAGTGATTTACTTGCAGTAACAATGGAGCAGCCTCCTCCATTTCCCTACCTTGATTTCCTTGGCCATGAACTCTGACTGTGGGACAAATCACACTACACATGTAGTGTGCTGAACATATAGAGCATCCTGGAGATATTACTGCAACCCTGGAAGGTCTTGCCATCTAGCTGGCACCATTCCATCATAAGGCCATTCCACCATTCTATCAGCTGTTCTATAAGGAAAATCATGGTTAAACCAGTTAACTCCTCAAGATTGGACCCACTGCCACCTTTCATTTCCTGTGAAATAAATGTCTTGGTTAATAAGGATGCTGTGGAGAACTGCATGATGATAAATAAGGCAATCTGTACTACACAGAAGGCATTCTTGTGGGAAGATTGGGTAATCAGCAGTGCCTTGGTGACTGGAAGTTCATACAGCTAAGCCCATGTAAACCTACATCTCCGTCATCATGACCAATTTTCCACTGACAGGGGTAGCTAGGGAAAATGGTTCACTGGTCCACAGCATATGTCATCCTATCTAGGTGAGTATTAAAATCCTCTTTTATTGCAGTTACCCTTGGTAAGCCTTTGCCTGGGACACAAAAATGTTCAGACTGTGTGTCTATTTGGAGAGGTATCTCCACATGAATCTTGTCACCAGTTTTTCAGTCTCATTCCCTCTAAGACTTTGATCATCCAACCAAACAATTGTCCATAGCCCATATGTCAATATAGACCTGTACCTCTGGCTATTTCTCTTTCCAAGCAAAATGAATACCAGGAGCACTTTTCAAGTTCTGGCCACTGGGAATATTTCCCTTCCCTATCCTGTAGTGCTATCCCAAAGTGGGGATATAGTGTTGCACTGTCCTCTTTTGAGAAGTGCCCCAAATATATGCAGGATCATGGATTAACCAAACCTGAGTTTTTTGTTTTCTCATTCAATTGACTGAAGGGAACTTCCTGTGAGATGCTAGCTGTGCACTAGAAAGAGAAATTAATACAGCAGGAGGAGGAACCATGGGTGCTTGGGTCATTTCCTTATGCATCTTCCTTGTGCCTTCAGGGCCTGTTAAGCCTCATGTCATTCAGACCACTTCCATTTGATGATGAAGTACTACTGTGTGTACCCAATTTCATGGCTTGGTGGGTCAGACAATACCCAATTCATGATGGGCAGTTCATATTGCATGGTAATGTGGTGGTTTATGGTCCACTTTTCAGTCTCTACTAAAGCCCAGCAGCAGGCCAAGAGCTGCTTCTCAAAAGACTAGTTATTCACATGGCTCACTCCAAAATTCTAATGGTCTATATAATGATTGACCTGTATTGGTCTGTGCAAGGCTCCTATCAGCATCACTATCAGCCACCAACACTTTAAGCACCATTAGATGAGCTGGGCCACATGGTCTGTGATCAAAGCACATTAATACACAGTAGACCGGACCTGTTGCAGAGCCTTCTTTTATTTGGGGCCTGACTCAAAACTGGTTTACTTCATAAATGGGACACACAAATTCCATTAATTCCTACAATCTTTGGAGTAGTTGAAATGATTTCCTGAAGACAAATTACTGTTGTATAAGTATACTCTGATTCCTAAATAACAAACAGAAGTTCAAACCAGATTTGGAGACATTTACAAAGATACATTATCAGGGAATTTAAAATGTCTATTCGCCACTCTTTGAAGATTGAATCGTTTCAATGCTTCCATTGGTGGTTCATGTGGTAACATATGCCTATGATTCTATTTATGTGATCATTTCTTTGGTTAAAAATTATGGAAAATATTGATATTACTAATTCATTAGTTTCAGTAAAATTAATTCATGCTGATTTCTAGAGGTGAAATATCAAGATGGAACACAAAAAGCTGAAAATGAAAATCCATAAAATGTAGTACTAGTTTGGGAAATCTAGATGATGGAGAAAATCTAAAGAAATGTTGATTTAGCCCAAAAGGAAGAAAACAAACAAACAAACAAACAAAAAAGACTAAGCTTTGAAAAGGATGTAAAAACTCCCTTTCCACTGGATTTAAAAGAAGGAAAAAAAAAAGAAGTCAGGAAAGCAGGAAGGCAGGAAGGGAGGGAGGAAGAAATAAATTAATGAGTAAGAAAAGGAACAAAGGAAGAAGAAAAAGCCTAGATTCTCAGCACTGGAAGTATACCATACATAACAAAAATGGCAATAAAGATGTTTCCAGGTTTTATTTTCAGAATTCATGTGTATAATTCAGAAATCATAAATGTTTACAGTTATCACTAATATTGCATAGTAAGGTAAAGACTGAATTTTGAGTAAACAGGTGATTTCTACTATAGAGAATAAAATATATGTGCTCTGCTCCCCTTCTTGTTTGCCTACATCTGTTTCCAACTTGGATAATTTGGCTTCCTTCTCTGCTGCATGTACACAAATTAAACAGAAGGTTGATCCAACATGCTGTTTATTCAAGTTAACACCTTGTTAAGATACAGTAAATTTGCTAATTTATTTGCTATATTTAAGACTAATACCTTATTGTACAGCAGGTTTTATTCCATGTTTTGGAAAGAAGTGCTGATGCAAACCTCTGAGGTACCGATGTAACTGTTAAAAACTCCTCCTCCTTTTGTTAAAGTGCCAATTCCCTTTTCTCCCCGCTGTGACTTTTACTGCTTTTTACGCGGAGACTGCGCAGTGTCTTATCCTTCAGGAAGCCCTCCTTAGTAATTCACACTGGTGAGCGGGCTCCTTGTAGGAGTACAGATGATTAACTGCGCGCCCTCCTGCCGTTCTCAGTCAGCAACCCGCTCTATAACTGGCTCAAACAGATGTTTCTCTTTTAGATCTTTAAGAACTATAATTGGGTGGAAAAATAGCATGTTTCACTTAATTCAATTTACTACTTGCATTCATTCGTTAGAGAATTCATTTAAAATCCACATAAATATGCTGTTTTGAATACATGAAGGGACCATGAGTTATATGATTCTGTCCATATGTCAGTGAACTGTATTGCATGGCGGTTGACACTAATACAGGGCAGCTTAACTCAAATTTAGACAATGCAACCTGAACTTATGCCCAGCTCACTTGGTGACAAAGGTCTTGATGGAGTCTAAAGTTCTCTGAGGTCAGGTAACTTGTCCATCTGTATCACTGCTATGTGTCTATTTTCTGGCCTATGATATTAAACATCTGATAAGTGTTAAGTAAATATCATATTTAAATATATATGGTATATATTTATAAACATTAAATATATATTATAATATATTTATTTAGCTATATGATATGATATAAAAGAGTAATGGAAAGTATTAAAATATAATTGTATGATTGTTTCTTACGTACACAGTACTTTTGTTATGTGCAAGTATCAATAAGTTATTCTAATTTACTTTGTATTTTAGTGGGCACTAAAACCAGAGTACAGGGATATATGGGGGAAAAAATCAACATATTTTAAGTATTTGTTTATTTATGTGAGAGGACCCAAAGATTATCATAAGCTTGAAAGATGGAGTAATTTGTGCATATGATATGTAATTTTGAAATTTTTATTAGTGGATGAAAGTGGTTGAACAAAGTAACAAAAGCCGCCACTCAGTTGACCGTTCGGTATTTCACATTTGTTGCTTGCTACGTGATATTTTAACATTTGTCTGAATTTGAAACAATATGTCACATTAATTTATCAGAACACTGTATAATAAATACTATATAATATTATTATAAATACAGAATAAATATCCACAATAATGGATATTTCTTTTGTTAGATGCATATTATTCAGGATCACTTATTATGTTTATATACTTATGATATGAAGTAGAAGACTGTATTACATCTTGGAGTTTGTTTTAGAAGATAGAAAATTTTGAGGAACCATAATTTTAGAGTTGGGCCTAGTACTAACATCCAATGCTTAAATAGTTTAATAATTTATTATTAGGGTTTTACTATATGTAGTTGTTATGCTTCTAAACATTTTCTCTGCAGTATTTCTGGGATAATTTACACTAAAATTAGTTTTTAAAAAGGTCATAAAATATGAGAGTTAAACATAAATCCAGAGAATCATTCATTTTTAATTTGCTTCACCAATGCCTGGTACATATCAAGAAAGTCATCTTTCCTATGGAGTGAAGGATGTCTGTATATATGGCACATAATTTTTTTTTTTAATAAACACCTTGTCATATTAAACGAGGCAGTTTGTAGGGCATACTAAGGAGTTCAGAACACATGAGAAAGCTATTTTCTATCTCTTAATAAAGTGATTAAAATCATTCGTTGGACCCGTGGAAGTCACATAGTGACAACCTAAATAATTATAAATATTAATCTTCATGCAACTCATATCATCTTCCAAATTTAGCAAGTAAGAGAGGGCATTCCTAATAAGAGATGTAGCACACACATTTTTTTTCATAGCAAAACATGGAATTCACCAACAAAATACTAAAACATAACATTAATTTAAAAAAATTAATCTGTCAGAATCATAATCTATGTCATATTTCTGATCCTCCACAAATTATAGTCATCATTTTGTCACTCTATTTCAGGTACAATTAATTCCTCAATCTGTTTCCATAAGCTTCAAAAACATCCTTGGTCCCGTTATGGACAAATTTTCTTCTATTCATACCTTCCTTTTTATCGTTCAATTTATCTTCCATTTCACAAATTTATTATAGCATCTTGGATCATCTACCTATAGTTCTCTGTATAGTCTCAATGTTATACCAGAAGTCAAATGACTCTGTTAATTTTCTCATTGATAAGGATTTTCACTTGGAGGCAAATTGTATCTCCTTTCCCCCTTTTATTAGTCAAACACTTTATACATATTCATGTTAAGTAATAAAAGAAAATCTTTAAGAAAAAGAAAATCCACAATATAACAACATAAAAGCCAATCAATTTATGTAGAAGAAATTTAGGTAACAGAAACCTAGATTCTTAGAATGGAAAAAAAGTTTTTTGCCTTAATGCAGAGAGTCCCTGTGTAATATCCCAGAAACATGGTTAATAGTCTTTGCTTCAACAATTCTAGCAGTGGGGAATGCACTACTTCATTAAGGAGTTCATTTTATTGATGGACAGCTTTAAAATTTGAAAGTTCCACCTGATATTTGTTCATGTTTTCATATAGAGCATGAGCAAAGTGCAAATCTAAGGTAGCTGACCTCATCTACACTCTGAACAGGAGCATCTTCCCTGTAACCATACCTGTGCGTGTTTTGTATTCCAGATGATTTGACAGCAAATAGCCGTGTAAGAATATCTACATAGATTCTTTTATTTAAAATTTTACAAAGATAATAAAATACTTTCTTAATAACTGAACTCATACTCTGAAATGAGAACCTGAACACACAGTGCATTACAAATCTCTTTTTCCTCCTCACTAAGGATAGGATGAAACTCTTCACCCATGTGCCTGAAATAACTCCAGTCTAATCTGGATCCTGCATGATGTGCCCTCTATAGGTTATGCCCTATTCAACATGACCTACAAATACATTTGCTTTTTTTTAAACCAAGTGTGCTAGCCTATTGCTTTTGCCCTTGTTTAAAGTGTAATCTTTTACAATAAGCATTGTGCCTTTCAGAAATAACCTTGCAGGGCGCCTGGGTGGCTCGGTTTGTTAAGTGTTCAACTCTTGATTTCGGCTCAGGATCTCACGCTGAGCATGGAGCCTGCTTGGGATTCACTCTCCCCCGTTAAAATAAAGGAATAACGTTGCTTTCTTTCAGTGTATCTGGCTAGATGCTGACTGTGAATGTGTAGGGCTGTCCATCTACCTGAGCTTTAGATGCTGTGAAGATAGAAGTGAGATTAGAGTGTGAGGAATATCGATATCAAAGCCCTTTTGGAAGGTAAATCCAATCCTGCTTAGTGTTTGAAATCAAAATGTAACAATATCCAGCACCGGGGTAATACCTGTGTAACCATAATGATCCCAAGTATCATTAGCTGAGGAAATTACTGTGTTTGAGTTTTACAGAGGACTGCAAAAATCACCACAATGTCTGTAGCAGTTAAGGATAGCACTTGATGTCTTGGTTGGAAGATATTTGGGATGGTACAAATACAATTTTTCTTTTAAGTTTATTTATTTATCTTGAGGGAGGCGGGAGCAGAGAGATAAAGGAAAGAGAAAGGAAAGGATCCTAACTGGACTCCATGCTTACAGCACAGAGGCTCAAACCCATGAACCGTGAGATTACGACCTGAGCCAAAATCAAAAGTCCCATGTTTAACCAACTGAGCCCCCAGGAGCCCCAGCACAGTTTTAATTTGAAACATTTTCATATATACACCATCCTCTACCCTCTAACCAAGACATCAACTACCATCCTGAAGTATCTGAATTTAAACTAAGTGTATAAACCTTAAATAAAAAACTGAAAAAAAAAAACTAAAAAAACAAAAAATTACCTCTAAGTGACAGAGGCTGAGATATTTATCTAATATATCATCCTGGAATCAGTACAGGTTCTTTGTTTATGTTTGTGTTGTCTAATAACTTAGTATTTTTAACTGTACGTAATACAAATTACTGCTTTGTCTGTAGTCCATAGTATGTCCAGAAAATCAGAAGACATTAAAAAATGAGGGGCTCCTGGTGGCTCCATCAGTCGAGCGTCCGACTCGTGATTTCGGGTCAGGTCATGATCTTACTCTTAGTGGATCTGAGCCCCACCTTGGGCTCTGCGCTGACAGCATGGAGTCTGCTTGGGATTCTCACTCTCCCTCTCTCTCTTTCTGCCTCTCCCTTGCTCTCTCTCTCTCTTTCTCTCTCTCCCTCTCAAAATAAATAAACATTTAAAAAAAAGAAGACATTAAAAATGAGCACTACTGTAAAGGTACAATATTTCTAAGGACATGTTTTATATAATTTTACTCAAAAAGACTGCAATACAATAAAAATAAAATAAATGAATTAATACTTGCCACAAAACTAAGTTAAATTGATATTCAATGCTAGGTTGTACTAGTGTTGACACAAAACTAAGTTTGACACAAAACTAAGCAAATGTAGATTCAGGGATTTGTTTAGACCTTCCTACAATGGTTTCAAATGTGTAAGAACAACTGAATGATTTACTTCTTCCCAGGTTAAGGGTGTTGATCTCACATTTATTTGTTATTTGAGAAATCTTTCTAAACTGTTCTGCAAACAAGTATGAAAAATAGGGATAGGAGTTTCTGAAATGATAAAAGGAGATTCGTGATAGTAGCTTGCGTTTGGAAAGAAGACTCATATTAAAGACTAAGATGTAGAAAAATTAGCATTCAAATATTGTATTAAATTCAGAGAGTAGTTTCACTAAATGAATAATAAACATATGGAACATGTCACCAAGGAGACCAATTAAAAATGTGGTAAATCAAAAGTACTGTCATCTTTTCTGGTGGAACAGAAGTAAAGGGAATAAGACAAGAGAATACAAGTAAATGTTTTCTTTATTGGAAAAGTTCAGCCATTATTATTTTCTTAATATGGAATACACAAATTAGTCTCTCTCTTGGCGGAAATTTCTAGCATCAATCTCACCTTTGCATATGCAGTTTTTTAAATTAACATTTTCCCGTAAGAATTCTATCCTAAAATACACGGAACTAAAATTGCCATCATTTTTTTTTATAATGAAAATGAAGTTCAAAGAAGTTAGGTGGTATTTCCATTATTATGTAGATAGTAAATAGCAGAGAACCTGGTTGGAGATGTCCTCCTTAGTTTTACTTAGGTTGAGAGAAAATACATGTTCTCCTTGGGACCAAATTTAATCCAAGGCCACCACAGGTACTGCCACCATAATTAGCCACGGGGGAGGCAAACAGAAGAGCGTTTGAAGAAAATGATGTGGTCAATAGTTTTGTTTCTTAATTTTCCAGCCTTTTTCCTTACCTCTACTAATGACCCTATTCTACCACACTCTATTTTCTTTTTATATTTAAATTGCTTTAGTTGGCTTTCATTATCTGGTGCACTCCTGGACCTCCAAGCTTTCAGAGATGTCTTTCCTTCTGCCTTTCTCTTCACAGCATCCTATCATTCCTCATACCTGACTTCAATTTATATACTGCTTCCTCTTGGAAGCTTTTTATGACTCCCCAAATGTAGACTAGTACCTTCTCCAGTGTTCCCCCTACAGAAGTGTATCTCTCATTTTATAACTTATATTTTAATTCCTTTTACAATTAACTTCATTTCCCCCCAGGCTTAAGATCTTTGAGGACAGACACTGGCATTCTTGTTCTATATGTTATCTCTGGTATCTAACTGAGTATCTGTTGGAATTGATGCATATGTTTGATACTCAATAAACATATGTTAAATACATAACTCTCAGTTTCCCCTTCATAGCCAAGAAAAACCATCTTCTTCAGGGATTTTTCTAAACTTTGTGACAACTGTTTTGTTCTTTCATTTGTCTGGTACTTAAAGGCAAGTGAAACCCAGAATCTTGTCCTCAGTCATTTTTCCTTACTCTAACCCCTTTCTCTGGGAAATTTATTCCACGTACAAGACACAGACATCTGCTAATTTATTTCAAATCAATCAATATCCTCTGCTCAGTCCTTTATTTTTTTTATTTGTCTCATATATTCAACTTCTATTTATACTTGAGTGTCCCATATGCATCATGGATAAAAATAGCCTTACTTTTCCCCATAATAAACTTGTCCTCTGTTCTCTGCCCTTAAAAGGCATCAATAATTACCTAGTTTCTTAAGCTAGAAGCCTGGGAGGTATACCAAGTAGCTCTTCTTTCTTGCTTATGTATAATGAATCTACAAGATATAATTTATTTTCCTTTCCTTGCCACCCATGCTACTACTGCATTGGGTTAGTAGTTTATCATTTAATAATAATAATTTATAATAGAGAAGTCTCCATTTTTCACAATGTATCACAAATTTTCAAAAGTACAATTCTGAATCTGTAGTGCTCTCCTTCAAAATCCTTTACTAATTCCCACGATCTTCAGAACAAAAATTCAAATTCCTCTATATTACAAAATATCCTTCATGTTCTGGATAAAAATACAGCACTTACTTCCCCAAATTCTTCTTCTACTATATCTATACCTTTAGGATAAGTTCTAAGTATTTGGAATAAATTGATTTTCTAAAAAATGAAGCATATTCTATTTTTCCCCTGGCTAACAATATGTGTCTCCCGATTTGTAGCCCTTGCTAAGATGTATTTTTTCCATGATCTCAAGAAAATGTCCCCAAGCTGTGACAATGTAACATTATTTGCAAAATTCTATCACAGCATGTATCACATACTGTTGTTATTATTGTGTCACTTGTCCATCTCCCCTCATTAGATATTGGCTCATTGGGAGCAGGAAACCAAGTCTTTATTCTTAGAGCTCTAGAAACTAATACAATGCCCGGCACTGTTGTTTCCTTTTCTTAACTTGCTTGTAGGAACTAAATCTCTACCATTAGAATTATAAGCACCAGTGAAACGCCACTGGGGATATAGGTTAAATATGCTCTTAATAATTTATTTTTGGTGCACCTGGTTGGTTCAGTCGGTTAACCATCTGACTTTGACTCAGGTCATGATCTCATGGTTTGTGGGTTCAAGCCCCACCTCAGGCTCTGTGCTGACAGCTCAGAGCCTGGAGCCTACTTCGGAATCTGTCACCATCTCTCTCTTCCCCCCTGCTCACTCCCTGTCTCTCTCCCTCTCTCTCTCAAAACTAAATAAACATTAAAAAAAACTTTAAAAAATTTATTTTACTAAGGCTTAAATATGTCAATTTATTTTTATATTAATTTAAAAATTTTGTGAATGATAGTAATTATTAATTATTCTCATTTTACAAATAAGACAAATTTTCCTGAAGAGATTGAATCCCCCATTATTGTGACATCATCACATCCTCATCACATTACATTCTAGAAAGGATGTCTTCCCAAACCTGAGAGGCAATTGTTGTGGCCCCATTGCATTTCTTTTGCATCCTCAGACCCTTTAGTCAAAATCTCTGAAGGAACTAGTATTTCAAACACATGAGAGAGAAATTGAATAACAATAATTCTAAACACAATTTTAAATAAATGTAATAAACATATCAGTATGACCACTAAAAACTGTGATTGAGGAGACATGCAAATTCTGTATAACAGGTATTTAGGTAAAGATAGAGAGACATACACACGTGTACATATACATGAATACATATGAGTTTATATGTGCTTGATACATGTATGTATACATACACACAAAGATTATATACACTTTGCATACATATACATGTATAATACATATTTATTGCCTATACCCGACTTTAGAAGTACTAATAGTTAACTTCTCTGTATCTGTACCTCATTCTACATAATAAATCATACATTGTATTTCTTTTAGAGACAAGGCAATAATAAGTTTATGATTCTAGCATTAGAAGTCATTTTTAATTTTATGATTTTGACTCTTTTGGAAGTCATACTTAACTATATTATTTTCAAATATATATATTTTCTATATATATTTCAATATAACTATATTATAATATATAACTATATTATTAGGTATAATACTTTATACCTAAACTATTACTCAGTTTGTAGTATAACCAGATTGATGTTCTTTTTTTTTTTTAATGTTTATTTATTTATGAGAGAGAGTGAGACAGAGTGTGAGCAGGAAAGAAATGTTTATTTATTTATGAGAGAGAGTGAGACAGAGTGTGAGCAGGGAAGGGGCAGAGAGAGAGGGAGACACAGAATGTGAAGCAGGCTCCAGGCTCTGAGCTGTCAGCACAGAGCCCAACACGGGGCTGGAACTCACAAACCATGAGATCATGATCTGAGCCAAAGTCAGATGCTTAACCAACTGAGCCACCCAGGCTCCCCAGATTGAGGTTCTAAGTAATGTTCTAACAATACTATATATAAATCATAAGGAGATATTTATTTTTTAACCACACATTTCTTATGATTATATATATGAAAAATTCTTTTTGTTTTTTCCCTTTTGGTAGGGAAAGGGATTCTGAAATCATAGTTATAGTTCTAGATTGATGCCCTCATCGTTTCTTTACCATAGTTTCAATAATGACTTCTTGTTTCAATTCCTTACCTAGAAGTATTAGCTACCAGTCAAATTTCACTCTAAATATGGTTTCAGTTCCTAAGGAAGTCATGAGGGAAGAAAATCAGGGAAGAGAAAAATTGTTAATGGATTAACTTCTCTACCACGTAAACTATGGTATAGTATACTATACCATGTTGGGAAGGGGGGCCTGGGTGACTCAGTTGGTTAAGCATCCGACTTTGGCTCAGATCATGATCTCACAGTTTCTGAGTTCGAGCCCTGTGTCTGGTTATGTGCTAACAACTCCGAGCCTGGAGCCTGGAGCCTGGAACCTGGAACCTGGAGCCTGCTTAGGATTCTGTCTCCTTCTCTCTCTGCCCTTCCCCCGCTCACACTGTCTCTCTGTCTCTCTGTCTCTCTCTCTCTCTCTCTCTCTCAAAAATAAATAAATGTTAAAAAATTATAATTACATATGTATGGAGAATCCACATAAACATGAAGTATACCAAAGACAGGCAAAATGAGGCATATGTGTCATTCTGGATGAGAAGTGGGTAGGGGTATTGAGCTTAAAAGAGAAGGAAGGCTATTCACAGGAAGAAAGGAAAGAGTAGACGTTTGGTAAACAAAGGTTTGCTGGGCCATACAGAAACAATGGGACACAGAGAAGAATTTCAACAGTCTTTGCTAGTTTCCTTCCAGTCTACCACACCTGGATTATATTGTACTGCAGTTATCTAGAGTGACAGCTCCCTTCCCAAAACAGGTCCTCTATCTAAAAGTTTTTGAACACTTATAAGGAAGTAAAAAAGAAAAATGTCTTGAGTCTTCTGTTTCTTAAAAACAATCAGCCAAAAATAATCCACATAACAAAGAAACACAATTTGGGGTAGCAAATTTTGCTCCCCTACAAGTATAATTATTTTTAAAAGTATTATGTAGATAATGTCATTATTATTAATCAAATAATAGTCACAGATAATTATCCTTTAGTTGACATTACAATGTATCCTTCCATTACTCCTGCCTTCAGTCACTCTGCATCTCAACTTAATGGTGAGACTTTTATTGTTGGGTTAAAAAGTCAGAAACATCAATATAATCTGTGAGTAAATAAAATCAGTCTTTGTATCTACATCTATATTGATATATAAACCCAAATTCATATCCAAACCTAGATGTTTCAAGTACATAATATGTACCATAGTTATAACAGAAATGAAATTAGTATATATTCTGATGGATTTTATATCAACATGATGTTCTCAGTAGCAAATATCAATTTCCCATAAGTTCCAAACATTATATTCACATTAATGTAATTGCATATATTTTAGTATCTTTAAAAAGGGCCTTTAGTAGACAGGATTTGGGGAATAGAGATAACTGTAATAATACATATCCCCATGTCAAAATGCATCATTAATTTTATATTTCCTTTAAAAAATTAAGGTTTGTTCCATATTATCTTTTGCATAGATAATGACATACAAGGTTTCAACTTTATTCATAGCCAAATAAACAACATAAAATCTTTGTTAACCAAATTGAATAGTTGCTTTTTTGTGCACTTGTGTGCTATTATAGCAAACGCATAATATGGGTCATTTCTTTTTCTCTCAATTAGTACAATTATTCAATTCAGACATTTTATTTAGCTGAGAATTTTCTCAGTGTTTTTCTATTTCGTTAATCAAAACTGCACAGCTAAGATTGCAAATGAACAGTTCAATTTCAAAAATATTATGAATGTCATTTAGAAGTAGGCTCTGTTCTGGGTACTCTGTTAGAATCCCTTTCCCTGAAGAGATGGTTTTTACTATATTTTCTTTATATCACATAACAAATCACTAGTGTCCTACAGACAGAAAGTCAAAAGTCAGCCTTAAACCTGATGTTAAATTGATTCATCATCTGTAGCAGAAACACATAGAAATAAGGAAATTAAAAATCTTATTATCTTGGGATGCCTGAGGGGCTCATTCAGTTAAGCGGCGGACTCTTGATTTCAGCTCATGTTTGTGAGATAGACCCCCGTGTTGGGTTCTATGGGACAGAGGGGAGCCTTCTTGAGATTCTCTCTCTTGCTCTCTCTCTCTCTGCCCCTCCCTTGCTCGCTCTCTCTCTTTCTCTCTCTCTGTCTCTCAAAACAAGAAAAAAAAAATTTAATCTTATTATCTGTTGCTATGATATTTTCTATTCTCTCAAAAAAAAAAGTGATGGCATTGGATAATTTCTTAAGAAGTAATTTATTTAAAGATAAATAGTGTAGGAGCACCTGGGTGGCTCAGTCAGTTAAGCATCCGATTTCAGCTCAGGTCATGATCTCATGGTTCATGAGTTTGAGCCCCGTGTCGGGCTCTGTGCTGACAGCTTGGAGCCTAGAGCCTGCTTTGGATTCTGTGTCTCCCCCTGTCTCTCTGCCCTTCCTCTGCCTGTGCACACTCTGTCTCTTAAAAATAAATAAACATAAAAAAATAAAGATAAATAGTGTAGGACTATATAATCCCCTAATGTTGAATTTACTCTGATTGTTTCCTTTTAACTCTTCTTAATTTATTACTTGAAATTGAAGAATGAACTTTCAGTTTTTCAATTCTAGCAGCACAATTTTTCTTTCTCACATACTCTTTTTAATATTAGAGCTTTATTAAACTTCTAACAAACAAACAAATAATACATTATAATGGAAAGCATGATTTCAATGAAAATCTAATTTCTAGTATCCTAATTAGCCGAACTAAAAGAGTAAAAGTAGCTTTTGTAAATGGTCTTTGCTCTAAAATACACTTGACATTACTTGTTGCTACTCTTACCTATTCTGGGTATTGTTTTTCCTATACTTTTTGGGATTGTTTTTTTCTGCAATTGTTCCCAATCCTGATTATTTTGATTGAAAGTGTAATTCAGTGACATTTACTGAATTACTGCCAAATGACATTTTAGCTATGATGGATACAAATATGAAACAAGCACAGACTCTATCCTCAAGCATTTACAAAAAGTTGAGAACGCCAACATTTATTGAGCACCTAATGTGTGCCAGACAGCTCCTGATCCATATTACAGACTCCATCGCTCATGTTCAAATAACTATCCTGAGGAGAAGGTATCTTTATCTATTATTTATTAATATGAATGGCTCAGAAACATTAGATATATGTGTCTTAAATAGGCCAAAATTTGATGATATTAGCAATAATACCAAACACACTATGCCTATGACACCACATTACCTGACACTATGGGACTATGACACAGGGGGCAGAGGGAAAGGAAACTCCCAGGGAGGGGACTAGAGAGGAGATATACATGTCCAAGTGCTGTCACATAGCAACACAGCAGAGTCTCTGGGTGAATAATAAATGCCATCAATGTGTTTCCATGGGCCATGGATGTGGGATAAACTTCTCAGGTTCTCTAGGTAGTTTGAACATTGTTTCTTACAAATGAACATTGAGTTTTTTACCTATCATATCATCCTATAGCAGTAGATATGATAGAAAGACATATGGACTTCTAACAAAAGCTGTTGAGAGAACTTAGAGAATATATATATGTATGTGTGTATATATATATATATATATATATATATATATATATACACACATATATATACATATATATACACACATATATATATACACATATATATATATCCATATCAAACACAACCACAATTAACAGTTTACACAGGTAAATGCAAACCAGTTTTCCCAGAAGCCCTGACATTGCTGACTTCAACCAAAGTAGATCCACCTCATACTTTTACTTTTTCCTCATCCCTCTTAGAAAATTTAGAGCCTAGCTACCTTTACATTTGATCCTGCAAAGGACCTTACTGTGGACACTAACTCTGGGACCATCCTCAACCTGTGTCCTCTCATGATGCAGCATAAGCTAAGTAAACCACCCACCACTATCTGAAAAAATAAACACTCCTCACCTGTCCCCCACTTATTTTGTTCCACTCTAGGCACTGTGGGACAAATTTGGACCTGCTGCCAATACCAAGAGGTAGAACTAATCGCTCTCAGACTGGGGAACACCATCTGGGCTATACTCAAAGTAAGATCATATCCCCTACTGCTGACTGCAGATGACCTCCAACTTTAACTTCTACAGTGTTGCTGTGCCCCTTCCTTTCCTGAGAAGTTCCTACCTTTGCCAGTGTCACCTACACACCCCTTGGTATATTGTCTAACCTTGGCAATTTACCTCTGCGCTGACAAGATATGTCTGGAAGCAACGTGCCACATGCACATCACAGGGAACACGAATCTGATTGAGAACAATGGGAACCATGCTGTTGACAATTCAAGTCAATCAAACATACTAACATGACCACAGACATTAACACCTAGGTTAGGAATCCTTCTTCTATTCTACTTCTACTAACAACACCGATTCCAGCTAAGCCAGGCTTTAAATATCTCTTGTGACTCAGAGATGCCCTCTAAGATGCCTCTATGGGCCAAGTTTAACTTCAAATTAGCAAAAGAAAACACCCTGTTATTAACTGGTGCCATAAAATAAACAGAGTGATGGGCTACTACCTATCAAGTCTCATTGAGGGAACACTCAGAGATTGCATTCAGCTAATAGCGTGATGCTCTTGATTGGTGCAATCAAATCAAAGATGCTATAATTCAGAACCAATACCAGCAGAGTCTACAGCATTACAGAGATAAAATTATAGCTCTTACTAACCCCTGGGATGATGATAAATGTAACCCCTACCAACAATGTACGCCCTTAAAACTATTGGCCTTTTTTTCTATTAATTGTAATAATCTCTCTCCCTCTCCAGTGGAAGCCCCATTTATTGAAGTGGAAAGAAATTGCACTAGCCAAGTGTCCAAGGGAACTTTACCATGTATCTCCTCCCTGGCTGCCAATTACTCTATACAAGGAAGGCAATGTATACAACATAGTATGTATATCAAAAAAAAAAAAAAAAAAAAGGCAAGTGTTACCTAACAGTCAATGGCAGCAGGCTCTACAATAATTGCTACTCTGGCTACCCAAAGTAAACAGTCACAGCTCCTCAAAGTTAATCTCAGAACACATTAGCCAAGTATACAATGCCTAACCACTTATTCATGTTATTTTTAATGTCATCCATCATCCATTGAAGTAACTATACTTGGGAGAGGGAACAGCCTTGTTTAATTCCTTATGACGTATTCTTAGCCTCCACTCATTAGTAGTTGGCATTAAGCACAGGCCAGACGAGAGAACTGAAAGATGAACTGGTAGGAATCAGTAGCCCTTCTTTTTATTTTGGAGGGGTGGTAGGATCAAGTGACTGGGGGAAGAGGCCTCTTTATTATTTTTTAACTATGTATTTATTTTTGAGACAGAGTGAGACAGAGCATGAGTGGGGGAGGGATGGAGAGAGAGAGGGAGACATAGAATCAGAGGCGGGATCCAGGCTCTGAGCTGTCAGCACAGAGTCCGACACAAGGCTCGAACTCGGGAATGGCGAGATCATGACCTGAGCCGAAGTCGGATGCTTAACTGACTGAGCCACCCAGGCGCCCCCTCAGTACCTCTTCTATAACTGAACTAAGACATCGTAAGCCTTCAGTGCTTTGCCTCAGTGATACCATGGCATGTCTGTCACCCACACCAGCAAGGGAAAGCTTACAGGTTCCTACCAACCAGTACTCACCAGCAGTATGAAAGCTTTAGGCTTATTTCATCAGTTACCTGAGGACTGAGGAGGTCCATTCCAATAATGAGAAAATGGACAGTCTGGGGCAGAGGGAGGCAGTGGGGAACAACAAGGACAGAAGCATCCCTTTAGCAAACTTGGTCCAATTTTAATAATCAAATGAGTAATTATCCTTTTAGTCTTCTCAAGAAGCCAGCACCTCTTGGATCTGGGGTGGGGGCAGGGAGGAGCTGGATCCCATTAAAGCATAAAGGCTTTCTGGGATTGGCAATATCTGGGCACCAGTGTCCAATAGAACCAGCCAGTGTCACTTATTTTGGGGGTACAAACTACAGGTAGTGTGGTAAAAAAGAGATTGTCTGCAAGGAAGAGCCAGCTGGATCCCTCTTTGGGGGCTGGTTCCTGCCACTGGCTAAGGAGGGTGGCAACAATGGGAGGAGGGTTGCCTCCCAAGCAGACCTCTGACACCGACTATAATCCAACCACATTAAGAATGGTAATTGTTCCACCGATTTACCAGAGATCATTCAATTTGGGACCCCCATGACCTTAGGGTCTAATATAACCGCTCTTGTTATTTTAGAGTTCATGCATAAATGGTTTGAGGTGGTTTGTTTGGCCTGTGATGGGAGCATGTTCTCCCTGTTGATTTAGGCCAGATGAGGTCCTGTTTGTCGTTAACAGGCAACACTTCATTTGGAGTTTGTCTTTCATGAGTTTCCATTAAACCAGGGCAGCTGTGGCCTTTGAATGGCTTTAGCATTAGCCATAACTGCCAGGAAAAAAAGGACTTACATTTGTCAGGAGCTCCCCTGAGAAACTGGATGGACCAGGACTCAATTCAGCTTCCTCCAGACTGGTAAATCATCATGCCGAACACACTGTCTGTTGCCTGATAAACTCAACTCCAATAGCTGACGGAGGGGATCTCTGGCCTTGTCTAATGCTCTCCACTGACAGTTGGCCTGGGCCTTCATGAGGCCTAATGCAGGATCGGGAGCCCTCCAAGGCATAAAAAGCCCACATTAACAAGGTACATGTGTACTGAGGTCCAAAGCCTCCTTTGGTGTTTGGGTGTTCATTCCCATCTTTCACACTAATTATGGAGATCCTTCAGTAGGTTCACCATTTTTTTCATCTTCACTAAGACAGCCAATAGTTTAATTTCAGCCCCTGGTATGTAAAGTTTGCTTCCTGTCAGATACACTCTACATAGGCAGGCAGACCCTTTTATATTTGTTTCCTGGGTTCAGTCCTTAAAAAAGAAGCTAGGCCTCAGAGTGAAAGAGGGGATACTTTTTCTGCTCCAAATGAAAATTGGTCTTTTCTTTCTGACCCTTCCCTTTTGCGTTTTCTGTTTTTATTTGTAGGTGGTTACTAGCAAAGAGGAGTTAGTTGTCCTCGTGACTATCATGGTAGTATTGTGCGACTTGCCCACTAGAGGGCACCAGTTCTCTTCCCGAGGGTCCTCCACTCGGGTCTCTCCCCCCTTATCCCTCCCAATCTAAGCACCTGGGTCTGCCCCAGGGTTCACCTGGTGAGAAGCAGCTGCAAGCAGGACCCATTGTGCAGCTCCTCTGAAGCACCTGTTCAGTATGACATCCACCACCTTACGAGTCCTGAGAGGTGCAGGAATATAAACCTCCTTGCCTTTAGCCACTTCAATTAATGCCTTAACGGTACAGCCCAAGGATTGGGTTCTGGATATCACTCCAGGAATGGGACAGAATGACACCATCCACAACAACCAATCCCAGTGTGAGCGCTGCAGAGGCAAACCAGCTCTTTACCAAGGTGTCTCCCTGCAAGCTGGGCTTAGGAGACCAGCCTTGGCCTGGTACCTCTGCCTTATCGACTCATTTTTCTGATAAAGGGTCCCCAGAGAGGAAGATGTCCTCTTGGCCCAGAGTATCCCAAATCATCAGCTAGCCACAGAGAACCTCACCTGCTATAGCCATTCTGGTGGATGGGCAGCCCACCCTCAGTATAGAGGTCTGCTCTTTTCTTCCTTTTCTTTTCAGGCCCACAAGCCTTAAAACGTCCAGTATCTCCTAACGGTCACCCAAGCATGCATGCTCACCGCCTTCCCTGGGCAGCTGGCACTTGTGATCCCAAAGACAACTTCTAATGGCATAGGTTCACTCAAACGCTGGTGCGTGCTCCCTCGACCTGGCTAATGAGGCACACCAGGAGATCACAAAAGCACGGAGTGCCGTGCAACAAGATGCCACTCCAAAGCAACAGTGGGGTGTTCCAAATTCTGAGCCCCAACAATGCAAGGCCATTCAGGATTGTTTGCCCATTGTATGGGGGCTGTTCAAGGGAAAAGATATGCCCACCATCAACAACAGCACACAATGAACTTGATTTGGGTGACACTTTGACAGGTTTGCATGGTTCGGGGCTAGGTGGAAGGAGTCCTCCATGAGACCCCACAGAGGCTACAGTTCTGGAGACCACCACCAAGAAGGAGAGGACGGCAAGGGAGAAAAGGATTGGAAAGGGGCTTTTGTGTCCAGCTGATGTCACTCAGTAGCTTGGTAGGGAGCCTTTGGGTCAGAGAACCCCGAACGGCAGCAGCAGTTTCGTGTCTTATAACTACAAGTTTCTACCTTATCAATGGCCAGCAGATGTGGGCTGAGGTTTCTCAGGGTATGCAAAGCTGGCAGGCTCTGAAAGCTAAAAACCCGCTTCTTTGGGCTATTTTTAAAATAATTGGATATATAAAAATTTGAGTTTGGCACCAGCAGGCTTTTGAATGAGCAGGTCCCAGCCTGCTATGAAGAGTAAACATAGGGCCAATATACAGAAGCCATCTTTGGCTCATTCAGATAACAACTAGAATACTGAATGACACATATTAGTTCTCGTAGCCAGAGGACTGAGTAAATTGCTTGACATAGAAAATATTCTCAGTATTTATGAAAACAGGAAGGCAGAAAGACAGGCAGGCAGGCAGAGCCAAGGTGTGAAACAGCTATAAAGGGAATGCAATGCAGACCACAACCATTCAACCTGGAAACTTGCTTCCTTATTTGAATCAGAGCTCTGTCAATTACCAGCTAGGCTTTTACCCTTTATTAGCTCTCAGACATTGGATGACTCACTTAACCTTTCAGTGCCTTTGTAATCATCTATAAAATGGGCACAATAAGGTTTTTCTCTTAGCATTTTTATGAGGAGTGTGTGAGTTAATATATGTAGCTAAATTAATAAGTATTGTATAAATATTAGCCTTACTTTGTGTGATCCAGTACAGGAGTACCAGTTTTGGTATATTCATAATTTTTTGCACTATATTGCTTCTATATTTTGTGTATTTAAACAACCAAACCGACGTCAAATACCGTGAATTTTACCTCCCAGTCATCTCTCCAATCTGGTTTTCCCTTTAGCTTCAGAGGAGCCACGGTCCCAAAAGCTACTGCTTCATCTTGCTTGTCTTATATCAATTCTGACCCCTTTCTAGTCTTTTGTATATTCTGTAGACAAATGATGGTTTCTAAAGTTAAATCTCATATCCTCCCCGAAACACCACCAACATAATTGAAACACTTTCATGACTTTCTAATCCTTTGAGATAAAAGACTCAGATGTGCGATGGTCTGTATATGTCTGACTCATCTGGACTATAACCACCTTCCCAATCCAATTCCAGGTCCCATTATCCACCCCCTTTTTCTTCAATTCCATAAATATTCTACGCTCCCTTCCCTATAACACGTTCTGTCTTCTGTATATTCCAGTGTGTCCTCTGTTACCTCATATTCGGCCATAGCACATCCCAGCCCCTAGGGATTTCCTACTCTTGTTTCAAATCTCAGATAACTACATGTTTCAGGGAACCCTGTCTTAAAAATGATCAGTTAGGGGTGCCTGGGTGGCTCAGTCGGTTAAGCGGCCCACTTCGGCTCAGGTCATGATCTCGGGGTCCGTGAGTTTGAGCCCCGCGTCAGGCTCTGTGCTGACAGCTCAGAGCCTGGAGCCTGTTTCAGATTCTGTCTCCCTCTCTCTGACCCTCCCCTGTTCATGCTCTGTCTCTCTCTGTCTCAAAAATATATAAACATTAAAAAAAAATTTTTAAAAATGATCAGTTAAATCCCCTGCCCCTTATGTTTTCATAGAACCACATATATCTCTTTGTATAACTTATCCCAGTAACATTTATCCAAATGAATATCAATAATATCTTTTCCCAATGCTGACAAAGAGCTTATTATTAAATCTGAACACTAAGCTCACTTTCTGGCTCATGATGGCCAGTCAATACATGTTTAGTAAAAGGAAATAAATGAATTAAAACATGTGTTGATTACTTCCTATGGGCCAGATAGAGTAACTTATAAAGAAATGGACACATTTGAGCAATGTATTTATTTTTAGGGGTCTTATCCTTAATTTCTAACTTCAAATTGCAATTGCCAATTACAGTTGACCCTTGAGCAACCTGGGAGTTAGGGGTTCAGTAAAAAAATCTACATGTAACTTTAGACAGCCCCAAAATTTAGCTACCAGTAGCCTAAGATTGACCAGAAGTCTTGCCAATAACATAGTCAATTACACATACTTTGCATGTTATATGTATTATATACTATATCCCAACAATAACCTAAACCAGAGAAAAGAAATTTTTAAGAAAATCATGAGAAAAAATACATTTACAGTACTGCACTGTATCAAAAAATAATCTGCACTTAAGTGGATCTGCCATAGTTCAAACCTATGTCATTCAAGGGTAGGCTGTACTGAAATTTAAATTAGAGCCAAAGGTATAAAGTAATTGTCCTGATTCTTCACTTCCAGGCACACAGAGTTCAATTACTGACTATTGTGTATTTCAAATATCTGGTGCCAACAAAATAGAGAACAAAGAAATAGTCATTGAAAATAATAAAATGAGATTTTACTTAGGGAAATGATGTATACCACGATACATCTGAGGAGAAAATAATCTGGAGCACACATTGAAAGGGCAAGAGTTACCTAGAAGATGGCAATGCCATACAAAGCCTGTGTGATGGTGGATAGCAAATTGTGTATGAGGTGATAACAGACATCCAAAAGGCCAATGATTCCCTGTGCCTCATATCAAATTACATTATGCTGCCAAACACTGAGATTATGGTCCCCATATATCAAAATAAAAACAGCTCATGATAACCCACCTGCTTCTGTTGGGCAATATGTCGTGAAATATATAGGAAACTGGTGAGTAAAAATTAATTTAGCACATGTTTCTGGATGTTAGTAATATACCTTCAGACTATTGCAGGACTGGGAAAGTAGTTGATGACGCTAAATTATTTACTACCAAAGCAGAGCTCTGCTATGAATTGATGACATTAGATTTCAAATCTCCTTTTCTGTGAAATTCTTCTTTGCTCTTCACTTCTTTCTCTACAGGACCCGTGTGGCATCAGTACCTTGCTTCATGGACACCAATCCATATTGTCCTAGTAAATAGTTTCACACATTCCATTTTGTTTTGGCTGTAGAGATACTGATTAATCCTAAATTTGTGATTATAACTGCATTCTTATTTATATATCTTTAACTTCAAGAATACATAATACTGCAGGAAAAACCATACATGAGATTTAAAGCATGAAAAAAAATGCTTAATCTTGCTAAATCACTTATTACCAGTTTCATTGGGGCAAATAATTTAATTCATGAGACTTAGATTTCTTATCTATAAAATATAAATAATACAATCTTGCTTATAATACTATTATGAGTCAAGTGTTTATAAAAACTATTGAGAACTCTTTAAATGTTCATTCTCTTTTCTTTCACTTTAAAATAAATGATATTTAGTTAAAAAAAAAAAAAGAACTGTGTTCATGATCAACATGAACTTCATCTGGCATTCCATTCTCTATTAACTCTGTGTAATTGAAGTGAAAACTGTATTCACATTGTCTGAAATACAGTTTGATTAATTAAAGCAATATTTTTATAGTGCACTTCATGATCTTCTCTAAAATTAATGAGATTAAAATTTTCATTTCATATCCAATATTTACCATTATGTTAGTGAAAAGATTGGATTCATAATGTTTCATCACTTGGCTCAGAACTGAGATGTGAGACTTAAAATCATGCGCATGGCTTCTTATGTGAATCATCTTGGCAAGATTATTAACATCAATATGTGGCAGAAGGCTGATGAATTTCCACAGACCATTGAATCAACAACCTCTTATTGAACTATCCTACATGATTCTACTGTGAATGATATAAAAAACAATCACAAAATGATCCCTAACTTCAAGTACTTTTTCTTTTTGAAGGACCAATTTTTCTCTTTGAAAAAATGGATGATTTTTTCCATTTATGAAAAGCATACAGTGGGAAAAGAAAGTACAATGGATTAATTTTTAGAAAAAGACACAATACATATTCACTGAAATGTGTAAAGTCTGTTTTTGGTTTAAGATTTCTGCTGCTCTGCGATGGTTGTTGGGAATCAAGTGTGAATTCCCTTTTTACATGAGGAACCAGCATCACTTGAGGTTTGGTAAAGTTTTGTTTTAAAATCAAGTGCCCATCTGATCCAACTCGGTAATTTTAATTTAGAAGTTAAACATTAACCTTAAGCCTACCATGCAAAAACCTGGAACTTAGTATTTCATATTATGCTCCGTTGTTACAAAAGTGAAAACACTGTTTCTGTACACACACATAACCCTTTCAGGCAAGCCTTTGGGCCGGGTCTTTTCAAAATGAGTCAACCCTTTGACTATGGGTTTGCCCTCCTTGCATGCATACTTACGAAGAGCAGCTTACCTCCACGGCAGCCCTCTCACCTGTATTAGCAGGGGAACTCCTCTTATCTTCCCAATTGTGACACTTTTATGCAACTTGGGCACCAGAATTTTGTCTTTCAAACTCGAAGACATACACCGCAACACTTCTAAAACTCCTTCAATCTCATGTGACCCCCTGTGGCACTGACTCTAGTGGTCTTAGGTTTGGCATGTGGGAATTAGCATCTCTCCCCTCTCTCCTATGGCTGGGGGAAGGAGCACAGCACAATCTTCTCTACTATGCAAACAGCCATTTGCAAATAAATCCTGACTTTGGTGAAGCTCCTTCATGGTCCTGCAGTTTTCTCCTATACAGAAGCTGGATGGTGAGGATGTACTGGGGAGTCCAAAAGATATGTTTGGTCACTTTTTAGAGAGTCCTGCCAGGCGATGTCCAACAAGTCCCTTTTGAATGTGTAAGTAATTAACACCCATTGCCATCAACAAGAGGGCATCAGTTAAAACTCTGAGACCACAGGAAGAGTCAGTTTAACATATTTCTAAACAAATACCATTAAATCCTCCTCACAGCTTCTCTATGAAGGCATTATTCTGTTTTATAAGAAAATACTCTAAGGAGATTAAATAATTGCCCTAATATCAGAAGCAGGAAGGAAGAATTTCAGGATTTCCAGTGCAAATCTCTTAAACACATTACGGGTTCTACAGATGGAATCTTAGTAGGCATATTCATTTATTGGCATGTATTTATCAAGGAACCTGCTCAAGTTTAGAGTAGCTAGTCTGATTTCCAGTTTTATCCACTGGAGACAATGGGGCCACGAATATAACCTGAGGCTTGTTAATAATTGGTTCAGGCAGAGAACAGAGCCAAGTCCACATGGTGAAGGACTTTAGGCCTGTATTAATTAGATGGAGAAAAAGAGTGTAAGCTAAATAGCCAATAATGCAGGGCCTTATAGAAAAAAAAAAAAAAAAGGAAGTGATCACCTTCAGAGTATTCTAAGCAGGTAGACTGCTGTGTTTCACATGGTTGTTTGTTTGTTCATTTGTTTAGAAACAGGAATACATTACAGATTGTAACTTTGCCATTCCCTAGAGGAGTAATTGTCCTGATTGGCAAGACCAAAACTCAGCTGATAAATGCTGATTCTGGCTAGAGAGAAGGGCAGTGCGTTGTGAGACATATAATACCATCTGAAAGCTTCATGAAGAAAGTGGCACAATCCCACCAATTCCATGGGTGAAGACTTTGCCACCCAGTCACACCTAATTACAACGCAGGTTGGATAATGAAGTACAGCCAGACAGCCAAGTGCATGACTATAATCCTCATCTATTAGAAGAATGGAAGAACGAATTATTGGGGAAAACTAGTAATATTTGACATCGGCCTACAGTAGCACACAATTGCAAAGCGCAAAAACTGAGCAGACAGGAGAAAAGACACAAGACACAAAGGCCTGGTTGCCTAGAAGACAAGATTGGACAATCCTGAGAGAGCCAGGGATGGAAATGATATTTACAGCATACACATGGCATGATTCACTCTTTGATACTGAATTACATTTCAACTAGTAGGATCCATGCTTCAACTTTAAGAAATATGTTTACTCACTATACTAACTTCCACTTATTTTTCATTCTTCTTCTTCCTCTTTTTCATTTCAGCCCTTCATTCCCATCTTTCACTCCTCCTGTCTTCCTGGGTGCAGAGGGGGTCTGGATCCATCTCATAAGATAGAACTCTAATCTCCGATAGGCATGGCTGAAAACTTTAGGAAGACTAGCAAGTTTTCACTTCAATCAAATTCCCATTTCACCATCTCTCACTCTCATCTTCTGAAGTAATGGTAACTCCAGTTCCTTAGGCATTCCAGGATTCTGCACCCACAACCCACAATTCACTTATATGTTTCCTTCCCAGAAGCTCAGGCCTCAGATTTCTTATGTAGAGTTAAGTCACTGGCCATCCATCTTTATATTTTTAGTTTCTAGAATATTGTTGATGCATCCTCTTTCCTGTTGTCCCCCCATCCCTTTTTTTTAAGTGTACTTATTTATTTTGAGAGAAAAAGGGAGAGAGAGCAGAAGCATGAGTGGGGGAGGGGCAGAGGGAGAGAGGAGAAACAGAGAGAGAGAGAGAGAGAGAGAGAGAGAGAACCCCAAGCAAGATCCATCCTGTGAGCCTGGAGCCCAAGGTGAGCTTAGAACCTTGAGATCAGGACCTGAGCCAAAATCCACAGTCGGGCACTTAACTGACTGAGCCACTGAAGTGCCCCAATTTTACTTCCCTTCCTTTTATATTGTCACATTTTAGATGCTGTATAAATATTACCTAATTTACAGCACCTCCTCTTTTTATGTGTGAAGAAAAAGCACAAAGGCTCTGTGGCAAATTCTGTGGGTTAACCACTCAAAATTATGCTCGGGCCTTTTTTACAAGACTTCCTTTAGTATAGAATATTAAAAATATAAAACACCTTTTCTGCCTAACTTTGGCTAGGTATAGTCACTAAAAAAAAAAGCAGATGCCATTGATGCTTTTAAGATAGCATTTTTAAAAAAGGAACTCAAGTTTAAAAAAATTAAATCTGTGCTTTAATAGAATTTAAATTCTCATGAGACAAACAACATTAAAAATTTATAAATGTGGGGGAGGAGCCAAGATGGTGGAACAGCATGGAAGTTTTTTGTGTGTCTCGCGTCCATGAAATACAGCCAGACCAACACTAAACCATCCTACACACCTATAAAACTGATTGGAGGATTAACACAACAATCTGCACAACCTGAACCACAGAATTCAGCAGGTACGTGGTGCAGAGAGGTGAACTTGGGGAGAGAAAAGCCGGCGGCATGCAGGGAGCCACTTTTGCAGGCAGAGAGAGGACGGAGACTGGGGGGGCAGGGGGGAATACGGGAAAAGCACCCCTCCCCAGAAGCAGCTGGAGAGAAAGTGGAAAATTGGAAAGAGCCACAGGGACTAAACTGAAAAGGGAGAAAAGAGAAAGGAGAGGGTTTAAATTCCATTAAGACTGTAAACAAGGGTAGCACAAAGGCTGCAACTCTGCAGCTCGATACCTGGCGGTGCTCTGGTGGGAAGGGTGAATCCCCAGGAACAGAGTGGGGTCCAGGAGTTTCTCAAGCCACATGGGGAAAAGCGGTTCCACTGCTGGAAGGACATTTGGTGGAGACTATTGAAGCCACCTGGTCCCAGCAGACCCCAGAAAACAGCCACATTCGCTGGTGCTGGAACAAGGTCATTAAGGGTGAAGCCTGGTGCCAGGCGTGTGTTGTGATTTTCCACAATCCCTGAAAAGCTGCTGCTATGCTATCTCACGAACTTTTTCGGGGTGGGGGGGCTGGCACCTGGCCACAGTCTTGGGGCACCAGCAGCAGCAGGGTCCAGCAAGCGTTCCTGGGTGCAGCCGACATTAGACCATTCCCTCCTGCAGAGGGGCGGAATGCGTCAAAGCCGCTGCAGTCCTTCAGAAGTAAGGGGCCGGGGAAAACAGCCGCATCTGAGACAAAACTCAGGAGAGAGGTACTGCCTGGGGCCTGGTAACGGAGAGTGAAAAAGTGGGGAATGGACGAAAGCTGAAGACAGAGGACAGGTGCACAATTGCTAATTGGAGAGAACAAAGTTCTCATACTAGAGACTGAGTAGCTGGGTGACACCATTTTCATTGCTCCTGCGCAAGCGCATATGCACCTACGAGCCCTGCAAGAATCCACCCCAGTAGCCTAGCAGCGCCATCTAGTGGAGAACAGAGCCATTACACTGAGCCCCTCCTAAATGGGCCAACTTCACTCTTCAAGAACACAAGTCTCACTGCCTACTTAGTTTATGGACTATAAAGCATTATACAGTCTGACTTCTGGGAGAAAACGAAATAATTTCAGTCCTATTTCAATCTGTTAGCAGGTAGATCTATTCATTTTCTTTCTTTTTTTTTTTCCTTTTTTACACTACTTTTCTTTTTCTTGAATACAGAAAGAGAAAAAATTCATTTTTATTTTCAATTTGTATTAAAATGTTTTTAATTTTTTTCTATATTTTTTACTTTTGTGTAAATTTTTTCAAATACTATTTAACTTCCATCATTTTATTTTAGTCTACTTCAGCGTATTCACCTTTTCAAATTTTCAAACGATTTCCCTTTTTTCTTTTTCTTTTTTCTCTTTTTCATTTATTTTCTTTTTCTTGAATGCAGACAGAGAAAAACTACATTTTTACTTTCAATTTCTATTAAAATATTTTTCTTTACTTTTTTACTATATAGTTTGATTTTATGTAAATTTTATCAAATTCTATTTTACTCCCACCATCTCATTTTTTCAAATTCTCAACCGATTTCCTTTTTTTCCCCCACTTTTTTTTTTCTCCAATCTGTCAAACCACTTTCAACACCCATGCCAAAACACACCTAGGATCTAGCATCATTTATTAGATTTTTTTGGGTGTGTGTGTTTTTATTTTTTTAATTTTAATATTTTATAATTTTAATTTTTCTACCTCGTTAATTCCTTTTCTTTCTTCGAAATGACAAAAAGAAAGAATTCACCCCAAAAGAAAGAGCATGAAGAAACGATAGCCAGGGATTTAACCAACACAGCTACAAGCAAGATGTCGGACCAGAATTTAGAATCACGATAAGAATACTAGCTGGAGTCGAAAATAGATTAGAATCCCTTTCTGCAGAGATAAAAGAAGTAAAACATAGAATGAAATTAAAAATGCTATACCTGAGCTGCAATCATGAATGGTTGCAGCAGCAGAAATGACGGATGAGGCAGAACAGAGAATCAGAGATATAGAGGACAAACTTATAGAGAATAATGAAGCAGAAAAAAGAGGGAGATTAAGGTAAAAGTGCATGATTTCAGAATTAGAGAAATCAGTGACTCATTAAAAAGGAACAACATCAGAATCATAGGGGTCCCAGAAGAGGAAGAGAGAGAAATAAGGCTAGAAGGGTTATGTGAGCAAATCACAGCAGAAAAATTTCCTGACCTGGGGAAAGACAGACATCAAAATCCAGGAAGCACAGAGGACTCCCATTAGATTCAACAAAAACCGACCATCAACAAGGCATATGAGAGTCAAATTCACAAAATACTCAGGCAAGGAGAGAATCATGAAAACAGCAAGGGAAATACAGTCCCTAACCTACAAGGGAAGACAGATCAGGTTTGCAGCAGATCTAGCCACAGAAACTTGGCAGGCCAGAAAGGAGTGGCAGAATATATTCAATGTGCTGAATCAGAAAAATATGCAGCCAAGAAATCTTTATCCAGCAAGGCTGTCATTCAAAATAGAAGGAGAAATAAAAAGTTTCCCAGACAAACAAAAATTAAAGGAGTTTGTGACCACTAAACCAGCCCTGCAAGAAATTTTAAGGGGAACTCTCTGGGGGAGAAAAGATGAAAATATATCAACAAAGATTAGAAAGGACAGGAAACACCACCAGAAACTTCAACTCTACAAGCATCATAATGGCAATAAATTCATGTATTTCAGTACTCGCTCGAAACGTCAATGGACTCAATGCTCCAGTCAAAAGACATAGGGTAACAGAATGGATAAGAATACAAGATCCTTCTATATGCTATTTACAAGAGACCCACTTTATATCTAAAGACACCTTCAGGTTGAAAATAAGGGGATGGAGAACCATCTATCATGCTAATGGTCACAAAAGAAAACCAGAGTAGCCATACTTATATCAGACAATCTAGACTTTAAAAGAAAGACTGTGTCAAGAGATGCTGAAGGGCGTTATATCATAATCAAGGGGTCTATCCACCAAGAACACCTAATAATTGTAAACATTTATGCACCAAATATGGAGGCACCCAAATATAATCACAAACATAAAGACTGATAGTAATACTATAATAGTAGGAGACTTCAACACCCCACTCACAGCAATGGACATTTCATCTAATCAAAAAATCAACAAGGAAACAATGGCTTTGAATGACACACTGGACCAGATGGACTTAACAGATATATTCAGAACATTTCATCCTAAAGCAGCAGAATATACATTCTTCTCCAGTGCACGTGGAATGTTCTCCAGAATAGACCATATACTAGGACACAAATCAGCCCTAACTAAGTACAAAAAGATCGAGATCATACCATGCATATTTTCAGACCACAATGCTATGATACTCTAAATCAACCAAAAGAAAAAAATTGGAAAGGGAACTAATACTTGGAGACTGAAGAACATCCTACTAAAGAATGAATGGGTAACCAAGCAGTTAAAGAAGAAATTAAAAAGTATATGGAAGTCACTGAAAATGATAACACCACAACCCAAAACCTCTGGGATGCAGCAAAGGCAGTCATAAGAGGAAAGTATATAGCAATCCAGGCCTTCCTAAAGAAGGAAGAAAGATCTCAGATACACAACATAACCTTACACCTTAAGGAGCTGGAAAAAGAACAGCAAATAAAAACCAAAACCAGCAGAAGACAGGAAATAATAAAAATTAGAGCAGAAATTAATGCTATCGAAACCAAAATAACAGTAGAACAGATCAATTAAACCAGAAGCTGAATCTTTGAAAGAATTCACAAAATTGATACACCACTAGCCAGTTTGATCAAAAAGAAAAAGGAAAGGAACCAAATAAATAAAATCAAGAATGAAAGAGGAGAGATCACAACCAACACAGCAGAAATACAAACAATAATAAGAATATTATGAGCAATTATATGCCAATAAAATGGCAATATGGAAGAAATGGAAAAATTCCTAGAAACATATACACTACCAAAACTGAAACAAGAAGAAATAGAAAATTTGAACAGAAGCATAACCAGTAAGGAAATCGAATTAGTAATCAAAAATCTGCCAAAAAAACAAGAGTCCTGGGCCAGATGGCTTTCCAGGGGAATTCTACCAAACATTTAAGGAAGAGTTAACACCTATTCTCTTGAACATGATCCAAAAGATAGAAATGGAAGGAAAACTTCCAAACTCTTTTTATGAAGCCAGCATTACCTTGATTCCAAAACCAGACAGAGACCACACTAAAAAGGAGAACGACAGACCAATTTCCCTGATGAACATGAGGGCAAAAATCCTCAACAAGATATTAGCCAACAGGATCCAACAATACATTAAAAAAGTATTCACCAAGACCAAGTGGGATTTATACCTGGGATGCAGGGCTGGTTCAACATCCGCAAGACAATTAACATGATTCATCACATCAATAAAAGAAAGGACAAGAACCATATGATCCTCTCAATAGGTACAGAGAAAGCATTTGACAAAATACAGCATCCTTTCTTCATAAAAACCCTCAAGAATGCAGGGATAGAAGGAGCATACCTCGAGATTATAAAAGCCATATATGAACGACCCACTGCTAATATCATCTTCAATGGGGAAAAACTGACAGCTTTCCCCCTAAGTTCAGGAACAAGACTGGGATGTCCACTCTTACACTGTTATTCCACATGGTATTGGAAGTCTTATCCTCTGCAATCAGACAACACAAAGAAATAAAAGGCATCCAAATCGGCCAGGAGGAGGTCAAACTTTCACTCTTCGCAGACGACATGATACTCTATATGGAAAACCCAAAAGATTCCACCAAAAAACTGCTAGAACTGATTCATTAATTCAGCAAAGTGGCAGGATATAAAATCAATGCACAGAAATCAGGTGCATTCCTATACACCAACAATGAAGTGACAGAGAAATCAAGGAATCGATCCTGTTTACAGTTGCACTAAAAACCATAAAATGCCTAGGAATAAATCTAACCAAAGAGGTAAAAAATCCATACACTGCAAACTATAGAAAGCTTATGAAAGAAGTTGAAGAAGACACAAAAAAATGGAAAAAGATTCCATGCTCCTGGATAGCAAGAACAAATATTGTTAAAATGTCAATACTACCCAAAGCAATCTACATATTCAATGCACTTCCTATCAAAATAACACCAGCATTCTTCACAGAGCTAGAACAAATAATCCTAAAATTTGTATGGAACCAGAAATGATCCCCAATAGCCAAAAAGATCTTGAAAAAGAAAACCAAAGCAGGAGACACCACAATCCCAGACTTCAAGCTATACTACAAAGCTGAAATCATCAAGACAGTATGGTACTGGCACAAGAACAGACATTCAGATCTATGGAACAGAATAGAGAACCCAGAAACAGACCCACAAACATATAGCCAACTATTCTTTGACAAAGCAGGAAAGACTATCCAATGGAATAAAGACAGTCTCTTCAGCAAGTGGTGCTGGGAAAACTGGACAGACACATGCAGAACAATGAACCTGGACCACTTTCTTACACCAGGCACAAAAATAAGCTCAAAATGGATGAAATGCCTCTATGGAAGACAGGAAGCCATCAAAATCCTCAAGGAGAAAGCAGGCAAAAACTTCTTGGGTCTTGGCTGCAGCAACTTCTTACTCAAAACGTCTCCAGAGGCAAGGGAAACAAAAGCAAAAATGAACTACTGGGACCTCATCAAAATAAAAATCTTCTGCACAGCTAAGGAAACATTCAGCAAAACTAAAAGGCAACCGAGAGAAAGGGAGAAGATATTTGCAAACGACATATCAGATAAAGGGCTAGTATCCAAAATCTATAAATAACTTATCAAACTCAACACCCAAAACACAAATAATCCAGTGAAGAAATGGGCAAAAGTCATGAATAGACACTTCTCCAAAGAAGACATCCAGATGGCCAACCGACACATGAAAAAATGCTGAACATCACTCATCATCAGGGAAATACAAATCAAAACCACCATGAGATACCACCCTACACCTGTCTGAATGACTAACATTAACAACTCAGGCAACAACAGATGTTGGCAAGGATGTGGAGAAAGAGGATCTCTTTTGCATTGTTGGTGGGAATGCAAGCTGGTGCAGCCACTCTGGAAAACAGTATGGAGGTTCCTCAAAAAATTAAAAATAGAACTACCCTATGACCCAGCAATTGCACTACTAGGCATTTATCCAAGGTATACAGGTGTGCTGTTTCAAAGGGACACATGCACCCCCATGTTTATAGCAGCACTATCGACAATAGCCAAAGTATGGAAAGAGCCCAAATGTCCATCAATGGATGAATGGATAAAGAAGATGTGGTGTGTGTATATATATATATATATATATATATATATATATATATATATATATACACACACACACACACACACACATATATACCGATATTTATATACTCATATATATACACACACATATATACACATATATACACACATACACACACACACACACACACACACACACACATATATATATATATAATGGAGTATTACTCGGCAACCAGAAAGAATGAAATCTTGCCATTTGCAATTACGTGGATGGAACTAGAGGGAATTATGCTAAGTGAAATTAGTCAGTCAGAGAAAGACAAAAATCATATGACTCCACTCATATGAGGACTTTAAGAGACAAAACAGATGAACATAAGGGAAGGGAAACAAAAATAATATAAAAACATGGAGGGGGATAAAACTGAAGAGACTCATAAATATGGAGAACAAACTGAGAGTTACTGGAGGGGTTGTGGGAGGGGGGATGGGCTAAATGGGTAAGGGGCACTAAGGAATCTATTCCTGAAATCATTGTTGCAGTATATGCTAACTGATTTGGATGTAAATTTTAAAAAAATAAAAAAACAAGTTGAAAAGAAAGAAAAATAAGTAAACATTTAAAAAAAAAAGAGGAACTCAGTGGGGCATCTAGGTGCTCAGGTTTGTGGTTTCCCTAAGGAAAGAGAAAAAAAACCTCAAGGCACCTGACTATACCTTAGGTATGTGACAACATTCCTCAAGGCCTTGTAACATGAGACCACTTAATCAGACTACATGTTTGTGTGTTACCATATATGGGAGACAAAAAAGTAAGAAACATACAAAAAACTACACCAGGTGGCATTCAGGACTCAGGTCTTTGGGTACGAACCCAACTGAGTGGTGTCCACAGGAATAAAGTTGCTTCCTGGAAAGAAATCCCTCGGTGTCATGACTCTGTATGATAATCCTGGTACAGGTGCAGTGTCAGACTTCAGCTCAGGTCATGATCTCAAGTTCTCGAGTTCGAGCCCCATGTGGGGCTCTGTGCTGACAGCTCAGAGCCTGGAGCCTGCTTCGGATTCTGTGTCTCCCTCTCTCTCTCTCTGCCCCCTCCCCCACTCATACTCTGTCTCTCTCTCTCTCTCTGTCTCAAAAATAAATAAACATTAAAAACATAATTAAAAAAAAAAAAGAGGAACTCGGCTTGTGAGGCCTTCTTTGGTTTGGCTTTTGTCTTTTGGTTTTGTGTTTTTCACTTTTCTTTATTCCTGCCTGGAATCTTAAGATAATGCTTAGAATATCAGCCATCCTGAAACATGAGGCTAACAGCTACATGATGAAGATATGAACAGAAAGTTAGGATTTTGGGGTTCCCAATAACATCATGGAACAGCTACAGAAGGCCTGGACTGCTAAATTGAGGCTTCTTAATATTGGGAATAATCAATTTGCTACCACTTAAGCTTTTATTTACCAGCCTTTCCTAACTAAGCCGTGCACACTTAGGGTCCATATGTTCATGAACACTCATACCTTTAAAATCCAAAAATGAAAGTTATGAGCTCTAAATTGTACATGTATAAATCATTCTCTCTAAAAGTCAATACTTGTTTTTTAAATATTGAGAGAATAAAACTTTGTGTTTTAAATTTTTTTAATTTTATTTCTAATTTTTAAAAGTTTATTTATTTATTTTGAGAGAGATTGAGAGAGAGAGAGAGAGAGAGAGAGAGAGAGAGAGAAAAGCAGGGGAGGGGCAGAGAGAAGGGGAGACAGAATCCCAAGCAGGTTCCACACCATCAGTGCAGAACCCAATGTAGGGCTTGAACTCATGAATGGTGAGATCATACCTGAGCTGAGATCAAGAGTCAAATGCCTTTAGAGACTGTTAAAAACTGAGAACAAACTGAGGGTTGATGGGGGGTGGGAGGGAGGGCAGGGTGGGAGGGAGGGCAGGGTGGGTGATGGGTATTGAGGAGGGCACCTTTTGGGATGAGCACTGGGTGTTGTATGGAAACCAATTTGACAGTAAATTTCATATATTAAAAAATAAAAAAAAAAAAAAAGAGTCAAATGCTTAACCGACTGTGCCACCAGGCACCCCCAGAATAAAACTTTCCTAAACTTAATTTCCTGTCATATTTTGCTTTCACAATTTTCCTTCCGATTATGGTGATTATACATACCAGATCATCTACCACTAGATACCCTTTTAGGATCTTATTCTAATTCTCTACGTGAAAGGGAACATATTGATGATACATGTAAATTTTAGCAGCCTTCTTTCAATATACTATAAACATTGGGATTCAGAATAAGTAACAATAAATGTGTCTCTGGCAAAGATATCAAAAATTCTTATATGACAATATATAAATTGTTTACTCCTATTAAATAAAAAGAAATACATCTCTAAACAAGTATGTCATATTCATTTCTGTAAAAGTGCTAAAACATTCTCAATACTTTTTATTAATTATGTGGGTAATTAGAACATTAGGAAAAATTACATTGAAAAACTGCCTAGGTTCCTGAAAGCATTGATTTTAGAAACAAGTTTTTTTGGAGAGGGAATTGTGTGGTATGTTTGCATTAGGCATCTAGTCCCAGGGGCATTATAAACATCAACAAGATCATTTTTGTCACGCTGGTGTTACTTTTTCACTGTAGTTGAGACATCTGACAAGCAAAGTCTCCATGCTACAATACACAAAGTCCCTTGATATCCTACGCTTTCAACAATCTTAATCCAGCGTGGTGGATTTCAAGAGTTTCAATAAATCAGAAAAACCAGGGTGGTTCTTTTCTCTATACACATTGCACAAACAAGAATCATATTATTGCCAAGTTGAAGAGGATTAGTGATTATACCATTTGTCTTTTTATGTTTGCTTGAACATCGTTTTTATTCTCAAATGAAGTAAGTTTGGGAATTCTTAACTCATATAAAAGTTGAACCATATCACAAAAAAAATAAATCAGCTATTTATTTGCTTTGATTTAATGCACATGACAATATTCTAGAAAAGGTGTGATTTGGTTACACTAGAAGTTAAAGCTGAGACTTTTTCCTTGATACAATTTAGGGAGTAATCGAACTTTGAGTAACATGTATACAATTTTCTATCATCTTTCAGTTGCTACATGGTTACCTATACCCTAATCCATGTTAGCATCACCTTTTTCTTGGATTTACAAAGCAACCACATCATCAGTCTTTCTACAAATTTCCTCCCATCAATATTTCATCCATAGGTATCATTCTAAAATCCAAATCTGGAGCCCCTGGGTGGCTCAGCCAGTTAAGCTCCTGAGTCTTGATCTTGGCTCAGGACATGACCTCACAGTTTGTGGGATCAAATCCTATGTCAGGCTCTGCACTGCTTGAGATTCTCTCTCTCCCTTTTTCTCCGTCCCTCCCCCACTCTCATGTGTGCAAGCGTGCACTCTCTCACTTTCCCTCTCAAAAATTAAATAAATCAACTTTAAAATCCGAAAATAATGTCATTCTTTTCCTTGAAACCAATAGCTTCTCATTACTCTTCTACACATATTATTTAAATCTTTCCTGGGGCGCCTGGGTGGCTCAGTCCGTTAATCGTCCGACTTCAGCTCGGGTCGCGATCTCACGGTCCGTGAGTTCGAGCCACGCGTCGGGCTCTGGGCTGATGGCTCAGAGCCTGGAGCCTGCTTCCGATTCTGTGTCTCCCTCTCTCTCTGCCCCTCCCCTGTTCATGCTCTGTCTCTCTCTGTCTCAAAAATAAATAAACGTTAAAAAAAATTAAATCTTTCCTTATGATGTATAACAACAGCTATCAACACTCTCTTTTTTGTTGTTAGAATTCCAACGTTTATTTCCTATATGAATCTTCATGCAGCATATGTTATTATTTTCTTTGCTTAGACAAAGATATGCTCTCATACACTCCACATCACTTTCTACCCACTCTTTAAAACTTTAATTTAGGGGCACTTGGGTGGCTCAGTCAGTTGAGCATCCAACTTTGGCTCAGGTCATGGTCTCGCCATTCCCGAGTTCAAGCCTTGCGTCAGACTCTGTGCTGAGAGCTCAGAGCTTGGAGCCCACTTTAGATTCTGTGTCTCCCTCTCTCTGCCTCTCCCCTGCTTGCATTTTGTCTGTTTCTCTCAAAAATAAATAAGAATGTTTAATAAAAAAATAAAAAATAAAACTTCAATTTAATAATCCCACAGTCAATCAAATCTTCCCTAATCTCTAAGACTCAGCAATTCCCCTATTTTATGATCTCACATTAACCTGTATTTGTCTTTTACAACTATTGTAAACAGACAACTAATTGTATATTTAGTGATTTAATGTCTGTCATCCCTCCCAGAACTTAATTTCCATGAGGCCAGTTATATGTCTGTTTTGTTCATCATCATCCTGAATAGTAGAAACTCAATAAATATTTTTTGAATATACAAATTAATACTGTTTGCCAATGCAAACACAGCCACAGCAATGACAGAAAATAAAGTACTAAACTAACTTGTAATTATCATTAAAATATACCCAAAGAACTCAGTCACAGAGAAATTAGGTCGTTTATAATATACAATTACTAGTGTGCAAGCTATGTGACTTACACTTTGACCACCATCTAAAAAAGGATTTGGGATATGGGGCACCTTGGTGGCTCGGTTGAGTGTCTGACTTCGGCTCAGGTCATGATTTCATGGTTTGTGAGTTTGAGCCCTGCATTGGGCTCTGTGCTGACAGCTCAGAACCTGGAGCCTGCTTCGGATTCTGTGTCTCCCTCTCTCTCTGGCCCTCCCTGCTCATGCTCTTTCTCTCTCTCTCTCAAAAATAAACATTAAAAGAAATTTTTTAAAGGATTTGGGATAAAATGAGCAAAAGTGATATCATGTCCATAGAGGAACAAACTGAATCTGCTCTAATTTTGCAAAGTAAAACATTCAAAAGAATCAGTTCCTTAGTATTAGTTATAATAACTTGCAATACATCTCATAATATTATTATTGAGGACCAGCAACATAGGTTATAAATGCTATGAAATAACTTACAAGCTAAATACAAGTTCTGGGTTTTTTTTCCAAAATATTCAGTGAAAATTATTTCAGTCTCTTCTTTAAATATTTAAATTTTGCTCTCAATTTTTTCTTTTTCTTTTTTTTCTTTCTTTTTTTTTTTTAGTTCCAAGAGTAGAATTTAGAGATTCAACACTTACAACACCCAGTGCTCATCATAATAAATGCCCTCCATAATCCCCCTCACCCATTTAGTCCTTCCCCTCGCCCATCTCCCTTCTGGTAACCATCAGGTTGTTCTCTATTAAGAGTCTGCTTTTGGTTTTCCTCTTTCTCCCCCCGCCACCCCACCCATATTCATTTGTTTTGTTTCTTAAATTTCACATATGAGTGAAATCATATGGTATTTGCCTTTCTCTGACTGACTTATTTCGCTTAGCATAACACTCTGCAGCTCTATCCACATCATTGTAAATCCGCCCTGAATTATTTTTTTTTTAACGTTTTATTTATTTTTGAGACAGAGAGAGACAGAGCATGAACAGGGGAGGGGCAGAGAGAGAGGGAGACACAGAATCAGAAGCAGGCTCCAGGCTCTGAGCCATCAGCCCAGAGCCCGATTCGGGGCTCGAACTCACGGACCGCAAGATCGTGACCCGAGCTGAAGTCAGACGCTTAACCGACTGAGCCACCCAGGCGCCCCCCGCCCTGAATTCTTAATTGCTATTCGGTAAGGATAGTAGATGAAGATGGAAATACTGCAATTAACCTGTAAGTTATTTCAATTGAATTTTAATTTTTGAGGTAGGGAATAATATTTGTCTTTTCTAGCCACTCCTTTTGAATCCACTGATGCATAAAAGAGGAGGTAAGAGAGAGGAAAGCTAAAAGTAATGAAGGTCTTCATCTTACAAAATTGTTGGAATTTGAAGGTATCTTGGAACAAGTCCCATAAGCATTAAGAATGAACTAATCAAAGTCATCTCTGAAGTTGCCCTGAAGGTGTGAGTTCATGAACACAGCACTGTATCTGCCCTTTAAGAATTAGGGAGCATGAATAAATATGCCACTGATGCCGCATAGACACCAAAACTATCTTTGGACAGAAGGAAGCCAGAGAATGGATAATGGAACACTGCTACAAAAACAAACAAACAAACAAACAAACAAACCTTAAATTTCCACAATTTTGCATACTAGCAACAAGGACCAAAAGGAACAGAAGATGACCTGTGTCTCTCTTCTGCCTTCTTAAATGCAAACAAGAGCATCTAAATAGGAAAACCTGATTTGATTCTTGAACCCTAAACACACATCACAGCCATAAAGGATAGAATAGGTACATACGGTTTTAAGTCTACTTAATGGCGAAAATAGTTCACCTGCAAAACTCACTTCAAATGACAATGCAACCTTTTATAGGATATTTTATAACCAGATGACTATGACTTTTAAGCTAAGAGCACTCTTATTCTTCATGAACCCTTTAGTTCCTAACTTTAGAGTGTGTGTGTGTGTGTGTGTGTGTGTGTGTGTACATGTGTGTATGTTAAGTGGGGGAAGAGCAGATTCTACAAGTTGTATCCACTAATGATCTGATTTATCTTATTTTTTTATTTAATTACTCTCAATGTTAATTTCTTTCTTAAAGCAGTACTAGTAAGAAAAGTCCATCATTTCTACCATTTGCAAAGGAGTTTTGTGTCAGGATACACCACACACACACACACACACACACTATATAAATATATATGTTATTTTAATTAATGTCCAATTTTATTTATTACACACACCAAGTGGTAATTATTAATTTCTTATAAGAGATGAGGAACCAGAAACATCAAGAGATAAAATTAATCTTCCCTATGTATATTGTATCATTATTTCCAATACCCAAATAGTCCAAGTGTCCATCAATAAATGAATGAGTAAAGAAAATGTGACATATAGATATATATATTGGAATATTATTCAGCCATAAAAAAGAATGGAGTCTTGCCGTTTGTAACAACATGAATGGAGCTAGAGACTATAATGCTAAGTCAAATAAATCAGTCAGAGAAAGACAAATACATATGATTTCACTCATGTGGAATGTAAGAAACAAAACAAATGAACAAAGGAAAAAGAGAGAGAAACAGAAAGACAAACCAAGAAACAGACTCCAAGAAAACAAACTGATGGTTACCAGAGGAGAGGTGGGTGGGGGATGGGTGAAATAGGTGATGGGGATTAAAGAGTACATTTATCATAATGAGCACTGAGTAATGTATGGATTTGTTGTATATTTTGTTGCACTATATTGTACACCTGAAATTAATATAACACTGTATGTTAATTATGCTGAATTTTTAAAAACTTAATTAAAAAATGTAAGAAAATTTTTCTAATGGCATGCAACAGAAAAGAAATAAAATGAAAGCATAATATAACAACCACATTGAGATCAGTATGTCCTTATTAGGCTAAACTACCAAATCCTTAATATTCAAAGTAGATTGGTACCTAATAATACTATTGTTATTACCCTAACATTACTAAATATAACATACAATGAAATTTTAATCAATGTAAAGCAAATAGAAACCAGGGATAATTTGGGATCCTTTGTATGTATGTATGGTATAATACCTAGCCATTAAATGTTTAAAAATTTTTCTCATAATGACACAAAAAACAAAGCTTGTTAGCCTCATAAAATGTCATGTCCAGACTGAGAGTACAAGGTCCAGAACTAAAGTTTCTTTTTTGAAAAGTTAAAGTTGGAATAGAATTTAAAATATGGCATAAATAATATCTAAAATGAGTAATGGGCAAATAAAGAGCTCCATGTTATAAGTATTATTTAAATATAATCTTTCAGGGTACCTGTGTGACTCAGTCTGTTGAGCGTCCGACTCTTGATTTCAGCTCATGATTCCAGGGTCATAGGATCAAGACCAGCATCAGGTTCCACATTTAGTGTAGAGTCTGCTTAAGACTCTCTTTCTCTGTCTCTTTCCGTCTGCCCCTCTCCCCTACTTGTGTTCTTTCTCTCTCTCTCTCTCCCTAAAATAAAAAATAAATAAATAAAATATAATTTTTATATACAATTTAAATTTAAAAAATATATTGAACTTTACAAAAATGTTTATTATAAAGTTTAAGAAAGAAGAGGAAAACAGTAAAACTGGGAAATGGTCCAATTTTTTCACTTAAAAATATTTATTAACATATAAAATGTTCCAGATATTATTTTGAGCACTGGGAGGTTAAAACACTGGCAAAAGTTGATATTCACTGAATGTTATATTAGTAAGAGATCCAGGCATTAATCAAATTATCACAAAACAAATGGAAAATTATAATTGTGATGAATATATTAAGCAGGGTACATGATGGTGTGAAATCACATTACAGTGACAGCTGATCTTGTCTGTGGATTTTGGAATGGTTTATCTGAGAATAATATTTAGTTAAGACTTGACTCAATGAAGGTTTGGGCAACAGAAAATGAATAACAGGTAAAAGAAATAAAAGCGGATTCAACCATATAAAATTTTAAAAGCCAGATTAACAATAGAATGAATTATTTGTCTTTCTGAGTGTGGTATGGGAAGTTCCTCAGTTGGAGAATGAAGGATGTTCACCCACACATGCACATGCACGCACACACACACACACACACACACACTCCCAACCATATGATACACAGATAGATAACATACACATATACACATATATATTATATATATAAATGAAAGATCAAATGGAATTATTCAAGAAGTTTGGAGAGAATGAAAAACATAAACTCAGCTCCACAGTCTTAGTAGAGAATAGCCCTGACTAGTGGCCAAGAAGGATTTTCTTTCTTTTTTGGTTCATTTGTTTTCATTTTCCTTTTTTTTTTTTTTTTTCACTTTTTAGAAATAATCTATTGATCAATTAGTCATGTAGTTTAACATTAATATAATTAATTGATAACCCAAAAGTGCACTCATGGCTAAATGTTTTTAAGTATTGAAAAATTTCTTGACTTATGCTTACAGTATTAAATATGGTTACATATTAAATATTAATTACTTAATGTTTAATAAAATTTTTATGGTGCATATGAAGCAATAAAGAAAGTTAACTTATTAATGTCAAATTAGTAATTATTTCATTAATATTTTATCTGTTCCTATAAAGTTCTGTCACTCCCACCCCCTAAGTGTGTGATTGGCTCTGTTCACAACCCAGGTTTAATTAAAGAATTCAAGACTTGCTTTCAGCGTTATACAATTTCCAATTTAAAAAAATCCTATTTCTCCAATGAACACTTGCTACAGAAAAACAATATAGACTTTGCAAGCCAAGAGATACATTTGTAATTTCTAACCACCACTACTTGCATGAATAAATCACTTAATTTATCTCAGCTCCAATTTTGCCTCTAAAAAATCGACTTTATAAAATTAAACTTCAGGGTTGTTTTGAGAATGAAGATAATGTTTTAAATTACCTGCCACCCTTGATGTGCTTACTAAATTTGCCACAATAGATGCACTATGGTGGAAAGAGAATTAGGCTAGGGATATGATTTGGGTTTAAGCCCTGGCAAAAGCAATTATCTATCTGATTTCTTTATATGACACTTAACTTCTGAGAGTCTGTTTCCTTATGTTTAAAATAGAATAAAACCTGCCCCACCTTTCTCTGAACATCAGGTGAGATAGTATAGGAGACAAGGTGGCAAACCTAAACGGATGCTGTAGATATAGGACCTAGGAAATCTCCTCCCAAGGTATTTGTGTCCATGGTATTACTTGGCCAAGGATAGCAAAAAAGAAGTAGATAGTCTGGACCTACTCAATGACACTCCAAATACTAGGAAAAAAGAAAAAAAAATCTTTCACTTCCACTATTTCCTATTCTATCATTCACCCCCACAAAACCCCAGGACTTCATCCTTGCTTAAAATCACAACCCTTGAGAGAGGGTAGGGTGGGTGATGGGTATTGAGGAGGGCACCTGTTGGGATGAGCACCAGGTGTTGTATGGAAACCAATTTGACAATAAATTTCATAAATAAATTAATAAATAATAAATTAAAAAAAACATAAAAAAACTGAGAACCATAAAAAAAAATCACAACCCTTGTCGGAAGGAGAAAACATAGTGGCATCCAAAGGGATCTGTGTTGGATTTTACATCAAGGTCAATGTGTACTAGTGAGCCCAGTGATGTCCTAGTGCTCTATTGATGAGCTATGATTCTGCTTGTTACTAGGTCCTGAAAACAAGAGAATCCCTACCGATGATGGTAATTTTACGTCGATGTTAATTTATTTTTATCTAGTGATAATGACATATAAAATGAATGTGAATATATTTTCCTTTTTAAAACAAAAGACATGAGGACAGGAGATACATTGCCCCAAAGAATAAAGTCTTATGTTTATATTATTTGGAATTATATAACTTTTTAAATGATATCTGAAATCTGCATGAAAATCCGTAGAGGAAACTGACAAAAACAAGTGAAAACACCTTCATGGTTCTAAATCATTGCCTTTTAAATTCACATAATTCCCCTGGTTTTAAGTTTCTCATATACCTGCATTATGTAGGATATGTTTAAATGATAAGAGAGTAAGGACCTGCCCCATCTTATTTAACACTACTACCTCAGCACATATACTCTTGTACATTTGTGTACATATCACACACAATATCAAGTACTATCAGCAGCATTATATGTAACAAAACTTACTGGCAACACTCCTCTAGTTAAGATTGCATTTTTAAGGACAGTATACAGCCTTTGCTTTTCATTCTCAGAAGATTCTTGTGTTGCTAGAACTATGCCAGCAATTTCAATTTTATGTAGAAAAAAATACTTGTGACGAAAAGAAGAGGAAAAGAAAGAAATTTGGAAGACAACGGATTTAAGTGAAAAAGAAACAATGAATTTCTCTCTGGGACCACGTATTATTTGCTAAAAATGCCTGTTGTGCATACCTTAGACACTGAAGCTTATTAATATTCAGGAAGCCCAAATGAAAGTAGATATGCACACTCAAATTTAAAAATAGAAGATTTATGAAAGGAAAATCCTCCTGTGACTTGACACAAGTTCAGATTTTGCCTTTGACCAAAATAAACGAACATGAGTTCGCCTGAGCATTATAATCGATTAATCCTGGATCAATTTCAGCAAGATGCATTTCAGATGGCAGAAGGATAATTATTAGAAAAGTGTCCTTTCAGATTAATGGTTTATGATATCCATTACCTTATGTTTTGCTAGTATGACTTTTTAAAATATTATTTTATTGAAGATTAGGGGACAAACAAAAGACCGAGAAATTGAGCTATCTCAAGGGTTTGAAATAAATTTCATATCTGTCATCGCTAATACATGAGAAACCAAGTAATACATGTTTACGCGGCAGTAGAAATCCCAACAAATTATATTAACTGTTTTGTATTATTCATATGTACCCTTGTGAATTTGATTTCTTTCCAAAAAATTTCAAGTCTCATTTTTAGAGCCATAGCTAAAATGCAATGCCTGATTTCTGTTGGATATTATATATCCTTTTCTAATAACATTTTATTCTTGTCTGTAGAATCCTTTTGAAGTTTAATTGAATAAAAGGTAAATATTATTATTTTTTAATAATAAATCCCAAATTTTCATGAATTATTTAACTATTGAAACAAAAATCATAAAATTAGAGGATTCCACATACATTTCCTGAGACTTTCTTTGTGGCTTTTGGAGATTCTTGGTTCTTAGGATTATAAAAACAAAAGAACCTCAATGATTTCATAATTTATTAAAAGAAATAAACTCTCTCCTACAAGTAATTATCAAAGCGAACAAAACTATGAATTCAGCATTATAAACTATGATGCAGCCTTATGAAGACCACTTTCTGCAGAGACGAAGTACACAAAGTGTATAATAAAGTATATTTTCTGTGGGAAGTGAAGTAAGGGTGTCACAGAGAAAAACGGATGGAAATGTTGAGGAAAGCTTTATGGGAACCCGACTGTTCTGCAGAAATGAGAATAGGCTACGATGTCAGAAATGCATGTAAACTCAGTATGACATTGTAACTTCTATGGGTTTAGTGAACTTACTCTTGTGTACTTGGTGTGTTCCAGAAGTCAATAGCATCTTTTTTACAGAGATCATGGAGCAAATTTGGAGTTGTACCCAAACTACCTGGCACATAGAGGTTTGGTCATTTCTAACCACTTACATTTTATTCACAAAGGAAGTATTATTTGAATTAATGCTGCAAAATGACTCCTATTTCTCCTGATGGAATATTAAGAATGTTAATTTCAATTTGAGAGAAAACATAAGCAATATGTAGAAATAGAAATGTAGCACATGCACATGGAATATCAAATATTCTGTTATGACTAGAAGCTGTACAGAAAAAGTGGTGGGGGAGGGCAGATAAGGCTGGAGAATAGACTAGGTCCTGACAGTAAAAAATTTAAATCCCTTGCTCGTAAGTGTGGATGAGACTGTGTAAACAGTGGGAATCCGGAATGATTGATGGAGGGCTCAAATGGGCTGTGATAAGTTATCTGTAAATAAAATTTATTTTCTTAGTCAGTAATATGAGCAATACCATCACATGAGGATCTGCCTATTGGTCTATACTGTATATTGAATAAAGACCCAAAACAGTTTAGCCAGTGCCATGTTACTTTCAGTGATACATTCACGCTCTGTGTTTTTCCTTAAAAAAAAAAAACATAAAATATTACAATGTACAAACAACAGAGAAAGTAAATAACTGAAACCTGTATAAGAATCAAGTTTAAGTAAATGTAAACATGTTGTCATCTTAAATTAGAACTGTCAGAGATTGACTTTGGCCATGAGAGCATGATGAGCTCCACTGAACTGCTCTCCAGGGAAACTGTTGAAAATTATCAAAACACACACACACACACTATTGAAAATCTTTGCAAGTGGTCCTAAGAATAACAAACAAACGGGGAAGAAATCTTTCAAGAAAATCTACAATTGGTAAGAAAGAGGAGATATGTTGTTTGAGTCTAGACCATTTCCACCCTCTATCTCAAGAAGACAGATACTCTACTCCAGAATACAGCAGCCAAAAACACAAGGATCCACTTCTCAGCTCCCAGGTACAGAGTGTTCTCCCCAAGAAGCAGGATGTCAGAATTTCTCATCCAGCCCTAGCTGCATATTGCAAAGGCTAAATCCCGTGGTATTGCATTCGAGAGAAAACCAGAGTGGCTTTACTAATACCAGACAAAGTAGACTTCAAAACAAACACACAAATAAAAATATTACTAGACTTAAAGAATGTTTTATAATGATAAAAGGGTCAATTTGTCAGGAAGATGCACCCAACTTCAAAGCACATAACCATACAAAGCAAACATTTACAGATCCGAAGGAAGAAAGAGACATCAATATAAGAAGAGTGGGAGACCTCGTACCCCACTCTTAACAATGAACAAATTGTCAGACAGAAATCAATAAGAAGACCACAAAACTAAACAACACTATATACCAACTGTAACTAACAGACATATATAGAACATTCCACCACAAGCAGCAAAAGACACATTCTTCGTAAGTGCACATGGACCATTCTCTTGTACATGCTAGATCACAAGACAAATCTTAACAAATTTAAGAACACTGAAATCATTTCATGTCTCTTTTCTAATCCCAAGACAAGGAAACTAGAAATCAATAAAGAAAATGAGAAAATCTAAAAATACATGAATATTAAACAAAACACTCTTAAGTAATCAAAGGGTCAAAGAGAAATAAAGAAGAAAATTAGAAAAAACCTTAAGGCATATGAAAATAAAAATACAAAGTATCAAAATTCATGGGATGCAGGAAAAATAGTACTAAGAGGGAATTTTATAGCAATAAATGCTTATGATAAAAAGTAAAAACGATCTCAAACAAACCCAACTTTATGTCAAAAAAAGAACAAAGAACACACTATACCCAAAATTAGCAGAAAAGAGGAAATAATTAAAATTAAAGCAGAAATAAATGAAATACATACTAGGAAAATAACAGAGAAAAATCAATGAAATTAAGAGTTGGTTTTTTGAAAAGAAAAGTAAAAACAGCCAACTCTTGGCTAGATTAAGAAAAAAGAAAACTCAAATAAATAAAATCAGAAACAAAAAAGGAGACATTACAAATGATACCACAGAAATAAAAAGAATCATGAGAGTCTATTATGAATGGTCACACACCAACAAAGTGGACAACCTGGAATAAAAGGATAAAAACCTAGAAATTGGTGGTGGCAATTTATATTTGTGCAGCTACTATGGACACAGTATGGAGGTTCCTCAAAACTAAAAAATAGAATTACCATTTAATCCAGAAATGCCATGGATGTGTATATATTCACAGGAATTGAAGTCAGGATGTTGAAGAGATATCTGTATTCCTCGTTGCAGTATTATTCACAGTAGCCAAAATATGGGAACAACCTAAATTTCCATTAATAGAGTAATGCATAAAGAAAATGTAGTAGATACATACAGTGGAATATTATCCAGCCTTCAGAAGAAAGGAATCCCTGCCATTTGTGACAACATGTATGGACCCAAAACATTTTGCTAAGTGAGATAAGCCAGACACAAAAGGGCAGATACTGCGTGATTCACTTTTATGAGGAATCTAAAATATCAAGCCTATAAAAAAAGTAGAATAGTGGTTGCCAGATGCTAGGGGAGGGAGAAATGGGGAGATACAGTCAAAGGATACAAAGTTTCAGTTACATAAATGAATAAGTCTAGAGATCTACTATACAGCATGAGGCCTATAGTCAACACTGTATTGTATATTTAAAAATTTGTTAAGAGGGTAAATCTTATATTAAGTGCTCTTACCACAACAGAAGATCCAATACAAGAAAACATGGGTTTGGGAAGGAGACTTTTGGAAATGATGGATAAATGGATAGCCTGGTTGTGGTGATGGTTCCATAGGTGTATACTTATCTCCAAACTCATCAAGTTGTATGCGTTAAATATCTATAGGTTTTTGTATGTCAATTGTACCTCAGTAAAATGATTTAAAAAGAAACCACTATGTCTTCTGTATTTGTAAAGCATATAGGGATAAGGAGGAATGGCTTACAAAGATTCACTAGGAAACTTTTGGCGTGATGGTTACATTATTATCTTGATTGTGGTGATGGTTTTACAGGTGTATACATATGTCAAATTTTATCAGATTGTGTATTTTAAATGTCAAGTACTCGCCAATAAAAAAAAGGAAAAGAAAAATTTTAAATCAATATCCAAAGTCACCTGAGGAAAATAACACTCTACACATGTCTGCTGCTTCTATAACAACATTAAGAGGAAAATTGATAATTGAAAAATAAATGTATTCTATGTCCTACCTTGAAGACCAAATTGTTGCTAGAGCTGTGACCTTTGAAATCTTCAATTACTTATTAGTAACCGAATTTTACCTCTGGGTTTCTTTACAGAGCTTGCCCAAAAACTCATATCAATCTCTGAGCAAAAGGTCAGAGTGTTCTCCCATGTAATATGGGTTTTCATTATTTCCTTATAAACTACGACATTTTGAAAATGTCAGCATCAGAGAAAACTTGAATGTTTTTTATTTTTTCTTTTTGATATATAGTATGAGATATATTACATGGAAAACATATGAAATAATTATATATATATAATACATACATATTAAATATATGTGAAAATATGCATCAGAAGAACACATAGAGAAGAAAGCCCTGACTAGGTTTTTAGTAAGTTGTGGTCCTCATTTTACTCTTTTTCTTTTATTTCATAATAACTAATTGAAATAGTTGCTGCAATTAAGTGTCTACTGAATAAGCAGCATCTGAAAGATGAATTAGTATTGCTTGTTAATTTTTATTATCCTAACAAGTGAGATAGGGTGATTAACATCAATGTATGAATCATAAGTCTTGTGATTAGATGTAAAATTAGCATGCATGACACTACACTGTATCCATACAATAATATTACATGCACTCTATGGTGTGAAAATATTACAACACATAAATACCAAGGGAAACAAACTTTAGCATCTATTAACTACTGATCACCAGAGATGACTCAGCTGGAATACCTCATTCCTACCTAATAGAGAAACTGCTATAGAACATGCCTTCTACTGTAAACTACTATAAAATCAGAACATTTCCAGGCAACAAAGATCCCAATGCAGGCATACAATTGCTGAGAGAAAAAAACTCACAATTTTAGACTCATGTTTAGACCAGATTCCTGCCTGGGAGAACTTTTTACTGTGTAGTGGAGGGAGGTTAAGTCCAAACAAGACACAATAGTCTCACTACACTGAGGATGCAAAGGTCAAGTGTGGAGAGGAGATAGGATTCTCAGGGTCTAGAGGAGAAAGAGCTGTGCAAAAGAAGGGCATCAGATACTTGCATGAAGATCCTTCGTGGCTCCTGAGTTAAGAGCTGGGTTGCAATGTACAAGTCAAGAAAGACTCCATGAGGACTACCTGAGAATGGCTGCCTTAGGTTTGAAAGCCAAGAAGGTGGACCAGAGATCACTCAGTATAGGAATAGGTCAGTGTTTAGGTCCAGCCAGAATTGAGAGGTTCTTCTGAACTTAAAAGACCAAAGTTTAGGAGTCAAATAAAGTTCATTCCTTATTACCGAGGAAAAAAGTAAAATAGATATGCCCTAGCAAAGAATGAAATTAAGCCAAACAGGATCCAGAGGATTCTCCAGTAACTCAACTCCATGCACCAACAAAGCACAACAATAAAACAGGAGAAAGTGTACACATCTGAGCAACACCAGTGAACTGACTGACATCTGTAAAATTTTATACCCAACAAGACAGAAGATAAGTCTTGATAGTTCCATATCTGGTTTTTTAAATAATTTTGTATGTGAAAACTTAAAAAAACCTCAAGACCCAGATAGTGTCACTTGTAACTTATATCAAATCATAGCAAATATTTAAGGAATTAGACATCTAAGGAAGATATGATATCAGTACATCAGTAATACAGATGTGACTCAACTAATCTGTTCTGCTCACCATCTCCTCCCATTCAATTCCATATATATTCTTTCCTGACATCTTTTTATTGTAGAAGAATATGAAAAATATTAATACAGTTATGAAGACACACATTCTGTGGCAGAAACTGGCTAGTTATTTGTGAACATTCATTTTATCTTGACACTGTTAGATCTTATTGCCCAGACTCCTTACAGAATCTGACACGGTGTGTTCACCAACAGAACAAGAATAGAATTGGCACATGTCACCTCTAGCCAAGGTAGCTGAAAGCATGTGTACCTTCCCCAGTCTGAATGGTACTTACCTACTAGCCAGACCAACAGAATTCAGTCCTTGGAACATAGAAGAGCCACAGGTACAGAAAACCTGACCTCCTGACACCTGCATAGTTAGAGCACCTTTATTCCAATGATTCATTTGCATATTGGTCGGTAATGTGAATGAGGAAACCTCATAACTTTAATTGTGGTAAGCCACTAAGATTTTAGGTTTGTTTTTATAGCACTTAATCCACCCTAACTAAAAACACTTCCATACGTTACCTCCTCATGCCAAACACTGTAGCATATCCTTAAGATATGCTTAAACATATCCTTAAGAAATATAATCTTTTATAATTTTTAAACCACTAAATTTTCTCTTTCAGTGCAATCTTCACCTACTTAGATAAGCCTTTGATGTGAACCTCTCTTAATTCTACTGGTTACATTTTACTTAGAATGAACTCTCTTACCTATTACTGGAAAATTCACAGAAATTCTCCTTTTATTATTCAGAGGCAATCCTATAGCTATTAAGGAGTCACTAATATCTTCCCTTCATGTAGATTTATATGTTTCTCTGCACACAATGAGCCTCCATTGAATCCTGTACGGGTATAGCATCTTACAACTATTGCCCTCAGGAAAGGAAGTTATTTCTAAACATGACATGGCTCGTTGAAAGTACATAATCCTAAATTAATAGTAGAGGTATATTAACCAGTAGATTTTCTTTCATTAAAAGATAGATGAACAAGCTGGAGGTAATGTAATGTAGTAGGAAAAGACACTGCTCACAGATTCTGGGAGTTGGCTCACAAGTCTAGTTTCAATATTACAAATATCTCCTTAGGCAAGTCTCCTTAATATAGGAGTCTAACTGTCCTCACAATTACATGACAGCAGCTAGTAGATAACATTTATTGAGATCCATTGCTGTGTAACAAATTGCCCCAAAACTTAGGGCTTAAAACAACAAACACTAATCATCTCACAGTTTCTGTAGAATCAGAGCCTAGGCCTCATGTTGCAAGCTTGGTAGAGAAGAGCAGCAGCTGCCAAGAAAGCCCTTCCTAGATCCTTCTTCCCTATCTCTTCCACAAATCAAAGACTTCATCTGCTGGGGAAAACAAACAAACAAACAAACACTCTCTCCCTTAGGCCATTAGGGAAAACCATTACATCTAAGGAATGGAAGACAAAAAATCCACTCCTAGAGCTGGGACAGAAATCCATCCTGGGTAGAGACCTATTTTTGGGCATGAAATAGTATTACAGAGAATGTCCTATATCTAATACTGAGGTTTAATCAGAATAACAGAGGGGTGATTGGGTGGCTCAGTTGGTTAAGTGTTCCACTTCAGCTTGGGTGATGATCTCATGGTTCATGAGTTCGAGCCTCACATCGGGCTCTCTGCTGTCAGCACGGAGCTCGCTTTGGATCCTCTGTCTCCCTCTATGCCTGCCTCTCTCTCTCTCTCTCTCTCTCTCTCAAAAAATAAATAAATAAACATTTTAAAAAAAGAACAACACAGGATACCCTGTGCCCAGGACCTCCAGGTATCAAATGGTCTACTGTAGAGAGAGTGGCAAGAATGTGGAGAGAGATCCTCTCTGAGATGCAACATAAAGAAAATCCCTAATTTGAGGGGTGCATAGATATTGAGATAAACCTACTAGCAAACCAATCTAAACCAACACTAAACATAAGTTAATACTAGAACTATTTGAGGCCTATGGTATACTAAGGATAACAATAGAAAAAACATAATCCAACGTAGCTCAACTCCTAACTAGCTTGACTCAAAACCTCATTTTTTAAGGGTCTTGCAGAGTAAAAGGCAAGCCCATTTCCAGATAAGACTATTTATCTCAGCTTCCACTATACTACATCTAATTTCCAGATTTCAACAACAGTAATACACTATAAAGAGACAAAGCAATCAATAGGACAATACCCACTGATGATTCAATACCCACTGATATTTCAATATCAGTGATTTTTTTTAATTTTTTTTAATGTTTATTTATTTTTGAGACAGAGAGAGACAGAGCATGAACAGGGGAGGGGCAGAGAGAGAGGGAGACACAGAATCTGAAACAGGCTCCAGGCTCTGAGCGGTCAGCACAGAGCCTGACGCGGGGCTCGAACTCACGGACCGTGAGATCATGACCTGAGCCGAAGTCGGACGCTTAACTGACCAAGCCACCCAGGGGCCCCTCAGTGATTTTTTAAATTATGATTATTAATTATGTTGAAGACTCTAGAGAATTAGTGTGCATGATGAGAATATTAATTTTAGCATAGATGAAAACTATAAGAAAGAATGAAATAGAATTACTCAAACTAAAAAAAAAAATTTGGTAGTAATAAAAAAAAATGCCTTGACAAGCTCACCATTGGCTTAATGTAGACAAGAAAAAAATCAGTGACCTTGAAGTTATATTGAAGATATATCAACATAGATCAAGAGAAATTATTCAAACTGAAATACAGAGAGAAAAAGGAGATTCAGGGTGGGGTCTCTCAAGAGCAAACATTCTCGGAGGTAAGAAGCAGAAGCAGAAGCTGCTAAGAGGCACAGCATTACTCTGACCTTTATTGTTGGCCAAAACAGGCACAATTTCTGCCCAGACTCAAGAGGGCAGAGAAAGGCACTATAGCTCTTGATGAGTAATGAGCCAGTGTTACATTGCATAAGAGCATGTGGGAAGGGAGTTATATTGCAGCAATCTTTGTAAAATATAATCTGTCACATTATTACTTATTGACTTTCTAGCATGTAAAATTGCTGGGTGTCTTAAGATAAGTAGCCCCTGAATTGGCTAACCATATGGAATGGAGAGTTTGGCAACAAAAATTCAAATAACATGATAGAAGGTAGAATGTGCCAAATAGCACAAGCAAAAACAGAGTGCTGTGGAGCTTCAAAGGAAATAGTCAGCATTCCTGTGAGAAGAAATTTAAAAATAACACATGCCACAGTTGGAATGTGAGATGACCCTTCAAGGGACAGAATACGATTTTTACAGAAAACAGGAAGGAACGTAATATCCAGTGAATATTCTAGTTTGTAGAAACAAGGAAGAAGAAAAATAAAAAGATGGGAAAAACTTCTGGAATTTTTGTAGGAAACAGGAAATAATAGTGTTTATAAAAGAGCACTGAAAGATAAAAAGCAGACATGTACATGGATATTATAAGGCAGAAGGAAAGAAACATCAACAGAGGGCTAAAGATGCTCTGCGAAGTATTCTGTGTATCTTATGTAACTGAGCTCCTATCATCTTCATAGCCATCCTACACGTTTTAGTGCAAATAAAGGAAGTAGGGCTCTCAGAGTTTCAAAAACTTGTCCAAGGTAGAATAGGGAGTCAACTCATGTGCAGTTTGGGAGTCCATATTTTATAGATTTCACCACAAGCCTCCCCCTGAAGGAAACTGAATTGGTTTTGTGGAAATTAATAGAAGGATGTGGACAAGAAGGCAAAATGATTTTAATTATGCTATTTAAAGATGTGAATAGCTTGAAAAGAGAACCCAAGGAAGACAGGGAGACCAACCAGGAGGCCACTACAACATTCTGAGAGATGTGGGACCTTAAATTATGACAAGGCAGAAAACATTGAAAATTGAAACAGTTTTAAAGGGACTTGCAGACTCCACATAAGATTTAATGGCCAATTGTACCTGGGTGTATGAGATATAAGGAGAGCAGTGGGTCCACAGAGCAGAAGGGGATGATCAGTACAGATTTAGTCAGAAAAGACACTGGAAGATATATTTGGTCCTAGAGATATTGATGAATTAAAAAAAAAAAGATCAATTGTAAAAATAACGACCAACAACAATCAACATTACCAAAAGAGAGATATAATGACAACAAAGACAAGACATGAACAATAGCCTTGAATATTAAGAGAAGGATAAAAATTGTCTGAAAGCTCTGTAAGCTTAGCGACCAAAAATATATGAGAAGCAGGTGGAGTTTATGATTGACCTGGCATGCAGTTTTATTACCTGCAAAGAGTTCTGAGTATTTATAAATGAGCCAGCTATAAAACCTTCAGCAATATCTTACTGTTTCTCATCCAGCAGAGGCCCTTCATAACTGAAATATTAAAAAGTGAACCTATGTCACAATTCCAAAGTTTTACTAGTCTATTTCTCTCAAAGAATGATCCAATATTTTTATGGTAGGCAGATGGTCATTTTTCAGTGAAACACCCACCTCCACTTACTGAGAAACAAAATGAATGGGGTAACATTTCTTCCAGATTTTTCAGCATGGTCACTTCTCTTGTGAACTATTGGTTCATAAAGTAATACTGTGTTTCTAAAGTAATTTTAATTAAAGTCAATATTATATATTACCTTAATTTTGTTCTTACAGTTCCCTTGATAGGAGGTAAATTATGATATTGTATTCTATTATCTCCATTAAATAATTGTGGAAAGTGCTACTTAGAAGAAATAATTATCTTACCCAAAGTCTTAAAAGTGTTGGTAAAACTGGCACAAATATTAAAACCCAAGATTCCCAATGCCCAAAACTGATACTTATTCTTAACTGAAATACTTTTTTGTCATTAATAAAAGCAAGATCATATTTACCTAAATAATATTTTATTCCATGCCTATGCCAAACATATTTGAGTCTGAAAATTCTTTGTCCCTATGAAACATATGCTAATATATATTCATATATGTGAATTTATTCATATATATATTCCCCATATATTTATACTTAAATACCAGATTTATATTTAGTATTTATATACAAGGAATTAAAACAGTGTGTATATACAACAAATACTAATTATTTCCAAATATGATCTTAGGGAAACCAAACGAAAGTTGGAAATTCATTTATTTTTTTAATTTTATTTAATTTTATTTATTTTATTTTGTTACTTTTTTTCTTTGAGAGAGAGATAGAGTGCATGCAAACAGACAAGAGGGGCAGAGAGAGAGAGAATCCCAAGCAGGCTCCACACTCAACTCAGGGCTCAATTCCAAGACCCTGGGATCATGACCTGAGCTGAAATCAAGAATCAGATGCTCAACCAACTTGAGCCACCCATGTGCCCCAAAAGTTGGAAATTCAAAGTCAGATCAAAACAGAGCACCTGGATGGCTCAGTCAGTTGGGTGTCCAAATTCAGCTCAGGTCATGATTTGGGGTCTATGAGTTCGAGCCCCATGTCAGGCTCTGTGTTGACAGTTCAGAGCTGTCGCTCTCTGTCTCATGCTCTGTTTTTCTTTGTCTCTCAAAAATGAATAAATGCCAAAAAAAAAAAAAATTCTGGGACACCTGTGTGGCTCAGTTGGTTAAATGTCCAACTTTGGTTCTGTTCATGATCTTGTGGTTGGTGAGTTAGAGTCCGGAGTCAGGCTCTGTGATGACAGCTCAGAACCTGATGCCTGATTCCGATTCTGTTTCCCTCTCTCTTTCCCCACCCCCCACTGTGCTCTCTCTCAAAAAACAAACATTAATTTAAAAAAAAAATTCCAAGTCAAATCAAAACTAAGATTATACCAATATTGGACTTCTTGATTCATGCTACTGGAATCTGTCCACTTTTTGCAGGGGAGGGGATATGTTGTTACACCCGTAATGCCCATAAGAGAGCATGAGTTCTGACTGAGATCATGGGCTTCTTAATTTGATTCACTGACATAAGCAAAGGTTTCCTTTGGTGATAGTCCTACTAAAATTGCATCACTTTAATCTAATCATTATGAAACACCAGAAAAATGCCAATATAGGGACTTTTTTATGAATGGCCTTTGATTTTCAGAAGTTAAGACATGAAAGCCAAAGAAAAACTCAGGACATGTTCTGGAGTAAAGACATGAGAAAGAATCACAATTAAATGTAATGCTGCTTTGAATTGTATCTTGAATCATTGAGGTTTTTTGTCTTCATAAAAAATTAATGGAACAGTTACAAAATTTTAGTGTCTATAGATTAATTATTAATATTGTAGCAATATTTCTTTTCTAATTTTAAAAATTGAACTGAAGTTATGTAAAAGAATTTCTTGCTTTTGAGAAATACACGTGAAATTATCTAAAGATAACGCATCGGTTCTGCAACTTACTCTCAGATGTTACAGATAAAAGCACACGCACATGTATACACATGGAGAGAAGAGACAAAGAATAATTAAACAGATAAGAAGAAATGTTAATTTGGTGTGGATCTCAGAAATTTACATTTTTTGTATTATTTTTGCAACTTTTTAGTAAATCTGAAAATTTTCAAAATAACTTTTTGAAAAGATTATAAATTCTTGCTCACTTTTCTTTTGCTTAAGTTTGAATTTTCTGAAGCCAAGTAAAGTGAAATAATATACATTTTAAAAGAGACGGAACTATGTAAATGCTACCTAAAATAATAAATTACAAAAAGGTACCCTCCAAAAAATTGATGTTCAGTGGTTCACATTTAGTTTTTAAATACAACTGTGTAAGTATTTGTTAATATTAATGAATATATAGGAATGGATGGTAAATTGCAATGAGACTATTTCAAGTTAGATAAACTCTGTAAATTACCAAGCACCTGCTAGCCACTCCATAGCCTTGAATGAACACAAAGGTATCACTGTAAGATTTTATTGCTCATATTTCCTTGCCCTCGGGAACAAAGCCATAATGAAATATTTAGTATCTTTTTGTTTATAAAGTTTTTTTGTAGATGGGGTAAATGATTCCTTCTTTGAACTTCTTATTCAAAACAATTGCCCTTATAAGTGAATGATAATTATGTCAGTGGTATATAAAACAACAAAGTGGGGGGGGGGGGTTCTTCAACAACTCTGTCTCAGTGCCACTAAAACTCTAGACTAGTCTTTTTTTAATGTTTATTTATTTATTCATTTGTTTGTTTATTTTGAAAGAGAGAGAGAGCATGAGAGGGGGGAAGGGCAGAAAGAAGAGAGAGGGGGAAAGGGAATTCTAACCAGTCTCCACACTGTCAGTGCAGAGCCCAATGTGGGGCATGTGCCAAAATCAAGAATCGGACACTTAACCGACTGAGCCACCCAAGTGCCTGTAAGTTAGTCTTTTATCCCTAGAAAAATCTTTTTCCCTCAACTCCAAATCATCCTTTCTTTGTACTCCATAATTGTTCATACTTCTAGTATAGACTATCACATCTCAGCATAAGTAATAAGTCTCTTTTCTGGATTGTAATGTCTTAGAAGAAGGTACTGGTTCATATGTTGCTTTGAATTCCAGCAGTCAGCCTGTCACACAGTAGTCACTCATTAGTGATGCGGTGAGCCATGCTGAAAAACAGTGGGGACTGTGGTGTTAGGCAAGCCTGTGTGAACTTAAACAAATTACTTAACCTCTTTTGATATTCAGTTTCCTTATATGTCAAGTGGAAAGAACAATTTTTACCTCATAGAGGAATATTAAAGATATTCACTTAACGAATTTAAAAACTAGCTTGATCGCAGTGTGCAATGAATGTTAAAAAAAAACTTTCTAGAAAAAAAGCTGAATTCCATCAATCTTAAGAAGTTAATAGAGCACAAAATAGAGTAAACAATATGGACAGATACAGTGCAAATCAAACTATGAACCTATCCTTTCTTTCCATAAGTAATCTGTACTTTTTAATATTAAATGATTATACTTATTTTGAAATTCCTTTAAGTGGGATATCTATTAGTGTTGTGCAGGAAGTAGCAGGGTATCAAACAAATAAGCAAACAAACCAAGAACAACAACAACAACAAAAAGGGGGAAGCTATTGTTTTAGAGTTTTTACTCCAAAATGATGCTTAGTTCCTAGCACATTTCCCTAATGCTATGCCAGGTACCAGGAAAGCTTTCACTGAGTGGATTATTGAGTAAATAATTATCTGTTAGTGAATAAATGAATGAAAAGCCATTCTCTCTTTCTTTCCACTGTAACTTCCTTGATTGTTACCTGGGCATAAACTGCCACCTACAATAAAGCCTACCTTTCCCAGCCTCAAAGGGACAGCATAGGACTTCACAGGAAAAATCATGAAGTCATATATATCTGTTTTTAGATTATAAAACCTGTAAGGAAACAAGACAAGATGTGCAAAGGCAGAAGTCATGAACGGTTGAATCAAATCATAAAAGTATAATGTATTATGATTATTGTATATTTATTAAATATTTGTAATATATTCAAACAAAATTTTAAAGATATAAAGAAAGAATATGCAATTATTTAAAAAATAAAAAAGCATATTTGAAAAAAGACTGAAAAGAACTTCCAAAAATTGAAAATATACTGGTTGAAACCAGTAAGTAAAATGTGGTACCTATTTCAAGTGGAAATAGAGCTATGGAAGCTTCCATAGGGAATGAGGCAATAATGTACAGCAGTCCCCCCTTATCCAGGAGGAATACATTCCAAGACCCACAGGGATGGCTGAAAACACAGCTAGTCTCAAACTCTATGTATACTATGTTTTTCGTATGTGTGCATACCTATAATAAAGTTTAACTTATAAATCATGCACTGTAAGAGATTAACAATAATAGGTAATACTAAAATAGAACAATTATAACAGTATACTTTAACAAATGTTATGCGAATGTGGTGTCCATCCCGAAATCTCTTATTGTACTGTATTCACCCTTCTTGTGATGCTGTGAGATGATAAAGTGCCTGCATGATGAGACAAGTGCCATGAATGACGTAGGCACTGTGACCTAGTGTTAGGCTGCTATTGGCCTTTTGAGGATAAATCAGAACGAGGATCACCTGTTTCTGGACCACGATGGACCTGAAATAACTGAAGCCTGAGAAAGTGCAACCGCAGACAAGGGGACTCCTGTGCATGTTATTTCATTGTCTTTTCTATTTATAGTAACACGACATTGGAAACAAGATAAAGTTAAAAGATTAAATTAGTGCTATACATTAACAGAATATTTTGGTAGAGTTAATGTGTTTTCAAATGCAGTTCATGAAGTGAAAATACAATATGATGTCAACTGCCCTAGTACATTTGACATCCAGAGCTGATTATGTATTAGCACTGCCCCATTGAAAAATATTATTTTCAGCAATAATTATGCAATATGCAGTAATATTCATTTTTCAATTTTATTTTAAAACAAAAAAATTCTAAACAATAAATGTCAAATTGAAAGACATTCCTCAATTTGAGTAAAATATTTCATGCATGTATTCAAATGTGCACCAACTAAGCAAAACTATCATTATCTCCTATTTCACTGTTTTAATTTTAAATACATATGCCCCAAATCTCCAAATGCTCATATAGAATGACAGAATTGAAATAAATAAGTTCTATTTATTCACCTTTATAATCATTATGCTTTCATCTTTAAAATTCAACAACTAGTATTTCTCAACCAGAGTTCCATGGAACCCTGTTCTTAGCAAGAAGTCACTAGAGTGTCCGTGAGAGGATATGTATTAAACAAAAGCAAGGTTGCTGTTTTGTTAACTTTACATGCCATGTGATACCAGTGCTTACAATGATGGGCAGTGGATGGCCCCTTTACCAATTGCTTCAAGGGCATTCAGGCCCAGTTGACAGTGTACAGAAGGGCTATGTTCCTTTGGCGGAGTCCAGGCTCCACAAGATGAGAAAGGCTATTGATAATTAGTGAGTATTCTATTGTTCAGAGGAACCAGCAGATGAGTATTTCAATCTATCCCTCTTCAATTAGCTCCCCAGAGTTCCCCTTGCATACAGCTGACTTACTTGAAAGAAAGAACATGCTTTACTCCTATGATAAAAAATCGCAGAGAAATTTTAATTATAAAGAAGGAATTTTCACATGTTGTGACCCAGCCACCCCTGTCATTCTGCTGTTTTAAGTGCTACAATACATGGCTTATGTAGATTAGAAGTACATTGTATTGTGAAGTTTTCATGTTTTTAGTCTTCTCATTTTTGATGCCCTTCTCGTACATATTTTATTAGTTTTACATTTTACAAACATGTCTGATAGTTTTATGTTCTTTTTGAAGATGATGTATGAGCTGGAAGGTCTAGAACTATGAATAATTTTTATAACGTTAGAGATAAAGAATTACAATTTTCAAGTTCCTTCACTACACTAGTGCAAGAGAGGACACAAAATAAATCCTTTGTTATAATGAAAACTACTCATCACTGGGTCTTTCACAGGATACTGATGCAAGTTGTCTTATCTCATTGTGTGTGGCAAACAAGTTTAGATATGCCACAATATCTCCAGCTAGATTGTAAAGCTGCTTAATGAAATATCACAGCATCTGAGAGGTAAAGGTACTGATTGTTTTAAACAACTATTGGAATCTCAAACAGTATAACTTTAAAAAAAGTCAGTGAAAAGCTTCAAGAAGCAAGTTATTCAGCAGTTATGCAAAATCACATAGTTGGTGAGAATCTATTAATGCCAGCATATAAAATTATAGCAGTGGTGCTAGGTCAAGATGTAGTATAAAAAATTTGAAAAGATTCCACCCTCATAAAGTATAATAAGTTGATATATTGATAATATGTCACATGATGCCGAAGAGGCTTTGTGTAATAAACTGGTAAACAATTGCTTCTATGTCCAAGTTGATGAGTCAACAAATTTTACTAACAATTGTCGCACTGTAGCTTTTTTAAGATTTGCAAATGATAAGGAACTTTGTGAAAACGTTTCTGCTGCAAAGGGCTACTTAAAACAAGGAAAGGTCAAGATAGATTTAATAGTTTGTCTTCATATCTGGAAACAAAAACTCTGTCTTGGAGAGACTTGATGTCTTTCCTAATGTTTTCCCATGGGTAGACCAACTTAGAGATGGTCAAAAGTGATTTTTAAAAATGCATATTCTCCATAAAGTGCTGATATAAATGAGTTCCTTTTATAAGAAAGGCCTGGAACAAAGTACTTGAAAGAAAAAGTCAATTTAGATACAGTACCTGGCTTCAAAGAGCTAAAAAAAAAAAAAAAAAAAAAAAACCTATCTAGGAGGCAGTACACACAATAAATGCCTTTTAAATGATAGTATTATTACTTGGGGAAAAAACAGTAATCTGTATAATTTATGTGATAATCAGTGTTCACAAAGACAGTCAGGAAAGTGAGATATAGATTGATTTTGGTCTCTAAGGACAGATCCTAACTGGGTCAAGGGGAGTGGATAGAAACTTCCACACATGGGTAATAATATAGACAAATGTGGAGATCTGTATGTCATTGCCATATTGGGCAGCAAATGAGTAAATATTTTACTATTTCACTCAATGTTCAATGAATATATATTGAGCTCTTACTAGGTCTCACATATTACACTAGGGGTTGTCGTACCCAAGAGAACAAAACAGATGTAACACATTTGTGGAAGCAAGTATTGGGAGGTCAAATGGGAAATAGCTAAGTCTCAAAGTCCATTTCTCACCAATGCAAGTTCATTAGAATACCATTATGGTGAGGAAAGATGTTGGATAATTGACACGCAATTCCAAAGTGTTAGTTTTCTTTGAAAAAAAGGAAAAACTGCATAGCCTTTATAATACAAATGTTCTCTTCATAGACATACAAATTATGAATAGTGTTGATGTAATTAGAGCTTTATGCTAATAGTATTAGTAAATGTCAGGAATGCTCAAAATATTGGGGATACCCTTTCCATTCAACTTCCTGAACGTGTGTTCTAGACATTAGCCAATATGTCTGTACATTAAAGTAAAAATGGCTGAATCTTTTGTGTTTTTCTACTAAGTCCAGACATTATTATTTGAGTCAGGCACACAGTCAAGAATACTAATGAAAGATTCATTGACTGCTTTCTCTACTCACGACTAATAGCCATGGCAGATGGAAAACATTAAAATTGATTCATAATCCCTGAATGTTCATATCATTTCTTGAATTTAGTTTTAAATGGGGAATAGAATGTTTGGTCCATACTGTGGATCATTTATACAGAACAAGGGCAGGTATCGTTTGATTATTCAGAGTTATCTCCAGGAATATTTATAGCAAACTTTCTATCATCATTTCCTTAACAATTTTGTCATAGAAAATAACGTATTTTATATTTGTTTAAAAATAAAATATTTTGGTGTCCTTTGTAAAGTAAAAATGTGTGGAACAATGGAAAACAAGTGAAAAATTCATATTTATATTTCATTACCTAGAAAGATAATTCATATTGTAGCAAATGCCCAAATATTAGGCATACATATTCATGTTTAAATATACATTGAAATACTTGTTTTTGAACTCAATAATGTCTAATTCTTGGGGAACCTAGCTGGCTCAGTCAGTGGAGCATGTGACTCTTGATCTGAAGGTCATGAGTTCAAGCCCCACATTAGATATGGAGCCTACTTAAAATAAATAAATAAACAAACAATAAATAAAATTTTTAAAAATTATAAAATCATTTTTAAATGAATTATCACTATTTTATACTGTATACGTATAACTCGCCAATATTGTTATACTAAAATTGACTATATTCTTATACACACATGCAAAGTTTTTAATTAAAATCAAAATGAAAAAACATAACTTTGTATCATGAAAAATAGGCTCTTAATTTATCATTTGACAGGCATCATATTCCCAGAGTTAGTCTGTTATTGTTTCTCCCTACACTATAGTAAAGGATCTCAACTGTTGCTCAACTGCGACTCAGCCTCCTGGCCACAGTTGATTGTTCCAGAGGTAGACACTGATCCTAGTTGATGAGTTCCTACTAATAAGTTCCTTTACTGAGAAACTCGGATCAGCAAATTAGAGGGAAACCATTTTCTCCTCCGTGCTGGATGTGCTATTAAGTTTTACTAGGAGATTGTCAGAAGCTATTTTTCTTGCCGTATTGAGAAAGTTAAACTGCAGCAATAAACGATAAAGCATGTGAGAATAAACAGAATAAAGCAGCTACACAAGGGCAGAGGAAGCAGAAGCCAACTGGCCAGCATTAGGACCTCTCCTCCTATTTCCAGTCCAGCATCATTGTTCCTCCTGGATTTACAGAGATATGACAGACATTTTCTCACCTAACCCTCACAACTTGAGGAGGCAGCTTTTAAAATACCAGTTTAAAAATGTAGAGCAGAATGATGTCAGGAAGATGACAGAACAGGAAAACCTAGACACTTCTTCCCCCACCAAGACACAGATTTAACAACAAATTGGAAAAAAATACCTCTGCGGGGAATACAGCAACCAGTTAAAAGATTGCTGCATCCCAGGCAAGCATGTAGCCAATGACACTAAAGCCAGTAGAGAGTTTTTGACACTCTCTACTATCTTTTGTCAGAGGCCTTCCCTTAACCTGCTCCCCTTCGCTGCTCAGATCATTTGAGAAGTAAAAAGAACACCCTCAGTCTTGCACCTTCTGTAGAGGGAAAACCAAGCTCCTCCCTGCTGTGTCTTTCTTTCCTGTGAGTCTCCTTCACCACTCACACAGAACACTTCAATTCTAGTACTTCTGATCACCAAATGTGTGGAGGTCCCCCCCCCCCCCACAAGAAGCACTTCTCTGTGACACCAACTGGGTGACCTACAATTTAACTCAATTATGGCACTGTCTACCCAGAGAGAGCATCAGGTCCCACAAGTTAAAGGCTCAGACTCACAAGACTGTCACTACCCCATTTCTGATGCCAATCCCAAATAGTAGGTCCCCACATTACCCACAACTTCTGGGTGACTTGGCTACAGATTGGAGGTTCCCACAATCCCTCCCTTGGATTTGATGAATTTGCTACAGCAGCTGACAGAACTCAGGGAAACATTTACTTATGTTAATCAGTTTATTAAAAGATACGATAAAGGGGATACAGATAAAGCGATATATAGGGCAAGGTCTGGGAGTGTCCTGAGTATAAGAGCTTCTGTTCCGTGGAGTTGGATGGATCACCCTGCCAGTGCAGATGGGTTCACCAACCTGGAAGCTCTCTGAATCCCTTATGATTGGTCTTTCATAGAGGATTTCTCACATAGGCATGATCATTAAATTTATTTCTAGCACTTCTTTTTTCTCTGGAATATGAGGGTTGGGACTGAAAATTCCAAGTTTCTAATCATGGTTTGGTCTTTCTGGTTATCAGCTCCCATCCAGGAGTAATCCAGGAGCCCACTCAGAGTCATCTCAATATCACCTCAGTACAGCAAAAAATATTCCTATCACCCAGGAAATAACAAGATTTTCAGAAGCTCTGTGTCAGGAACCAGTACAGAGACCAATATATACTTTTCTATTATCTCACAAGGAGCAAATCCCCAACTCTCATCTTATCCCTGGGAAAAGAAAGGAGTAGAACATCTATTCAACCGACAGGCTCTGGAAGTTCTGGTGTCTTTCTTGCCTATACCCAAGCACGGAAAGGTTGGGGGTCTTTGAGAACAAAGTCGTAAACCATGCACAAGAGTTTGCAATAACTTAAAGATTCTAAGGGGGAGAAAACTGTTAGAACTAAGACTCAAATCTTGCAGGATACAAAACCAACTTTCAAAAATCAGTTGTATTTCTATATACTAGCAATGACAAATCCAAAAAGGAAACTTAGAAAACACTCCCATTTACTAAAACATAAAAAGAATAAAATACTTAGGAATAAACTTAACCAAGGAGATGAAAAACTTGTACACTGGAAACTACAAAACAGTGTTAAAAGAAATCAAAGAAGATACAAACAAATGAAAAGACATCCCATACTCATGGATTGGAAGACTTTATGTTATCAAAAATGCTTATACTACATGAAGGTAAAAAAGTATACAACAACATGTATCATTACTATAACCAACCTATTAATTCCCAAACTATAAAAAGAGTGGCATATTTTATACATTGTTCTGTGACTCCTTTTGAATACTGCATTAAGTAACATGTAGATAATTTTCTATGAGTTCATAAAGATTTTCTTAATTATAACTGGTTAATAGTTTATGGTATACCATAATTCATATTTTATACCTTCTGTTTAAGAAACAATGTTGTCTATAGTCTGATACATTAGTAAACTAGTCATTTCATGCCTGAAATAATATTCCTAGAGAATAAATTTCTAGAAGTTGTATAATTTAGCAAAAAGAGTATGAACATTTGTAATTTTGACAGATATTGCAAAATTTAATCAGAAAGTTTATACCAGTTGATACACCCAGAAGAACTGTGTGAGCACACTGGTTACACATACTCTTGGTCCACAACATTTAATCTAACTTTCTACAGTTGGTCAATATGAGAAGTAAAAAGTAATGTTTTCATAAGGTTTAAATAAATAAATGTGGTTGAACAATTCTTCATGTGTTTAATAGCTATCTGTATTTTATGTATGTATGTCATTCATAACCTTTGGTGATTTCTTGATTATTTGTTACTGAATCCCAGTGATTGAATTTGAATTTTTATAAATCAAAATGTGCATGTTCTACTTATCTGTTTGAAAATTCCTATGAGGGTATTGGCCCTGATTCTTAGATACATGTTTGATGTAGCCTAATTTATACACTTTACTTGCCCATTGTTCATTTTTTGCATTACTTATTAGTATATATCAGTTTTATTATTAACCCCTGGACTCTAGAAATATACATTTCAATAAGACCCTTACCCGTAAAGGAATTATAGTTTTATGGGAAGACATTTAAACAGAATTATAAATCAGATAATAGTCACACATAACAGTATATAGGAGCATGTGGGAAATTTCCTAATCCATAACTGGGGACACAAGAATGTGTTAGTGAGGGTGAATCTTGACAGTAAAATAAAACTTAACCCAGAAAATAATAGAGAGAGGGCCTTCATTAAAGTGGAGGGAATATTTGTTGTGGCTCAAAGTCAAAAAATATATACCTTTAATTTAAGAAACGCAAATCAAAAACATTCTTTTAATTTCAGGAGTTCACATCAAATGTGAAGGTAGGTTTTGTGAGACGTGAGCCTGGAGAGGTAAATGAATGTTAAGGAGGCTGGAGTTTACAGTAAAGATCCCCTGAAGAATTGCAAGCATCTAAGTGACAGGAGGAGTTATGCATTTTAGGAAGAAAACATTGATTTGGTAAAAGACTGGAGAACGAATTGGAGCAGTAATAATGGTGGCAGTAACAACATAAGCAGGAAATCATGCAAGACTGAATGTGAGGAGTCAACAAAAGGTCAGTGGATGACCGTGCAAACCAGACAGCATTTACCTGCAACGCCTGATGTTAAATGCCAGGAATTATCTAGAAGCAACTTTTAGAAGTGACTTTTCGAACTCTCCAACTGGAAGGCACATGGGATACACAGTTATAGATAAAAGTTATAGGAGCACATAGGAGCATATAGATCTACCTAATCTAGAACAGGGAATACAGGAAAGTGTCTAAACTGAAATGCTGGACCCTGAACCCCTCCAGTCTGGAGATTTGCAAGGAAGTGGCATCGTTAGGGATGGAACTAATTTTTTTTTAAGGCAAAGAGACATAGTGAATATTCTGGAAACAGATTAAAGGTATATTTTACTTATCATGGAATGAAGTTTGCAAAGGTCACTGTCAAAAGATTATAATACATAGTCAAGCACAATGGGAGGTGGGATCCTCAGAAAAGAATCACAGAGGATGAAAACTGAGGATGAAAATTAAGGACAAAAAAATAGGTGACACAAAAGGGTAACATAATGGACTGACAGCAAAGACGACAAGAAGAAGAATAATGCTAGCTGGATTAGCCTTGAATGTTCAGATAAAATTCAGTGTAAAAATGCCAACAGAGTTATAAGCTAAGGCCTCAAGTTAGAGGCTTGGCAGAGTCAGCAGGAAATTTGAAACTAATTTTGTAGGTTTATTTCTAAAGAGTACCTTCAGCTAGAAACTTCTGTTTCATTGATAATTTCTTTTCCTATAATTACTAACAAAATACCTAGATCACCTCAGATAACAGTTGAGCTTTAAGAAAAATTTTATTTTCTGTATACACAATAAGAGAACTGCATTTTCCAACCTGCCATTGAATTAATGAGCTATGAAATTTCTGAGTTTTCTGTATAACATCTGTATCAGAGTTTAGTCAGGAGGGAGAAATTACGCTGGTTACTTTAACAGAGAGAAATTAAAATTGTTTAACAATATACTAACTTGGTGTAAAATTATTAACTTGGCAACTAGAAAGGCAAAAAGAGAAGTTACCATGGAGGGGGCAATTGTGGGAAGCTGTTACAACACCTACGTCTGCACAAACAAATGGAAGAGGCTAAAATTAGTCAACTAAGAAGCTGGAGAAGAGATCCTGGATGATGGAAATGCAGATCTCAGAGAAGGGCATGCCGCCGGGCTGGCGCCCAGTGTCTCTGACTTGGGGTAGCACCTGTGGGACTCAGATTAGATGGGTATGCACGTGTGTATGTGTGCATGTGTGGTGTGTAACATATACATAGTATCTATCTGCATATTATATAGGGCACCTGGGTGGCTAAACTGGTTGAGTGTCTGACTTTGGCTCAGCTCATAATCTCACAGTTCATGAGTTCTAACCCCGCATCAGGCTCGCTGCTGTGATCACAGAGTGCACTTCAGACCCTCTGTTTCCCCCTCTCTCTGCTCCTCCCCCCATCTCTCTCAAAAATAAGCATTTAATATATATACATATACTATAGGTATAATATATCTATAGTATATGTATATATAATATATATTATATAATGTATATAAGTGTGTATATAATATATAAGTGTGTATATATACAATATATATTATATATGTACAATGTATATATAATTATATATAATATACAATGTATATATATATTATATGTATATAATGTGTATGTATGTATGTGTGTGTGTGTATATATATATATATATATATTTTTTTTTTTTTTTTACTACAAAGAGTCTTCCTAGAGTATAATTTTAAAAGCCTTTGTCCTTTAATTAACTCTGATATCAACTTTTTAAAAAATATTGTACTGTGGATTTATTTTAACTTAATTTTTTTCTGACACTGTTTCTTTACCTTTAGTAATCTAATTTAATATGTGAATAAGTTGTCTGCTGTCTAACGGCAGCTGGAAACATTACCCATTGCAGCAGTAAAACCTTATTGGCCTTAGTAAATGAAAAATGCATTAATATCTGGCTTGCAACTCTTGCTGAGCATCCTGCTTCATTATGAGAGAAAAGAATCAGCAAATCTGCCATCTGTCAGCATTTTCCCTGATAGGGACTCTTCTTTTTCCGGCTACTTCACCTGTGAGCTGAATACTCATAAACATAGCTTTCCAGGATGGTAGTATTATGCTTGGCTCCTCGGGCACCAATGTTTGCTAATCCATTGGTCTTGCTATCTTAAATCATGCAAACACTTTTTTTTTTTATCTTCTACTGTCCACTTTTCACCAAGCTTAAATAGGCATCCCTTTTTTATTTAAATTATACTTTCATTCACTAAAATAGAAATAAGATACAAATATTTATGTGAATATAATAAAACCATTAGTACAGCTGCAAAAGGAAAATGAGTATACATTAATTTGAGCACTGTTATTTCACAGAAGCTTAAGCCCTTATAGACAAAAAGGAGTCTGAATTCTCATGACAGTTTGCTCAAGCAAAGGAAAAAACAACAAAAGCTTAAAAGAAGTAAATCATTAGAAAGAAGAATGGTATCTTTTTTAAAAAATAAATTTCTATTTTTATGAACTTAATTACTCTTAGAGCATAAGTTACTCATTAAGTCCTTCTATGAAAAAACTGACCAACAGAAAAGGATAAAATTAAAATATACTTATATTTATAAATATTTATAAAATATATACTCATTGTTTCACCAAAATCATTAGTAATATTGTCTTCACATTTCAGAACTCATATATGTATTAGTACATATCATTGTATTTTTTTAATGTTGGGGCTGTCATAAGATTGTAACCTAAATGGTTTATTATTCTTTACTGAGGTCATAAGGCTGTGTAGCTGCATAAAATATCTAAACTTATATGAGTTAAGTTTAGTTTTGTGACAGGAGGATAATGCATTTAAAGTACTAGATGCACAATGATAACCTTGAATGATAATATTTTAAAGAATAAGCTTACTGTATTATTTAAACTAAAAGATTATAATTGTACTTTTTCACTTGGAAATGAAAACCTGGTTGTGAGCGGGGGAGTGGGGGGAACTAATTTGTCTAAATTGGAGCCCACAATCTAATAAGAACTGTTTTTAGAATGTTTGTTCTGAGTACTATTTAAGAAATATGAGACTGTGCTAGCCCTACAATGAAGAAAATCAATTTAAATCAGAAAAACTGGACCTTTTCAATTGGTGAGTTTCAATTATATTACAAATAGCCAATATAGACTGACCTTCTTTATCTCCCCCAAAATTGAGAAAAGTAGTATTATTGATTGGTGGATATATACTTTTATTTTTTTCCCAATAATATAGTAAGGATTTTAAAAGGACTCTAACCTGGTTTATATGTTGTGGTAGCCAGACTTCAAAATCACCCCCAATGATTCTGATTGCTTGGCGTTCATTTCTCTTGTAATCTCTTTCCATACTGAATACATCTGACCTATGTAAGCAACTGGATATTGCAGAAATGATGAGTGTCACTTTTAGGATAGGTCATAAAAGACATTGTGTTTCTGCTTTTGTATGCTCTCAAACCACTGCTCTGGGGGAAACAGGTTACTATGTCATAAGGTCACTCAAGAAGACTTATGGAGGGGCCCAAATGATGAGGAACTGAGGCTTCGTATCAATAGCTGGGTAGAAACTAAAGCCTCCTGCAAATAGCCATATGAGTGAGCCATTTTACAAGTGTTGCCTGCAGCCTCAGTCAAGTGTTGTTAATTATAGCCGTGGCCAACATCTTGACTGCCACCTCATGAAACACTCTGAGCCAGAACAACCCACTACACTACTCTTATAGAATCTTAATTCTAATCTACAGGAACAATGCAAAGTAGTAAGTGGTTTCTGTTGTTTTAAGTTTTAATGTATTGGACATGAGTAGATAACCAATACAAAAGTTAAGTTTAATATTAACCTTGAATCCATTGTTAGAGTAACTTTTTGGGCATCAATAGGTAACAAATAAATATATATACATACATATATGTATGTATATATATTTGATATTAACCTTGAATTTTAGGATTTCATGTGAGAAGAAACTCAGAATCCTACTTAAGATTACTCCAAGTCAGTCATAAAAATTCCTTATGTCCTTGAAGACTGGCTCAGAGGTTATTATAAAGCTGTTCAGTAATTGCATATTGAAAAATGGGACTGAACCTGGGAAGCTTTCTTTCTAACCAAAGTACCTGTGCATGCAGAGTATCACAGGTAAAAGGGGTAGTTGCATAGACATAATGATTATGATAATCGCAGGTAAGCATCAAAAATATCAGATGTAGCAGCAAGATCACACTGAGTCCAAGAAGCCAATGTAAGTAAAACTAATTTTAGTGATGTTCTTGAACAAATTTAAAAATAAGGGGGCAGCTGGGTGACTCAGTTGCTTAAGGGTCCAACTTTGGATCAGGTCATGATCTCGCAGTTCACAAGTTCCAGTCCCGTGTCAGACTCTGTGCTGACAGCTCTGAGCCCAGAGCCTGCTTCAGATTCTGTGTCTCCCTCTCTCTCTCTCTGCCCCCTCCCCTGCTCGTGCTCTGTCTCTCTCTCTCTCTCTCTCTCTCTCTCTCTCTCTCAAAAATAAATAAACGTTAAAAAATAACAAAAACAAATTTAAAAATGAGAATTTCCTTGAGAGGTAAGTTGGTAAAATGTCACACACATTGGATGTGATTTGTCACTTGAGAAAACAAACATAAAGACTAAATCTATACTAACGACCAAAGAGTTCAGAGAAATACACAACTTAAATCAAGGTGACTTGAGAATTATCTCAAAGAAATAACAACTTCAATGTGGTTGCAATTTACATAGAAACCTGTTTATTTTGTCCCAGTTTGTAATAAAATATTAAAGTCAATATAACTCCAATTAAAAATATCCAAAACCTTTTAAAAAAATTTTTAAATGTTTACTTACTTATTTTGAGAGAGACAGAGAGCACGAGTAGGGAAGGGGCAGAGAGAGAAAAAGAGAGGGAGAAAATCCCAAGCTGGCTCTACACTATTATCATGGAGGCTGACATGGGGCTTAATCCCACACAGTGAGATCATTACCTGAGCTGAAATCAAGAGTCAGACACTTAATCGACTGAGCTACCCAGGGACCCCAGAATCAAACAAAACTTCTTAAATGTGGTCTCACCAAAAACCCCACCCATGGTATAGTGACCCACAATCAGGGGCATCTCACAAATTTCAGAGCTTCTTCCTGAGAACAAAGGGTTTGCACCCCACATCAGGCACTCCAACCCCTAGGATGTGCAATGGAGAGAGGAACCCCCAAGTGACTGGCTTGAAAACCAACAAGACTCACATTCAGGAGACCCAAAGCTTGTAGGGAAGTGAAATACTTCTCTTAAAGGGCTCATACATAGACTCACTCACCCCCAGGACCAGCACAAATGCAGCAATGTGAAAAGTGTCTAGACCATGTATGAAGGAGACTTATTTGCTAATCTTAAAGCATCTGCCAGAGGCACAAGTGCCTGTTGGGATTCTCTCTCGGGGTGGAGATGCCAGTGGGCACCATTTTTGCACTCTCTCTCTCTCCCTTTATAGAGTCAGTGGATACACCCCAGTCCTATACTGTCCTTCTGCCTTGTTAAAGCCAGTGGGCATGCATGATCCATACAGGGAATATTCCTTGATCGACTGGCTTTGCTGGCTAGGGAGAGCTTGCATTTCTGGGTCCCATGAGACTGTAACAATCAGAGACACAGCTCTTGGCAGGTTACCACCCCCAGGGCACCACACAGACAGACAGACTAAAACATACTCCCAAGTCTTTCTGTGAAAAAGGTTCATTCACTTGATCTGGAGCTTAAGAGACAGACTTCAGGTTTACCACACATCTAGAGGCTACTGAGAAGCTGTCAGGGAACACAGGCCAGGACACCATCTTTGCGTTCTTCTCAGCCTCATTACAGCTTGCCAGAACCTCCCAGAAAAGAGCTTATACACTCATCTGAAGCCCCAGTTTTTGTAACTGCCACCCAGGGGACACCTCTAGATCACCTGGTCTGTTGGCCAACATAACTTTGCAAGAAACAATGGGAGATGCATATGTTCAATACAAAGTTAATCCTACGACTCTTAGAAGCAATTTGATCGCTTCAAACCACTCCAATATATTTGTCTTAGCTTCCCCAATTTGCTGCCAGATTTAGCCAAGAATTTACAAATTCAAATTCAAAACACAATAAAACACATCGTGAGACCTCTATATTAAGACAGATTAGAAATCTTTAACCTTTTCTCTCAACTGTACATCCAGTCAGTTACCACCCTAAATATCATCCTCATTTAGCATCTTGGCAAATCAGCCAGACATTATAGTAGGCTTGGGGAGAACTAGGACAAGAGGCTTATGCCTATGGTATTGCAACAGTGGTCCTTCTACCAACTTTACGCTATTCTCTAAAGTTATTTTTTTGTTCTGAGAGCACTGATTTAATCACATCATGAAATTCATAATTGCATCATAAAAACTTTGGTTTCGTCTAGAGGATGAACTAAATTCATCCTTCAAGACAAGCTAAAAGACCTTTAGGTCTGGACTTGATCTGGCATCCAGACTTGGTTTCTAGCTATCCTTCCCCACCTCGCTTATGTTCTGGCACAATGGTTTACAACTCTGGCTCAGACTGGACTCACCTGGGGAGCAAAAATGCCAGTGCCTGGTTCCCAGCCCAGAGAAATTAAATGAATGAGCCACTGTGACACAGGCTGGGTGACAATATTTATTAAAACTTCTCTAGATGAGTCTAATGTGCATATGGCTGAAAAGTAGTTAAAAAGAACCACACTACTCCATGTTGCTGTTTTGTTAGCAAGCTAGCCTAGTTTTCAGGTGTACATATTCAAAATCAAATGAAACGGGGATAAAATAATAAATTAGACTTCTTATTATTTTTCAACATATGTAGGTTTCTATATTCTCATGCTTTGAGTCTGTTTGGAACAATCTTACCCACCTTTGCCACTTGGCAGGCTTCTACTTATACTTGAAAATGTAGCTTTAATACCACTCCTTAAAAGTATCCTCAGGACAGTTAGTAAATTCTAGTTCTAAACACCACAGCACTTTGAACTGATCTCTCTTTAAACATTGTGGAGAGATTACTTACTCACCAGTCTACCTCTTGCATAAGTAAATATCATACCCTTAAGGACAAGGAACCAGACATTTTTTATCTGCTTATCTGACCTGTTCCTCTTGAGAGCTATAACCAGTAAAATAGGAGGAAAATCAGAATGTGGAGTCCCAGAAGCCAATGGAAGACAAATTTCTGGGGAAAAAAAAATATTTTTAACATGCTGTTATAAGTTAAATAAAATGAAGACCAATTATTTATAATATGGAGGCTGTTTGTTATTTGGAGAAGCAATATAATGTAGTGGCTAAAAAGAAGGACTTCAGAAGCATCTGTCTGGATTTTTATCCCCATGCCACTTTTTACTAGCTGCCTTGCAGGTTGTCGTGTGGTTTAGATTAGCTACTAAATGGTTTTACAAAGTGCTTGGAAGGTAGTGTTATATTAGTGTGAGCTATATTACTAAAATATTAGCAATATTTTTACATAGCCATTTCACTGGAGTGTGGAGAATAAAACCCTATTTGGAACAAGTTTAAGAGAGATTTAGAAGAGAGAGAGGAGTATGTGTATTCTTTAGAGGAATATTACCATAAAAGAAAGCAGAGAAATGAGTTAATAGCTGGAGGGCAATATTAAACCAAGAGAGAGTTTTTATTTTTAAGAGAAGAGAAATAATAAGATGCTTGTATGCTAATGGGAATGTTCCAGTAGGGAGAAAGAAAATTTTTCAGTGCAAGAGACAGTTACCAGGTTCACTGAAATGATGTCCTTGAGGAGGTTAGAAAGGGGAAGGGGGAGTTTGTGCACAAGTGGAAAGATTGTACTTGGAAGTACAGTTTATCTGTGATAAAAGAAAATGGAGACGAGATTATGGTTCCTGAAACTCTGAGGCCTAGGAATGGTAGGTAGGTGGATAGACGTGGTGAGAGAAGACTGTGGAAGTTCTTTTCTAATTGTTTTGATTGGCACAGTGAGACAGAAGGCAGAGTGAGCAGCTGACAGAGTTGGTGGAAATCTGGGGAAAGCTGGAGATGTGAGGTAGTTGCCCAGGAGAGCAGGAGAGAAATGGGACTGGGGGGACTGTGCTCAGATTGCCAGGGGGGCATTACGAGCCACTCAAGATTTAAGGTTATAAATTTAAAGAGAGATTGTCAGTATATGTGTATGCTTTTCACCTGCCTTACTCAGCAGCATAGCTACAGTACCGAAATGTCACAAAATTGGAATAACCATTATGTTGTAGACTTGACAAAAATGAGGCGAGAAGTAAAGGAGTTATGAGTGGATGCAAAAGAGATGTTATAATGGTGAAGCATTAATTTTAAGATAGGTTGTATGGTCAATGGTTTTATGAAGGACATGAGGGACTAAAACAAGGCTAGGAGCAGTGGATCCTAGATGGATGTGGGGGTCTAAAGCCAGATAGACATGGGAGCTTAGGTGGTTGGATTCAGGTGCTTCTCTCCCTTACACCACATACAATTTAACTGACCACTTACCATTTATCCTTCAGCTTTGCCTTTTGATGTGGACTCCTCCAGAAAGCCTTCGCAAGCCCCACAGATTAGGTCGACTGCTTCTCCAATATGCTCCTAGACCACTCTATGCTTATTAGTTATATCTATTAAAGTAACTGAATTGTCCATTAGACTTGTCATAAGAGGCTTGACTGTAGGCTGCTTGAGGGCAAAGTACCTGGCAAAGTAAGCATTCAAAAAAGTTTTGATAGGCACATTAAAATATGTGTGACAGAGTCGATAATCAAGTCCCTTGGTGTGGTAGACAGAGTAATGGCTTCCAAAGATGTCCACATTCTGATTCCCACAATCCAGGACTATGTAACTGTAACTGGCAAAAAGGACTTTGCAAATCTGATTACATATGAGATAGTGAGACTATCCTGGATCACCTGAGTGGGTCCCATGTAATCATAAGGGTCCTCTTAAGAGAGAGGTTAAAGGAGCTGTGGTAATGGAAGCAGAGGTTGAAGTGATGTACTTGATAATGAGGAAAGGGCCATGAGCCAGAAAATGCAGGCAGCCTCTACCACTAGGAACAGCAAGGACACGGATTTTCCCCTGAAGCCTTGAGGAGGAACACACACTTTGATTTTAACCTCTTAAGACTCATTTTTGACTCCTGACTTCCAGAACTGTAAGATAAAAAATTCGTGTTGTGGAGAGAGAGAGCAGGGGAGGGGCAGAGAGAGGTAGAGAGAATCCCAAGCAGGCTCCGTGCTGTCAGTGAAGAGCCCGATCTGGGGCTTGATTCCACAAATCATGAGATCTTGATCTGAACCAAAATCAAGAGTCGAACGCTTAACCGATTAAACCACCCAGGCACCTACAGATCTGTGTTGTTTTAAGCCAGTAAGCTTGTGGTAATTTGTTACAGTGTCAGTAGGAAACTAATAGACATGATAATTAAACTGATGATTCCCTTGGACTATGAACAGTACACTCTTCCTCTCCTTAAAGGGACTGAAACATCCCTAGCAGATACCATTGTCCTAAGGGTTGAATTTCTATCTCGCTCCCACATAAACCCAGATAGTTTTGCTTTGCCTTTTGATTACCCCATCAGTTGATCTCCAGAATGGAGAATTAAATGAATTTTATTATGATGATAGATAAGTGTGACACAGTAATATCTTTATGCCATGTGTGGTTATAAGATGATAACAAAAGCCCCAGCTTTATAGACATGTTTTATTTCAGTTGGATGTAACATTAGATGTACTCTAATTCTTATACACATTATAGCAATTCCTTATTTAGCCTCAGAAACAGTTTGGCAAATGACATGCAGGTGAATTCAAATTTGAGAAAATATTGGCAAGCAGCTAATAACTTTTTGCACAGTCAGTTGTGAAAGTGACTTACAGTGACAAAATATATTATACACACTAAAATATTTAAGCTCTCTGGACATATCATGAATCATGAGGCAATGGGTATTTTACTTTTGATGCAGCTAAATGCATCTGCAGTTTGATGGCCCTCATAAGTAATAATCTGAATTGCCTATCAGGGGAAAGTACTGGAGTTATTTACAAAGGAAAAACTAACCCAATAACCCAAGGTGTCACCATTTTATGCAGAAATAAAGTGAACCTGGCAGCAAGAAAAATGAAATGAGATAAGTCATACACTTTTAAATCTTATATTTTATGTAAAAAAAACTTCATAAAAACTATTTATAGACATCTATAGGTTTACTGAAATAGAATTCATATGAATTGCATACATGATCAGCCACAGAGCTGACTCTAAAAATCCTTGTAATGACTCTGGTCACCCAAGTGTCTACGTCTATGTCTTCCAGCAGCCATGCCTCAGGCTGACAACCTCTGAGTTTCCTCCTTCCTTCAAAAACAAAGCCTCTTTATTCCACAGAGTATGTCTGATGTCTGTTATTCTCTATTGCTTAATTGAATCAGAAGACACTCTTCCTATAAGCCTTGGTTTTATTCAGTAGATACTAACATTTTTGTTATTATGCAGTTTAAACAAAAGTCTGTTTTCCTCACATTTACCTAGGACTCCTATTTATTTGTAACTTCCTTGCAACAGACTTTTTTCAAGTCATTTCATTTCCCAATTTGTACTATGTTCACAGCTAATCTTCATTTTCCCATAATTCTTAATTATTGCTGTATTTTATAATTATTGCTTAAGGGGAAGGCATAAATACTATAGAAAAAACATAGCCTTGGGGAATTCATCGCTGGTATTATTTAGTTGTACATGCCAAGTAAAGTTATTTACCATCTTGAACTTCACTATCCTCTTTTGTAAAAATGGATATTAACAATTTCTGCTAGTAGAAAGAACGATTCAGAGTATTTAGGTAAATAAATAATATAAAGTGAAGATGTCAAATACCCAGGTTGGCCTATATGGTATATGATGTGTTTTCTCTTCTTTCGGTGTTTAAGGAATATTGTAGTCTTGAACAGGGTAAGCTATGGCCAAAAGGGTGAGGAACACCACATTTACCTTTGTCAATGTCTTATCTGGTGAGAATAACAGCAGCAGCAGCTACAACCATCCATCCCAACCAATCAATTCCTTTAGCCCTGTAGTTCTCAAAGTGTGGCTTATGAATTCTTGGAAGTCCTCTGCAGATGGCCCACGAAGTCAAAAATATTTTCAGAATAACACTAAGACAGTATTAGTGTTTTTCACTCTCATTCTCTTACAACTGTTCAGTAGACTTTTTTAAAAATTGCACAACACCTTTATTGCAACAGAGTAAAGGAAGAAACAAATGTGAAAATCTAGCTATTTTCTATTAAGCCAGTAATCAAGAGGTTTGTAAAAACATAAAACAATCCCATCCTTCTCATTATACCTATAAAAATATAGTTACTGAACAAAAAAAATGTTATTCACGTTAAAATGTAGTGGGTATATTATTAATTTAAGTAAATTATTTAAGATTTTAAATGTCTTAGCTTTAATTTCTAATGCAGTAATCAAGATACTCCGCAAATACAAAAACTTTCAGCGGTCCTCAATAATCTTTACCCATGTAAAAAGTTCTGAGAAGATGTTAGGACTAATTCTTTAGGTCTTCTACTCTTGGTATATCACTCACTGTCCCCCCATTCCATTTGCATCATTTTATTACTCCACTGCTGTAACATGACTTGCTGTGAGTCCTTGTGAGTATTAATTCATAATATAGTATTCCCCCTTATCCATGGTTTCAGTTTAGCCAGTTTCAGTTGCATGTGGCCAACTGTGGTCCTAAAAGCAAATGATCCTCATTCTGACATATTGTCAGAAGGTCAGTGGTAGCCTAGCGCTCTATGACAATGCCTGCATTATTCACTCCACTTCATCTTGTCACGTAGGCATGTTATCACACATCATCACAAGAAGGGTGAGTACAGTACAGTAAGCTACTTTGAGAGAAATAGATCGTATTAGCATAACTTATTTATTTTATTATTATTTTTTTAAGTAGGCTCCACAGCCAACGTGGGACTTGAACTCACAACTCTGAGATCAAGAGCCACATGCTCTCTCTACCGACTGAGCCAGCCAGGTGCCCCACCTTCACATAACTTTTAATGCAGCAAATTGTTACAGTTGTTCTATTTTAGTATTAGTTGTTATTGCTAATCTTCTACTATGCCTTATTTATAAATGAAACTTTATCATAGTTACATATGTACAGGAAAAAGCATAATATGTATATAGCATTCAATACTATTTGTGATTTCAGGCATCTACTGTGGGTCTTGGAACATATCGCCCACAGATAAGGAGGGACTACTCTATTACCCTTTGGAGTTGAATATATTCAACCATGATGTACACATGCCAAGTTCTGTTTTACTAGAAGAGTTCAAGTGCTGTAATCTATATTTGCTAATCATAGGAAGAAAGATCATTTAGAACAGGGAATAGAAGGCCTTCTCAGTTTTATTGGATATGGAGGCACTCTTCTCTAACACTCAGTCTGAAACTTGAGGTCTTCAAGTCCCTACATGTGTTTGAATCCTTTCTCCTTTTTTCTACCAAGCAGAAACTCCATACATGGAAGCCTGCTTCTCTGTAGAGATGTTACATCACACTTCTTTCTTACATTTACAGTATAGACTCCAACCACAGCATATTGCTTTAGAATTCTGGCATGTACTAGTTTCTTCCTGTCAAATTGACTTATCCCTAGGGAAAGACTAATTGTCTTATGCCAATGGACTGATAGAGTCTCTAAAAGAACATGAGTTGTAAAAATCACTGTGCCTGACCCTGTTAAATAAGCCAGAAGTGAATTTTTTTGGTTATCACTTTCTAGAATATCTAAATTTTTTAAATATTATACTCTTAAAAAAAGGTTTGGTTTTTGTTATTGTTTTTTGTTGTTTCTTTGGAAAAGTGGTATTTCTAGAGCATGCCAACTCCAGTATTCTACAGCTATGCTATCTCATATGGCTACTGAGCTCTTGAATTGAGATGTGTTGTAAGTTATACCTTGGGTATGGAAGACTTAATACAAAAGGAGACAGTTTATCCCTATAGTTTCGATTACATTGTTCTGTTCTTCCTACTTTCACATTTCTGTTCTTACAATCCATTTTCCACATAGCAACCAGAATGGAAACCGTTCATCATTCCTCAAGACTGTCAAGGTCATGAAAAACAAAGTCCGAGATACTAACAGACCAGAGGAAGCTAAGGACACATGACGACTAGACCAGAGGAGACTAAAGAACATAGCAACCAAATGCAAAGGAAAATTTGGTAAAATCCAAATAAAGTCTGGACTTTAGTTAATAAAAAAGTGCTAATAATGCTACTTCGTTGGTTTTACAATGTACCATGGTATTGTAAGATATTAATAATGAGGAAACTAGGTGAGGTGTACATAGGGACCTTCTGAAATTAAATCCCTTTCCTTTGCTCCCTTCAATGTCTTCCTACTTTTCACACAATGAGACCAAGTTCCCCTCATAGCTCATAAGGCCCCATCTGCCTGTCTGTTCCCATCTTGAATGCCCCCTTGCCTTTCCTACCATTTAGCTACTATTCTGCTCCTGAAATATGTCAAGGTAATTCCCACCTGAGGATTTTTGTATTTACTGTTCCTTCTTTCTTGAACCATAAAGATATTCCATGGCTGGCTACTTTCATCATTCATATCTCAGCTTAATTATCTGTTCAGAAAATCTGGTCATAATCTTCCATCTTAACTTACCATTTTCCCTCAAAAGCACTCAATATCATATTACCTTGTGGTACACATTACCTTTACATATATATGTATGTATCATTTTATAGAACTTATTTTTGAAATTAAATCTTTTCTACTTATTATGATACTTATATTTTTTCTGTTTCTCACAAATCAATTGTAAGCAGAATATTGTCTATTTTATCCATTGTTATAAATCCAGCACTGAGAAAAGTACTGGTGAATACAGGAATGTTCTGATTATTTATTGCTGTATAACATTCCAAAAGTTAGGGGAATAAAACAATCCCATGATTTTGTGGTTTAGCAATTCAAATAAGGCATAGCAGGGATGGTCTCTTCTTGCCACCTAATGTTTGGAAATTCTGTTGGAATGGAACAAACAGCTAGGCTGAAATACTCAATATGTCCCCTCCAATCATACAGTAATCCAGAAACTTCAGTTGAAGGCCTCATGTGGTCCTCCATGTGGTTCTCTCCAAGGCCTCCTCACAACATGGCATTTGGGTTCCAAGAGAAAGCAACTAGAGACTTTCAGTCCAACAAAGAACTATACCCAGAGCTTTTTTCTACCTTATTTTATTGGTCAAAACAGTGATAGGTCAGAGTCAAGGGAATAGAAAGGAAAAAAAAAATAATAATAAAACGTGACCTCTTGGGGTGCCTGGGTGGCTCAGTCGGTTAAGTGGCCGACTTCGGCTCAGGTCATGATCTCGCGGTCCGTGAGTTCGAGCCCTGCGTCGGGCTCTGTGCTGACCGCTCAGAGCCTGGAGCCTGTTTCAGATTCTGTGTCTCCCTCTCTCTGACCCTCCCCTGTTCATGCTCTGTCTCTCTCTGCCTCTCTCTGTCTCAAAAATAAATAAACGTTAAAAAAAATTAAAAAAAAACAAACAAACGTCACCTCTTGATGGAGCAGTAGCAAAATCACAATGTAGATGAGAGATTTCACGTGCAAAATACACTCACACCAAACCTAACTTTCCCGAAGTATCATTCAATTATGGACTCAAATCAAAATCGCTATATGATACCTGAGGCCTCAGCCGGGACAACTCAAATAGCTGGGGGTGAAGTGTGAAAAATGGCTGTTTCATCTTCACTATCATGGTGGGCAAGTTGGTACTGGCTGTCAGGTAGGAGGTCAGGTGGGGATGCCAGCTGGGAGCTATGATTTCTGCCCATTTGGGTCTCTTCAGGGCTCTTTCAAGGCAGGATTCTTAAAGGAATAAAGTAGAAGTTTCTAGGCCAAATAAGATTTATGTTTGTATTTAATCAGCCAAAGAAGTCATAGGGCGACACAAATCACAGGGGTAGAGAAATAGTGTACAATAGTTTGATGTTTCAGAATATGACCTTTTCCAGCAGAATGCCTAAATTTGCCCTCTGATTCCATCTAATTGTATTCTATGACTTTGCTATAATTTACTTAAGTCTCTAAGACTTGGTCTCCTTGTTTGTAAAATGAGGTGATAATAAGGACCTATAGTGTCATTGGAAGGATTAAGTGAGTTAATTCAAATAAAATATTAAAAAGCAGTCTCTGGTAAAGAGGAATCAACCAATTTGTATTATCTCTGCATTTTCCTTCATCCCATTTTTTGGGGGTTCCTATTCCTATGTTTTCAGGCTTCCAAGGAATATAGATTTTCTGAGAGCTAGCATATGGCCTTTTCCTACTCTCACCTCCTCTCTTGTTTGCTACTGAGTTCAGATTACGGTTTTTATTTCTTAATTTATTATACATTATGAAAGATAAGAAAGTGTAAGATTAGCTTTCTGGATGAATAAAAGAAAATTTGAAACCAACAAAATATTGTTCTATCAGTAAGCCAACATTGTTAGAATTTTGCCACATCACTTCATTTTTTTTTCTTGATATAAGATGTGTCAAACATCAGTTATATGTGTAAAGTAATTGTGTAAAGTAATCCCACTCCCTTAGGAATGTCACACATCTGGACATTCCAATATCTGGAATGTCATCCATAATATTGTTTTAACAGTCTAAGAGGTATAGCATATGACAATGCAAACAAGTTCACTATTTTAAGCAACACATAAAGAAGCCCCATTGACTGAACCCAATTTACTGTATTCCTAACAGTGGTGACTTTGTTATAAATTCCTACTTACATATAATCAATTTTACTAAAAAAAAAATTGCTTATGGCTCTTTTATAAATTCACAAGCTATAATCATATAAATGACATTTTTCTACATAAAAGTTAAGATCTTAAGAATTTTTGGACTACATTTATTTGTAACCAAAGTGGATATATATAAATAAGCATTTTGCAAGATGTATACACTGTTCCATCAAAAACATTAATTGGAAGCAACAGAAACTAAGTGTGACTCATTTAAGCAGGAAATGCTTAAATGTATATTGGATAATTAATAGATTTCAGTAGTTCACAGAATCTCCAGGAATACTGCAGCTAGGAGGATCATGCCACAAAGATTGAAGACTGAAATCTGTTATCCCAGGACCGGACCCCCATTGCCATCACTTGCTCTTCACAAGACACTGCCATGAACCACTGTCTTTGCTTCATCTGAAGACCTGGTAATGCTGGGGCTGCAGGCCTCAGCCAACAGACCGGATTTTCCCATGACTCCTTTCTTCTGTCCCTTTCTGTGCCTAGATCTGGGTTCAATATTGTGGGCCGGTACACTTGATCGGCCTATGTGATATACTCAAGCTTATCAAGGGATGCTTGGAAGGCAAGTATTTGGTATTTTAACGAGCTCTTCCTTCTACCCAGATATATAAGTTGTGAGATCCCCTGAATATAGAAGTGAGATTCAAAGCACAAAAAAAAGGGACAAAAATAAATAAAACAAAATAAAATAAAATAAAATAAAATAAGATAAAATAAAATAAAATAAAATAAAATAAAATAAAATAAAATAAAATAAAATAAAATAAAATAAAAAATACCCATGACAGAAATATAAGTATTCTAAAATTACTGGAAAACAGTAGTGTAAGTTAATGAGAAATTTATTTTACAGTATTAAAACATGTACTGATTTGCACTGACACATTGCAGCATTTGTTTTAAAGGTCAGAAGAAATGTTTTTCATTTTTCTAATTATAAATTATGTCTTTAGAGATGCGGTGTGGTAATAACTTGGAAATTCCTTTTCTGTTGCATGTGTGAAGTTGAAAATAAACATGCCTGTCATATTCTTGTAAATATATTATCATTTATCTAAATTAGCTGCTAAGGTAGTAAAAATCAACTAAGAAAATATTCTCAGTACCATATCTGCAAAATCCATGTTTATAAGTCTCTGTTTCAGACTTTGTTGTTGCAATCAGTACTCTATACTAGTTTTCAATATAGACTGAAACCAAACTACAATTACTAACAGCATGCTCAAACTGCTCATTGACATCCAGTCTAAAATGCATCCTATTTTATCTCCAATACAACTTATAAAACACACATGAAATTCTAAAAAATTAAACATCAAAACAGAAACTAATGAGGTGTGGATCCAAGCATCATACAATAAAAGTTAACGTGTTGGGAAAGGATAAAATATTCTGTTCCTAATGCGCATACTTTGAATTTGAATTTATTTGTAACTGTTTTAATGAGGAAACCTAAAGGAAAAATCTCTTTATAGTCATCTTTACCTCTTTATAAAACATCAACTGTTTGGCTTTAGTGAAATGGATCTTAAATTATGAGCAGAGAGTTACAAAGAAAGAAGAAAAAAATGAGCGTGGATTTTAAGAGATGGTGATGAATGGTGTACAATTAACATTATATTATGATGCTATTTGGCTCGGGAACAAATAAGTGCTCTGCCCTGTAAGTTCCTTTAGAGATGCCTAAGGGAAATTTATGCACAGAGAATGGAGCAAGAAAAGTAACTCTTTGTCATAATTGGGAATTTAAGTATCACATCCCCAAAGCAAAAATCTAGTGAGTTAATCAACCCAAATATTTTACATCTTCTAAGCACTATTGTCAATGCTAGGGACAATGAGACGAGCACTCAACATGGTACCTGTCTTCTTGGAGCTTAAAGTTTATTGGGAAACATACAGACCAGACAAGTCACTTCAGACAATTAATTGAATAATTCAAACTGCACCAAGGCTGCAGGCAGCGTATGGGAGTGTCTGAGAGTGCACCTGATTCATTGTCAAGAGCTGAGAAGGGGGCTGCAATTAGGCTGAGACTCCAAGGGTGAGTAAGTGTGAGCCAGATGGAGAGAGGAATATAGAGGAACCATATGTTCGAAGGCCAGGAGGTGAGAAAAAAAGCATGAAAATTTTGAATTTACATAAATCCAGCATACTGAGTGAGGAGAGAGTGGCATAAAGAAAGTCTTCCGAGGTGGGCAAGGGCAAAATCATTCCGACCTTGCAAAGCCCTTTATGGTTTTTGGCTTTGTCTAAATGTGACAGGGATCTATTGCCTGGGGGGAATAGTATACAATTTGCATTTTACAGAGAGCTTCCTAGCTTTAATGAGGAGAATAGGTTGTTTGGAAAAAAAATACTTGGAAGAGGGGAGAGCAGTTAGGCCCCCACTTCGGTAGTTGGGGTAGATGAGTGACCCCATGGAATTCCTTACCTACCCTAGACTGACCTAGAAGCAAAGAAGCCCAAATTGTCAATCCTTCCCATCACCCTTAAGCCTAAACCCAAAGCAAGTTCATGTGGAAGCATTTAGTTGCAAGTTGTAAGAATGTGTTTGCCCATGTTGTTTAAATTGTCCTCTGCTTTGTATTCTGTGAAATATGTGTAGCCAGATTCAAGGACAAGTTTGAATCGGCATGAAATAAAATGCAAGTAGCCTGTCACTGCCTGAAAATCAAAACTCTAACACTGGCTATATTACTATATACTGCCATGAAATCTACCCCTAAAATTACACAACTTTGGTTTTTTTTATGAAAATGATTAGCATATTTTATAATGCTTTTGCATTTTCAATAGCTATTTTAAATCTTCTCAGTAAGGAGGACTCTACCCAGTTGTATTAAATAAACCCCAACTTTGGATGAAGTGTGTGTGTGTGTGTGTGTGTGTGCGCGCGCGAGTTGGGAGTGAGAGGGTGGGAAGGGCATAGGGATAAAGAATTTTTCAACCTTAGAGCCTAATAGTCAATTTTTAAAAAATTCAACAGAGATTGTGAATGCATTGACTGAATTGCATGTTGTTTTTAAACATGTAAGCCTGAGTGTGGTATCCTGTTCCCTAGCATTCATACTGCATAACTCTGAGATCAATGAGATTCCCTGGCTCAGTCGAGCTATGTGTCGAACTACTCAAGCCTTGGTAATAAAATACCAGGACTGAAGGAGTTCTGAAGTGGCCCTCCACTCAGATGGCATCTTCTGAAACCTTAAAATCTCTGGTCAGAATGTTGAGATCAAAAGCTTACAATTCTGAGTGATCCAACCAGCACCGTTAATCACTCTACCATGAGCGCCAATGGCCCCACCTTCTTGTTGATCCTTTAAATAGTAATCCTTGCTTGATTTATTTCAGTGGCACCTGGGGCTGCTCTTTCCATCAGTCTGAACAAACTGTTGACATGATGGTTGTGCACTTTCCTGGCAGAGGTCTGACTATTTGGAATCTGAAAGAATCACAGCCTACTTGTCGATGCACACTTGGGGTCTGCACACCCACGAATACATAAAATGTGTGTTTTTGAACTGGTAGTGGAGCAGCAGCAGGCACTGACAGAGATTCAAAAAGACTGAAGTCTAGTCGGCTCCCCTGGGGCGTTGCGAGAACCCTGCTGCTCTGATGTTGCAAACCTGGCTCCAGAGCCCATGCCGTGCACAGCCCCGGGCAGAAGGCAGGAGTGCCAAAGCCTCGGTCGTTGGCCCCTTGGACCGGAGGACCGTCAGATGCAGCTGCTCGCTACCCACACTCCAAGTGGGCGACATTTGTGAGCTTCCTCCTGGGCACTGTTTGTGGCTAGATATGCAGCTAGAGACCAAATAATTCTGAAACTGGAGGTTCTGATGTCTACACATGTAAGGTAAACATTTAAAATACGAAAGGAGCAGGTTTTTAAAAAAATTCACTAATTTAATGACAGTAGTAATTAAGTCTAACTCTCTGGAGCACCTGCTGGCAAAAACAGGCTCCAAGCATTGGCTTACCTGGGACAGATGCTACTGAATGTTACATGTAGGTCAGAGGCAGATTGAGCTAGAAGCCTGTAATTGTTTGCTAAGGACTGAATTATGTGTGCTATGGTGACAGCGTGATACCCTGGTGGCTGCAGATACAGGGAGATTCAGCCATTAGTAGGCTTCTCCTCCAAGAACATCAACAGGCATCCACAGGAAAGCTTAGGAGGATCCTGGAGAAAGGTTTATCTGTGTTGCTGCCTGGGAGATGCAAACAGCAGTCACCGCCCAAAGTCTACATGGATGCATCACGTCTACATTCTCTATGGAAAGCTTTATTCTGCATGAGGAAGAACCACAAAAAGTTTGGCCTCAGTCATGGTAGAAACCTATTGCACCTGAAGTATGAAGACGGGGGAAAAAATCTCTACCCTTGGAGAAGGAGAAGGGATGCACATTAGGCTCAAAATTATATTTACAGAGGAGCCAAGAAAACTGGTGAAAGCCATATCCCGAAGCCCAGGTCACAGTGCCTGCTTGATTGGGACTCACGCAGAACAGCAGAGAATACTGCCACACTCCACTCCATGTGCCACACTAACAAGCGTGAAATAAAAATCAATGTCGGATACACCTGGGGGCTGTAGTAGGCAGATTTTCTTGAGGGAATAGCAGAAAGGAAAGGCCCATAGATGAACAGGGAAAAGACATTCAGGAAAAAAAGAGGGGGAGGCTCCTGGGTACTTCAGTCGCTTCAGAGTCTGACTGCTGATTTTGGCTCAGGTCCTGATATCATGGTCCTGAGATCAAGCCCCGAGTTGTGCTCCATGCTGAGTGTGGAGCCTGCTTAAGATTCTCTCTCTCTCTCTCTCTCTCTCTCTCTCTCTCTCTCTCCCTTTTTCCCTCTCTCTTTCTCTCTTTCTCTCTCCTTCTATCTCTCTCCCTTCCCCCCCCCACCTCTCTCTCCTGATCACGCTGTCTCTCCCTCTCTTTCAAAAAAAAAAAAAAAGACATTCAGTAATAAAACCCTGGCAATCAGCTCACCATAGATAGATTTCAATTTCACTAGAGTAATTTGAAATCTCTTGTGCAGTGACAGTAATCACACAGCAACAATAAAAACTTTAAACTCAGTCCAACTCTTAAAGAGACTAAAATGAATCCCCCACTATCAGAAGAAAAGGAAGATTCACCTCCAACCAAAAAGGATATTTATGCTAGCATCAACTGTCTTATGCATGTCTTGTATATACATACGTATACACATACATATAAGGCACAGAAAAAGTGACTAGCATGGGAAAGTTACAAATGGAAAATATAGAGTATGTCCAAGATAAAATAGATATCTTCCTCCGAAAGACGAAAACTATAAGAAAGAAGTAAATGGAAATTGGTGACCTACAAGATAGATCAGTAGAAGTTACCAAAAACCTGAGAAACAGTAGGTGAATAAAACAAAGCAAAACAAAATGAGCATCCAAGAGTTGTAGGAAGATACCACATGGTCTAAAGAATTTGGCGGGGCCCTTGGGTGGCTCAGTCGGTTAAGAGTCAGGCTCTTGATTTCAGCTCAGGTCATGATCTCACAGTCCTGAGATCGAGCCCCATGTTGGGCTGCAAATATGGGATTCTCTTTCTGTCCCTGCCTCCCTTGCTCTCTCTCTCTCTCTCTCTCTCTCTCTCTCTTTCAAACTCAATAAATAAACTTAAGAAATAAAGAATGTGTAATTGGAATTTCAGAATGAGAAGACAGAGAGAAATGAGTAGAAAAAATATTTGAAGAAATAAGGCATGGAGATAGATACAACCCACAAATCCAGGAAGCTCAGTGAGCACAAGACTCATGCGTAATAACTTTAAAGACTTTAGCATGTCATATTCAAACAAACAAACAAAAAAGGAAAAGAGATAATATTGAGGGCAAAGAAAAAAGACACACTAACCAAAGTAAGATAAGAATAAGTATTTCAGCCAATTTTTTTTAAAGTTTATTTATTTTTGAAAGAGAGAGAGAGAGTGCACACACAGGGGAACAGCAGGGAGAGTGAGAGAATCCCAAGCAGACCCCGTGTCAATGCAATGCCTGACACAGGGCTCAATCTCACGAACTGTAAGATCAAGAGTCAAGACACTTAACCAACTGAGCCACCTAGGCGCCCCCAAAATTTCAGCAGGTTTTTTGTCACAATCCACGCGAACGAAAAGAAATAAAATGACATCCTTAAAGTGAAAAAAGAAAAAAACAAAATATCAACCCAGAATTCTATACAAAGAGAAAATATCCTACAACAGAGATGGAAAATTGAGACTATTTTTCAGTAAAATGATGGTTGAAGGAATTTGATGGCAGACCTTCTATATAAGAAGTGATAAAGAAAGCTCTTTGATAAGAAAGAGTATGATGTAGGTCAGATTTGGATCTACAGAAAAAAATCAGTTTTTAGAAATGAAATAAATTAAGGTAAAATATAATATTTTGGGTTTTTATCTTTATAACTTACTGTTTAAAAGAAAATTAGTTACAATATAATGTATGTTAGTAGCGTGTGATAGTGAAATGCGTAACAAAATGACACAAAAGACGGGGTGGAAAAAGTGGGAATATATGGTTATAAGGTCCATATTACTGCAGAAGTGATATATCAGTGTATGAATTTTGGCTCAGATTACTTAAAATGAATATGGTAAAGCCTAGGAAACTACTGACTTCATAAAGAAGAAGCATAAATAATAAGTCAATAGAAGAGAGAAAATAAAATCCTAAAAAAAAGACATAAATTCAGAGAAGGCAGGCGATGAGGTGAAAACAAAATCAAAAAACAAATGGAAAAATAGAAAACATCTAGCAGATCTCCAATTATTTGCATCATATTAATAATAACTTTCAATGTGGATGGTTCAAACACATCAGTTAAATGACAGAGGTTGTCAAATTGGGATTCAAAAAGCTGGAATCAACTTTATGCTATCTATCTATGAGAAAAAGTGCTTTGGGAACATTGCTTCACTTTTGGGGTGTGAACTTCCTCCTAGTGAAGCTGAAGGAATTGCACGTGTAATCGCTAACTTGTCTTTCAGATTAAAGACTCTCGGTTCTATTCTTGTCAAACTTTGCACCTACAGGCAAAGAGGCTGGATATGATCTCTAATGTAATAAGCTCACAGCCTAAATTAAACAGTCCAGGAAATACATTCTAGAAAAAAAAAAAAGATTGAAACGAGGACATATTCCTTGCTACTGGGACCATGATCAACATTAGACATTTTACATATGGAGAAAAATTAACATTGGATTTATAACGTTGAGAATGGGTAGGAATTAGACACTGTAAGTGGTTCCTAAGAAAAAAAGAAATTGATTAAAATGGCCCCTAATTCCAGCATAAAGAGTGGACTACAGGAAACCTAAATTTGGAGACATTTAGTGCATGCTCACTATTAACACGTAATATGAATAACACAAATTTTGATGGCCTTTTGCACTTTTTACACTTACGATATGTCTCCTACAAAATAAGATTGTTCTCTTTGTCTTATCAAGCCCTTAAATTCTAAAATATTTTTAAAGTTTAATGGTGACATGCTTTCTTCAACTTTTTCTAGAATATTTAAAATCGAGGATGCCTAGGTGGCTCAGTTGGTGAAGAGTCCAACTCGATTTTGGCTCAGGTCCTAATCTCATGGTTTGTGAGTTAGAGCCCCACACTGGGCTCCACGCTGGTGGTGTAGAGCCTACTTGGGATTCTCCTCTCTTTCTGTCCCTTTCCCACTTGTACTCATGCTCTTTCTTTCTTTCTCAAAATGTAAAAATAAACTTTAAAAAATAAAATAAAAAATAAAAATTAAGTTCATAGGTAGAAGCATTTCTGATTTTAAGGGAGTTCTATGTAACAGATGATAATTTTTTTATTCGAATATAACTTTGTTTTCTTAACTTATTAGTTTTTAACTTATTAAGTTAGCCTAAAAGGTATATTAGGATCTTTCTCAAAAATCTGTATAATGATTACTTTTTTGAATTTTGAATAACACAAAACCAGTGCCTATAATCACAGTAAAATCAATGCAGATATAGTGTTGTTTAAGTCTAATATGGTAGATTATTCATAAGAAGCTTTATATAGAAAGAAACCCAGTTTGCAATGGAAAACTATTTTCAATTTGGCCACAAGATGGTGATATCACAAAGCAATTCCAAAGATAAACCAAATGATAATTGTGTTCTTACTAAGCCCAGCCTTTAAATGTAACAATTCTCATCAGTCAGTGTCTTCTCCAAAGTATTTTGTATTTCATGGTCTGTCTCATGTCTTCATTTTTGGGCTTTCTTTGTTCCTGACCCCTACTGCGGATTACTATCCCTTGAAAGAGATCTATTAAATCTATTGTCTTGAAAACTGTGTGCAAGGTTGGCAAAATAATATGTTAAAAAGAAGAAACAATATACTTGTATTCATTGTTGCTATTTATTTTCTTCTTGTTATTTAACAGAAAAATTATTTCCTTTTCCTGGACTTACAGTGTCAGTTAACGGAACAGTCACAACCTGAGCAAACACTTGGGAAAATAACAAGCTCAGAAACAAGCTAAAATAATATTTTCATTAATTTGGTCAGGTGCTTCTCTTTCCTCACCATCTGGATTTCCATGTGTTGAAAGGTTTGCCTAGCCAGCAGAGGCAACAAACAATTAAGGGCCTTCTCCAAGATACACAGAAACTGAAAGGAATTCTTAAAGCATCATTCACAGATGATTTGACATCCTTCATGCTGCATTCTGTGGTATTGTGTCAAAAGGGTGTGATTACTATTATTGTTTTATGAGGCTCAAAAAATTCAGGGTTTTAATGGTGCAACTCCTCTAGAATTCAAGTATAATATCTGAAGGTCCTAGAGACCCTCAGTGTGTCATTTAGAGGAGAGCAATTTGAGGGTTTGTTGAAGCAAAGAATAAGTTGTACTAAAAATTGCAGAGGCTAATGGTCCAAAGATAAAAAATGAGACAGTCTATGCACTATAAAGATAACTCAATTGCACCCTTAGAAAGAAAACTTAAATTTCTCCAAGTATTTATGGAAAATAATTTCTGCTATACTTGTTAGCAGAGAGCATATTTGGGAGACCTCTTCTGAATGAGGAGTGGGCAGATTTTTTTCTGTTGAAACTACTCTGCCATTATAGCAAAAGTGGTCACAGCAAACAGGTGAGCCGATGAGGATGATGGTATTTCAATAAAGTTTAGTTACTAAAAATAAGTGGAATTAAATACTTAGGAATAAATTAGACAAAAGAAATGCAAGACTTGTACACTGAAAATTACAAAGCATTGCTCAAAGAAATTAAAGACCTAAATAAATGGAAGGTGTTGCAGTTCCATGGATCAAAAAACTTAATATCATTAAGAACACTCCCTAAATTAGTCAATAATTGAATGGAATATGTATTAAAATCCCAAATAACTTTTTTAGTAATAGGCTAATCCTGAAACTTATATGGACCAGAACAGCCAAAATAATCTTGAAAACAAGAACAAGTTGGCAGACTTACCACTCTTGATTTCAAACATAATACAAAACAGTAATCAAGACCATTTGGTACTGGCATAAGGTACACATAGCAATTCTCTGGGCAGATAAAACTGAGTGAAACAACATCACTATTCTCAGGAACTCAGAGCAGATCTCCAAACAGAAATTTACATCTCGAATTCCACATTAACATTGTTGAAATTCATTCCTTGAAATATGTAATGAGAGCCAATTACGTACCAGGCACGTTGCAAAGCACAGGCTTAAACAGGCAAGATTCTTACCCTTGGAGAACTCAGCCTCTTAGGAGAAGCAGATGAAATTCACATCAACAAATGCATGATTTCAATGAATGAATTCTGTTTCAAAGTTTTGAATATAATCACACAGTCGTGTGTGAGAGAGATATTTTAATTAGCATTTCTAAGTATTTTGTTGTTCCTTAAGCCTGAAAATCTCCTACAACAAAATATCATACACACACATACACACACACAGACATACATAGCTATGTGATCATATTTCAGAACAGAGTAGAATGAAAAATACAGTCTCATATTTGATTTTTAATATTCCTAATAGTTGATGTTTAGTGAAACTTTGTATTGTAATAAAAAAGTGGTTTTAAAAAATTAAATTCACCTAATTTACATAATCTTGGTCAAAACAGTTACAGCCATAAAATGACAGGTTTTGATTAAACAATATTTAATTGCAAAAATATAAAGTTCCACTCGTCTGGATTCCCTCACTCTCCCATTCATCATTGATCTATTCACTAATTTAACAAAGATTCGATAAATGAACAATTACACCTGAGATACATGACATTTTTTTAAAAGGTGCTTGGTGCTATGAAAACTTTCTCTTGCCAATAAATAATATCTTTGGGAAATGACTTACATATTTTCACACCTATAACTTGTCTCCATGTTTCCAATCTTAACTCAAACCAATAAATCTTAAACACTACTGCTGGATGAATTTTATCCTTAAGCGAAAATTAGGTAATGCCAATCTTCTGTTCATTTTTAACTTCCCCCTCTCCCCCAAAAGGAAAAAATTTCTTGTTATCATATTACAGATCTCCATCTATTTGATTCCAACCTGGTTTTATTCCCCTCTCTCTTATCCTCACTCATGTGGGTTTATTTTTTCTATAAAACATCAAGATTGGGGAGCCTGGGTGGCTCAGTTGATTGAGTGTCTGACTCCACCTCAGGTCATGATCTCGCAGTTCATGAGTTCAAGCCCCTAGTCGGGCTCTGTGCTGATGGCTCAGAGCCTGGAGCCTGCTTCCAATTCTGTGTCTCCCTCTTTCTCTGTCCCTCTCCCTCTCACACTCTGTCTCTTTCTCTCAAAAGTAAAATAAACGTTAAAAAAATTATAAAACATCGAGATTGTCTTATTTGTTCCATGGACTCTAATGTTTTCTGCCCCAGGTGTGCCTTTGTTTATAATATTCTCCCTACCTGAACATTCTTATAATTTGAGTATAGATTGGGGGAACCTTCTTGGGCCATCTCAGAGTTAGCACGATGCTTTCACATTATGTTTATGTGGTGACTGCTGTTAATTAACTAATTGATTTCTCACATTCCTGTTGAATAGATGTTGAAACTGGTCTTCTGCAATAAGACCTCGCAAACAACACTATAGCCGAGAACATATATAAATGTGAGATATGAAGACTGGTCATTTCTACCGAATAATAATAATAATAATATTTATTGAGTGCATATTAAACATTAACTTAGGCAAATCTCACAACAATCATATGAAGTACATCACTTTATGCCTATGTCTATGAGGGAACTGGAACACCCACGTACAGAACTTGTCCAATGGTCATATGATAGTAAATTGGGGACCAGGATACATACCCAGGCAGTCTAATTTCAAAGCCCACATTCAACCATGGCCATAATGCCAACATAGTCCCATAAAACAAAATCAATTTTAATCCACAAGGCAAAATGCATTCATGGCACCTGCAAAGAAATGCAGGTCTGTTGAAGTTGATTCTTAGTGACTGAGAACAATTCTGTTAGAAATTACATACTTTTATTCATGGTGGAATTCAACTTCCTACCCTGGAAATAGATTTCTACTGTTTTGTTTTCTAGCTATTGTTGAAGTAGGCAAATTGCTTAACTTTTGTAGGACTGTTTCCTCAGTCGGAAGGGCAGATAATACAACCTGCCTCATATGATCATTGTAAGTGTTAAGTGAAAGAATGAATGCAAAAGTGCCCAGTAGAGAACTAGGCAATTTACATACTTGTAAAATTGCCTTAAAAAATTTGTGTAACAAATTGCCTCAAAATACAGTGGCTTGAAACAAAAAGCATTTATTTTTCTTTATTTCTGTGGGCCATCTGGGGGGGTCAGCTGATTGAAGTTGAGCATGGCTGGGCTTGACTCCAAGCTGCAGGTTGGAAGTCTGCCTTTATCTGTCTTGTCCTCCTTGGATCAGCAGGGTAGTCGGGGGCACATTCTGTTGTTGTTGTTGTTTTTTAATGTTTATTTATTTTTGAGAGAGAGAGACAGAGTGTGAGCAGGGGAGGGGCAGAGAGAGAGGGACACACAGAATCTGAAGCAGGCTCCAGGCTTTGAGCTGTTAGCACACAGCCCTAGGCAGGGCTCCAACCCATGGACCACAAGATCGTGACCTGAGCCGAAGTCAGATTGTTTACCTGACTGAGCCACCTAGGTGTCCCGGTTGGGGGCACATTCTTATCTCAATGATAGAAGAGCAAGAAAGCAAGTCAAGCCAACCTTAAGCCTGTGCTTCCATTGTGTCTGCTTACATGCCATTGGACAGAGAAAGTCACATGGTTAAACATCAGGTCAAGGGACAGGAAATTGCACCCTGCTTCTGCTGGAGGGACCCCACAAATTCACAAGGCAAAGAGTATGGAGAGGCAGAGGTGAAAATTGACTAAAATCTATTCTCTAACTCATAAACACTTTGCACAGATCTGTCATCTATAGAAGCCAAAGTGATAGTGACAGTTCTTTCAACTGTCCTTCTTATAGTTAATACCATCAAAGATTATTCAAGGCATTTCCTGTGCTATAAATATTTGCCTCAGGTATAGACCTTCCTTCCTTCTTTCCATCCTTCCTTCCTTCTTTCCTAAACTTTGACTAGAAAAATAAGAATAAAAGTTCAAATAAGTATTTTGTCCTCAATAATCATATCTAAAATATGTTACTGACAGTGATTATTACATAAGTTTGTCTCTTTCCCCAATATTTGAGATAATAAGCTATAGCATTCTAAGTAATGATTTCACCAATCAAAATGTCTAATTAAAATAATAATAATAATTAGTTTTAGTCAGTGTGCTGTCATTGAGATTTTTAAGTTGGCATTACCTTGCTTAATAATATATTCTAAACCCCTGGTAATGTTCAGAATCTCTGACACAGAATTCTTATATATAGCAGCCTTTTTCTCTGCCTGAGAACTGAGCCACTGATAGAGCTTTAGAGAACATTCCTTAGTTATCTGGCAACATGGTGTTTCTCATACTGCAGCCCAGAATCAAAGACTTGCCCATTTGATGACAGGCTCTGCCAGAAGAACTGCAAGCCTTCCTAGCAGGACAGAGCCTTTATCAAGAAACTTAAGGCACAAAAGCCCACCAAGGCACATGCTCTCTGCAGGCCTATAGATCCCCAAATAAGGAGGTGATGGACAGGACCTGAGATCTCAATGTTCTTGGTACTTGCTCCCAAAAGTATCATTCTGAGAGGCCAAGAATATTGCTCTAAAGACTGTCTCCACCTCTTGGCAAATTCAGGACTAAGGAATAGGGTCTAATACATGTCTAGAAATGAGTCTTTAGCCATAATCAGAGATATAAACATATAACCCAAAAAGTATTAATCACAATATTAATTATAGTGTCATGTAAGAAAAACAGTCTAAATATCCATTACATAGTCAGGATTCACAAAATAGAATATAAGGATAGGAGCTGAGAGACAATAGCTTTGTAACTGACCATATGAAAATGTTTACATTTTGGTGTATATAAATGATGGTATATTATGCAGTTTTACAAATGTTTCAAGGAATGCTTCAAAGCTTTGAAAAGTCCCACAGTATAATACGAAATTTAAAAAAAACAAGACTATAGATGCGTCTAATATAACATTCAATATACATATGAAATTGAGATAGCCCCACAAAGAAAAACATAAACATACTAATAAAAAATATGTTTAGAGCATGTAATTTTTTTCTGTGTCTTGTGTCCATGAAATACAGCCAGACCAACACTAAACCATCCTACACACCTAGAAAAATGATTGGAGGATTAACACAACAATCTGCACAACCTGAACCACAGAATTCGGCGGGTACGTGGCACGGAGAGGTGAACTTGGGGAAGGAAAAGCCGGCAGCAGGCAGAGAGAGGGCAGAGACTGGAGGGGGAGAATACGGAAAAAGCACCCCTCCCCAAAAGCAGCTGGAGAGAAAGTTGAAAATTGGAAACAGCCGCAGGGACTAAACTAAAAAGGGAGAAAGGTGAAAGAGGAGTGCAAAGTCTGCAACTCCGCAGCTTGGTACCTGGCGGTGCTCTGGTGGGAAGGCGAATCCTCAGGAACAGAGTAGGGTCCGGGAGGTTCTCAGACCACACAGGGAAAAGCGGTTCCACTGCTGGAAGGACATTTGGTGGAGACTATTGAAGCCACCTGGTCCCAGCAGACCCCAGAAAACGGCCACATTTGCTGGTGCTGGAACAAGGTCGTTAACGGTGAAGCCTGGTGCCAGATGTGTGTTGTGATTTTCCACAATCCCTGAAAAGCTGCTGCTATGCTATCTCACGAACTTTTTCGGGGGCGGGGGGGGGGGGGGGTGCTGGCACCTGGCCGCAGTCTCTGGGCACTGGCAGCAGCAGTCCAGCAGGCGTTCCTGGGTGCAGCCATTATTCGGCCATTGCTCAGTGAGACCCTCCCGCAGAGGGGCGGAATGGGTCAAAGCCGCTCCAGTCCTTCAGAAGTAAGGGACCGGGGAAAACAGCCGCATCTGAGACAAAACTCAGGAGAGAGGTACTGCCTGGGGCTTGGTCATGGACAGTGAAGGAGTGGGGAGTGGACGAAAGCTGAAGACAGAGGACAGGTGCACGATTGCTGACTGCAGAGAACAGAATTTCCATACTGGAGGCTGGATAGCTGGGAGACATCATTTTCACCACTCCTGCGCATGCGCATAGGCAACTAGGAGCAAGCTCTGCAACAATCCACCCCAGTACGCTAGCAGCGCCATCTAGTGGAGACCAGAACCATTACACTGAGCCCCACCCAACTGGGCCAACTTCACTCTTCAAGAACACAAGTCTCACCGCCTAGTTTATGGACTATAAAACACTACATAGTCTGACTTCTAGGGGGAAACAAAGTAATTTCAGTCCTATTTCAACCTGTTAGCAGGTCGATCTATTCAATTTTATTTCTCTCTTTTATCTCTTTTACACTACTTTTCTTGTTCTTGAATACAGAAAGAGAAAATATTCCTTTTTATTTTCAGTTTTTATTAAAAATATTTTTCCTTAATTTTTTTTACTATATTTTTTACTTTTGTGTAATTTCTTCAAATTCTATCTTACTTCCATCAATCTATTTTAGTCTACTTCAGTGTATTCACATTTTCAAATTTCAAACTATTTCCTTGTTTTCTTTTTTCTTTTTCTTTTTTCTCTTTTTTTGTTGCTTTTCTTTTCTTGAATGCAGAAAGTGAAAAACTTAATTTTTAGTTTCAATTTCTATTAAAGATATTTTTCTTTAATTTTTTTATATTTTTTGCTTTTATGTAAATTTTTTCAAATTCTATTTTACTGCCATCATTTTATTTTAGTCTACTACAGTGTATTCACTTTTTCAAATTTTCAAACGATTTCTTTTTTTTCTTTTTTCTCTTTTTTGTTTTTTTCCTTTTTCTTGAATACAGAAAGAGAAAAAAATTCATTTTTATTTTTAACTTTTATTAAAAATATTTTTATTTAGTTTTTTCCTATTATATTCTTTACTTTTGTGTAAATTTTTTCAAATTCTATTTTACTGCCATCATTTTATTTTAGTCTACTACCGTGTATTCACTTTTTCAAATTTTCAAACGATTTCTTTTTTCTCTTTTTTCTCTTTTTTGTTTTTTTCCTTTTTCTTGAATACAGAAAGAGAAAAAATTCATTTTTATTTTTAACTTTTATTAAAAATATTTTTCTTTAGTTTTTTCCTACTATATTCTTTACTTTTGTGTAAATTTTTTCAAATTCTATCTTACTCCCATCATCTCATTTTAGTCTACTTCAGTGTATTAATTTTTTCATATTCTCAAATGATTTCCTTTTTTTTCCCACTTTTTTTTCCTCTAATCTGTGAAACCACTTTCAACACCCAGACCAGAACACCCTAGGATCTAGCATCATTTATAAGATTTTGTGTTTCTGTGTGTGTTTAATTTTTTAATTGTAATTTTTTTAATTTTAAATTTTTTTAGCTTTAATTTTTCTACCTCATTAATTCCTTTTCTCCCTTCAAAGTGCAAAATGAAGGAATGCACCCCAAAAGAAAGAGCACAAAAAAATGACAGCCAAGGATTTAATCAACACAGATACGAGCAAGATGTCTGAACCTGAATTTAGACTCATGTTAATAAGAATACTAGCTGGAGTCAAAAATAGATAAGAATCCCTTTCTACAGAGATAAAAAAAGTAAAAAATAGAATGAAATTAAAAATGCTACAACTGAGATGCAATCACGGATGGATGCAGCGGTGGCAAGGATGGATTAGGCAGAACAGAGAATCAGCAATATAGAGGACAAACTTATAGAGAATAATGAAGCAGAAAAAAAAGAGGGACATTAAGGCAAAAGAGCAAGATTTAAGAATTAGAGAAATCAGTGACTCATTAAAAGGGAACATCAGAATCATTGGGGTCCCAGAAGAGGAAGAGAGAAAAATAGGGCTAGAAGGGATACGTGAGCAAATCATAGCAGAAAACTTTCCTAACCTGGGGGAAGACACAGACATCAAAATCCAGGTAGCACAGAGGACCCCATTTAGATTCAATAAAAAGTGACCTTCAACAAGGCATATCAGAGTCAAATTCATAAAATACTCAGGCAAGGAGAGAATCATGAAAGCAGCAAGGGAAAAAAAGTCCCTAACCTACAAAGGAAGACAGATCTGGTTTGCAGCAGACCTATCCACAGAAACCTGCCAGGCCAGAAAGGAGTGGCAGGATATATTCAATGTGCTGAATCAGAAAAATAGGCAGCCAAGAATTCTTTATCCAGTAAGGCTGTCATTCAAAATAGAAGGAGAGATAAAAGTTTCCCAAACAAAAATTAAAGGAGTTTGTGACCATTAAACCAGCACTGCAAGAAATTTTGAGGGGAACTCTCTCAGGGGAGAAAAGATTAATAAATATATATATAGAGAGAGAGAGAGACAGAGAAAGAGAGACAGAGAGAGAGAGAGAGACAGAGACAGAGAGACAGAGACAGAGACAGAGAGAGAGATATATAAAAGATTTGTGTATATATATATATATATATATAGAGAGAGAGAGAGAGAGAGAGACAGAAATAAAAACCAAAAGCAACAAAGATTAGAAAGGACTGGAGAACACCACCAGAAACTCCAATTCTGCAAGCATCATAATGTCAATAAATTCATATATTTCAGTACTTACTCTAAACGTCAATGGACTCAACAGTCCAATCAAAAGACATAGGGTAACAGAATGGATAAGAAAACAAGATCCATCTATATGCTGTTTACAGGAGACCCACTTGAGACTTAAAGACACCTTCAGGTTGAAAATAAGGGGATGGAGAACCATCTATCATGCTAATGGTCAACAAAAGAAAACTGGAGTAGCCATACTTATATCAGACAATCTAGATCTTAAAATACAGACTGTATCAAGAGATGCAGAAGGGCATGATATCATAATCAAGGGATCTATCCACCAAGAAGACCTAACAATTGTACACATTTATGCACCAAATGTGGAATAAACCCAAATGTATAAATCAATTTATCGCAAACATAAAGAAACTCATCAATAGTAATACCATAATAGTACGAGTTTTTAACACCCCACTCACAGCAATGGACAGATCATCTAATCAAAAAATCAACAAGGAAACAATGGCTTTGAATGACACACTGGACCAGATGAACTTAACAGATATATTTAGAACGTTTCATCCAAAAGCAGCAAAACATGCATTCTTCTCCAGTGCACATGGAACGTTCTCTGGAATAGACCATATACTAGGACACAAATCAGCCCTAACTAAGTACAAAAATATCGAGATCATACCATGCATACTTTCAGACCACAACGCTATGACACTCTAAATCAACCAAAAGAAAACAATTGGAACGGGAACTAATACTTGGACACTGAAGAACATCCTACTAAAGAATGAATGGGTAACCAAGCAGTTAAAGAAGAAATTAAAAAGTATATGGAAGTCACTGAAAATGATAACACCACAACCCAAAACCTCTGGGATGCAGCAAAGGCAGTCATAAGAGGAAAGTATATAGCAATCCAGGCCTTCCTAAAGAAGGAAGAAAGATCTCAGATACACAACATAACCTTATGCCTTAAGGAGCTGGAAAAAGAACAGCAAATAAAAACCAAAACCAGCAGAAGACAGGAAATAATAAAAATTAAAGCAGAAATTAATGCTATCGAAACCAAAATAACAGTAGAACAGATCAATTAAACCAGAAGCTGGTTCTTTGAAAGAATTCACAAAATTGATACACCACTAGCCAGTTTGATCAAAAAGAAAAAGGAAAGGAACCAAATAAATAAAATCAAGAATGAAAGAGGAGAGATCACAACCAACACAGCAGAAATACAAACAATAATAAGAATATTATGGGCAATTATATGCCAATAAAATGGGCAATATGGAAGAAATGGAAAAATTCCTAGAAACATATACACTACCAAAACTGAAACAAGAAGAAATAGAAAATTTGAACAGAAGCATAACCAGTAAGGAAATCGAATTAGTAATCAAAAATCTGCCAAAAAAACAAGAGTCCTGGGCCAGATGGCTTTCCAGGGGAATTCTACCAAACATTTAAGGAAGAGTTAACACCTATTCTCTTGAACATGATCCAAAAGATAGAAATGGAAGGAAAACTTCCAAACTCTTTTTATGAAGCCAGCATTACCTTGATTCCAAAACCAGACAGAGACCACACTAAAAAGGAGAACGACAGACCAATTTCCCTGATGAACATGAGGGCAAAAATCCTCAACAAGATATTAGCCAACAGGATCCAACAATACATTAAAAAAGTATTCACCACGACCAAGTGGGATTTATACCTGGGATGCAGGGCTGGTTCAACATCCGCAAGACAATTAACATGATTCATCACATCAATAAAAGAAAGGACAAGAACCATATGATCCTCTCAATAGGTACAGAGAAAGCATTTGACAAAATACAGCATCCTTTCTTCATAAAAACCCTCAAGAATGCAGGGATAGAAGGAGCATACCTCGAGATTATAAAAGCCATATATGAACGACCCACTGCTAATATCATCTTCAATGGGGAAAAACTGACAGCTTTCCCCCTAAGTTCAGGAACAAGACTGGGATGTCCACTCTCACACTGTTATTCCACATGGTATTGGAAGTCTTATCCTCTACAATCAGACAACACAAAGAAATAAAAGGCATCCAAATCGGCCAGGAGGAGGTCAAACTTTCACTCTTCGCAGACGACATGATACTCTATATGGAAAACCCAAAAGATTCCACCAAAAAACTGCTAGAACTGATTCATTAATTCAGCAAAGTGGCAGGATATAAAATCAATGCACAGAAATCGGTTGCATTCCTATACACCAACAATGAAGCAACAGAAAGAGAAATCAAAAATCGATCCCATTTACAGTTGCACTAAAAACCATAAAATGCCTAGGAATAAATCTAACCAAAGAGGTGAAAAATCCATACACTGCAAACTATAGAAAGCTTATGAAAGAAGTTGAAGAAGACACAAAAAAATGGAAAAAGATTCCATGCTCCTGGATAGCAAGAACAAATATTGTTAAAATGTCAATACTACCCAAAGCAATCTACATATTCAATGCACTTCCTATCAAAATAACACCAGCATTCTTCACAGAGCTAGAACAAATAATCCTAAAATTTGTATGGAACCAGAAATGATCCCCAATAGCCAAAAAGATCTTGAAAAAGAAAACCAAAGCAGGAGACACCACAATCCCAGACTTCAAGCTATACTACAAAGCTGAAATCATCAAGACAGTATGGTACTGGCACAAGAACAGACATTCAGATCTATGGAACAGAATAGAGAACCCAGAAACAGACCCACAAACATATAGCCAACTATTCTTTGACAAAGCAGGAAAGACTATCCAATGGAATAAAGACAGTCTCTTCAGCAAGTGGTGCTGGGAAAACTGGACAGACACATGCAGAACAATGAACCTGGACCACTTTCTTACACCAGGCACAAAAATAAACTCAAAATGGATGAAATACCTCAATGTAAGACAGGAAGCCATCAAAATCCTTGAAAAAGCAGGCAAAAACCTCTTGGATCTTGGCCGCAGCAACTTCTTACTCAACACATCTCCAGAGGCAAGGGAAACAAAAGCAAAAATGAACTACTGGGACCTCATCAAAATAAAAAGCTTCTGCACAGCGAAGGTAACAATCAGCAAAACTAAAAGGCAACCGACAGAATGGGAGAAAATATTTGCAAATGACATCTCAGATAAAGGGTTAGTATCCAAAATCTATAAAGAATTTATCAAACTCAACATCCAAAAAACAAATAATCCAGTGAACAAATGGGCAAAAGACATGAATAGACACATCTCCAAAGAAGTCATCCAGATGGCCAACCGACACATGAAAAAGTGCTCAACATCACTCATCATCAGGGAAATACAAATCAAAACCACCATGAGATATCACCTTACACCTGTCAGAATGGCTAACATTAACAACTCAGGCAACAACAGATGTTGGCGAGGATACGGAGAAAGAGGATCTCTTTTGCACTCCTCGTGGGAATGCATGCTGGTGTAGCCATTCTGGAAAAAGTATGGAGTTTCCTCAAAAAACTAAAAATAGAACTACCCTATGACCCAGCAATTGCACTACTAGGCATTTATCCAAGGGATATAGGTGTGCTGTTTCAAAGGGACACATGCACCCCCATGTTTATAGCAGCACTATCAACAATAGCCAAAGTATGGAAAGAGCCCAAATGTCCACTGATGGATGAATAGATAAAGAAGATGTGGTGTATATATACAATGGAGTATTACTCAGCAATCAAAAAGAATGAAATCTTGCCATTTGCAATTACGTGGATGGAACTGGAGGGTATTATGCTAAGTGAAATTAGTCGGTCAGAGAAAGACAAAAATCATATGACTCCACTCATATGAGGACTTTAAGAGACAAAACAGATGAACATAAGGGAAGGGAAACATAAATCATATAAAAACAGGGAGGGGGACAAAACAGAAGAGACTCATAAATATGGAGAAGAAACTGAGGGTTACTGGAGGAGTTACTGGGATGGGCTAAATGGGTAAGGAGCACTAAGGAATCTACTCCTGAAATCATTGTTGCACTATATGCTAACTAATTTGGATGTAAATTTAAAAAAACAAAAAATAAAACAAGTTAATAAAAAAAGAGAAAAATATGTTTAGGTGCTGGAATTGTGAATTATAAAGATTGTCTTTCATATTTTGTGTACATTCCAATAATTATGGTTAATCTCTACAAGCATATGCATAATTAATTAATAATAGCACGTGTGCATTTACCTTATTCAAGCAAAAACACTGTTAATATAAGCCTTAGCGATGGAATGCTCCTTTTTTTAATGTACCTTCTTTGTAGTTGTAGATTCAGCAATATTGGATGACTTATTTTTACAGATTAGATTTAATTCTGCATTTCTAGCTTTAAATTCTGTAAAAACCTAGTATTATAACTATGGTCACAAGAAAGTTTTCAATTTTTTTTATTAGTTTTCTTTATTTTTGAGAGGTAGAGAGAGACAGAGTGCATGTTGGGGAGGGGCAGAGAGAGGGAGACACAGAATTAGAAGCAGGCTCCAGGCTTTGAGCTGTCAGCACAGAGCCCGATATAAGGTCCGAACTCACAAACCGTGAGATCATGACCTGAGCTGAAGTCGGAGGCTCAACTGACTGAGCCACCCACGCGCCCCATGAGAAAGTTTTTTAGATAATATTTTAGACAATATTCTATGTAGTGGATACAGTGATCATACACAACGCACAATAATTGTTGTCAATCTAATGGAAAAAAGGACATTAAGCAAAAGATAACAAGGTAAATATGTCACACAAATTGTAATTGTATAAGCGGGGCTGTAGTAAGTATAGTGATGAGGAATGCTGTGTAGACTGGAAAATGAAAGAAGGATTCTGGGTAAAGGATATTGATGCTGAGACCTGATGTATTTGAACATGAAAGTCATCAACAGAAGAACTGTATACATTCCTTACTTTATTACAGAAGTAAATTAAATTGCCTTGGGAAAGAACATAGGTAGAGTGAGATAAGGAGAGCAAGGATTGAGTACAATGAACTCTGGCCCAGAAGAGAGAAAAAGGAGACCTAGAAACAGATCAGGAACAAATTAGGGAGGAAGTCATGTGGTGTCATGGAAAACAAGAAGAGCGAAACAATGTCATAAGCCATTGAAAGGCCAAGTAAAATGAGAATTGACACGTTTCCATTTGGATTCATTTAGAAAGAAAATTGGTAAAATTATGAGAGCCTATAGCAAACTTGTTATGTAAACCTTGGGAAATATTTATTAATGTTGTTTGTTTCTAATATAATCATTTTCTTCGTTTTTATATCCAATTTATCTAGAGGTTTTGTTTGTTCTCCATGAACTATTTCCCTTGAATTTTAGTAGAGCCCTGTCAATAACCTGAAGGGTACTTAAGACTTTTACTTCCATCTGAGATACGATCTGTCTGTTAAATGGATTTTCTAGGTACAAGGCATTTTACTTGTTATCTGTAGAAAATTGCCTCAGAAATGTGCATATTATGCGACACACCTTTAGACGGAGAACCATGCATGATCACGCTGTGATAGTCTTGTTTATCTTATATACCACAGGATTGATTGTACTGGGCCTGTGTTATCCAGGATATCTCCTTTATGGAGATCTCCAAACACTGTCTACAATATGGTGAACAGTTTCTCTCTGACCCTGCATCTCATCCGTCATTGCTCTCGCCCTTTTGCTTGTATATACTGACAACAGATGGCTTATAAAGTTAAACGACATTGGGAATCCACCACTTACCGTATCTCCCTGCTGGAGATTTCTAAACTTAGAATAATAAAGACCAGAGTCCTACAAAGAAATTTATTTTACTTACTTTGCTGAATTTATCAAATTGAGGAAAGAGCCGTGGGTTCGTATAGTTGATAAAAGCTGCACGTTTTTTAAGCAATCTTTACACCCAACCTGGGGCTCAAACTCACAACCCTGAGATCAAGAGTCACACCCTCTCGCGACTGAGGCAGCCAGGCACCCCAAAGCTGCACTTTTTAATTACAAGGAAATAATCTGCTTATAATTCATTAGCTTCCATTCATCAATCAGGCGCAGGAATAAAACTTGGTTTCATTCTGTTTCCCATCAGGATGTGCTGCTTCTCACCTCTTCTCAAATCTTCCTGGAGTCTAATTGCTGTCTAATACACATAACCTTTGCTCAGTTCTGTGCTGGAGGATTTTAGCTTGCTTCTTTTGCAGTACCAGAGGGCTTTCTCTGCCGATCTCAGACAAGGCACAAGGTCCACCCTGTTAAACATCTGCTAGAGGCTTGACTTCTCCAGAGAAAATGGAACTGAGAGTCTCCTCACAGATCCACAAATGTCAAGGGAGATCCCACTGCCCCACCCTTTCCCCCTAACCTAGGATTTGGTTCCAAGGGAGTAAGAGATCTCTTTATTCATCTCAAAAATCTTTGGAGTCCTCAACACAGGGACAGTTTTCTTTTGTCTAGAAGGAGGGGGAAAGTTATTTTGCCTTTCAGTTGAATGTTGCTTTTAGAATTCTGGAACAAATTATCTGACAAAGTTATTCTTTACAGAGGACAATCTCTAAAGCACTGAATATTTTTTCTTTCCAGCTTTCAAAGGGGAGAGTGATTAGGTAGAATATGGAGGCAGGGAAAAGCAGATCACTTAATACATAATACTTAGTGCTTAATATATCACCCTCACGCATATTACCTTCTTCAATTTAGATTAGAAATGAGGAAAGCCACTCTGTGTTGTGCTTTTTTTTAAATGAAAAAATATTATTAATTTCAAAGACAGTCTATAAAATTGAAACTAAAATTCTTTTGAGTGAGGATAATCTTTTCTCCAAAATCGATTCATTTTTTTGTCTATGACGTATTTGTATGAAATCTAGAAAGGATGATTTTTTTTCATACCTTAAACAGCCTTCTGTCAAAATTTAGTCAATTAGAATTTGTCATGAATATGCATATTTTTATTATTTATTCTATTGGGAAAAAATTATTATCCTTAATATTCCTTTACCCTTTTGAAGATTATTTTTGTCATGTCTCCATTTCACTTGTTAAATATAGGAAGCACAAAACAATGAAACATAATGTCAGTATTAGTATGTTTAATTTAAAAAAAAATAATGCCCTCAGCTTATTAAACTATCTTTAGCACAAAACATGATATTTATGTCATAGGATGGCTTTATATTATTTTTCCTTCAATGCAGAAACACAAAATTTAAATTTTATTTCAAGTTAATATGTATCTTGCTATTGATAAAATAATGAAAGAAGAATTAAGGCAGATTTCAGTTACATTTAATTAAACTATTAAGCTGAAGAAAGAACCTCTGACCTCTGAAATAAACTGAAGCATTGGAAGGTTTAAACCAGTCTCTTTTCTTGTTCATTAATAGATGATTAGCAAAATATTTTTGTCCACAATTTAAATTCCTAAAAAGAGATATATTTTAATTATGTTATTTTTAAATTAATCATATCTGATACAAAGCAGCATACTGCTAGTTACATTTCCTTTAACAAACTGCATGATAAAAACACACCATTTATTTTGGTAAGTGTACTTAGAAATAAGTAATATGAACCTATGAAAATCCCGTTTCCACTAGATTTAAATGCATTCACTATCTTTATGAATATTCCAAAGGGAATATGCAGACCAAATTCCAAGTATTTTTAGTTTGAACCATGCTAATAATTCACCATCTTTGATGCACTAAAACAGCATTTTCATATCATTCCATTTAAGAAACAGAATAAAATTTACCACATGGTAAAACTTAAGCTCAAGGCATTGAATCGGAATAAAACTTGCCAATGATTTTGTGAATGCTCCTTTATCTTATATTTTTATTGTGAGGAGGGTGTTTCAAAAAATCACTTGGAATTATGACCTCTGAGTAATGAATTATAACTTAAGTAAGGGACAGATATGCTGTGGTTTCTCTCTATCGAAGATAGTGTATTTGCACAGCACTTTTCCCTTTACAATGTGATTTGATGTGTTTAACCTCATCTGTTACTCAAATGGATCTGACGATGGAGGTGGGAAATACAGAACATTCTGCCAGTAGGGAAATTGAAATGTAGTGGAGTTAAGAGGATGGCAAGGATTACAATACATCAGCAGATGACAGAGCCCGGAGCTGCACTATCACATGTCCCCACTTTAAGGAGAGTGGCTGTCCACAAAAGGCACTGATTCGCAAAGAGGTCTGCATTTTGTATGTACAGTTCATTGTGCAGCAACCTCCCACGCATTGGGGAACTTGTCACATTCCCAGCACCTCCCCATTACATGCCAGTACTTCTACTGACATTCACTAGGCCACCAAACATTACCCACTATTTCCAAATGTTCATTGGTGCACATTTCAGTTCCAAATGATAACCACTGCTAAATTGTAGAGCGGCGTGTTCCAAACCAGTGAAGTTCACTTGACTGAACAGAAAAAAAAATATGGCTGTATGGCATACACAAGCAAACTGAAGGGAAGTTGGAGGGGTCTGTTGGGTTTGATGGAAAAATAGTTTTCTTTCTTTTCTTTATGCATTTTTGATAAATACAGATAAAATACATGGTACCTAAGAACATAATAAATATAAAATTGGCACTCAACTTATATATAACAGTTTTGCAAGTTATTTGAATGAGATCTTAAACTTGCTTTCATGAGCATATTTTGTACCCAAATATGCTTGAAATAACTATGCACAATTTTGGAACACATATTTTTCCCGATTTACTCTAAATTTTTAGTAATCAACACCAATGAACACTTTGTAAGTGGTAGCACATGGAAGTACAGTATTTATTACTTTTTCTCCAATTGGCAGACTCTTCTCTCCTGTAATTAGATGGAATTTAGTGGAATTATACTTCGACTATGGATCATTTTCCCAAATATAACATCTCTTCCTCTTCCTTCATTCCACAAAAAAATGTTGAAAATGTTGTGATATAGTAAGTGAAAGAATCTTAAATTTCACATTTTTCACATCGAGAATCTCAAAATAGTAGAAAAGCATGTCACCAACACATACAAAAATAACTCCACTATGATTCAAATTATAACTAGCATAAAAATTACGGGTAAACAATTTTAACTTCTTTACTTTCAAAATGAAAAGGCTGTCCTAATTTCAGAACCTTTTGTCAATACAGATTAATGTCTTTTCTAGTGGTTCTTTACTGTCACCTTAGTTTCATGTGTACAGAGGTATCAAATAAGATATATAGTTTTAAAATATTTCTTTTATTTTGAAACTCAATATACATACAGGAAAACCCATGAAACATGTATGTAAAATTTAACACATAACTATAAAGTGGGTATCTATATAACCACTGTCAGGTCAAGAAACAACACTTCTGCTAAAAGGCACAGAGTGCTCTCTCCCTCCTACTGTAGGACATAATCATGACATCACTTTTTCTTGTGCCCATGAATACTTCCTAAACTAAAAATTAGATCAGTCTCTGTCTCCTCTCTCTCTCTCTCTCTCTCTCTCTCTGCATCTCTGTCTTTATCTGTGTATGTGTGTGTGGGGGGGGAGGGGTTGGGGGAGTTAGTTTCACCAGATTTTTCAAACATTTGGTGTTTAAAAATTAAGCCATTACTCTTTCTGATATTCAAGTTTTTGTCCCCTCTAAATTGGCTAGTGGAAACCTCAAGCTGATTTCTAAGTTCTTTTGACAAGCTCCCATCAGTCTTGGAGCAATATTATTTCCAGGCTGTTTTTTAAAGCCAGAAACTATTCTTTGACAAATTTGCAAGATTAACGATTCACACAAATTAGTCCCCTCTAATGGGTAAACTTCCATCAAAACTTTTCCTTTGCTGTCTAATAGTGACTCTTGAGTAATCTATTTCTCATTTTGGGGGGGGGCGGGGGGGGGTTAAAAATTATAGAAAGTTGGGGCACCTAGATGGCTCAGTCTGTTAAGCTTCTGACTCTTGGTTTCAGCTCAGGTCATGATTTCACAGTTGGTGGGTTCAAGCTGAGAGGCTCTGTGCTGACACTGTAGAGCTTGCTTGCGATTCTCTCTCCCTCTCTCTGCCCTTCCCCTATTTGCTGTCTCTCTCTCTCTCTGTCTCTCTCTTAAAATAAATAAATAAACTTTAAAAGGTATATAGAAAATTGAATGGTCACAGCTTGGATTGTTTTACATTAACAATTACATCACTGAAAATGGAATTCAGACCTAGAGGCAAACTTTGATATATAAGGGCTTCCCTTCCATGCCAGTGATCAATTTATGGCCTCACAGTTCCAAATCCATTCTTCATAGTGTGTTCTGTAAAAATGGCGCTGGCCCTTTAACTATTTCTCCTTTTCCAGCTGGCAAGATGCTTATATTTGTCAGTAGAAAGCACTGGAGGGATACTCAACTAGACAAGGAAAAGCTTGTTTGGTTTTGATTTTCTTCTTTTCCTGGTTCCCGTGTGCCCCCCTCACCAGCCTGCTCCCACACACATTTCTCAGTTCCGATTCCCCAGTGAATGGCTTGCCTGCCTTCTGCTGCTGCAGTGAACATCTCCTCCAGAAACAGGCTCTTGCAATGCTTGGCAGGCAGCCTGCAGCTTGTCCAGGCAACCCTTCGGGAGGCTTCAGAGCACAGTGCGGTCTGCAGGGCATGTTGCAGAGAAGTTTCTCAGGGCTCCCTTTTGACTTCATAGCAAGTTCTGAAGCATAGCGCCTCTCTGAGGGTAGCCCGGAGGGCAGATTTATGGCAAGTTCTGCCAGTGAGGCACCATAAAAATGTCTCTATCATCCGTGAGCCACAGCTGTTGCCTTTTCCAGCAGGGTATCTTAGTCTTGCTTTGGTGTGCAGGTGGAGGGACTGTCCTTTGGGTGCCCTATGTGCCCTATATGTGCCCTATATGCCCATGATGGCCTCCTTATACATATTCTTTATTCTTTAGGGATCTTTATTTCTTCACTAACCAATTCACCCATTACTTCAATCTTGTTACTATAAAGAACTCTTTATATTAAACTTTCCCTATTCAAATTCCAGTGTGGTTACTCTTCCCTGAATAGATTCATACCGATACAGAATTGATAACAGAAGTGGATCCAGGAGCTAGAACTGCCCACATGGGATTTTGTCATTGGTTTGGTCCTGCCCTTGGACTTGAGTACCCTTCTGACCTCCTCACCAATAACAGATGAGATGCTAGTAATCCATGGCCTGAAGCAGCACCACAATTAACTAAGCTATCCCTTGCGATTGTGATGAAGCAATATCTGAAGCACACTGCCTTGGGAATCAAAGGAAATCAGGATTGCACTTGAGGATTATCACAGGAATCATGACCGTGGTGCAAGATGAGTTCTTTTGAGAACACTCGAAGGTTAGAGAAAAAATGACAACTCTCAGCTCAAGTCATTTCTTGATAACCATAAAGCTTCTATGATAGCCTTAAGAATCTCTTAATTTTTGTAGCCACATGGTCTATGTGGCCAGAAATCAAATGCAAAATTGTGGGCTGCTAGATTACAACAATTGAATTCACAGTCTCACCAAGCTTTACATGTAAAAATTAGTCAGTGAACCCTATAATAGGCAGATGGCCTGAACGGTTGGATGGTGTGTTTCATGTCAACCAGGAGGATGTTTTTGAATGAGATTTACATTTAAATTGGTAAATTTTGAGTAGATATATAAGAGCTTCCCTTTCATGCCAGTGATCAATTTATAATTTGGGTGAGCTTCCTCTGATCATTTGAAGGGCTCTCTTGAGCAAAATGGAATTCTGCAGATGGGATTTGGGCTTGAATTGCAACATCAGCTCCTCCCTGGTTCCCCAGCCTGCCAACTCAACCTGCAGACTTCACTTGCCAGCCTCCATTATCATGAGTCAATTCCTTACAATAAATTCCTTCACTAAATATAAATATCAATAATATAAATATAGGTGTAGACATATAGGTAAGTTAGAGATAGAGACACTGCTTCTGTTTCTTTAGAGAATTTCTGACACAAAGGGGACACTCAATTTCCTGGAGACCCATCATAATCACTTCTCGGTTCTGCTGAACCCATAACTGGTGTCAAATTTCAGCATGCTCCAAGAAGACAGGTCTATGCTACACTTCTGGAAGAAATAACGTAGACACTATCCAAATTGCAATATTTATTTGCTACATATATTGACAGAAATCTGGGGACCATGTGTGGGAGTGAATTCTAAGGGAGTTAGACCAAGGGGTGAGAAATGTTACAGTAGTTCATGCCAAATTATTTAATGTAGGTCAACTTGCAGAAATTCCAGCTTTAATATTCTAGCTGGTAGCTAACTTGCTTGAGTGACAGAAATGGGGGCTCAATGGTACCCTATATTTAATGAGGCTGAAGCGCCTGAGCTTTCTTAGCATGATGCAGAGAAATGAATAAAACGATCCCCTCATTAAATCTCAGCTTCTCAGAAATAACTCTTGATTTAAAGACTATAAATCGTTTGTTATTGTAGCCACATAGTCAATACACAAACTTATGGAGTGCTTCCTTATTACCTAATTTCTTTCAAGCATTCATGTCCACTTTGAATAATCTTTCCCTCGGTGCTCATTTTGGTATTTCTTTGCAAAACACCCAGTGTTCTTCCTTATCTCTGAGGGATTTTAACTGTTTTATTAACTGGGCACATTAATTGATGTCTGAAGATTCATTGATCTGCAATGAAGACTTTTATCAACTTCTGAATTAATGCCAACTTTGTATCATCTGGAATGTAATGCATTTTATAATAATATTATTCTGAAGTGATATCTTTTTATTTGATTCATAGTCCCAGAATGTGGTGTTGAAAATTTCCTTGCTGGATGATGAAATGAGAAACTCTCTCCTTTTGTCAGGTATCTGGGTTTTAACTATTAATAATGTCACTTTTTCACCTGCTTGTTAAGCTCTGATACTTTTTTTTAATAGCGCTTAAGAAAGATCTGTACTTGTTACCTATCTTTTATTTATAAATATTTTAACGTGTTCTTTTCTTGCATAAAACGATTTATTTGTAGTAACGTGGTATCAGAGTTTGCTTTGTACCACTCTTTTATTTGAAAACTTTTCCATGCAAGTAAATCTTTTGGGCGGAGAGAGCAAAGACGCACAGGGCATACAAATCCATTTTGAATAATTCATATTAGTTGCTCAATTTGTAATAAAATTTTTGGAAGGAACACTATGCCTGCCTTGCAAATCTGATGACTTTTCACATCTAAATTAAAAGATTTGACAATTAACAAGACAAACTAGGGTGTATGTGAGAGGAAACTGTGGTTAAATGTTACACACTGAAGAAGAATGTAGACTTCATTGCTTTAGAAATATTCAAAACTAAGTCACCCATGTTCTTAAAAATACTTTTAAAAATCATATCAAAATTATGTATACAATAAGAAGAATGTTATTCAACATGAATTTCATTAATATAATAAAGTCCAAACATTTTCTGAAATAATAATAAAATGTATACTCGTATATGATACAATAGTAAAAAATATTTTTCTATAGCCATAAAAGCAAACACTTTCCTGAATTTAGTGACTTTCATTAGGTAATAGTCAATAAAATATATATTTTTTATTTCTACTGCAACTCACTATAAAGTTTGATTAAAAACCATGACTTAGTAGGGGCGCCTGGGTGGCTCAGTCAACTAAGCATCCAACTTTGGCTCAGGTCATGATCTTGTGGTTTCCACATTGGGCTCTGTGCTGACAGTTTGGAGCCTGAAGCCTGCTTCGGATTCTGTGTCTCCTCTCTCTCTGCCCTTCCTCCACTCATGCTCTGTCTCTCTCTCTCTCTCTCTCTCTCAAAAATAAATAAACACTAAAAAAATTTTTTTAAACCATGACTTAGCTAGTTATTAAGTTTTAGGTAATCAACAAAATAAACTGTGCTTTCTCTGGAATTATTTAATGCTAGATAATAACAATTATGAAATAATAACGACAACATATATTTTATTTATAGAACAAAAAATGGAAAGTAATAATTTTAAAGAAAATAAAAACTGAAAAATTGCTGTCTGCCTTCACAACAAAAGATTTCCATAATGATAGATTAAGAGTCAGTAAGTAATCAGGCAATCATTCAGATGTTTCAACAGGAGGGTAAGAGGATAGGTTAACAATCTGTCAGTAGCTGACATGCAGAAAGCCCTACACATCAAAATGATAGTTTCTGGGATTAGGAATTTACAGACGACACTGCACAAATAGTACAATTTAAACACATAACAAAATAACTTTATAATGTTGGATTTTTTAAAAAATGCCTTCCATTGTTAATTACTGTAAACACGTACAGTCATCAAGATATATTTCATACCTATATTGCATTCACAGCACAACTAAAGGTATGTCTTGCTCTTTAATATATAATATAAAGAACCGTCATGTTTTAAATTTAGGGGAAATTTAGTGCTTGTTAATGAGGAAGTGATCATATTATAAAAGCATAAGCTCTTGATTCTCATCTCTTCAAGTCTCACATCTAATCACTCAAGTTCCAATTACATATTAAAAAAATTTTAACTTGAAAAGAAGTTTATTGACATATAATTAAGCTATAACATGATTTTAGTTTCAGAGTACAATATAATGAGTCGATATATATGTATATTGAGACATGATCTCCACTATAAGTTTAGTTGACATCCATCACCATAAATGGTTACAATTATTTTTCTTGTGATGAGAACTCTAAAGATCTACTCTCTCAGCAACTGAAAAATCTGAACCCTGTATTCTTTGCTTCTTAGACCTTAACAACTGTCATGTGAGCTTATAGTGTTTTGTCATTGTTAAAAAGATACTTTTTCTCCTGAAATTGTATTCAGGGCAAATAACTAAACCCTAGTCCATGGCTTGTGATGACATCCATAACTTCAGCCGATAAGTAACAAACATGCAACAAGGTGAGGAGAAATGATCTACCCATTTGTAAATGCTGTGTCACATCCCCAAAGGCAAGGGAATTAAAAGCAAAAATGAACTACTGGGACCTTATAAAGATAAAAAGCTTCTGCACAGCAAAGGAAACAACCAACAAAACTAAAAGGCAACCAACAGAATGGGAAAAGATATTTGCAAATGACATATCAGACAAAGGGCTAGTATCCAAAATCTATAAAGAGCTCACCAAACTCCACACCTGAAAAACAAATAACCCAGTGAAGAAATGGGCAGAAAACATGAATAGACACTTCTCTCAAGAAGACATCCGGATGGCCAACAGCACATGAAAAGATGCTCAACGTTGCTCCTCATCAGGGAAATACAAATCAAAACCACACTCAGATATCACCTCACGCCAGTCAGAGTGTCCAAAATGAACAAATCAGGAGACTATAGATGCTGGAGAGGATGTGGAGAAACAGGAACCCTCTTGCACTGTAGGTGGGAATGCAAATTGGTACAGCCACTCTGGAAAAGAGTGTGGAGGTTCCTCAAAAAATTAAAAATAGACCTACCCTAAGACCCAGCAATAGCACTGCTAGGAATTTACCCAAGGGATACAGGAGTACTGATGCATAGGGGCACTTGTACCCCAATGTTTATAGCAGCACTCTCAACAATAGCCAAATTATGGAAAGAGCCTAAATGTCCATCAACTGATGAATGGATAAAGAAATTGTGGTTTATATACACAATGGAGTACTACGTGGCCATGAGAAAGAATGAAATATGGCCCTTTGTGGCAACGTGGATGGAAATGGAGAGTGTTATGCTAAGTGAAATAAGCCATACAGAGAAAGACAGATACCATATGGTTTCACTCTTATGTGGATCCTGAGAAACTTAACAGAAACCCATGGGGGAGGGGAAGGAAAAAAAAAAAGAGGTTAGAGTGGCAGAGAGCCAAAGCATAAGAGACTCTTAAAAACTGAGAACAAACTGAGGGTTGATGGGGGTGGGAGGGAGGGGAGGTGGGTGATGGGTATTGAGGAGGGCACCTTTTGGGATGAGCACTGGGTGTTGTATGGAAACCAATTTGACAATAAATTTCATATATTGAAAAATAAATAAATAAAATTTTAAAAATGCTGTGTCATATGTACACATGGAAAAAAGATCCAGTACATTTTGAAAAAGACCAGAGATGGCAGCTATTGTGTGCTGAATGTTTCTGTCTCTCAAAATTCATATGTCAGATCCCTAATCCCCAATGTGATGCTATTTGAGAGGGGACCTTGAGAGAGTAAATTAGAATTAAATGAAACCATGTGGGTAGGCTGTCATGATGGGATTAGAGTCTTCATAAGAAAAGACACTAGAGAAGGTTTCCTTTTCCTTGCACGTGGGCTAGACTTAATGATTCATTTCTAACAAAACAATGCAGAGTGACAGGATGTGATTTAAAAGCAAAAGATAAAGGACATGTGGCCTTTCCGTTGGCCTCTCTGTTGCATCATTCACTCTACTGGAAGGCAGTTGCCACAGTGTAAGGAGCTGCATGGAGAGAGCTATCGTCACAGAGGTAAAGCAATTAGATTCTTATTTGTCCTTAAATCCAGGAAAACAAGGGTTTCCAGAGAATGCACCAAAATTGTTCTATCAAGGTAACCAGTAACTTCCACATAGCTAAACCCAATAATCAATTCTTGGTTTTCATCATATTTAACTTATCAGTGCTAGTTCACATAGTTGCTAATTTGATTTTTTACTCAAGAGAACTCAGCCTCATGGGAAAGGATAGACTTGAAATGGTAGAGTAAACCTGAGTAGATGCCTTATAAAAAGCATTTTGTGTTTTTTTAGTGAGAGAACAGAACCTAGGCACAGCAACCAAGGCTGCATAGAGACTCAGTACACCTCCTGTTCTTCCCATTTCCTCAGGATCCATGAATAATCACAACCCATAAACGTTATATATAATTATAAGTTGATCATGGTTTAGATGGGAAAAGAGTCATGGAGAATTTACCCACTATATCAAAACAAAAAGAAAGTTCCAACAACTTGCCCACATTAACTATGAGCAAGAAAATAAATGGAATGGCCACTGTGCAAACATAAAATGGAAGGGAAAAGAAATAGGAAGACATAGAATGTGGACAAAGAAGATGAGATAAAAGTGAAAGGAAGAAGTCCAGAAAAAACTAGAAAGTCTCGTATTCGGGCACTAATGAGCATGAGTAAGGAAACAAAGGTGGTATTTATAGACAACGATACTATGTTATAAACATCAAACTTGCTGAGAGACGAATTATTCCCATGACAAAGAAAAATGATAATTATGTGATGTGTTGGAGGTGTTAACTCATGCTACAATGGCAATCACATTACAATCCATAAATGTATCAAATCAACGTATTGGACACTTTAATCTTACACAATGTTACATGTCAATTACATCTCAATTAAAAATAAAAGGTGGGAGATAGGAACTAAATATAGTCTGCAGACAGTCAAATAATCTAATCTCGAAGGAAACAAAAGAGAAGAAAAAAGATTTATCTGAAAGGACTCATTACAAGAAAGAACTGTAATGAGGACATGGGTCTGAGAGATGAGATTTCCTTAAAAAATGGACTTCCTAAAAGCTTCAAATGAAAAGCGAGACCACAATAGGAGGAAATTAATTGAGAACCAAATGACATTACAAATAATAATTATGTAAAAAAGAGATAAAAATAGAGACAGAATTAAAGAATAAATTAGTAACCTAAAAGAAAGTCGAAGAAAATCACTTTGAATGCAGAGGAAACTGTAAAGAAATTAAACTTATAAAAGAGAGAACAAAAGTAGAATACATGAGGGGCGCCTGGGTGGCTCAGTCAGTTAAGCGTCCGACTTCGGCTCAGGTCACGATCTCGCGGTCCGTGAGTTCGAGCCCCGCGTCGGGCTCTGGGCTGATGGCTCAGAGCCTGGAGCCTGCTTCCGATTCTGTGTCTCCCTCTCTCTCTGCCCCTCCCCCGTTCATGCTCTGTCTCTCTCTGTCTCAAAAATAAATAAAATGTTAAAAAAAAAATTAAAAAAAAAGTAGAATACATGATAGAAAAGATGTTTACATAAGAATATTTCATTTCTTAAAAAAGAGAACAGAACAAATAAAAATTATAAAAATGGAACAGAAAGAAGTATTCATTAGGTAGTAAAGTTTTCTTTAAAAAAAGAAAAATCTTCAGATTAAAAGAGCATACAGTGTTTTGTAAAAGAAAGAAAGAAAGAAAGAAAGAAAGAAAGAGAGAAAGAAAGAAAGAAAGAAAGAAAGAAAGAAAGAAAGAAAATGACACAAAAATAAATAACCAGACATATGCTAATGAAATTACTGAGCTTCAAAGATAAAGAATTTTTTTGATATCTTTGCAGAAATATCATGTCCCTTGCAAATAAAGATTAAAAATACTATCAGGCTGGCCCCAAGCTTCCAGATATTTCCCATTGATACATCTAATGCCAGAATGCAATAGAGCAATTTCCACACAGTTCAGAGGAAATAAAGAGCAATGCAATAATGTTTATTATAAAATCCACCAAAGCTGTCATTCAAACAATAGCAGACTTTCTCATACATGGAAGAATACCAATAAGACCCACTGGGTCTTATTTCAGTGGAATATATATATATATATATATATATATATATATATATATATATATATATATGACACTCTATCCCACTGTGGCCAGGAATACAGTTTGTTTATCATTGAATTGCCAGGATCTGGGTCACATGCCTATATCTCTGTCTTATTATCTCATTCCTGATTTATTCTATATATATATATATATTCTATATATATATATACATATATATATATAGAATATATATATATACACACACACACATTAGAAATTATATAGAATATATATATATATACACACACACATTTATTATATATATATATATTCTATATATATATACATATATATAGAATATATATGTATATATATACACACACACACACACACACACACACACACACACATTAGAAAAACCAAGTGCTGATCAGAAAAACCATGTTAAAAACCATGTTAAAGTGATTTTACTCACTGGCAATAAGGATTTACTTCCAAAATGAGATTAAACAGCTACAGGAAGATAAATGTTACGAATGTTGACAATTTCAAAATAAAAACATATTTAAGGGGCGCGTGGGTGGCTCAGTTGGTTAAAGCGTCCAGCTCTTGGTTTTGGCTCCAGTCATGATCTCACCGTTTTGTGAGTTCAAGCCCCACATCAGGCGCTACACTGCCAGCGTGGAGCCTGCTTGGGATTCTCTGTCTCCTCCCTCTGTGACCCTCCCCGACTCGTGCTGTCTCTGTCTCTCTCAAAAATAAATAAATAGTCTTTAAAAATCCATTTTTTTAATCGAATAAATGGGAAAATATGTATATGCATTATTTCGGTGTCTTCATTAATGAGGAATCTTCAGTCTTTGCTAATGAAGATTTGAAATACATTGAATTTGGTACATTAAGGAATGAAATTTTTATATATTACTTAAAATTGTATTTAAAACCAAGAGAATACTTACAAGTAATATCATAACTAACACATACCAGGAGATGAAGGAGAAAAGAGTTGTGTGATCTGTCAGCTTTTGACTTCCCAAAATATCCACTAGAAAGCTGATGTTGAGGTTTAGCAAGCAAACTTATGTGTCAGACTTACTATAATAAAGAAGAATACTGTTTTGCCAGAACTTGAGTAGAATCTCAGAAGGGAAAAATCAAGTTTTAAGGCCTAGGCTGGATGATATAAGGTGATTTTGCAAGGCAGTGAACTGACTGCGATTCTGTAAAGTTCATGACATAAAACTTGCATTGCTGGGCACAGAAAGAATCTTAAAGTGAATAATGATGAGTAGGCAGCTAATGATGATCATTGTTTTGTTGGTTCATAATCTTATCTTCCAGAAACACTTCCTGGAGCAAGAATCTAATAATTTTTGCCAAAGGCCAATGTTTTTTGACACACAAAAAATGAAAGCATGCTATGTGCTAGAGTTATTTAGCACAGAAATGGTAAAGTATCTTGGAGCCAGAATTTCATAGAACAGGAATGGAAAAATAGACTGGTTTCAATTCTCAATCTCCTCTTTGATCATTCTTTAGTCTAGCAGAGAGGATGAACCATTATCACCTGGGGATATGACTAATCTAGGTCTGCACTGGTATTTAATATGTCGTGCTCAAGTGTAGACTTAGAATGACAATTTTTCCATTTCTAAATGCCATGTCAGATTTTCTTTTTTCTTTTCTTTTCTCTTTTCTTTTCTCTTTTCTTTCTCTTTCATTTCCTTCCTTTCCTTTTTTGTTTCCTTTTACTTCCCTTCCTTTTTCCTTTTTCTTTCTTTCTTTCTTTCTTTCTTTCTTTTCTTTCTTTCTTCTTTCTTTTGAGGACACTTCTTATTGGATCATTATATGGAACAGCCACTGTACAGCTGCACTTAAAACTTTGGAGATCATATATTTGAGCCGCATAACAGAGAAAAATACTGAGGATAATTATGACCACAACTTATGGTTTCTTTCCAGTCCAGTAGCCAAGAGAGCCCAAATTAAGCCAAGACTATTTCCATATCAAGAAACTGCAGACCCAGGCACAGAAGTATAAGCCTAATTATGAATTCCATGATTTCATAGTTTATTTTCCAGAAGTTTTTAGCAATATTAAAGATTCCAGACAAGCTTCTAAAGTTTTAAGTACAACATTCTTTTTGTAAGAGAGTTCACATTCCACTTTGAGCAGTCTGCATTATGTCTAAAGTGGCTCTATTTAAACCATAATCAAATGACTTCAAAAGTTGAGGGTGATGGGACACAGGTATTAATATGCAGAGTCAGATTTAGATTACAGTGTGGAAATGAAGATTTGGCCTGGGGCTTCCTGTGGTGACAGAGATAAACAATAAAGGATACATGAGATTAGTTGTGGTTAGTTCCTGAATGGGCACATGGAGGAAAGCACATCTATTTCCCAAAAACAAAAATTCATTTTCAGAGGCAAGAGTGCTTTAAATCCTTATTTAGGGAGCAAAAAATGCTGGCTATCCATTAGAATGATTTAAAGATCCTTAAAAATATACAAAGCTGAGACTCTTCCCTCAGAGATTTTTATTTAATTCATTTGGAAACGAGCCTGAGCATTGATATTTTTTAGAAGCTCCACAGTTAATTCTAACTTGCAACAAAGAGAAGAACCACTGGCATAAAGTTATAACTCACAAAGAGAGCTTATAATATCTAAATCTGATTCATCCTTTATTACTGTTCTATGTCCAGAATGTGACTGAAAAGAACGGCGAATGCAGTGACCTCCGCAGGAAGGGAAGAATCCCAGGGTGGCAAGACTAAGTATCAACTCTGAACCTTTCAAGTCATATTACTACAATTACCTTCCAATGCAGCAGGTCTGATGTTATCATCTGATTTCTGAAATAATTTCATTAGCAGTGGTGAAATGAAACCTGGGTCTCTGGGAATGAAACTGGTAGGCAACCCACCAAAGTTTTATTTGATTTGTAGAACCGGAGTCAAGTAACCCATGAGAGACTTTGACCTTGACTCCACTTTCAAAACTGGAGAAGATATAGAATTAATAGTCTTTTGAATAAAGAAGAGGCCCAGGTCACCGGCCACTTGACATTGCCTAAACCTAGGCTATTCATGTTATTCTCATAGAGGCTTCTCTTTTAGACAGATATGCCCAAGAGTGTATTTCTCAGAAAAAGGTACATTCTCTCAGAGAGAGATTTGCAACCAGATTTTAGAATTGGGTTTCCTCCCTATGAATCAATAGTGGATCATAATACTACTAACAATATCATAAAGGCAAATGGGGCAAGAGGTGTGAAAAAGTACAGGATACCATGAAAATGTATAAAGGGAACCTTCACTAGTTTATTTCAACTATTAGTAATGATATTGTGAGACTTTCCTTAAAGAAGTATTTCTTATAGTTTATTTTAAAGATATGTCTACATAAATATTTGTTATAACTGAATGACTAGATGGAATGAGGAGGAGTTAGATAGCCAAAGGTAGGAGGAATATAATCTGAGGCAAGAGAAATAACATGCTTGGTTCTTCACTAGAGAAAAAGCATGTAGCCTATTTGAAAAACTGAATACAGTGCATTGTGAGTGAAACGTAGTGAGTAAGAGGTGAGGCGGAAGAGGTAAAAGCATGGGGTCAGATCATAACTATCAGGCCTGCTAATTCTGGTCTCTATTCTAACACCAACGAGATGCCTCTGAGTGATTTTAACTAATAATAAATCTAGATTTTTTAAAAAACCTTACTGATCATAATTTGGAGAAAAGGATAGAGGAGGGCAAGATTGGGTTTGGCACATTCACTGGAGTAGCCAGGTGCGGGCTAGCGTTTCAGTACTCCGGTGTGGGACAGAACTGGTGAGAACATAGAACATGAGAGCTGTTTAAGAGGAAGAAATAACAGAACTCCGACATTAACTGATGGGAAGGAGTAATGAAGGAAAAGAGGAAAATCAAAGATGGGCCTCAGGTTTGCCCTTGTGCATTTGAGAATCTCTTTTTTGAACTAGTATAAAATAACAGTCTTGTGTTTATATCCTGTGGACAGATGACAGTCTGAGTGGTATCATAAACAATGTGTACGTCAGCTAAATATATTTACAATAATTTTCAAAAGAGATTTATTTCTGAGCTTCTAAAGTCTTCATGTCAATCATTTTTTTAGTTCATAACAACAGACAATTGCTACATCATAATTTTAAGATGTCTAGATCTATAGCCATTTTCTCCACAAAAATCATTTCCAATTTCATCACTCAGGTACCAAGATCCGTGGTTTCTTGCTTTTCAGAGCCTCTGACAGAACCAGCTGGAATGAGTACTGTCTCCAGGAGCAAACTCAACACTTACTTTCTCCAGCAGAGCCCTCTGTGACTTTAAGCAATCCTCCCTTTTCATTGGATTGATAAGAAATGGACACAGATCAACTGCCATGTTACAAGATCAGGGAGTTGATGCTGGCTGACCAACTGTCTTTTTAGGAGCCAAACTGCCCTACCATTCAGCATCTGTATGCCCTGGGGCCAGATAGCTACCTCTGTGGGAATGGACACAATGCGAGATGTGGCAATTATGACACAGATAAGTCTACAGAGTAGTCAATACTGTATACACAAAACAAATGACTTACCCTTGATTATCATCTGTATCCTGCAGTTTATTCTGCGATGCTATCAGAAGAGTTATAAAGAAACAATTGTATTTTAGACTTAGTTGAAAATTGTCTTCTATCTATGATACAAAGAGATGTTAAATTACTTCACTAAATTATGTCAAAGTTATATGAAATTTGTAATTATTTTGGTGGCTAGTTTATATAAATAGGTAAACAAAAGGAAAGCGTTAAGGAATGTTGAAAGATGTCAGGGAAATTTGATTCTTCTAATATTGAAAAATTGCTCTGAGACCAAATAATTATAAGGCAGGCAGATCTTGTCAATATCTCTTAAAAGTGGCTATTTAAGAAAAAACTACAAATATTACAGAAACTATTTTGAAATACTAAGCTTTTGCTCTTACAAATTCTTAATAATACACTTTTAAATAGTTTGTTACTTGCATTACATGGTTATCCACATTTCAACAAACAAGAAAAAATGATAGCATGACCCCAAAAGGACTTGATGAAATAAAATCATTTTATTAAGTGATTTTAACTTTTAGTACTATCTGATAAACATCACAACCATATTAGTAAATAGGTCAAAAAAAAAAAAAGAACAGATCTCTTGTTTTAAAATATGTGCTCTGGAATATTTACATTCCAAAGTAACCAAAGAACCTCCTTCTCTCTTTCTAATTTAGGCTTTTAAGTTTATAAGCACACCAAGGTAAGTGATGACTTTTCCTCTTGCTTCAAATTGGATTGCAACTTGTTTCCTAGTCAAGGAAAAAATCTTAATTTCACTAAAGTGAGAAATGAGTATTGCCCACGCTAACTCGAAGGATGTCGAGCAGTCCAAAATAAAGAACTTTGCTCCTTTAGTCGGAGATAATAAATCACGTACAGCTACCTAATTATTTTCAGCAACATGTTTTCCAGTAGAAACTTCAGTCATTTCATAGTCATCTCACAGCATGCTTTTTGCCAAAAACATTAAAAATCAATTAGTTTTCATTAAAAAGTGATCATAAGATAATTCTATTTTTAAAATAAAATCGTTTGTAGCTTAGTTGGTGCAAAATATCTAAAACTGAAGTGTTTTTCAAGAAGTTATTACTGTTTTCTCAACTTTTTCTGTTCAAGTTTGAATACTTGATTAAGGTAATAAATACTCCTATTATATTTATGTTACTGTAATGATTTGGAAATTTATATTATTCCAATGAATATATATTTATAAAATCTTTAACCTAAAACTTAAGGTCATTTTCTTCATTGGGCATTCTTCTAGATTAAAATGATTTTTTTGTTATATTAAACCCTGAGATTATGGTGTTTGTTTAACTATTACTGCAGCATAGCCAAAACTGTCCTGCCAAATATGTATCATAAAGTGCCAGTTTCCTTGCGAGATCATTATGACTGTGATAGACTGCGTGTCTCTCCTTCAAATTGGTATTTGGAAATCTTACCCTTCAGTGTGATGATTTCAGGTGCCCAAAGGGAGATAATTAGGGTTAGATGAAGTCATGAAGGTGAAGCCTTGTGAATGAGATTAATGACCTTAAAAGAGTTTGAGAAAGGGGGCGCCTGGGTTAAGCATCTGACTTCGGCTTAGGTCATGATCTCAAGGTTTGTGAGTTCAAGCCTTGCGTTGGGCTCTATGCTGAGAGCTCAGAGCCTGGATCCTGCTTCAGATTCTGTGTCTCCCTCTCTCTCTCTGCCCCTCTTCCGCTTGTGCTCTCTCTCTCAAAAATAAATAAACATTAAAAAAAATAAAACAAATAAAAGAGTTTGAGAGAGCTTGCTGCTCTCTACTCTCCACCATGTGAGTGGACACCAAGATGGCCACCTACTCACCAGGCAGTGGGCTCTTGCCAAACAACAATTCTGCCTTGATCTTGGACTTCCCAGCTTCCAGAACTAGGAGAAATAAACCTTTGTTGCTTAAACAGCCCCAGTCTATTATATTTTATTCTAACAGCCCAAGCAGACTAATATAGTAATTGAATAAATTGTACTGTGGGCTTCATTCATATCTGATTTAGATCAGATTTAGATGAGATTTTGGACTTTAGACTCTATAGTTGATGCTGAAACAAGTTAAGACTTTTGGAACTGTAGGGATGGAATGAATGTATTTTGAATGTGGAAAAAAAAACCCATGAATTTGGGGGATGGGAGCAGGGACAGAATGTTGTGGGCTGAATGCTTATAATCCCCTCCTTGCAAATTCATATGCTGAAGCCCTAGTCCCCAATGTCATGATAGTAGGAGGTGGAGTCGTTAGGAGGAAATTAAGATATGATGAGATCATGAGGGCAGAATTCTCATAAATAGGATTCATGCCCTCATAAGAGTCCCAGGAAACTTTGTTCCTCTCTACTTTCTGCCATGTGGGGTCACAAGAACAAAGCCATCTATAAACCAGGCAGCAGGTTCTCACCAAACAGTGAATCTGCTGATGTCTTGATCTTAGACTTCCCAGCCTCCAGAACTGTGAAAAATAAATGTTTGTTAAGCTACCCAGTCTATGGTATTTTTGTTATTACCACAAAAATGGACTAAAACAATGACACACTGACAGATTTCTTTGTGGGTCTCATTTTTGTGGGTCTCCATTAAAATTTAGAATCCATTACATTTGATGCATATTGGTACAACTTTTGACAAATGACAATAATGAGTAATAAAAAATGCAAGTTAAAAATTATTACTTTAGCATTATATACTTTATTTGTGCCCTGAATGACTAAGCAATGTATTTACAAACCTCAACTTCAGTCCTTACCTCAGGTCTAGTAATAAGAATGTCTCATAGCCCTGTCTTTTGCAAGTTGAGAGTTTTCAGATAAGAAAATAAATACTTGGGGCACCTGGGTGGCTCAGTTGGTTAAGAGTCCGACTTCGGCTCAGGTCATGATCTCATGGTTCATGGGTTTGAGCCCCACATCAGGCTCTATGCTGACAGCTCAGAGCCTGGAGCCTGCTTTGGATTCTGTGTCTCCTTCTCTCTCTGTGCCTTCCCCACTCACACTCTGCCTTTCTCTGTCTCTCAAAAATAAATAAATGTAAAAATAAATTTTTTTAAAGAAAAAAAAGAAATACTTGTATTTCAAGACCATCTCAAACTTTCTTATTCTAAATGAATATTAACACAGACCAGGGAATGAAAGTCTATATATTTAGGAATGTTTCCTTTTGGAAATTATATTTAATTTTCAAATGCAAAGATATCTAGCCTGGCATAACATGAAATGAAACATATTTTGTATATAGTAGAAACGGAAAATATAAATATCTGTGTATAAGTATACATGAATGAGACTAACTATACAGGAATGAGACTAAATTACAGTACAGTTTATTAAAGATTTCTGCTATGATTTATACTTAGGAAAACATATCATTATTTTTGTTTCTATTAAAACATTTTAGATATAAATAATAAAATATAATTCTCTTGAATAGTAAGAATACGGACTTTAATGATAAGCCAAATAACTGTACTTTTAGGACCATATGGTATAATATTAGATTGATCCACGATAATTAAAGTTGACATGTCTCTCCAAATAAAAAAGACTAGAGAGCAGTCCTATAGGAAAGAAAGAAAGAAAGAAAGAAAAAGAAAAGGAGAAGATCAAAGTGAAATAATGTGGCCTAATACTCCACAGGATGAGCACGGTGTGTTTTAAAAGTTTCCCAGCAGGTGCTATTCAATTTGTTGAATTTCCCCAAAATCTGTCCTTTAAATTGCAGTCCTTGAAATTTGATATCAATATTATGTCAGATTTAATCAGATTGAAGAACTGCTGATTTGTGCATCATGTCTCAGCCAAGATTCAATCTGGAGAGAGAAACCACATGGTGATCTGGACAGAGAAAGTTTAATGTAGAGAATCATTAACCATAGCAAAGCTTTGGAGTTAGTAATAAGTAAAGAGAACTTGAAAATAATATAGCGACAGCAGATATATAAGAAGCATGCATCATTGTCAGGCCTGAGATACAGTGCCCCAAGAAAAGACCCTGGGACTGAAATCAAGATCTTGAGATGGCCTAGCAGTGGCTCACAGAACTGCAGAAAAGTCATTGTGGTACTTGCACTGACAGAACCTGCTGGAAATCTGGGGGAGTCGTTCATGGGGAAGGGTCTCACTGGAGGCACTGGACCATCTGAACTGGTGCTGAGGGAGCTCCTCGCCCCTGGGTACGTTGACTGGAGAAGCCACACACACACTGCAGGATCATCAGGACTCTGTGCTGTGCACCACCTGCTGCAAGAGTCAGTCCCTTGGAAGGAGAGAACACGTTTTTCTTGGGACTTTTTTGTCCATGTTCATTGGTATTTCCCAATATCCAGAGTAAGTTACATAGGAGACCACAAACAAACCCCGAAAACTCACTCCCCTCAACCCTGTGCTGTTCTGCAAGACTCAGCTCCCTGGTCTGTCTTCCTTCTTTTCACTTCGCAGTCTTCTGATGCTTGTTTCATAAATAACATCTAGAGGGGTTTTTCTGTTTTTGTTTTTTTGTTTTTTGTTTTTTTAAGCTATACTTAGCAGGAAGAATAGGCTCCATTTTCCTGGAGCCAAAAAGTCTATCTTGGCATTTAAAATTATTTTTCTTTTCACTAACCAGTGCTTTTCTGACCTTTAAATGAGTGTATTGGCTCTGATTTGCACACACACAAAAAAATTCTCTTGTGGCACCAACATTCGTTCTTTTCCCCCTTCCTTTTATTTTCTACTTTTCCTCCCTTCCCTTTGTTCACTTCTTCTCTACCTCCCATCCCTGACCCTTCCTTCCTCCCTCCTCTTTTCCTGCTATATTAGTTATTCAGAAACTATTACATTAAGAAGCAATTCAACCAGTTTTTTATGGCTATCTTTTCCAATGAGAAGACCTTCATGTTTATGTTGGTTTTGAAATATAAAAGTGGCATAGGAGTTTTGTGGTTTCAAAACATACTTGGTTAAACAATTAAAGTTTTGGCAAAAAGCACCAAGGGGTTTTCACCATGAGAAATAATTTTTATTATTTATTTTAAGCAATTCAATGTAACTGGTAGCAAAATGGTACATAGACAATAAACAGAACCGATTCCCATAGGATTACAAGGACTATTACTGACTTTATGTTTTCTTTTGTGTGCAAGTTAAGTATTTTAAAAAGGCAACAGTTTGTTAAAAGGCTTTTATAAGCATCTTCTATTATTTAAATAACAGAAAGACTAATAAACTATCATTATTATAGCAAGCTGCTATGAATTGTGTCAACTATTAAATTTGGACTAATGTGCATAATCAAAAATAACCATTGTAAAATTTGTGAAACAAACTTTTAGTTTTATAGGAAATATAGTCATGTCCTAGCGTAAAGTCCTAGTCTTGACAATGGTCATAATGCAAAAATACTGAACTTGAGGTCTTGTGGGGAAATAGAATATTCATAAAATCTTACATTTATTCCTAAAAATAACTGTAATGGAGTAATGAAATGGCAACTTAAAGAAGTATATGATTTTTGATTTTTTATGTGCAAATATAAAGTAAGTTACTTAAATTCATTGTCATTCTCCATTACAGACATTGATCCAATTCTGCCTTTAGCCTGAATAATTTATAGGTGCATGTGTAAATTTGTGAAGTATATTTCACATGTGTCTACAACATACACGCACGCATATGCATACAATCTTCGTTTTATGATACAATTCCAATTTTAAGAAGCTTGTTATAAATTCTCTATTTTCTTATCTGATTAAAGAAAATTAAAGATAGGCTCTCTCTGTTTTAGGAGAAATTCTTGGTGTTTTTGTTATGCTAAAATGAGAGTAATACAAAATACTAAAAACCAATAACAAACAGGCATTTCTTCTTCTCTAAGCCAAATTATACAATGGCTATAATCTATCCTTTTTTCATGTTAGGTTCTACATTTTCATTTTCGTACAATTATTCGGGGAATTTTAGGCTTTCTCTATGTTTTTTTAAGTTCTTCCACTGTCTTTCCAATTCATCTGTTTCTTTATGAAAAGAAGAAAATGTCTCTTTCTAGTCTTACACATCTTCTTTTCTGTGGAATTAAAAGTCAATGTCAAGGCCAGAAATTTTTAAAATACAAAATTAGAAGAAAAATACCTTTTGAAATTTACCCATCTCTCTCCCTGGGAATGCTGTAACACATTCCAACTACTTGGCAAACACTGCTCTTGTGCTTTTCAGTCTGTTTCTGAAGGGAAATAAAGCAGTAAGATAGCAGCACTGATGGCATCAAGGAGCGATTTACATTTAATTGATAATTGTCAAGTTCTTCATAATTTATACTAAACTTCAGCGGCGAAAACTACTTGTCGTTACATGTGTTTTTCCTCATCGTGTGAAAACATAGTTCCTATAGATGATTTTTCAAAATTAAATCAAATTTTTTAAGATACCACTGTTTTGTGTACGAGATTTCGGTACTAAAGGGATAAAGGAGGACTTTTAATGTTTGAAATGGCCTTGTATTCCATAAATAGCATCATTTTGCCTCTTTGAATTTTAAAGGAGTTTTCTAAATAAGATATACTATATAGATTATGGAAATGTTAAAACTCCAGAGCCAAATGGAAACCATTACGCATGTTTCAGTTAATGTTTCAACGCTTGGCTTAAATTTAAATTAACATATGGGCTTTAAGTATTTTCTCTGTTAGCTATTCTTTTAGGAGAACAATAAATATTTGCTTTTTAATACACTTTTCTTGGCAAACAACGTGTGTCGGACATAAAGTTAGCAAAAAGTTCAGGTACTTGATATTTTTTGGTTTCTTCAGTGTAATAGAACATGCTATGAACATCTCAAATACTGAAATGAATATGATATCATCTGAAAGGCAACAAAAAAAGGTTAAAATGACTTAAAGATTTATATGCTAAAGCAAATTGTGAGTCTTACACAAAAGTCAGCCACACAAGTTTGTTGGTTAATCTCTGTGTAGAGAAGGCTAGACATTGCTGATGAGCTCAATTTTATAAAACAGCAAGTTTAAAGGATATGACTATTTAACTTTTAAGAAGACCAACAATCTTCTATGTCCATTGTGATGCACCAAATATACTTGGGTTTTTCGCTTACTTTCATAAAAACTTAATATTTTAAAAAATTGGCTTCATACACTTTGGATTATTGTCAAACAAATAACCAATTTAAATTATGTCTTTTAATTTAGGTTTTCAAAATCATTACATTGATATCTTTCAAATATTAATAGGAGGAGTACCAAGAAGCAATACTTTAAATTTCAAAATAATCTATACTTCTAAGAGAATAGATTTCTTTTAATATGAGAGAATGGAATATATTCTGATCGAGTTTATTTCATGCCAGCAGCACTTATTTTCCCCTAAGATTTAGAGTCGGTTTAAGCAAGATTCTTGTAGGAAAAAAAAAAAAAAGGTCTCTTATTTTCTTTTTATCAAAGTTGAGTTTCCTCCCGAGAGTCTTGACCTGTGGTATTGCAGATGCTGTTTTTTCGACTGGGTTCACTGTTTGGAAGGTATGCCAGCGGATCTGGTCGGATTAAGTATCTAATAAAAGAAAACAAAGCAAATAACTGTAATAGTAAATAAAGGCAAAACTAATTCACACTTACAGTTTAGACTCCTGCTTCAAATGTATTCAGTTTTTAGGTGATCTAAACCATGTCTAGATACAGCACTGGAAGCAGGACTCACTTTTTAATTGACCTAAAATATTTTGCAGGACTTGTATTATTTCTATACCTAAGATTATGATGATAAATACTAATGAATCAAGAATTATTTTTTTTAGTTATAATCCATTTCACCATCTTCATCTTATCAAAATTTTATGTTTTATTTTAGTATTTTATTGATTTATCATCCCTTTCTTTGGCTATTTTTCTAAGAAGCAGACCTAAATCTTAGCCATGATTCTTCTATTACTTAACTGCTCTTAGTCTTACTTTTATAATTCATAAATAAATTTGATCTAAATAATTTCTTTAGTCCTTTATTTAAATACTTCAGGATTCTAAAAAAAGTCATGATTTAATACATGCTCTGAAGAATACTGTGCAGAGATAACCTTTTAATTATCTGGAAATTAATCTAAAATTCAGGTTATGCTATGGTGAGCACTTATACAAAATAAAAAATAATTCTTAATTTATTCAACTAGTAAATAGGAAAGTGTTCATCTGCCAAACTCATACATTTAAATAATGTTATAATTTGTTTTAAGAGAGATGTTTTACTTCAGATCTCAAATAACGAGCTTCCATTTCTTGAGCACTTCTGGAATACTGCATTAGGAACTGGAAATACAAAAGGTCGCAAACCCCAACGCCTGTCCTGCAGAAGATTCATTGAGTTTAATTTATAAAGCAGATAAACACAAGAAAAATAAATTCCAAACATCACAGAAAGAGAAAAAAGAAGCGACAGAGAGAATTAGGGAACACTATTCAGAAGGTTGAGTTGAACTTTGTCTCTAGGTTTGCTCCTGATCTCTTCCGAAAGTGAGCTTGATTTCAGGAAAATGGTTAAACCAGGAAATAGTGGAAGGTAAATTCAGGAAGAAGCATAGAAAACAGCTAGCAGAGGACTTTAAGTTTCAGGATAAAGTAGTTTCAAACTCTGTCCCAAAGGCAGTAGGAAGCCACTGAGAGTTTTCAGGGAGAGAAGGAAAGTAAATCCGGGCAATGCAGCACTCAAAGAAAGTCTTGTTTCAGATGCAAATGAAATTAGTAATTCATAGTTTTATAATAATTTGGAAGGTACAAAAAATGAACAGAAAACCTAATTTGAAGAGATTAGTCTAATAGAGGATTGTACGTTTCCTCTTAAAAACTGAAGAAAAATATTCAGAAAACATGTTCCTTAATGAATATGAGAAAAGGCAATTTAAAACACAATAGTCTATTTTCTCCAATCAAATAAAAGTTGAAATTAATGTCCTTGAATCTATTAACTGGATATTGTTCTCCATGCACACTGCTTTATAATTATTTTAAATATCACTAGCATTGTAGATTGATGAAGACAACTAATAGTGCACATTAAACTCTTTTTTTTTTAATTTGGTAAATTGAACACATTACAAATTGTAAATTAAAGATGTAAAACGTTGTTTTGATACATTTATATATTTTAATACGATCGCCATTGATGCCATATTCATCACATTACATCATTATAGTGCATCATTATTAACCGTATTCATTATACTCTACATTAGATCTTTATGGCTTATTTATTTCTTGTTATAAGTTTGAATCCTTAAACACCATCAATCTCATCCTTCTACTTCCCCATCTCCTAGTAACAACCTGTTTTAGTATGGGTTTGACTTGTTTCTAGATTCCCCATATAAGTGATATCATGTAGTACTTGTCCTTCTCTCACATCTCGCTTTTATAATGTGCTAAAGGTCCATCTATGTGTTGCAAATGACAGGATATCCTCCTCCCTCATAGCTAAATAATACCCACATCTTTCTTATCCATTCACCCATTGATGGGCATTTGGGTTGTTTCTATATCTTGGCTGTTGTGAATGATGCTGCAATATACATGGGTGTGCATATGTCTCATCAAAATCCAGTTTTCATTTCCTTTAGATAACATATCCCAAAGTGGCATTGCGATGGTATGCGATTGGTATGGTAAATCTATTTTTAATTTTTGAGGAATTTTCATATTGTTTTCCATAGTGGTTGGACTGATTTAAATTCTTAACAACAGTGTATATAAGGGTTCCCTTTTTACAATATCCTCACCAGCACAGGTTGTCTCTTGTCTTCTTGATGATAGCCATTCCAACAGGTGTGAGGTGATATCTCACTGTGGTTTTATTTGCATTTCCCTGATGATTAGTGATGTTGAACGTCTTTCCATGGCATTGGCCATTTTCGTGTCCTCTTTGCAAAATATTTAGTTCGGACTCATTTTTTAGTCTGATTGTTTGGCGTTTTTAAAATAAGTTTTAGCTCTTTATGTATATTGGATATTAACCCCTTATCTGAGTTACGATTTGCAAGAATTTTCTCCCATTCTGTAGGCTGTTTCATTTTGTTGATGTTTCTTTTGTTGTGCAGAAGCTTTTGAGTTTGATGTAGCCCAATTGTTGATTTTTACTTTCATTGTTTGTGCTTTTGGCATTATGACCAAAATATCATTGCCAAGACCAATATCAATGAGTTTCTTCCTTGTTTTCTTCTAGAAGTCTTATGATATCAGGTCTTATATTTAAGTCTTTAATCCATTTTGGGTGTTTTGTTTGTTTGTTTGTTTAGTGGTGAGACAGAAGTCTAATTTCATTGTTCTACATGTGCTTCTCCAGTGTCTCCCACATCATTTTTTTGAAGAGACTTTCCTTCCTCCATTGTATTCCTAGCTTTTCTGTCAAATATTAGTTGACCATAAATACAGGGATTTAATTTTGGGCTCTCTATTATGTTCCATTGACCTATAGGTTTATTTCTGTGCCAGTACCATACCGTTTATATTACTATGGCTTTGTAGTATAGTTTGAAATCAGGAAGTGTGATACTTCTGACTTTGTTCTTTTTTTCTCAGGATTGTTTTGGCTATTCAGGATCCTTTGTGGTTCCACATGAATTCTGGGATTGTTTCTTCTAATTCTGTGAAGAATACCTTTGATATTTTGATAGAGATTTTGTAGGGTCTGTATATGGCTTTGGGTAGTGTGACCATTTTACCAACATTTATCTTTTCAATCCATGAACACAAGAGGTCTTTACATATCTTTGTATCTTCTTTGAGCTCTTTCAGCAAAGTTCTGTAGCTTTTTTTTAAGTTTATTTAATTATTTTGAGGGGAGAGAGGGGCAGAAAGAGAGGGAGAGAGAGAGAGAGAGAGAGAGAGAGAGAGAGAGAATCCCAAGCAGGCTCCACACTGTCAGCATGTATCCCAACGTGGGGCTCCGACCCATGAACTGTGAGATCATGATCTGAATCAAAATCAAGAGATGGACACTTAACTGACTGAGCCACCCAGGTGCCCCAAATTTTTGTAGTTTTTTTTTCACCTTATTAAAACACTGAGTTTATTTCACATATACATTTTTGTCTCCCTATCATTTCCATTTGTCTGAACACTACTACTACTATGTCCTATCATAACATTCCATACATAAAAACCAAGCAAAGGGTGGAGTGCCATCTTTAAAAACTAAACAGGCACTTTGGACAACACGTTCTTGGCAACGGAACCTGGACAGTGTTCATCAGACATTCTCACTCTGCTTTATAAAAAGGACAGCCAGATATCAACTGGTACAGAAGTGAAATAAGGTGGAAAGTTTTAACACACTGTTTAAACTACTTTCATAAAGAGTCTTCCTCCACTGCTAGATTTCTTGAATAGCCTCTTGGCTAGTCATCGGGAAGCAATTCTTCACATAATTGATGAACTTGGCTTCCACTTTGGGAAGAGAACCACCTTTTTCTATATTTGCTTGCATTTTTGCTTTAATGTCTTCTACAGAACTAGGTTCTTTTGGTGTTTTGGGAGTCTTTTCCTGTTTTTTGAAAGATTCTTGACCTTTTGATCTTGGTGTTGATGGTTTTGAGTCTTTTCCATTCTGGTTTGATTTTTGTGCACTTTTGGCTGCAGTATCTCCTATAGATTTCTTTACTGGAGACTTTTCTTCAGACTTGTCATCATCAAAATCATCATCATCCTCGTCATCATCTTTATCGGCACCAGGTTTCATTTTTTTTCCGTGGAACCTTGCTAACACTTCCAAGGGGCAGAACACTTTCCAGATATACTAAGGACCTTCACATCCTCTTCCTCTTCATCTTCTGACTCTGCATCTTCCTCCACAGTTATTGAGTGCTGTCCACTAATATGCACAGGCCCTGAACCACATTTCAACTGTAAGACCACAGGTAGTGTTATTTCAAAGTCCCCAAGGGAAACCATTGGCTCTTCACACATTTTCAAAGTTGCCAGTGTGATTTTGATTGGACTGCCTTCGTAATGCAATGCCTCTGCTTCAACAATGTGCAATTCATCCTTTGCACAAGTCCCTAAACTGACCGATCTTAAAGATAACTAGTGTTCGTTTTCATCATTATCCACCTTAGACTGATAATCTTTGTCAGCCTTTAGTTCACAACCAAAAAGTTCTGGGGCCTCAGAAGGCTCACGTCCATGTCCATCGAATCTTCCATGTGGTGGTGACATGCACTTAGGTGAGAGAGAAGATGGGCAGAGAGAAACGACTATTGTTCCACAAAACAGCCACATAAGATGAATCACACCAGGGACAAAGTTTTGTAGTTTTTATGTACAGATCTTTCACTCCTTTTGTAAATTTATTCCTAAGTATTTTATTGTTTTTGATGCTACTGTGAATAGGATAGTTGTATTTCTTTTTTTGATGCTGCATCATTAGTTTAAAGAAATGCCACTGATTTCTGTAAGTTGATTTTATAATGTCTCACATTACTTAAATCATTAATTCCAACAGGTTTTTGATCGACTCTTTGGAATTTTCTTTATATAAGATCATATCTTCAGCAAATGGTGACAATTTTATTTCTTCCTCCTGATTTGGACGTCTTTTATTTCTTTGTCTTACCTAAATACTCTAGGTAAGACTTCCAATACTATATTGAATAGAAATATTAAGAGTGGGCAACCTTGGCAACCTGATCAGAGAAAACTTTTTCAGTTTTTCTTATTTATATGTTAACAATGAGTTTATTGTATATGGCTTTATTATATTGAGATACATTCCTTATATACCCAATCTGTTAAGGGTTATTATCATGAAAGGGTGTTATATTTTGTCAAGTTCCTTTTCTGCATCTATTGAGATGATCATGTGATATTTATCTTTCATTTTATTAATATGATGAATTATATTTATTGATTTGCATATATTGAACCATCTTGGCATCCTGAGGATAAATCCCACTAGGTCATGGTGCATAATCTTTACAATATGTTCTTGAATTTGGTTTACATCTATATTCATCAGGGATATTCATCTATAGTTTTCCTTTCAAACCCTTACCTGGTTTTGGTATCCAGGTAACACAGCTTCATAGAATAAGTTTGGAAGTGTTCCCTCTCCCTTGATATTTGGAAGAGTTTGAGGAGGATTAGTATTAATTCTTCATTAAGTATTCGGTGGAATTCACCATTAAAGCCATCTGCCTGTGGAGTTTTCTGTATTACAATTTTTTTTTTTTATTGACTCAATCTCTTAAGTCATTATTGGTCTGTTCAGATTTTCTATTTCTTCTTCATTCAGTCATTCAGTCTTGGTAGGTTGTATGTTTCTAGAAATGTATCTATTTTATACATAACTATTCAGGTTATGTAATTTGGGGGCATATAATTGTTCATAGTGGTCTCTCGGTATTTCTGTAGTATCGGTTGTAGTGTCCTCTTTCATTTATAATTTTATTTGTCTTCTCTTTCTTAGTTGGTCTACTTACAAGTGTGTCAATTTTATCTTTAAAAAAACAGCTTTTAGTTTCATTGATACTTTCTATTATTTTTCTAGTCTCCATTTCATTTATTTTTCTATCTGACTTAATTTCTCTCCATCTGCTACATCTGGGCATAATTTCTTCTTTTTCTAGTTCCTTGAGGTGTAGAGTTACGTTGTTTATTTGAGATCTTTCTAATTCTTAATTAAGATATTTGTAAGTTCTTAATATATGCATTTACTGCTATAAACTTTCTTCTTAGAACTGCTTTTGCTGCACAAATCTTGATATTTTGTATTTTCATTTTCATTTATTTCAAGAACATTAAGCTGCTTAATACCAATCACTTAGTTACTTATTGTTCTTTGAGCCAAATTAATGTTGCCCCTTTATTTAAATTAAACGTTTGAAAGCATTTTTTTAGAAAAACAAAAAGTATAATTCATTATCCCCTAAATTCATTGAAATAGCTGCAAAAGTTGCTTTCCCTTATTATTATCACTACTAAACCTATGAATCTAATAAAATAAATTTCTTAAACATGTTTTTATTTAATACTTGTCACAGTAGGCATTTTTTCATGGCATTTATCATTGCTCCAGTTATAGTAAAACAATTATTTTAAAGGCCACAAATACAGATCATTGAAAAAAAGGTGTCTTCCCTATAGCAGTCAAACTGATGTTTTAGCTTAAATAAATAAAAAATAATAGTATCAATAAGGCAGAAAATGTCATGTTTATTTTACCTGTAAAATACATATTGTAACATACATATTTTATTTCTAAGTTTTAATTTGGGGAGAATTATTTTAAATTATAAATGTATGTTCAATGAAAGGACATGTTTATAGACTCAAAAGATGAACAAAATCTCCCCATTCATTCAAAATAGTCATGGGAAATAATTATTTTAAGTTCAAAAACCTATAATTTGTTATGAAATATGAATAAGGTAAGCATAACTTCTTAAAAACACTATATCATCAACATAATTACAACTAATTTGAAAAAGAGGCATAAAAAGATTGGGATTACAATTAGCAGATAAAAAATTAATAAAAATTAATAAAACAATAAAAATTGACAATTAATAGCAATATGGGCTTAAAGGAAGAAAGACATATATAAATATGGACACAAGAAAAAGAAAGCAGTTTTGTTTTATTATAGTAATATACCAGATAAAGTCTCCAGTATGTGCAGTTAAAAGCAGATGCATCATAAATAAGATATTTTCATGCCACTTAAAGTCCTCCATAAATTCAGTATCACCACTGGACATGATTTTTGACAGCTGCTTTAAGAACTCTAACAGGTGAAATTATCATTCATCTCATTCCCCAAAGCTCCTATATTCTAACCAGTATCATCAAATGACAAAACAAAGCATTATACTAATTAGTTGTATATGAGGTGCATTATAAGCTGTTTTCACACTGATTTGGGATCAAAGTTACTCCTGCTGATGTATTTTCCTAAGAAGTTTTTGAAACACACTTATGTATCTACCCTAAAATCATTATCTTTTTAGCTTTGCTCATCTGGAAGATGAAAAATAAATATTTTCTACATAGAACTAGCTTCCTTTCAAAGCTCCAGTACTCTATTTCTTTACGCTTTCTAGACATTTCCATGTAGCACACTGAATGATGTATCTAAACTCTAGCTTGTCATCTATCTCTCTTGTTTTTTGGATGTTCATATCAGCTTTATTCATAATAGAAAACTAATCATTTCCTTTTTCTCCACAGACAACAATGGCCCCTTTCCTTCCTAGAAAATTGCTTCCCTTTTCTGACTTGCTTCAGTGAACGAGCATTCATTTATTTATTTTGCAATCAAATAGAATTGCCATGTTATACTCCTTTTCCAAGTCCCGTATCAATGAACAAGTCTTAGTCTTTGCCTCCATAAATGTATCTACGTAGAAACCTGCCTTTACTATCCATTATCCTAATGCTTCCAGAGATTCTTATCTCCTCACACCTGCCTAACAACAATTTAACTGGTTTCCTTATTTTCATGTCTATTTCAACCTTAAGCCATCCTGCTAATAAATTCTACTGCTGCTTGCAATGCTCTTAAAAAAAAAAAAAAAGTACCCTTTCCATCTCAGCAGAAATCTCTCACAAAACATATAAAGGTAGGCTTCTAAATCTTGGCACATTACTAGCTTTAGTTCTAAACCACTTGCAAGGATCCATTTCATGCTCTGCATCACAGAATGTTCTCAGTCCTCTTTGTCTCTGACTTTATTAATGATTTTCCTGATTATAGATACAAACACATCCTGTGGACCTAACACCCGCTGAGACTATTGGATCTTTGGTATTTGTATTAAGTCAGTAATGAAACCTGGAGTTAGCTACCTTACTTAGCTCAGCAGCTCTTGATCCAGCTCAGCCTCAGGACCTTGGATCTCAAGGGCAGATGCACATTAGGAATTTCTCCCCTAGGCTGACACCATGAACTGTCAAAATGCCTTTCTAAAATCTTGCTACTTTCTTGTTCATATATTAAGCACTGTTCCTTGCCTATAAGGTTTAAACTGAGTTTAAACTCCATATTTTTCACCTAAAGTCCTTCCAGAGTCAGGTTTAATGTATGTTTCCAATATTAGGTTTAATTAACAACAGAGATGCTAATAATACAAAGTTTTTTTACTCTGGTCAAACTGGACTCTGTAGGGTTGCCAAATGAAGCATATTATGCAATCCCCATGTAGTGCATTTTCTCTATCCATTTCCCTGTTCTGGAATGTCCTGTGCTTTCCAACTACACAAATCTTATCTACCTTTCAAAGTCTAGTTCAAGTCCTTATATCCTCTGTAATCACTGTAATTCACAGTAAGTTTTCCTCTTTGAAATGAGAAAAACACTGTCACACTCAGTGGATGCTTAATTCATTAGTAACAAAGCCATAGTATATATTGCTATTAAATTTTTTATGTTTAAGTTGCAGTTTTGTTAAATAGAATGTAAGCACTTTGAAGTCAGGAAAAACATCTAATCTCTATTGCACTTTTAAGGAAACACTAATGCAATTGTACACGCATAATACAGAGTTTTTGATTAATCAAGTTACTACCATAGACCTTTTCTTAATAAGTCTTTTGACTTATATTACTCAGAGCTTTTGGAAACTCTAAGATATTGAGGAGATAGTGTGGGGTATATCAAGTTTCCCTCTAAGCTGTTCTCTTATTATTCCACATATTTTCTCTTATTTCTCCAAATATATAGGAGCTCACAGAATACAGAATTCTTCTGCTCTTTCCTTCTTTTATGCCTCTACATTCTACAATGTTTTTTTATAGTATAGAAAATACATAATACATAGAATACATAGAAATACATGAAATACATTTGTTTTTTGAACACAAAAATTAGGCTTGGAGTTTCTAAGCATTTATGACACAAGAAATAAGGGACTATAATGGTGAAAACAAAAATATAAAAATAAATAAATTAACTGGTTTTCTAAAAATAAATGCCTTATGTGAGATATGAGATCAACTTACACAACATCATTCAGCTCTAGCCTGGTATCTGGAGACGGGTTAATCAGGATGTAGGAGAGGGTACTTTGATGATCATTCATTTCATCTAGAAGATAAATAAATGCCAAGTTTGTTATACTACTGACAGAAAATTACAGGAATTACTGTAGAGCATCTAATCTTCAAACCATATAGCTGTCAACGAGAGCTTGCTATAGTTCTGCCCACAGCATGATTGTGTACATAACTTTGACTATTTTCAAATTACTGTCATTGGAAATATCTGACAGGTACTCATTTTTTGTTCCAACAGATGATAAAAATAAAGTATCTAATTCTGTTCAGAACGACTACAGTTATATTCTACCCTCTTTAAGCTATTACACTGAAAGTCTTTCTATTCAAGAAATAGTTAAACAAAATGTTTATTAGTTTATTATGTCTTACTCATTATAAAAACTAATTGTGGTTATAGGTAGCCATCCCAGATATGAACATTCATATGGGTAATTCTGTGAAAAATCATCTGATGACATTCTGTTTAGAAAACACAACAGAGGGGTGCCTGGGTGGCTCATTCAGTTAAGTGTTCATCCAACACTTGATTTTGGCTCAGGTTATGAACTCATGGTTCTTGAGACAGCGCACCATGTCAGGGGCTCTGCGATGACAATGCAGAGCCTGCTTGGGATTTTCTCTCTCCCTCTCTCTCTGCCCCTCTCCCCGCTCTCACGTTCTAAGTAAACAAATGAACATTAAAAAAAAAGAAAACACAATAGAAATGTATCTAAAAAGGTTGAAGGTTCTAAATATGTTTGACTTTGTTATAAGATATACCTGATATGTTTTTGCAAAATATAAAGATTCTTGTAGAATTAACTAAGTTTCAAGGAAAGTGTACTGCTAAATTATTTGTTTTTCTTCTAAAACAATATGTATTTTTAAAATAAAAGGCTACGTTCTTTCATTTTTTTTCAATTCACTCTGAAGACATTGTCAGCCTTCAAGTTTGGAGAGCTAACTTGCATTATATTGGGCACTTAAAAATAAAACAGCTTTGAGATCTCAATTTCTTAGCTGCCAAAGCTATGATAAGATGTAAATGTAAAGCCATGTGGACACATACTTCAGTAAACATCAATCCTCCCAAAGGTAGTATTTTTAGGCTGTGAGGATACTGCTCAAAATCCTTCTCTAAAGCCACAATATCTTTCTAGCCACTTCAGTTGCAGATAAGCTTGGTTCCTGAACAAAAGTACTAAGTTTTGCATTTTGATCCAAACTCTAAGAATGTATTTCATACCAATGGAGATATATCAATATTCAAATGCGTCAAGTAAAGGTCTTTTTTAGGTCAACATATTTGACTCTAATAATTTCCTGCACTGGAAAATATGTATCATTTTTTAAAAAATAATGTCTACCACTGTATTCCTCTAACTAGAAGCCTATCACTCTAATGAGCAAAATTTAATGATATTTTTGGTTATTATAGTTCAAGTTGATATGCAGATGTGCCCTACTTTTAAAGTCTATAAATGAACATCTTTATCTTACAAGGACAATAAACTGCAATGTAATCGAACTCACCATAAGTTTGCCAATAAAACCATTATAATAATAAAATCATAACATTTATATTTAAAAAAGAACATGTTTGGTTGCATGTCTCTGGGGTGGACACAAGTAATTGTATCCTGGCATAGGGATAGGATTGTCAGGCCAAATAGAGACTGCTTGGTGAAATCTGAATTTCAGATAAAAACTAATAATTTTTTGACACACACTGTGTCCCAAATATTATTTGTGATATATTTATGCTAAAACATCTATTTGTTACCTGAAATTCAAATTTAACTGGGAACCCTGTATTTTTTATTTGCCAAACCTGTCAATTATACCTACAGGTAGATGGCTAACTCAACCAGTTGGAGCTTGGAAATCCAATGAATATATGATGTTGAGCTTATTTCAAATTAGGTATAATTCCAATTCAAAACATCTTGTACTGGTAGGAGATGACAGAGATCCTTTTTCTATATAAAAAGCAATTTTGATTTATCTATGCTTTTTGAGAAACTTTCCTTTTGTCTGAATTTCCCCAGGTGCTATACAAAGGAACATACTGATAGTACATTCTGGAGACTGAAACATGATGCTCTACAATGTAACCAGCCTACCAGAAAATCTCCATCTTATTTGGTTATGTCTAACTCAATTTCTTATGTAAAACAGTGGCATTAATTAAATTTCTCATATAAACAATGAATATTATTGAACAATGGCATTAGAGGTAAAACAATTTTAACAAATAACTTCTCAGTCCATGTTAATCCCCAACCTCTCTCGTTGACTATTAAAATAATGTTGTACTCATTTAATACCTGGAATGAAGTCAAGATATATTGGTGACTTGGTTTGCCTGTTATAAGTGAAAAAACTGTGTAGATAGCTGAGAACTTTATAGCAATAGATACAACTATTGTGTTGATTTTTTTCTGCTCAAGTAGTCTTATTTATCATTTTGAAGATTTTCATTTTTCCATGCACTCCAGAAATCAAAGGAAATGTTTTGCTAATGTGCTCAATTCCATAATCCCATATGATTTATATCAAGACATGCATGGGTAACACAATCAGAGCTCATCATTCCTGGTTTCTTTCCTCATCCACCCCTTGCTGACTTCTCTTCAGTGTTAGGTTAAAAGAAGTTAAAAGAAGTTGCTGAGTTCAAAGCCACTCTCTCTTTCTCTTTCATGTCTGCCTTGCTGTAGAGTTAATTCTGGTCTGCTTTTTCTCTGTCACGCTGCTTTTTTGGGAAGTCCTGCAGTTCATTCTCCTTCCCTTTGTGACTCTGTGGTTAAGAATTAGGAAGCAAGGTTTTAAAAGCCTGTTGTGGCCACATATCAAAACCATATTCAATGGTCTAGTTTTTCAGCTGCAAGTCTGGAATTATTGTCTCTATTGGTCATTCCTTATATTTATTCTTTTGTTATTTCTGAATTCTGATGGGGAAACTGTGGTAGGTCTCCTAGATCTTTAAGATCCTATTATAATCATCCTCTTTGGTAGTGGCAAAGTCACAGTGGATTAAATAAGGCTCTTTACCAAAACTACAACAAATTTAGTGAATTAATAAATTTGCTTTTTAAAATGTTTCATGAACCAGAATCAATATTCCATGTCCTATCAGAAAAATATCTGCTAAGAAAATCTGTTGTGAGAACATTCAGCGTGTTCCTGATAACTAATATCTGACCCTGAGAAAATAAAAATCACTCTACATTTGCATCTTTTTATTGAAATTATTTCATCATTGATAAAATTATCATAAATGAAAAATTATCCTGCGAAAATTTAAAATAAATGTACTAGAATATTGAAAAATTTAAAAGATATTTTAAAATTTCCAGTAGTATTTACCAAGAAACTTAATTTGCTGTATTAATTAGCATATGCAATTATTCAGTCACAATCTTCATATAGCAAATATTCTGCTTAGAGTGTTTCAAGTAAATAGATCACATTAGAAAGGAAATGGATTTATACTCCTGTTGCTCTTACAAAATATTTCTTGTTAAAGTATTTTAAGAGTACTTTTAAATAAGGAGAACGAAATTTGATCAGAAAGAAATTGAAATCCTACATAATTTGTGTACGTTTCATTAAATATTTCCAAAAGCATATCCATTATGTGTTATATAATTAAAGAGACATTTTATTTATTTATTTATTTTTTATTATTTTTTTAATGTTTATTTTTGAGAGAGAGAGAGAGACAGAGTGAGAGACGGGGGGCGGGGGATGGAAGGGCTGAGAGAGAAGGAAACACAGAATCTGAAGCAGGTTCCAGGTTCTCAGCTGTCAGCATAGAGCCCAATGCGGGCTGGAACTCCCCAACTGCAAGATCATGACCTGAGCCAAATTCAGACACTTAACAGACTGAGCCACCCAGGCTCCCCTAAAGAGACATTTTAAATCAAGAGACTCAGTTAAGAACAGAGATTCTAAAACCAGAGTGCCTCTGTTGAAATCCAGCTTTCTCGGACCACCTGGGTGGCTCAGTCTGTTGAGCATCTGACTTGGGCTCAAGGTCATGATCTCATAGCTCATGAGTTCAAGCCCTGTGTTGGGCTCTGTGCTGACAGCTCTGAGCCTGGAGCCTGCTTCAGATTCTGTGTCTCCCTCTCTCTCTCTTGCTCCTCCCCTGCTTGTGTGCTCTGTCTCTCAAAATAAATAAAAATTAAAAAGAGAAAGACAGAAATCCAGTTTTCTCAATTACTCATGCTAAGGCCTCCTTAGGCAAATTACTTAATTTCTTCTAATCTTTTGTGCTCGATTTCCTCACCTGTAAAAGGGAGGTGAACAATAGTATTATCTCATAGGTTAATGTTAGAATTAAATTATAAATGAATAACTAATATAATGTAAAATTAATATATTAATATAAATGTTTAGTTCTTAGAATCAGTGTCTGATTTATATTAAGTGCTACATAAAGGTTTCCTATTATTATTGTGCAGGCAAAATCATTTCATAACCTATAAATAATAACTGTATAGATATTGCAGTATGAAGGTGTTAGCATACAAAGACAGGGGGGAAAAAGTGTCCAAAGAGAACAGCAATGGGAAAGACTGAGATGGTTGAGTTTAAATTGCAGAAAACAGGCCCTGGATTGAAGTGAGCAAGAAGGAGATTAACTGGGGTCAATGTTGAAAAGTCAAGCTAGGACCAGATCCCGTAGGGCTTTATAGATGTTCATCAGAAGCTCGAATTTTATTCTAAAAGCAATGGGAAACCAAGAAGGGCTATTAGGGTGGAAGATTTAGTGGTATGATCTAATTTCCTATTGACTATATTATGTTCCTTGGCTGCTTGTGGGAAATGGATGTTAGGGCCTCAAGTCTGGTCTCAAGATGAGTAGATACACAGTGCAGAAGCCCAGGTGAAAGATGATGGTATCCTGGGAGCAATGGAAATGAAGGAAATTTGAAAGAAGGGAGGAAAAGATAGCTAGCGAGCCTGAAAGAGTGGGGATAGCGAGCCTGAAAAAGTGGGGATAGAGTAGGGGTAGGAAACATGGGAGGCATAAGGGAGGGAAGGAGAGACTGAGATGGTCTTAGATGGGAGAGATATAACAGCATATATGGATGCTGATGAAAAAAGCAAAGACAAAGAAATTGATGTATCAGAGTGAGGGTATGTTTTTCTTCAGTCACTGCAAGAAACCTCATTGAGGAAAATACTCTCAGTTGCACAGTGCTT